>NC_091024.1:2043750-2722500 GCF_041296385.1 Aphelocoma coerulescens | reverse complement strand
GCTAGGCTAGTTTCAGCATTCTGGGACTAACAAACCATGATTGACTGGTGTTTTCAGAAATGCTTGAGACTGTTATTGTAGTGTTCCACAGAATTGTTTCAGAAAAAAAGTTAAGGGCCCTGAATATAGGGCCTGATTTCTTCCTTTCATGTTGATATCTAGTTAAATTAAGAGAAGGCTGTAAGGGGATGCACGATTCTCAAGTTGAGTGTAACGGCTTCTGCAAGAGGCTTTGCAACAAAAGAATGAGTACAAGACATAATGCTCATATCAGTGCAGAATTGAAAGTAAAAGAGCACATGTGAGTGCTATGAATACTTTTTTGAGGAACAGGAGGAGAGGCAGTGGTTACAGAAAGAGTCAATGAAAGAAGTGGCTATTTTGTCAAAATATGGTGAAACTAGGTTCAGGTCTCCCAGGGTAGCTGCCATCGTAACTACAGCAGTGAAGGGTCCCCAAAAAAATTAATTTTGTCAGCTTTTATTAGAAGTGATTATGGCTGTTCCTCTTCAGTGTGCACTTGACCTGCTGATTATGTATCACCATTCAGTTAAAATTTTCTTAAGTATGCAAATGTTTCACACTTGAACTGAAATGTGAACAGATATTCCAAAGGCCCAGCTCTTTCCCAGCTTCATCATGGATTTTATATAATTTGAGTGATTACTACACTGTTAAACAATTGAAGACTATCCAGGTTGTACTGGATTGTTTCTGTTTAGTTTTTCAGTGGGTAAAAAGTCAAAGTTTTACATGTAAATGACCTCAGCCGCTCCTATAGAAGTTTTGTTTATTCACTGGAGTCTTGATACCAGGAAGAAATTCCATTTATATTTATGGGTGGATGAACCTAGATTCACAATTTGCTAGTAATGTGCTGTGACAGCTTTGATTATAACATGAATTATTCCACTTTATGCTTCAGTGAACAGAATAATGTTTACTGGTCATTATGAAAGCCACTCAATTTTAATTTCTAGTTTGGTGCTGCTAGGTGCCTTACATGATCTCAGTACAAGTTCTTTTTACTAGATCCAGCTTGAGGGTGGAGGTGGACAAAGAGGGAAGGACCATTGTAAATTCTATTTTTGTTTATGATCTGGGACAAAAGACTATGTTTAGAATTGACTTGGAGGCTAAACTCAGCCTTCCTCCAGAAATTGATTCTTCCAGGCACAATGACAACACATTGACAGTTGTTGTAGTACATCTACTGGATTTTTTTGTTTTGTTTTAAATAAGGAATTTGTGGTGTTCTCAATGAGTCATCTTACTGTGTTCTGAAATTTGACTTCAAAATTAATCTGAGGAAAGGTTGGACAAATACATTTGCTGAGCAACTGGTCTTTTTATGTTATGGAGTTGTATTATTTCAGTGACTTGTAGAAGATCTGTAAACAGTGCCAATGAACAGCCATCAGTTGGCACCCTGGTGAGATGGCTGCAGGTTCATGAGGATCAGCACGACTCAAGTACAGGGAGCATCCCTTCAGATTAATGAGGATTTCCCGTTTCAGGATGTGATGATATTAGGAAATAGGCAGTTTTGCTACTTATTTCAAGCTACGTGAAGTGGCTCTTTCTTTCCAACTGAGTGAAATACAGTCCATTGCAAAAGGAATTTCTGTATGATACCAAACTTGATAAGCAATCTCACTGATAGAAATACTATTCTTTTATTGCTGGATTTTAATAGATAGAGGTGAAATTTCATGCAGATGTTATCTCCTCTTCCCAATTGCTCATATTTCACTATTACCATCCTTTAATGAAATACATATATATGTTACAAACAAGAAAGTGGTAATGCTGCAAAAACAGATATTCAGATCTAGGGAAATACCAAATTAAGCAGATCCACTTGGCCCTCCTCTGTTTCTTTGTTATGTTTAATTGCAGTAGTATGTGATTTTTTAAAAAGTGAGCTTCACAGAGGACATAGGATGTACTGTTCTCTGAATTAATTATTGTTTCATATTTTATATGGATTCAGCATGTGTCATGATTTTTTTTTATGCATTCTCTTAAGACTCATCTTCAAACACAGAATTAATATATTTGAGGCTTATTTTGCTCATTACCATAATGTCTCAGAAGGAGGTATTGAGGCAAAAAGCCTGAGAACAATTATTATTAGACAGTAAATTCTTTCTGTCTAAACACTGACAAGTGTTGGTAAGTTCTGGTTTTTGTTGGCTTTTTTTGGCAGTTATTTAGGGCTGTGTTCAGAACGGTGCTCTCCAGGACCTGATATGCAGTTGGGTGTTAAACAGAAGTAAATTAGATCTAAGTTATGCTGAAAAATGGACTTTCAGAAAAGGATTCACATAACTACAGGAGAGCTGCACAGCAGAGGTAGAAAGAAAAGGCACTTTTTTTTCTGTACTCCTTACGTGTCATAATACCAGGGTTTTCTTTCTGCAGTCTCCTGTCTCATTTCAGTGCATCTTCCAACTGAAAAAAAAAAAAATAAAACAAAGGCAGAGCACTGTCTTTCATGGAACTCTTGTGACGCCATTGCAAATTGCTGGTTTCACAGACTTCTATTCCTGGTGTCAGCCCTGGTGTGAGCCAGCAGGCACTGGATGACTTGCAGAGTTAGCGAGTAGCAGCAGAGGAGCAGAGACCTGGAATGTGGAAAAGAAACCAGGGCTCCCAATGCACGCCTGAGCAGTTGCAGACTTCTTACACAAATTGCTCTCTTGTTTTTACTCTCAGGGTTTGCCTCTGTTCTTTTCCTCTTTGCTCTTTTGCATTCCAGCCTGATTGCTTTCTTTATATTCATGTGCCTGGATACCAACTGGCAAATGCACATAGAACCTGGTAGTTGCTGTTTGTCCTGGTGCCTGTGCTCCAGAAGAGCAAATGCAAAGAAAGTTGTGCTTAGCAGGCCTCCTAAATGCTGTGGTTATGAAACAAAGTTAGCTGAAGTGAAATCAAATTTGTACCAGACTTCTCAGAAACAATTGCACTTCATAAAAAAAATTGTTATAGTCAGCCAAATGGTTGAAATTTGGTAAAATTACCAGCAATTGACAATTGGCAGTAATAAGTATTTTAACAATGTCCTTGAAAGATAATTTTTTTACGAAATACTTGTATCTTTGTTTTTGTTCATGTAGAACTTTACCAGGTCAGTGTGCCACTCTAATCGAATAGAATGCCACACATCTCCCTTTAAATGTCACTGATACACAGTTAGGGTCTCCATGTCCCTGTCCCTTATTCTGGCTGTGAGCACAGGGGCTGTGCTTCAAGGCATGTAATCTCTGGAGGCCACATGGACAAAGCTCCTGCCACAGTTCTCAGAAACCAGCAAGGAGGCAAACAGCACAGAGCACCGGGCTGCTGCAGGGAATGGGAAAGGGCATGGACAGGGAGGGTCTGGGAGTGCTGGGTGCTGTTAGCCTGCCTTGGCTGCTGGAGACACTGCAAATGGATCCATGCACTAAAAAAGGATGACTAAAGCTGACTCGGGTGAATTGACTTCTGTGGGTGCTCATTTTAGAAGCTGAGGCTTAATGTTTTAAAGCTTTATCTTGTTTACTGGATAAAATTTTATGAAAACTTAATATGTAATATAATTCTTAATTAGATTGGTTTCTTGATACTAATTTAACTTTTATTAAAACTGTTTGAAAGAATGGTGTTCCAGGCAGAGTAAACCCCATCAGAGGTTTTATCTCTGTTACAATCGAGCTAGTGTGGAATTTCTATTCCCCCAAAACGTGATGGGATGGGATTGGACTGAATATAACTGACTGCATTTAGAAAATGCAGATTTTCAACATAGCAATGCTTAAATAATGCCTTATCTAACTGCATTTTTTCAAACTCTATCAGGGCTTTCTAATTTCTTGAGTTATAATAATAAAAAAAATTTGTTTATTTTGATCCTCTGAGGAAGGAAGAACTCAATGGGTTTGAAAGATCAGTTCTATGTACTCAGACAGCTCTTTTTTTCATTTGTACTTAAAATGTTGATGTCCATTTGAAAAATATCACCAGGATCTTAGTTTTAAAAATTCCTAGGCCTTTTACTTTTTTAACATCAGCTAGAGATAAATTATACCATCCAGCTGCTTTTATATCTCCAAGTTCTAATTAAGGCTGTTCGTCAGTATGCAAATTGTTAGGTCTGGATGCTGTAGTGGAGATTTCTAGAGTTATGTAGAAATCCTATTTGTAAACCATATATTTCTACCTAATTTGCAACAAACTTCCTACCTAAAAGGTTTGAGTTGGGGAAATTGTTCAGGCAGGAACCAGGCATGTTAAAAATGATGGTGAGGAAAGGCTAGGCTTTTGCTATCTGAATTTATTGTTAAAAGAACTTTTCTGTTTTTAGAACTGAGAAGGAAATTCGTCTTTTTCTTAATTGGAACTTTGAGGACACAGCTTTATACTTTCTTCCTTTTTTGCTTTTGGCAGAAGCTTAATGTTCTCACATTTGTATCCTACTGCACTAAGCCATCTCGGCATCAAAAGAAGACAGAGTGCTCGTCCTTCTGAATTTATCAGCACTGGCATAATTAGCATCAGTGCTTGAAATAAGATGCAGTATCTACAGGGATGATTTTTTTTTTATATTGTCTAAAGATTAATGGCATCAGCTCGTACTTAGTTTGAGGTTTTAAAGTTTTCTTCACAGCCATTAAGTCTAAATATGTCTTTTAAAGTAACCAACTTAACATTTTCTGGAAGTAGGAAAGCCTTATCTCCCTTACAGCTTTGAGTCCATATTGTCCTCCTAAATGTGATGTGAGGCAAGTAGGCATCAACTGAAGAAAAAATACAGCTGTGAAAGCACAGACCAGTAGTACCTGTGATGCATTTCAATGCATTTCCACTGAGGGGGAAAAGTTATCAATAGACTTAACACTTCTTTATTATGTGTTAATATTATGAAAGGATCTTTATTGGATATTTAAGTAGCATTGAGAAAAATTGCCTGAAAAAAGGCTTCCTGCATGAATCCACATCATTGCCAGAGCTAAGATGAAAGTTCGGATGTTTCTGGCTTGGGGCTAACGGAGCACATTGTCTCCTAAAAGGAATTAATTTAGTTTGCTTTCCTTTTATCTTTGCAAATAGACACTTTTGCCAGAAATATTCCCCATTGTTCAAGTTAAGCATAAACAAGACATCAGCTAATCATTACACATCTCTTAAGTGCTGTGTTGTTTAATTGGTGGCAGCCTGTATATTCATAAGGTGCTTGCTACAGCTGTTGACATCGTGTGTATGTGCTCATAGCTGCTCCATTGGACTTGGGTCAATAGGATCAGGAGTTTACAAAAACAGGCTAACCAAAATGAAAGCCTGCCCAATGAAATAAGACACTTGCTTCCTGTTTTCTTTGCTGTTTCCAGTATCACATTTTTATAGTTCTGTGGCAATTCAGAAAACAGGTTTGTGGAATTCACAAGACTTTTCAGTCCATTCATTCTCACTAATGATAGTACTTTGTTGGGTGAAAATAAACACCTACCTGGGCAACTTGCCTACATGTTACAAATAGAAACATTAAAAAGTAGAAGGACAAATGTTTCAAGTACCATGTTTGATAAAATTTGGTTTGACTGTGGGCTCCCATAATTAATTTTTGCTTTAGAACTTCAGAAAACTTAAACTCTGAGGGGTCTGCTTGCAGTGCGGAGAGGAGAGAGCTGATTTAAAACTTCTCTTTTGCCTCATCTTTTTTTCATTCCTTCCCATGGTTTTGGAGGAGTCCATTAATAGTAGGAATATACAAATGAACAAAAGAATAAATGTGCCTGACAAAGTACAGCAAGAGTAAAATCCACCTTAAAGGAGGGGACCCAAATGTGCATTGCTTATGTTGTAAGAAGGGAAGGTTACTCTGACAACAGTAACTTTGAGATTTAAACAGATTCTGTTAAAACAGTTCATCTCCTAATAGCCAAAATCCTGTTCAGAGATGTTAGCTTGAAAGTGCAGAGGTGTGAAGTGGTTTTGAATCGTGTAAATATCAAATGAAATTATTACTTGAACTTTGTTAGTGTTTTGTAATTTGGACATGCAGCATTGCCCTTTAGCAAAAGAAGATAAAATATGCAAGGGTTTTTCATCAGAAAAAGTCTCAGAATACTTTTTAAAAAAAATTAAGTAGTAATTGTTAAAGTAAGTACTTCAGTTTGTGTGGCACTAGTGTACATGATGGATAATTATTTGATTAAATTATTGTGCCTGGGCCTCACCCCACCATCTTTGGCAGCACTTTTAGCATTTTCTCAATCATCTCCTGCTTCTCAGTGCAGAAGCAGCTGGTGTTATCGTCATTATTCTTTTTTTTAATTTCCTTAGACAAGGATGAATCGTTATGGCATAAAAAGGCAGATTATGGAGAGATCCATGGAAGCGTTTGGTACCCTCCAGAGCTGAATCATTACTTGTGTGGCAGCTCAGCCAGAGCCTTTTCTGTGGCTAGCAAAGGCTGGATAATGGAGTGCCTTTAGGAAGACCAGTGGGCAGCATGTTCTCTCCCCTCCCAGAAATGACCTGTGCTATTGGGCCTCTGTCCTTAAACTCCAGCATTGGCAGAATTTCAATAATACAATCTGTACTTGTCGTAAAGGTGCAGCTGGTAGAGCTATGAGTTCATTAATCCAGGAAGAAATCTGCTGACAGGCAAGTGTTGGTGGATGGTGAGTCTGGCCTAGTAACAGGCCAGAGAGAAAATCATCATACAGGTCCATACCTGTTACATGCTCTAAAACCAAACACTGCCTGTTAAATATACAAGCATTCTGGGTCAGTTTGAGTAATACGTCTTGCTATCTCTTATCCATTTTCAGCAGATTATTAGATGTTCTGAACCTTTTTTTTCTCTGATTTTTTTTTTTTTTTTCATTAAAATGTAGGAATATTCTGAGGACAGCAATTCTGAACCAAATGTGGATCTGGAAAATCAATACTACAATTCCAAAGCTTTGAAGGAAGATGACCCCAAAGCAGCATTAAGCAGTTTTCAGAAGGTGTTCTGTCTTTATATTCTATTTCTTCTTTTTATATTAATTCACATTTTAAAATATTTTACACCATTTGAGTTATTTTCTGAAATTTTAAGAGTAACATTTATCTTCTAAATTACTAATGTGCTAAGTTCATTATTGAGCATCTTAGATTACTGGCTGACTGCCTTTCAGGCTCATTCTTAGGGATAATAAATAGGACACAGTATAGTCTTATCACAAATCTGACTTTTTAATCTTCAGGCTTTACTAAGTTCATTAAATAGTTCTAAATGTGTTTTCATGTGTCAACAATAGAAACCAGATCCGTTTGGGTTTTTTAAATGAAATGGTGTTTTCCCCAGTGTCTTATGTAACATTATTTGCTATCTGTTTCCAAAGCTTTAAATGTGTAAATAATAAGTGACACAGAGTTTCTTCCTCTCAGTTTTAACTTTTTAATGTTTGCACGCTGCTACAAGAAAGCAGTATGTTAGATGTAACTTTTTAAAGAAAAAATAAGATTTTTGCATCTTTTAGCTTTTTTATTGTGTATAATAAACTTATATACATGACTTAAAAAAAACTTTTCTAAAGTTTTTACTTACAAAACATTTCCTTAATTCCTATATTACATTAAAACCTAGAAACATTTCTCCTTTTGAAGGAACTGTAGTAATTCAGAAGAGCTTTTTAACTTCATTTAGTCAAAATTTAGTTGACTCAGTTTTGCAGGAGGTGTTACAACTATTTTTGCATATGTATTTATGGAGTGGCATTTAAATTTAGTGTTTGATATTAAAGTGTTTGCTGTTAGACAACAACAACAAAAACTACATTCACCCTCCCTACATCAGCTAAGTTGGGAAAACTGGTAAGATACACATCTCTCGCTAACTTTTTCAATAATACCAGGAAAGAGTAAAATTGAAGAACAAGGCAGAGTTAAACATTACTTTGTAAGGAACAAAGTGGGGGGTAAAGGCATGTATAGGATGTGTGTATTTTAAACGATTGAAGTTTGAATAAAGCTTTTATAAATATTGTTTTAAAAATTCTTTTATTTCAGGTTTTGGAGCTCGAAGGCGAAAAGGGAGAATGGGGATTCAAAGCTCTGAAACAGATGATTAAAATAAACTTTAAACTGGTAGGAATTACAGCTATTACTTGGGAGTAAATGGCATAAATATTTTTGATCCAGTGGCTATGACAACTAAATCTACCAGAACTTGTCTTTTGCAGCCTTTAATGGCTACTACAGATATGGCAGGGAAATGATGTGGTGTTTGCAAGTCAAAGGCAAAACGGATGCAAAATAACTGCTGTAGTCAGCTGGTACTTCATGCAAGTGTGAGGCTCAGTCCTTGCTGTGCTGAGGTATCACACCCCTTGAAGTGGTCATGTTTCTCTGTGTGTACTACACCAGGACAAAACAGTGAAAAATTTATATGTATGTATGGAACCATTCCAAAGAGTTGTATGGCCAGTTCTGTTTTCTTCATTAAGATGAGTATTTTAAATGTGTGTTCCATGCAGTCCTGAAATTATTTCTGATTCTGCAGGTTATGAATAAAGTGGTGATATGGAAGTTTTAATAGCAACCACTACTGCATTGTCTTTCTTTTCTGCTTTTTTCCCCCCATATGTACACTTGCAAGATATCTCAGTTTTTAATAATTAAAACAAGAATTATAATGTGATTTTGTTTTTCTTTTAGACTAACTTTCCTGAAATGATGAATAGATATAAACAGCTATTGACCTACATACGGAGTGCAGTTACAAGGAATTACTCTGAAAAATCCATCAATTCTATTCTTGATTATATCTCTACTTCCAAGCAGGTTGGATCATCAGTTCTTTCATCTTCATAGTTTTCAGTCTTGCATTTTTGACTATGGACATCTTTTGTGCTTGGTTTGGGCTTTTTTGATCTTAATAGAGGAATTTTGAGTATTCATTTGCTGTCATATGTAAAAATATACTTCCTACATGTAGTGGATTCTATTAACACAGATAAATCCTCATAAACTTGTTCTTTTTTTGGCAATATTTACCTGGAATTTCTGCACTAATAAATAAGAACTTGTTTTTAGCATAGCTACACAATATTAAGTGCCCTCTCAGATACGATTTCTACTTAAACAATGTTTTGTTTTTATTATTTTGGGGGGAGAGGGGAATCTTTGCAGTGAAGTGTTGGTGTGAAATACTGCCTGTCACTGTGCAGGTGAGGTACATGTCCATAGATACACAGCCCAGCTCCTTTTCTTTTGTGTTGGTGTAGAAGCTTACAGAGGGTAGGAGGCTCTCCTCACTGGCTTCCTGGAAGTAGCACCTTCATATGGAGGACCATTGGTCTTTAGTGCTGAGTCCTTGGTCATTATCACAATCCTTCCTGTCCTGCTACCCTCAGAAGTGAAAGCTGAATGATGGATTACTCTTCAGGTCTAAAGGATTCTCTTAGACTGTCCCTTCCTGGCAGAGGTCGGTGTCTCTAAATGCAGTTGAGCCAGACCTGGAGGGACAATCTGGAAATCTTAACTTGTTGTATAGTCACAGATTTGTTACTCCCAAAGGATCAGTGGCCATGAACAATACTAATGCATTCTTTGTAGAACCCTTGTAAAAGGTAACACTCAGCACTTTGATTTCCATTTCAGGTGTTGTATTTTTGGGTTTTATGCAAAGAAACAGTTTGATGATCTCAAAAGCTTTCTTTCACTCAACATTGCTAGTCCAGAAAGAAGAAGCATCTTTTTCTTTGACCATCATTTTCCTCACTTTGTAAAGCATATTTTCTTTTTGATATGTAAATTATTTTTATTCTTTTAAGTGGCTACGATATTGCCTGTGTTTGTTACACAACATCAGAATTCTGTTCTTTGGTTATATAAGATGGGTTTTATAAGGTGGCTTTCATTTTTCACAGATGGGTACAAATCTTAAAACGTGAATACTTTTTAATTATATCTGTTTCATGTAAGAAAAGAAGTGTAGTTAGTTTGGTTACTTTAGAAGCTCTTTGCAATTTAAATGCAGACATTCAGTAAGATGCAGATACCTTTCTTATTTTGAAGTTCAAGCATGCACTTTTAGTTTGTTCAGATTGACTTTATTAACAGGTACAAATTTGCTGTTTACAATTATAGAATTCTGATTTTTTATGTCAGATGGATTTGCTTCAGGAATTCTATGAAACAACACTTGAAGCTCTGAAAGATGCTAAGAATGATAGATTGTGGTTTAAGACAAACACAAAGGTAAAAATATGTAACTTCCTATTTTTTGCTTTTGTTTGACACCTTCAGCTAATTCTTATAAATTATAATTGTGAAATTTTAATAGACCTCAGTACTTTAACTTTCTTTTCATTGCAGCTTGGCAAATTATATTTAGAACGAGAAGAATATGGAAAGTTACAAAAGATTCTGCGTCAGCTGCATCAGTCATGCCAGGTACCTTTATATTCTAAATCACTGTGGCTTAGTAAACAACACTGATGCATTGATTTCTTTTTTAATACATCTGTTGTTGGCCTTTGAGGCATTTTGCTGAGCTTTAGTACAGAGGGAAGAAATACTGTGCCTGCTTTAATTTGTTATCTGCTTGATAACATGAACAAAAAACCCTAGGTGTTTTATTCCTTCCTTAGAGATGATTTTTAAAAAAATCATTCACGACTGCTGATTAGGTTTCTCTTCAGGTGCAAGGGTGAGCAGCACATATCAGTAATCTATAATGCACAGACATTTATTTTGAAATATACCAAAGATTCCAAGTGAGCTTTATTCAAAACAAAAAGTACAGTTGTTACTTTCCCATCTGGAAGGGGAAAAAATAAATTAGCCATGCAGCCTGCTGTGCTTGTTTGTGACAATTTTCCTCCTTCAGTATGGGAAATAGGTTACAAATATCTGGGAAATGGTTCTGTTAGAGGCAGCAGAAGTCATGTGTGTTACCTATATATATGCATGCTTTTGTGTCAGTCATTTTATTTATATACTAAGAGTGTGGCTTAAGGAAAGTGGAAAAGAATTAAGGTTAAAGTTTTGAGGAAAACATTTAATTATTAAACAAAAATACTGACATTTTAAATACAGGGCTTCAAAACGTAGCCTGTGATAATTTCTTTGGGCACTCTGTTTTCTGTTAGTTGTATCAAAATTTCAGAGTTTCAGGAATATTCCTGTTTTTTACAGGAAATTACTGAGAGTATTTGGTTATCAGTGTTTTACTAGTAGAAAACTGAAATTGCTGTTCTCTTGAAATTTCACAGTATTTATTACTTAATCTGTCCTAGACTGATGATGGGGAAGATGATCTAAAAAAAGGTACTCAACTATTGGAAATCTATGCTTTGGAAATTCAAATGTATACAGCACAGAAAAATAACAAAAAACTTAAAGCACTATATGAACAGTCATTGCACATCAAGTCAGCCATTCCTCATCCGCTGATCATGGGAGTTATCAGAGGCAAGTTCATCTCGAATTTTTCATTTGTCTTCTCTTGCAGAGATTTTGTTTCATGAAAATCTGATAACCAGTGGTTTTTTCCAGTTCCAACTATAAAGACAGAGGCTTCTGTAGATTCACAGTCTCATCATCTGCTTCTTGCAGGACTTCAGCTCTGCAGTTCTGGTGCCCAAGTACCAGAGGCACTGGTCAGAAGGGCAGCTGGCTTCATAACTGTTAGGAGAGAAACAGTAGAAAAGAAGAGGAAGACTTGCTGTTTGACACCATGGCAGGCAGCAAAAGATAAATGCAAAGGCATCTGCAGGGGATAAAAACAAAGGCTTGACAGGACTGCTAGCAGAAGGGACTGCTGTTTGTGCAATCCCCTTTTATAAATTTGTGTCTCACCTCGCTAAAACTCAGCAGGAACCAAAGGGCTTTAAGATGTGCTTGAAAATATTATTTATTATCTGCAGTAATGAATTGTAGTGGAAACACGCCGTGTGTCTTGAAAAAAGACCTTTCTTCAGAATACTGCTATGCCTTCCTCCTTCCCCTGGTGTAGGCACTGCACAGACAATCAGGCAGTAGTGGATACTTCAGAAATAAAAGGATACAGAAAGTATTTCTCATTTTTTTTCCTGTGTGGTTTTGCTCAACAGGGAAAATTTCATAAATATACAAAGTATTGCCCTTGAAATGGAGATAGAATTTATCTCTGTTTTTGCAGTATTTTAACATAAGGGTGAAGTAATTATTGGCTATGAGGATTAGTGTTCTTTATGTTTTATGGTGTGGGTTGGGTTTTGTTTTTTCTTCTTTGGAATGGGTTTATTCAAATGGCAGTGCTGTATGTAAAGGCCTTAATGCTTTTTTTTCATAGTGATTTCAGAGAACGAAATGACTTCTGAAAATGTTTCAGTAATCTATTTAGAAATAGCATGGAACTTGAGTACAATTATTGTAGTCAGCAACAAGCACACAGTGTTCCTTTTCATCTGTGTTTTCTTTTCAGAATGTGGAGGCAAAATGCACTTAAGAGAAGGAGAATTTGAAAAGGCACATACTGATTTTTTTGAAGCATTCAAGAATTATGATGAATCAGGGAGCCCCAGAAGAACCACTTGCTTAAAATATTTGGTCTTAGCAAACATGCTCATGAAGTCTGGAATAAATCCATTTGATTCTCAGGAGGTATTTTTTTCTCTTTCCTTCACACCCCCCACATCCCCTCACCCTTTTCTGAATATATAGAGAAATTACTCAAAGGATGGAAATGGGAAAAATAAAATCTAAACTTGCATATTATGCTTTCTGTTCTGTGTAGGCTAAACCATACAAAAATGATCCAGAGATTCTAGCAATGACGAATTTAGTAAGGTAAGATTTTAATTTTTCTGGAGAAGAGAACAAAAAGATAAAAAGAAAAAATATTCAGTTCAAACCAGAAAGGGAATATTTTTAGAAATGGCTTTTCTCTGCACAGTTAACAGCTATTCATAAATATTGGGCTAATATTTGCAGACTGTTTTTCTTAAGAAACTTACTATGAGACCCCATAGTATACATATCACACTATGTAGGAGTACAAAAACTGTGTACTTCTGTCACTTCATGCTGTGACAAAAACCTCATTTCTCCTCTTAAATAAAGTTGTCCCATCTTGTACTGCAACTGGTCTTTTTAGGCTTTGGCTGATTACATAAGAGAAACTGAGTTTAATGACATGTCATACCGAAGCCAATAGAATAATTTTGATGCATGAATATGTCATGGTTTCCTAATTTAGGATTACAAAATTTGACTCTCGATGATCTCCCCTATCCTTCAAACATGTGAAAATCAAAAGCCTCATTACCTCCTACAGGCAACTGTGAGAACTTTTAGTGTATTATGGTCATTAGGTCAGTGAACTGAGGCAGGCTTTGTACCCTGTGCTTTGAAGCTCACCTCTTGCATCCACTCTGTCCTGCCTTTGCTCCTTTTCCCATCTTTTCATTACATAAGAAGTAATCTCTGCTCACATGTTGAAACAATTGATCCTGCCTTGGAACAACTCTTGATCTGATACTGCTGTTGTACTGTAGCATGGTATACAAAAATGATTTCTGAAAGTGAGGATATTCATCCATTATTGACATGGTATTGAATAAATTATTTGGCAGTTTATTAAGGGAATATTTCCAGTGATTCATTCCACTTTAGATGTGTTCTTTGCTAATTCGCTGTCATAGTTTCATGTGAATTCGAGGCAGAAAGAATTCCAGATGGCCTTTCCCAATCTGATTTTGTTCATATTTCTAATTTATGTCTTTTATCTTGACATTTGAGTATAACTACTTCTTTAAAATTAATAATGCAATTAAAGCAGGGTAGATAAGAAATATGCAGAAGGTAAAATTAATTTCAAACAGTTATTTTTTTAAACCTTCCTGTACTCTACAGTGGGAATTTGAATGCTTTACAGATGATAAAAAGTGACTTCTGAAATAAAAATAAAATATACTGAACTGAAATTCCTTTTCATTATGAAGTAGAATTTCCTGGTTTCATGTGGTACAGTCCATGCCACTCACTAACTACTTACAAACTGCTCAAGTTCTGCCATAAACTTAACAAGTCTTTTTCTTGGCCATTTTAATAAAGGATGAATCTTTTTCATCCAGCTTCAAAACAATTTTAAAATGTACAGTATATGAAGGACAAATAGATGTTGCTGGTAAAATGCTTGATGTTAGTATTAAACAGAAGTTGAAAATTTTGTTTTGAGAGTGTTTTTCAAGAAAAAGGTCTTTCTTCAGAAGTTGCAGCTCTTGACATTTAAATGATGCTGTGGTGGCACCTTCTTTTTGCAGCACTTTCTCAGATGACAAGGCTGACTCGTGAAAGGATATATATACAAATAAGCTATAAGTAAAAATCTAAAAAGTAATATTATGCCAGAATTACTGATGGATAATTGTGGAAGTCCGGATTTCTTTCATCTTCCAGTATTTTTAGCATTCAGCTTAAGATGGACATTGTAGAGACAGCAAGAGCCTTCTAGACTCTTTTTAGCTTTGTTCCATAAAGTATGACTTCATGAAGCCAAAATTCATGTAATGATACTTTTCAAAACAGGGTATTTAAGAATAGCTTAAAGTACAAAAGTTTTGAAACTAGAGTGCACTTGTGCAACAACTAAATGTTCATACTAAACTTCAGTAAATGCTACTACAATTGAAACAGGAGAAAGGTCATTTCTGTTGCATTTCATCTTGAAAGAGTTTTTGCTTATAAAGGTTCTGAATATAAGTAATTTCCACCAGTGCTTAATACATGTTTTTTTTAGACATTGTGGAACATAATCTTAGAGTCTGTTTAACTTTTGAAATTAATAATTCAGTCTCTCGTTTTTCCTGAAGTGCCTATCAGAATAATGACATCACTGAATTTGAGAAGATTCTGAAAACAAATCACAGCAACATCATGGACGATCCCTTCATAAGGGAGCACATTGAAGGTATTCTTGAAGGCTGTTTTAATCATTTTTGTTTTCACTACTTAGTAAGCTCCTTTTTTTTAAATTTTCTTCCCCTCACCCTGGCTTATTTTTCTTTTTGGCACTAAGAGTTTTTTGTAATTACTTGTGGGTGATTCTTTTACAAGTTATTTAGAAGTTGGTCAGGGCTAACTTGCATCCAGGCATGTGGCACAACCGTGAAGAATTGCAGGAATGATGGAGAAAGTTCGAGCAAGAGTGGATATTGTAAGATTATATCTATGGTGGTGTTAAGGCACTTGAGTATTTTGAGTGTTGTTTTTGTTATTTCTTTTTTTCCCATTGGAACAGTGGAATGAGAGCAACCCTCACCTGTAAAGGTGGGTTGTATCAATCTCATCCAGTTTGATGTTTGCTAGTTTATAAAGTTAATTTTCTGCTTCAGATTAAAGACAACATACATAAACAGTGTAATAAAAGTTGCACTAATAAATATGCAGTAATAGAATATGTAAAAAGATGCATACTTTTTATTTATATCTTGTAAACAATGATTGGAGTTATCGTACCTGTACTTAATAAAATGGGAACACATGAACACATGCCTTTCTGTTCCATTAGCATGACAAAATAGTTACCTCATCCATTTTTCATGTATCAGAAATGAAGTCTCTTTGATATAGTTCTCAGTTCTTCAGGTAACTATTGTTTTCAAGAGTAGGTCTTACTGTGGCATTGCAAGATCATTTAGCTGGATAGTTACAGGAAAGAAAAGAGTTAAATCCAGAGACCTGGTTTTCTTGTTCTTGTTGTTTGTAAAAGAGAACAGGGCAAACAGCAGGGGAAACTAAATATAACCCACTACTGCTGTTCCGTGCCGACTGCTGGTGAGCTGCAGTCTTATAGGAAGGCTCTGTAAGATCAGAGCTGGATGCTCATGGAGGAAGGTGTGAGAGGACTGGAGAGCAAGAGAAGGACAGTGGAATCAAGGCATTGAAGAGAATTTGAGTGTCACTCCTTATATGCTACTGATGTCTCATTGTTTTCACTCTCTAGTGATACACATGTTCATGGTTAATGTTTACATACCTTACCTCGTTGTTTTAATCTCCATAGTTTTATTGAGACACATAATTTGGTGTTCAGTGGTATTTTATTATATAAACAGTCATTGTTTAAACATGTAAAAATGGATCTAGCTTTTCTGTTAATTTATTATTGTAATTTGTGCTTTCATTTTATCCCAACTGTCTTTAACAATGTAAAAATTTATAAAACAATGACTGCACTACGTTATCTAAGCAAAATCAGCCTGTCCATGCAGACTGCTTTATACGATTTCAGTTCCTCCATTAGGCCCTGCTCTTTTAACTTTAAATGGGAATATTCCCCATGAAGTTAAATGCACAGACATTTTAAGTTGCACAGCCTTAAGAATACCCCTTTTCACTTTTGTACAAGGCATTCTAGCCATAAATCAGGGGGGCAGATATACCAGGCAGTAATCTCTATGATTTATCCAGTTAGCTTGGATAAATTAAATTTTTACCAGAGAACATGTTGCTCCATGTCTGAACAGTTTTCTACTCTGTCCACCTTCAGTTACCTATTGCTTGGATCCCTGGAAAAGGAGGGCCCTTGTTATTTTGCTGTGCTTCCCCACCCACTGAATTACTACCATAAAATATCATGGTGCTTAGTGTATCTTTCTATATGGAGTGGTATTGCATCTTTATTTCAATACTGTTGTTTTTAGAGTGTTTATTTTTTCTTCTCTTACAGAGCTTTTGCGAAACATCAGAACACAAGTGCTTATAAAATTAATTAAGCCTTACACAAGAATACATATTCCTTTTATTTCTAAGGTATGTGTCAGTGGAGCCTTGCATTTGTTTAAGTAAATGATTAACTGTGAATAAAAGCTTTTAAATAAATACAGTGCTTCCAGAAATAGAACATGTAAAATATGCTCTAAACCATAAAGTATTACTGATGCACTGCTGGCTGCTTTGCAGTGCAAAAATGTAAATTTCAAGTGTCATCCAAATGCTTTTTATAATATGTACTATGATATACTTCTAAAATACTCAGCTACCATATTCTACTCAGCGTTGAAAATCACATTTCTGAAGAAAAGTGAGATTTGTATAATTAAAAATGTAATTATAAACCTAAATTTTATGAAGGTAAAAATGAAAATTTTAATTCCTTTTGTTCATAAGCTATTTCCATGTTTGTGTTGTATGAGTTACAGAACTGTGGTAGTAGAACAAACCAACTATTACCATAGAATCTCTGATTTCACTGCCTAATCTGGAAAGAACAAAATAAAAACCCAGTGATAATCTATGAGTATTTCCATCTCCTGTGGATCTGTGATTTTGCTTGCAAAAATTCACAGCATTACAAAATATGTAATGAAATATTAGAGATGCTTCTTTTTTATCCTTAAATTCTCTGTAGAACTCGGTATGCTTTTTTTTTTAAGCTAGACTTAACACTTGCAGAAGTTGCTTGAGCCAGAAGATGCAATTACATCTCTAAATGGTTTTGAGTGCAGATCCATTCTTTTCTGATAATTATTTCTTATTTTATTTCCTGGGTTTTTGTAGTTGTGGTTTATTTTGTTGTTGTTTGGTTTGGGATATTTTTTATCTGTTTGTTTTTTCAGTAAGTCAATAAAGGAAGTCACTTTTGGAGCTTCCAAAATTTTGCTTTAGCCTCTTCAGCTTTTTCTGAGAGGTTTCTGGTCTCTTCATTCTTGGCCATGTGTCCTTTGGGTGGAGGTCTTTTGCTTGATAGTTCATTATTGAATTG
Source organism: Aphelocoma coerulescens (assembly GCF_041296385.1). Taxonomy (NCBI): domain Eukaryota; kingdom Metazoa; phylum Chordata; class Aves; order Passeriformes; family Corvidae; genus Aphelocoma; species Aphelocoma coerulescens. Next base: position 2,704,772 of record NC_091024.1, on the reverse strand, counting down.
ATACTTCTGAACAGCAAGAAACAGAGGTTAAACCATATTCTGTATATGAAAATAAAGATTGGAGGTTTTTAATGTTGCAGAACATGGTAGCAGCATAATGAGTTTTCTTTCTGTTTCAGGAGTTAAACATAGATGTAGCTGATGTGGAAAGCTTGCTTGTGCAGTGCATATTGGATAAGTATGTACTTGATTCTTGATTACTGATCTTTGATTACTTTAAGATAATCAAATTTTAGAAGAAGCAACAAAATAATATTTTGGGGCATTGTGATAATACTGGTTGATTCTAGAAGTGAAAGGTAATGGTGCTGACTTCGGATTTGCTTGGTTTCTGAGCAGTAAAGTATGTTTGAAAGATGGGAGCCAAGAAAAATTTATAGAGAGATTGAGTGGCATCTTTTTACTTTAATTCTTAATTACATAATAATTTTCCTGAATTACTATGAAATTATAGAAGTTGTTATTCTTAGTAATTGCTGCTTATACCCACGTATACTTTTGAGTATATTTTCAAGTTGACAGATCAGTAGTCTGCTCTCCTTTACAAGAAAAATTTAACTACAATTTGTAAAACCTATTTTTCTGGAGGGCAACTTGTTATAACAGCTACAAAAATATAATCCATACATGGGCTTGTGTTGTTTGATTTCTCTTCACATAGTCTCCATTTTTAACTATTTTTTGACTTTCAAGAACTGTTTATATCATATTGCTTCAGACTTTGTGTGGGTCATAGCTAAGCAGATAAAATATGCATTGCCCAATGAATTAGTTCATTTGATTTCCAGTCATGATGACAGCGTAATAGGCAGTACTGCCCAGGGCAGTAATTATAAATGTGCTGAATTTTGAGATGGATTTTGTGCCTCTCGTGTATAAGACCTCTTGTTTTACCTCTGATTTCTTGTTAGCTCCTATTCCCATGTCCAGAGGCAGTTTATTGTTTTTGTTTATTTACTTCTAGCACTATACATGGCCGAATTGATCAAGTCAACCAGCTCCTAGAACTGGATCATCAGAAGAGAGGTGGTGCACGTTATACTGCGTTAGATAAATGGACCAACCAACTAAATTCACTCAACCAGGCTGTAGTCAGCAAGCTGGCCTAACAGAAAACAAGCTTCTACAAACGTCCTTAAGGCAACAGTGCAGTGATGTAAACCTAAAAAGAACTGGGAATGGCAAAACTACTGTCGGTTGGTGTGCCCTGAAATTATTGGAGTTATGGCAGAAGTGCTTTTTTGATCAGCTGGTTTGTGTTTTGCTGCTGCATTTATCCCAAGAAAAAAACAGCTTTAATCTCCAGAAGAAAACCAAAATGCCACGGGATTTATGCTGTATTGACATCTTGCCCTAAACATACAACATCCTAGTAATTTGTCAAGGGGCAATTAATGACCAGAGAGAAGATTTTTGTCATGATTTTAAATACACTGACACGTTACTGTTGGTTAAATTTAAACATGTTTTACCTGCAGAAATTCTCTCACAGAAATAACCTGCAATAACTTGAAATGCTACCCTTTTGAACACTTCCTTTTCTCATGTATAAATTGAAATGTTTGCTGCATTTTGCAAAATGTCAATTCTCCAAAAATGTGTCCATATATTTCTGTACCTGCAGTGTAGTAAAGGTTTAGAAGAAACCCCATAATTATAGTGGCATACTGTCACTTAGGTTTCAAGCAGCAAAATAAACAGTGCAGTTCAGAAATTGTACAGTTTGTTTCTTGATGTGCTTTCATTATACTTGAATTTTACTTGTGTTATTTTTAAAAGAAAATAGGTATTACTTGATCTTATTTGTGAAGGACAATAAGGAGATTCTAAGTCTGAACCCATTGGTATGTGTGCTGTTGATTTTTATTTTTTCTTTTTTTCCCCTTGAAATAGTGAAACATAAATAGTGTGTGATGGTACACTAGCAGTGCCACACACAGACACTGTAACAGTGGAAAGAAAAATCTGTATGTAATTAACAACACCCCAAAAATAATGAAAAAACCTAATAAATTACAAATGTCCATCACACACATGCAAGGCAGGCAGCATGGTAAACTCAGTGTTCTAGGGCAGGGTTTAAATTGGTAACAGGGTATAATTAAATAGGATAAAATTAACTTCAATCTGAAGAATAGTTACGTCCCTTAGAAAATTATTTTGCTCTGCATTGTCAAAGCAACTATTTTTTTTTCCTAGTGTTTACACCATAAAACTTAATGTGTACCATGAGTAGCATGATGCTGCATCTTGGGTGAGTGTTTCTTCTTTACTCGTGGTTTTTTTTACCAATAGGTGTTTTTAATTTATCCACTTACTTAAAACAATAGTAAAATTTAAATTTTAAAGCAAAGTTTTTTCCCTTTGTACAATCTATAGGTAACATTTGAATATAGCACCTTGTATTTTGTTTCCTTATAATGCTGTGATGTGTAACGTAGTCTTTAGTTTGAAAATTCCAGTAATACCTGGTGATGTGAAGTTGAACTTAACAACACTGCACAATCATTGGGACCCTTACCTGCAGATCCAGAGACTTTATTTTGGGTAGCAAATCTTGCAAGGTTCTTCCTGCCATGGGGACAAGGGATTGTCACAGCTATTTCAAGGTTCTCCTTCTCATGGAGACAGGGGACAGTGACAGCTGTTTGAGCAGGTTTCCTTTCTCTGCCATCTCCCACCACCCTTGCAGTGGGAAGGAACAACTCCTCTCTTCTAGAGGAGAGGGAAAAAAGAGAGCTATGCATAAACCTACAATCACTGAAAATTTAAAAAAAAAGTCTTCTTGACTTTGTCTGTTGTACCTGATGTAACCTTTTCCTTCTCAGCTATGTCTGCTGGGGAGGCATTTTCAGATTGTTTTTTCAGAAAGGAAGTGGGAATACTGCAGTAAATCTTGTCCTGTCCATCTAGTTCCCTTGTTTTATCTTTTTGTTCTGAAGGACTAATTGTTGTAGGACTAGTCCAGCTAGTGAAGGACTCTCAGCCTGAATAGTGAGGGCTAGGAATGGTTTTAGACAGAAAAAGGGCCAGTCTACCTCTAAGAAATGGTTGTGTGTTTTAGCATACTTCGGTTCTTACTCATGTATACAGTGCCTTAGCATCTGTGCTCTAGGCACATAAGGAAGATTTCTATAATCCCTAAGGGATTCTACCCTTTTCTGAGTTCTCATAATTCTTAACCTGGAAGATGAGGGTTTTCTCTGGGGAAATACTGAGGAGCTCTGTTGTCATACAACTGCAGCAGAAATCACCAATAGTTGCTACAGCCCACCTATAGTCCCTGGTAGATCTGGCTCTGGTGTCATTTCTGTCTCCTCAGGAAAAGTGAACAAGCACTTGAAGGAAGAGGTGAATGAATTTTTTTTCAAGAAACACCATTGCACTGCAGGTTGGTTGAGACATGGTAAGCAGCCTCACTGCATTCTCAGTCTTGAGTCCAGTCATTAAATTTCTGCAGTTGTTGTTAATTGTCAGAGCCACACTTGTCACGACTTCTTGGGTGTTTTTATACACCTCTTGTTGCTGTTGGTACATGACAAACTGGCATTTTAGCTAGTTACCATAACGCTGTTTGCAGAAGAACATTTTAATGCCTGTTGTAATCTTATATAAGATTACAACAGTGATTAAGCTGTGTATATATAAACCCTTCTTTTGAGTTGCTGGCAGCTTATGCTTTAAAACTGAACAACAGGCAAATCTGGGATGATGTGGGTGCTATGTCTGCATTTTAGATTTTTATCATTATTTTTAATCAAACACACTTTGAAGGAATGTATTTGTGCATCTCAAAGTCCTACTCTTAACGGATTGGATCTGAAACCAATTTAATTTCATTTTCCTTTTAAATAGGCCTGAAAATATATTGAACAACAACAAACCCCAGAAAAATGGCAAAGCAGCTGAAATGCATCCAGTAGAATAATATAATGAAGTTATTTGTAGTCTGTAAATAAACTCTGATTTCTTAATTACTCAGGAGTTGTTAGTTGTAAAACATTATATCTGTAATTGAAGATTGTATTTTTATATTTTTTCTTTCAGAGGTAGTGAATTAGTTTACTTGAGTAGGAACTGTATGTAAGGAGTAAAATGACATCCCTTGGGACAGTACCCCTTTCTCAAAAATACAGCCGTTATTTGAACTAAATTTCCATATATAGATGTTAATATGGATTTTAAATATAAAAGTGTAGCTGTTACTTTATTACTTTCAAAGTGCTAAGAATGTATTTTAGAACCAGGTTAGTGAACTAGGTAAAATACAAGCTAGTTAACTAGTTAAGTGTTAATTAAGATACAAAGAAAGGATTATCATCATCTTAAATGCCTCTAACTGTGGTAAGGCAGATTGCAAACTATCTGTGTTAGAATAATTGCATATGTAGTGCTAAATTTCAGATGTAATAAGTGTAAGCATTACTGCAAGAGTAAAGGCTGATTCCTTCCCAGCTGTGTTAGAAAGAGTTGCATGGCAGTTCTGTCCTGGCTGGCTCTGCTGCCTCTCTCTCCTCAGCTGCTCTGGGTGCGAGTGCAGGGCACTCTGGCTGCTGCCAGGTAGTATTCACATGTTGCTGCTGGAATTGTGATCCTCAGGTTCCTGGAGTAGTTCCCAGCTCACCTTCCCTTTGGTTTCAGTTATGTTCCCTGCTGCGTCTGCCCATGGATGGCTGCCTGTGCAGGACACCACATGTCGCATCACCAGATGTGATTTTACTTCCCAAGGTATACTTTGCTTTCTGTACTCGTCTTTTTCAGTAATTATGCTGAAGATTTTAGTCCCCGGCCAGTAAAACTCATTTTGGAGTCTGCTTCATTCCTGCTGCCTTTTCCACTTCCTCACCATGTCAGCCTCTGACCCCACTAGTGCTGCTCTAGTCCCTGTTCAGGTGGTGCAGCTGCCGTGGAGCTCAGTCTGAGCCTGCCTGGACCTGGGGGTGGAGGGTGTTTCTGAGCAACCCTTTCATGCTTCTGTGCCAGTGCCATTAGGCCTATACATATGTTCAAGCTTTCAATATAAGAAGCTGCTTTGGTTTTAGTGAGATGTGTGTAATCACATCCTTATGTGCTTTGTAGGACTTTGTACCCACCAGATGTAAATAGAGCCCATGTAAGTAAGGGCGTGAGTAGCCACACGTGTGCTGTTACATTTGCTTGTAATCCTGTGATTTGAATTCTGAATACAGTCATTGCCAAGTGCCTTTCCATATTGCTGAGATATTTTGGTTTAGACTCCCATTTTTTATTTTTCTGTCTACCTAGATTTTCTTCTTCATTTGATCTGTGTCCTCCATCGTGTTCAGGAAGGGTATCTCCACTACTCAGCAGATGCAGCAATAAAGCCAAAAACTTACTAGCAAAATTGCAGTCAGCACCTGCTGCGTTTGACCATCATTTTTGCTTATGAACCATTCACTTACTCTGTGTTGCAACAAAGAAGTAGCAATAATTGTTTACAAACTGCCAGATTTGAGAACTGGACCCTTACGATTGAGTATTCAAAATTGGTTACCAAGTGTGTTTAAATTCAACAGGGTTTTTAGAATTTTTTGATGGCTTCCTTAAGAACTGTAACATTGTTGAGTTCTCTTACACAACACTCAGTCAAGATGATAATGTAACCAGATGCCCTGGCATATTTGTGATAGCTGTGGATAGAGGATCTAACATAACTGGTTCTGAGTGCTTTGGTTTGTTTTTCTTTTCGGTGATAACACAGTTAAATTTTATGGGAGACTTGAGTTTTTTTTGCATGAGTGGCCACTCAGGTCACCCAACATGATCTTCTGTATTATGTATATTGTATAGATTTATGTAGATCTGATGTCTGTTTACTTACTGCTCAGTTTAGATCTTAGACATTCTTGTTATTTGAGTGTGCATAACAGCCCTTTCAAGTGTGACCTTTCTGTTGGTATGTATCTTGGGAACAAAAGAAGAATTTCGTAACGGACAGCCTTGCCATAATGAGTCATTCTTTTTTAAAAACACAGCAACTATCTTAAGCAAATGTCATAATATATACTCCATGGTCAGCACCCATTTGAACAAATTAAGCTGCATTCCACACTAAAACACTGGTGTGCTAATACAAGAAGACGATTGTTCTAGTTGTTTCAGTGGGATTTTTTCACTGTTTTCTGTCCAGTCAGGCAAGTTCTCCCACGTTACTTGGAGATGAAAAGTGATTAAGTTTGAGATAAATCAATCTAATTTCACACAAATAAGCAAAACACATTCAACTACTGGGAATGAAATACATTTTGCTCAGTAGAGATTTGTCGTTTAAGTGAGATGAAGTTTAGGTGGCTTATGTTTCATAATTATTTATCTGTAGATTTCCATCTCATCTTTGAGTTCATCAATTACTGATGAAATGCTGTTCCATTGCGTCAGCTGAAAACTCTGTGTATAACCAGCTTAATCCCCAGTTTTACTTTCGTGACTTCTTATGTTGAAATAAGATCACATTGTGCAAAAGCTGCTGGGAACACAACCTCATAACCTCAAATTAGTTTGTCTTACCACCTTGAAACGGCTTCCCAGTGCTATAAACCTTTGTGTGAATTCTGCTGACCATTTAATCTTGTCAAGAAAACTGCTGGGATACAGAAGTGCATATAAAGCATACAACTGCTGCAGCTTCGCCAGTTCAGATGAGGTTTCTCTATCATTTAGGGCACTGCAGCAGCTCTCTTGTTCTCTTCATTGGTAGTAAAACACTGTCCTCACTGAAGTTAGTAGAAACTCAAAGTTAAATTTAATTGGGATTACAACCTGGCCCACTCCCTTTCCCATATGCTCAATGGGACCTATGATTTTGTGTACTGCGACCTCATGAAAACTTAAATCACAGAACATAAGTAATGTTGCAGACCTCTAGGCAAAAGTTAGATGGTGATCCTGCTGATGTGGATGGAATAGCACAGAAGGCAGTGACAGTCTGCACAATTCTCTGTTCATGTCATCTGTTTGCAAGATGAGATCTTGCTGTGCAATGCAATAGCCATCTTCATAATCCCATATGTTACATACAAAGTTTTAAAGAGCAACTCTTAAGAAAAAAGGAATTATGTGGGTTTATCCAAGAAATAAAATGTTTATGATGTAGGAAAAATTGTTACATGGTATCATGAGCACAAATCTGGAAAGATTAAATAATTATAAAATAAAGGTTCAATCGAGGAAGTATAGCAAGATTGCTCTGTCGAGACATTCTTGATAGCTTTTACTGCTGTCAAATTCAGATACAGGCTTTCTTACTTGTTTCTTTAAAAAGCAAGCCATTTATTCTTCAAAACAACCTCTGCCAAGCAGAAACCTGATTCTTGTATTAATACATAATACATTTATAATGTATTTCACCTGGAAGTGCTCAAGTGTCTATTCTGGGATATCCTTTGCGTATTTCTTTCACAAAGGCACTTAGTCTAGTTCTGCTTTCTTTTCCCCTTGCCGTGAATCAACCAAGTTGTAAATAAATTATGCCTCATTTCCATTAAAGCCAAGGCAGCAGACCTATTAGCGTAATGAAATGCGGGGACATCCCCTGCAGAACACACGTACAGGATCATGTGTTGTTATGCAGTACTGGCTCCTACACGCGTTTCCCATTCTCCAGGCTCGGGGTGAAGACGGTCCAATGGATTTCGCTGGCGTTACTCATAATGAACCACATGTTAAAACCGGGGCAGCAAAATAAAGGAACGTCACACAAGCTCTGCCAAACCCCACGTCTCACCATCTCCCCGCTTTGCTGGCACCGCGGTCCTGCACGCAGGGGCCGCGCTCCACAGCCCGGCCTTGCACTCCAGACACTGGTGCGACATTTTTAGATTTCTGCCTCTAAATAAATCGCAGGTTTTGGTTTTTTTTTTTCCTTCGGTGTTCCAGATAATTTCAAGGACACCGTCGGCCTGAGCCTCCCTCGGCGCCGCCCCCGCGCAGACGGGCCCGCAGCGCACTGCCGCCCTCGCTCGCCGCGGGCGGAACGGCCCCGGGCGGGGGGAACAGCGCTCCCCGCGCTGATCCCGCGGGGTCCCGCAGCGCCGGGGTCCCGCAGCGCCGGGGTCCCGCAGCGCCGGGGTCACGGCCCCGCCGGTTTTCGGGCGGCCGGAACGCGGGAGGGGAACGCCCACCGAGGGGGGGAGCGAAGGCGTTCCCGGCCTGAGCCCGCCCGGCTTCCGTCCCAGCTGGTCCCTCCCCGCCGCCCGTCCCGCCCCGGCCGTGGCGTAGCCGGTCCCGGTTCCCGTGATAACCGCGAGCGGGGCCGGCGCCGCTCCGGGCGTGTGCGGAGCGCGGCGGGGGAGCAGCGCCATGGGGGAGGCGGCCCGGGCCTTCCGCCGCCCTCATTAGAGCCGCCGCCCGGCGCAGCTGGAGCCATGGACAAAGCGGACAAGGTGCGACGGGACCGCGAGCAGCCGCGGCGGGAGGGGCGGCGGTGAGGGTGCGGAGCGGAGCGGGCCCGGCCGTGTCAGCTCCGGCAGGGCCGTCGGCAGCGGCCGAGCGGCGGGCAGGGCACGGCAGGGCGGGGCGCGGCTCGCGGCCTGTGGGGCGGGGGGCGCCGGGACCGGCCGTGAGGGGCACCGGGACCGGCCGTGAGGGGCTGCCGCCCCGCCCCGGCGGAGAGCTGCCCTCGGGAGGTGCAGACAGGGCGTTCTCCCGGCTGAAGCGGGAGCTCGGCGTGTGTTCGCCGGCGCCGTTCCCTCCCCGGGCGGGAAGCGTCAGGCCGCGCCCGGCCCGGCTGTCCGGGGGAGCCGGGAACCCGGGAGCGGCTCCCCTGGGAATTCCAAGGGAGTTCAAAACTCGGTTCTGTTCTTCTCCCGCCTATTCCTTTAGGCTTTGTTTCAAGCTTAGAAAAGCATTGCAGTTAGTGACATTTAGTTTAAACCTGCCTGGTCATTAGTAGAGACTGGGTTTCTTGAGAAGAAAGCAGGTTTCTTTGAGAACTTAGTAACACAATTGAGGTGTCACTTTTGTTGAAATCCTGTAAACGTCAGGGTCGGGCTGAAGTTTTCAGTGATAGGACATAGCTGATGGTCTCCTCGTAGCTGCGTGGGTGTAGCTCGCTAATTCTACAGGTCGCTGTATTTTTTTCTTCCATATTAAACTTGGCTGTGCGAGGTAATCAGTTTGCATTTTTCTTAAGACCTTTTAAATTATAGGTATGAAGAAACATCAGCAGGGACTTAAGAATTTGTATGGTTTGTTACGTATGTGCAATAAAATATTTCATCATCGGGACGTCGTTCTAAATGATGTGTCTGAAATGAATGATGTCATCTCTAGCTGCCTGGTATTACTTCTAAGCTTCTGTTTCAGCAGAATTTTGCTGAAAATTGGTGATTTACAGCTCTTTGTTTCCTAGTTTTCAGCTTTGGTGTCTCCAGGGGTTCTAATAGCAGGGTTAAGGACTAAATTAACACAGGTTCCTGTAGCAAAGTAGATAATGACTAATAAAAGCAGTGTCTAAAGAGACACTGCTTTTCATTCTGTACGTATATCTAAGGAAGTTGGTGAACAGTTTGTCTTATTACAGTATGGCTCCCACTGTGGCTTTCTCCCTGGGCTTTCTGGTGTGATAATGATTTTAAATTCTTTTTTTATTCATGCTTTTTATTTGCCTTCACGTAGAAAAACGGATCTGATTCTGTGAAGTTTATGTTAGTCCAATCTGTAGAACTTTTTGCTTTAAAATCTTGGATTTTGGTGTGGGTTGTTTTTTTTTTTTTTTTCCCCTTTGTTTTAACTGTAATTAGTACTGCTGTACACATGTGAAATATTTATTCCTTGTTGCTTGAGCTCTTCAGTACTGGAGGTTCACACACGTGTCCTTATCAAACCATTCTTTTTTCATTTGTCAGAATAGTTCGTGAAAACACAGAGTTGTTGTGTTGTTTACAGTATAAAATATTGACTCTGAGTGATTGTCTTAACTAAGTGCAGTATTTCAGCTTGGAGGTGTAGTTAAGCTCTGAAGCAGGAATCATCTTGTTTATTCTGTTTGTAGCATATCTGGTCCTGTTGGTTCCTTATCCACTAGTAAGTGGATAGGCAGACAAATAATTAATACCTGATGAGTTTCTAAAATGATTCAACAATCTTATTGCTTTTGTCTTTGCATTATGCAGTAGCATCTTGATTAGGAGACTCCTAGATGCTTTGGGTTTGAACCTTTTGTGCTGTAAGAATTGAATGTAATCATTGTTACCAGCGTGTTTGGTAGGGTTGCATCAGTTTGGGGAGCCATTTCATTTTTCCTTTATTTGGGCTCATTTCTGTACCTGTACTGCATGACATCTGATAAATGAATAGTAAAGCTGCAAATGTGTATTAGCAGTATTCATTTTCTCCTTCCTTTCCTTCAGAATGCTCTCTTGGGCACAGTACAGTGACTGTATGTGCTTACAGGAGTAACTACTGTGGAATTAGAGCATGAGCATCTAGGACTACTGCACTGTGTTAGCGTGGTATTTCAAGAGTAAAGGAAGATCACAATTGCTTTTGATGGGTAAACAGTGGTGTTGGCTTAGTGAATCAGTATGAGATTTCCTTTCACAGGATCATTTGGACACCTAACTGATAAGAAGATGTTGCTTTTGGATTGCCTTTAGGATCTCTGTTACCTAAATTCTGGTATGGTTTTACTTGTTTAATATGCTCTGTGATATTTTGGCAGCTGACATAGATGAAAACAGAATGAAGCTGCTTATAAACAATTATTTTACGATAGGAGTAGTTGTGATTTTTGTAGTGGGTAGGTTTACTTCTGTCTACACCAGAACAAAACTGTTCCCATTAAAAAGTGTATGGGTTTCAGCAGTTAAATGTAGGTTATTTTCCTAGAAGAGACAAAACTCAGCAGATGACCTCTGACACTCTTTCTGTCTAAGCAGAATATGATAGAAAACTAAAGAGAAACAACTTCCTCTTTCAAAGGTACTGCTGTGCTTTGATTTTTCTCAGTCTTATACTTTTGTCTTGCCCCGTGATTAAGACATTTGGTTCCTTTAGTACAGTTGAGAAATCAGGTGAAGTTGCAATATCAGTGACCTGTGTTTTCTTTTAGTATTGCTTAAAGACAGCCTGTTCTGCTTGCCTCTGCTATTCTTGACCACTCAACAGGTGGCTTGATAATATGGTTGCCATAGAAGTAGATCTAGATCAATGTTTTGTGCTCTTTATCCTATCCATTTCCTTCGGTGTTTCTTACCTGTGGCAGGTTTTTCAACTGAGGCAAACTGGAAAATGTCTGATTTCCTGTATTGTTTGCACATTGCTTTTTCTTGAACCTTGCAAGTGCAGAACAGTTTGGATTTTGTGAGAGTTTTGTATTGTGTTATTTTAGAATGTCTTCTCTGGTGAATTTAAATGTTGTTGATGTGATTCCACGAACATCTTAACTGTTTGAGCACAAGATTATTTATCCTCGACTAGTTTGTGGAGATCAGGAAACTGATTTGCACAAATTCTTTGGATTAATCCTTTTAGTACACTGTCTACAAAGCATTAAAATATTACTACTTCATGTGGATAGCACGAGTTTAGAAGTTTGTACTGTTAAATGCTGTAAAGTAGGTAAGTGAAGAGGTTCCTTTTGGTAGCTTTTTTTATCTTTGGACAAGCTTTGTGTAAGGGTAAGTATTAAGTTGTATTTTCTTCCCCTTTTTTTCTTAGAATACTCTGGCTTTGAGTTTAAACATGCCAGCTTGTCACATTGTGCCACTTGCTTGTTTTCTATATATAGGTAAAAATGTTAGATATTTAGCTTTGTTATGTTCTGATCATGATACTTAATCCTGTGAAAGGGAAGAGAATTATGCATGATTCCCTTTTTATGAGCTGAGGGAGAAGGGAAAGGCTCACTTCATAGTGTATTTGCTTTAAGTGCTGTGTTGAAATTACTATGTGAAATGTAAATAGGGAGGATTAAATTTTGTGCTTCGTTAAATGGCCTGCTGCTGGTGTTTCCAGTTGGACTGCATATTTACCATTCCCGAGGTATCTGCCACTTAGAAGCAACTAATTATAGAAACAATGACTTCCATATTTGTAAAGTTTATCTTAAAATAGATGAACTGTGACTTGCCTTACTACTAACATGGTGTTTAAATGATGAAATCCAGAATTCAGAAACAGGATTGTTTTTCTTAAAAAAACCCCAAAAGTTTGAGCTATATTTTTATTTTATGTTTGGGATGAGACTTCTTGTTTCCAGACTTTGAAACAGTAAAACAGCTGATTTTATTATAGCCCTCTGAGATGTGACATCTGTGTCTATTTTCTCACCCTTTAAATGGTGAGATTGATATCTAAGCATTCTCCTCTGAGAGCAGGATGACAGAGATCCTATTTAATGGAAAATGCTGAATGACATTAAGCTACAATGAACAAAAAGTTTTCTAAGATTAAATGTACAGTGCTATAACTATAGGACGAAGTTTACCAGTCTGTTCCTGCTTGTGTCATCTTCTGTCTTTGCAGCTGTTGATGACTACAGTAGCTTTTATATAAGAAACAAAGGAGCTCTTCAGTATATATGCTGTCTTGAAAGACTTGTAATTGTTGGACTGAAATATGTAATGAGCTACTGCAAAACATTTTGTAAATTGAAACTAGGGATATCCACAAAAGAGACTTCTGTCTAAATCTTGGTTTCTTTTGAAGGGGCATGCTTCTGTTAATAGGCAGCTGATTGAAAATCTGATGTTTCGGCAGGACTTAAATTTATATTTAGAATTGAGTTTTGTTATCAAAGGTTGATTTCAATAAAGTTTTGTTTGGCTTTGTGATATGAAAGGTTGAACAAACATGAAAAAGTTGCACTCAAAAATAAGTTCAGTCTTGCAGTATTTTCAGTGTTTACTTTTAGATTGCCTGATCAAACCACATAGTATTTTGTATTAAGGTCTGACCCTGCATTTACTGATGGCAGTGGCAAGGTGCTAATTTACTTTAGAGGATGTGGACTAGAATGAATCTCAATACTGTGAGGGCAGTTATAAAGCATAAGCTTGTATCACAAGTGCTCTGTTGTAAGGATTAGGGAAAGTGTAGCAGCCTTCCCCCAAATCCTTCCGTGTTTGACAAATCTTTCTTGTCTGTGGTTACAAACCAGTGGCATGATCAGTCCTGTTTGTGCTGTTCGTGTGTGCTTGGCACTCTGTTTGTACTGTGTGGGTGAAATCTCTGAGGAATTGTGTTCACACAGATTTGCATGCACTTTGTTTTATGCACTTTCTTGTTTGCTTCTGAAACAAAAAGGAGCTTGTCTTGTGTTCTGGAGTTCACTTCGTTTGTTATTGCTTGCATTTTTCACTGAGTCTTAAACACATCAGTATTTAAAAAACCAAACCCACCGCCAACAAACTGCTTATTTGGCATTATTGTTTTTGTAGCTCACCAGAAGAGCCTTTCCTGTTAGAAGAAATAAGAAGTTTCTGTAGGAGATACCTTCTGCTTGTCCAGTGCAATGAGAAATTAGCAGCACCTTTCCTTGATACTAAATTGATGGATGGTTCTTTTCTTTTTTTTTGGTTTCACTTTCTCTCCTTACACTATGAAGGATCAAGGCCATTTATCAAAAAGAGGAGGTACTTTGCTGTCTGTCTTCACCAACATTTCCTCCTAGCTGAGAAATCTATAGTCCTAAAAAGATCTCCTAAGATAACTTTGGACAAATTACTTAGTGTTGCTCTTTTGTTTCCCTCACTTGTCCAGTGAAACCACTAGCCATCTGTGAAATGTGCTGAGATGTCTGGAGAACCACCCTTGAGAGTTAATTCTGTTTATGTTTTGGTTTAGTAAGCAGTCTGACCTGACTTAGTACATTTGTTTCCCCTTTTTGCTTTAAGTTTGGTTAAGTTTACTGCCCTTATCTGACGACACATCCTATGTAACACAGAACTCTTGAAGTATTTTTGAAAGACTAGTAAAATGCTCTAAGGAAGCAATATGTTGAAGTTAATTTAGTTTAGTTGGTAAGACACTTGAGCTGTCTTTCTGTTTTCTATCCCAAAGTGGAAATGGGGCCTTGTTTTCTAATGAAATGTGTAAGTTGTGCTGAGGACTGGATGTGTTGTGCTTGCAGAATGATTTTGAAACCTATGCTGAGGTTAAGTTCTCAGTTTCTGTTTTGATGAGTTGGCATATATATGTGTGTGTGCATCACAGAACAACATGCAAAATCTGAAAACAGAGATTTACCCTAAAATCTTTGCCGAAACAAGTTTCTTGAAAGGATTAAATAAAACCCAACCGTCATAAACCAACCAAACCTGTAGGTGCAGACTAAACTGCACAAGAAAAATGTTTAGGGTATAATGCATGTAAAAGGTATGTGAAATGCAGTTTTGATTCCTTTAAATAACAGACACTCCCTAAGTTCTGCAAGCAAAAAAAGGAACTAACTTTAAAATACACCCATATGTGTTTATGATTACAGGATATGCTGTACCTTTATTTTACTATTAAAGGTGAGCTGAGCTTGTTATGAGCTGTACAGAAAATGATAATTAAATATATCAGACAATTGCTCTGTCATAGCAATAGTAATCATAACCTGTATAAGAGACTGGGCAACAGGAAAGGAAGAATTAAAGTTGTCTTTCTAGTTTGGGCATCTCTGAATTGTTTGAACCTAACAAAATCAAGCAGAATAATGTGAGTTATTTTCCTAAAATCATAAAATTACGTGATAAGAGTTTTGCATCTTATAGAGGTTTTTAAATAAATTTTAAAAAACCAAACACCCCAATATACCTTTTTTTTGCTGGATGGATTGAAATAAATCAAATTTTATCCAATCCACCTTGGATGTAAAAATAAGGTAGGGATTATCTTTGGGAATTGACAGGAAATATTTTACTGTTCCCACCTTGCAGGTGGGAATCACTCACTTGCTTCCTGCTTTGATCAGTTAGATGTTCTTAATATCTGATGTGAAAGACTATTCACTCATAATTCTAATACTGAGTGATGTAGTACAATATCACAAAAATCACTGTAGTGAGACCATTCTGCAAGAGACTTGTCAATAAAGAATGATTCTTGTATTTTCACATCAATCTCCCAAATGAAGGAAAGAGCAGACAACCAGACAGGAAAGATCTTTAAAACGGGAAATCTGGTCCCAATGTGAATGACAAATAGAATGTTTTGACTCTTTTCTGAGCCACTACTGGAGTTTATTATTAGTATGTTGGCTAAAGTTCACTTGACGTGTTGTGATAGGATAGTGAGCAGCGGGTTAGGAACAGCTGTTGGACAGTTTTCAGTGTTTCCTTAGGAATACCACATTTCTAAAGCACTCATCCTAGTTTTACTCTTGTGTGTTCTGTGGATGAAGCACCTCTGGTGTGCTCCTTTAATGCTTAGGTTGCTCAGTTGGTTGGAGCAGGGTGCTACTGACTGAGGTTGTGGGTTCAATCCCCATATGGGCCGTTCACTAAAGAGTTGGACTTAATAATCCTTGTGTGTTTCTTCCAAGCCAGAGTAATCTCTGATATAGTTTTGTAGGCCAGCCCATAACTGAATCTATTCTTAAGCAAATATTTTTGCCTGACAGTCTTGAAATAGCATGGAAAAAATCCTCTTAGCTTTCAGGGAGGGATTTCAGCGTTGGTATTTCTGTTACTTATTATGTGATCATGGTACATAAACACTTTAAAAAAAAAATTTTAGGAAAAGTCTTTCTCTTGTGTTGAGGAGGGTGCTTTGGAGCTTTGCAGAGGGGTAGACAAGTCACGAGGCATATGAGGGATGTGCCCAAGGCCAGAGAGGAAGCTCTGGGTAGAGCCGGTTGTTTGATTTGTGTTGCACAAGTTCGGTGCTGCAGCTGCTCCACAGCTATTCCTCTGAATGGAACTTCAGGAACTGGAGAAGAGTTACTGTAGAAGAAAGGAATGTTGACCCTCTACTAATGATAAAGAAATGCGTTTAACTGATGTTAAGGTGATTGTTCAGCTGTAATGCAGACCTTGTTGTACAGCAGTAGTGATGCTTCTGTGTCTGTGCTTATAGCATCAGACTGCCCTGCATTGGAAGGGACCTTAAAAATCATTTGGTTCCAAACCCTTGCCATGGGCAGGCACACTTTCCATTACACCAGGTTGCTCAAAGCCCCATCCAGGTGGGCCTTGAACGCTTCCAGGGATGGGACATCCTTCCATATACTATATTCCATCTGTGTATATATATATCCACATTATAGCCATAAGCATTTTCAGAACAGTCATTAAAAAATATTTTTCCTCACTGGGACAACTGTATTTTCAAAAAGATGTTTGGACTTGCCCTTCCCACCTCTTCCACTCCCATGCTGCTAAACCAGTATGGAATTTTATTTAAGTAGAATTAGTTTTGGGGACTTGGAGATTCAGATATTGGATGGGAAGGCAGTCTCTGGATGGATTGTGGATGTGACACAGAGCAAAGGCATGGACTGAGAAGCGTGCAGTAGGTGTGGGACTACTTGCCATACTTCCAGAGCTCCCATTTAACTGTTTCGGCTCATGTGGATGTTCTGGGGGTAGTAGCAAGGATAGAAGACTGTCCTCAGTAAACCTTTAGGATTTCCTTCTTCCACAGTAAGAGCATGCAGTCACACAGGTTATGTGTTACCTTTGAGATTATTTCTTAGGCATATGGAAGGAAAAAGGTCTGGAGTCGTTGTCTGCTTTAGAAAGAATCTTCTTAGGATTTGGTATTCCATGAGGTAGTAATGTGAGACACGTATAATTAAGCTAAAATCTTCATTTAAAAAAAATATTATTTTCATCTGAATGTACATTATAATGGAATATAGAATTTGAGGGGTCTTTGGATGTACAATTGTCTTATTGAATAGAGCATTTTTCATTATTTATGTGTAAGATGCAGCTATGTTGTACAAAACCAAAAATGTGAGCAAAACCAACCATCTTAAACTAAGGATCCCTTCAGGACTGGGGGAGATACTTTTGTTCCAACGCACAGTTTAAAACTTATTTCTAAGCAGTCTGTAATACCTTCTTCATGACAACATTTAATCATAATCTTAACAATTGAAAGTATGTTAAAATAGTGCAGATAGAATGTGTGGGGAGGGTTCTTCTGTGGTGCGTCATCTCTTAGCAGTAAAACTATGGTTTAGTGCTGAAAAGTCTTTTTTATAATTGCCTAGAAACACGGTCAATTTTGTAGAGCAGGCCAGGCATTACTACATCTTCCATATGCTGGTTTCACTTCTGAAAGCCTACGCAACTGTGCTCCACATACAGTGCTAATTTGGTTTTGTTCTGTGCTCAGACTCATATATCCTCTGTAAGATCTGAACTTCAGTCCCTTTTAAATTAATTAGTGTTTGTATTGCACTTGTAAAGGTTAACACAAATGCTAAATGTTGGTGATCTGTATTACACCCTGCATTGATTGGAAGGATGCAATAAGCACTTGCCAACTGTTTTCCACCTCTCTTGGGTTACTGCAGAAATCCTGTAGCCTTGTCATCCATTTGCCTGCTGTTCGTGGTACTTTGCATACAACTTTATGAATCTAAATTTTCCCAAGCAATTTATGATTGTAATTAATGAAGACATTCTTTCTTTTCTCTTAAGAATGTCAAGCTGTCAGCTGAAGTAGAACCATTTATTCCTCAGAAGAAGGGTCCAGAAACACTAATGATTCCAATGGCGCTTCCTAACGACAGTGGAGGAATTAATGGCATGGAACCAACTCCAATCCCTAGCTACCTGATCACTTGCTATCCATTTGTACAGGAAAATCAATCCAACAGGTAATAAGCAGTTGTGGTCTTCATGGATGAAGATCAGATGATCTGTTTTTAAATTAGTTGGAACTTGTAGTAGGGTTCAGAGGAGTCAGTGATTATGGGCTGTATATTCAGTTTTTTTGTTCGCCATATTTAATCTTCTGACCCGTCATGTGTGAGGATGAAGTTTCTCTGTCCCCAGTCTTTTTCTTTGTTTTCTTCCCTCTGCTTTTCTCCATTCATATTCTTTATTGCCTTTTTCCTGGCTATGGAGGTCTGGTACAAATCCCTCCCAAAGATATCTACTGTGCTCTTGGATCTTCCAGGGCAGTCAGGAAGTTTTTTGTCAGAATCTCTGATGCTTCTCTGAATGAAGCAAGGCTTTGGGTGTCCAGCTTGGGTCCTGCCATGGTGAAACAGTATGCAGTTGATTCAGTACTCAGTGTAGGTATATCCAGTTTTCTTCATGTATATAGTTAAAATACTAGTTTAAAAAGCTAGTTGAGTTTAGGAACTTATTATAATAGAACTGTTGTTTTTGAAAGGGTAATAAAGGTCTGAATTTTATTTGAGAGAGGGAAGACTTACTGAGCAATTTTCTTTCCTTTTTGTTTTTTTATAGACAGTTTCCATTATATAACAATGACATCAGATGGCAGCAACCCAGCCCAAATCCTGCAGGACCATACCTTGCTTATCCTATAATACCTGCACAGCCACCTGTTTCTACAGAATATACTTACTATCAGCTGATGCCAGCACCATGTGCTCAGGTCATGGGTTTCTATCATCCTTTCCCTACCCCCTATCCTGCACCCTTTCAAACAGCAAATGCTGTAAGTACAGTTACTGCAGAATGCACTGAGCGTCCCAGCCCGTCAGGCCAGGTCTTCCCATTGTCCACTCAGCGGAGCAGAAGCAGTAACAGGGGACCAGCTGTTCAAAAAGTAAGTCTGGTTTTGAATAGGATCAGTAGAACTGCATAAAGAAAATGTCTTTGCACAGGAAGCATGTATCTCATTTTTTTTAATCAACTTCTTTTGTGTGTGTGACAATGTTTGAAAACAGCAACAGCAGTTACAGATGCACATAAAAAATAAACGTCCTCCAGTGAAAAATGTCGCCACTCAAAAGGAGACCAGTTCATCAGGTCCTGAGAACAGATCAAAGATTGTTTTGTTGGTTGATGCATCACAGCAAACAGGTAATTTGTTTCTTAAGTTCTGGGTGTATGAAATAACTAGCACTACATGTCAGTTGTCATCTTTTCTAAAAGAGGGTGGACCTGATTTAGATGCAACTTTTAAGAGAAGTCTTTGTGGCTCAAAAGGATAATGAAGAAAAGGTGCTGATGGTTGTAGATACCGACTCAGTATGTCACCTTATAATGTTGCAGTGATTTGGTACTCCTGCAGAGACTTTGCCAACTCTTGAAGGAGTTGGTTATTAATAACAGTTGGACCTAGACATAATTTAAATTCACTGCTGGCTTAATGCAAAGACTGGCTTTTTAAATGTTTTTATGATGCGTAGCTTTTTCATGTCTCTTATCGATTCCTGCACAAGTAATTTTATTTTTATTGTTTCTTTAAGACTTTCCTTCAGATATAGCCAATAAGTCACTTTCTGAGAGCGCCTCCACGATGCTTTGGAAGTCAAAAGGCAGGCGCAGGAGAACTTCTCACCCTGCTGCAGAGTCCTCCAGTGAGCAGGGTGCAAGTGAAGCAGACATTGACAGTGACAGTGGCTATTGTAGTCCCAAGCATGGAAATAACCAGGCTGCAGCTATGGCTTCAAGAAATACAGATTCTTGTGCAATGAATGTATGTAAACATAACTGAGTAACTTAACTATATTTGTAGCCTACAGACTAGTGAAAGTTACTAAAATAATTGGTTTTTTCCTTTTCAGGTTGTGGAACCATCGATAAATACAAGTAAGCATTGTCTTGACTGGTGAGCTGTTTAAAATTTGGCATGGTTGCATTTGTATTTTTGCTTTACATTTTGCTAGGAACCACTTCTTGATCTACTTCAGCTCTAGCTGATCAGATACTTCTGAGCATGTATGTTTACTGTGATTTCCAGCCACCTCCACTAAGACACCTGTTACTTGCTGAATGAACAAGTGTATAGCTATCATTAATGATTTATTAATAGCTGCCTTTCTTTAACAGGTTCAAAAAGCTAGAGACTCCAGTGGAAGCATTCAGACAAAGCTGTGCTTCTGTTTAGTTTGTCCTCAGGCTTCCTTACCCTGTTGGGCTGCAGTTCATACCTGGGTGGTAACAGAGCCAAGGTGTTCTCATTTTCTATTTCAGAAGCACTGATACTTTTTAGAAGCTTTAGATAGACCATGAACAAATAGTTTGATTAGTCTAGTAGTAGTAGGTAATGCCAGGGACTGCTGTTTATGACTGAACTGAAATTGGTATGGATGTGAACCTGAGATTTCCTTTCTTACTGCTTTGTGGTGATCAATTGTTGGCAGCTTGAATGTTCCATAAAGGTGACTCTGCCAACATCTGAAAATAGCTATGGAAGTAAATGTTGTCACAAGAGAATTAGACTTTCTCCAAGAACTTTATTTGTATCAGAATTGTGTTCCTGGCTCTGGTGGCATATGAATCATTGTGATATATTCCGGATACTAATTCAGTTTTTCATAGATGGCACTTCTCTTTCAGCTGGTATAAGTTGGGCTAATGTAAATTCCCAAGCGACTCAAAAAAAGCCTTGGATTGAAAAAACTCAGACCTTTTCTAGAGGTGGAAGACAAGCTGAGCAAAGAAATAATCCACAGGTATGTTGTCAATGATTCTAAACTGAAGTATTTGGGGGTTTTTGTAATATGTGAAAATAAGGAATTGGAAAGGAATTATAGAATAAACATGCAAAAAATATTTAGTGAAAACAGTATAGAAACTCAACCTTAAGGTCTAGTTGCACATTTCTAACTGTTATTTTCTTAGAGCTATGTATCTGTTGTATGTATATATATGTGTGTATATACAGATATAAAATTGAATGTCCTTGACAGTCTTCTGCCTATAGCCTGTTCTTTATATGTATCTACCTAGGAAGAGCATTGCATATATAAAGTAACCTGTGAAATGAAGGCAGCATGGGTGTAGAAAAGTTAGTTCAGTTTTTGACCCATTCACACTTCAGGAGAAAAAAAATCCTCAAACTTTCTAAAGAAAGATTGTGATGTGGCGGTGAACTAGAATCTCGTGTTGTCACTCCTGTTGTCTTCAAAACTTTCTTTTAAAAATCTGCATTAGCATACAATTTTTTTAGCATTTTTATTATTTCTTAATGGGTTTAAAATTCTTTCATGCTAAAGTTTGAATATCTTTCTGCGAAACTTCTTTCAAGTGGGACAGGATTTCTGTAATTAGTATGTGAGGAGGAAGAAGGTGGTCTTCCTAATTTTGAGAGATTTTATTGGGGCAGGTGGTCCAGAGGGGTGCAGAGTAGGCTGAAACATTTGAACATTTGCCTTTGTTTAAACATAGATTTTGCTTGAGCTCTGTTATTGCAGACAAGAAAGCTGAGCTCCAAGTGGGGACTTCATTGTAAGTGTGCCTGTTTGTGCAAACATATGTGAGCCAGCTTGGCCTGTTCAGGTTTTTAGATGGAATTGTTAAATTGTCTTGAATCTTCCTGTTTGGTAACTGTGGGTTTATTATATAAAGAAGTTTGTGGATGCTTGTATCTGGCAGTGTAGCAGTTCTGAGTCTTTTTATAACCTGTTGTCAAATCAGAGGCTTTGGAAGCCACTATTGTTAGTTTATGGCATTGGGAGAGTAGGAAGAACCAGTTTTTTTCATCCAGTCACAGTTTAGACTCTAAATCTGGCAGTTTTTTTAGATGTTTAAAAACAAAGCTGGCACAAAGAGTTTTAAATGAGTTTGCCTCAGCCATATTCACTGTACCACAAGGCAGAATTGTCCTAGAAGCTATTTTCTGTTTAAGCTAAATTGGTATGAAGTCTGTAGGAAATTTTCTTGAGAAATAGGTAGGGATAAATGTGAAATTCAGGTCATGCATTAGTTTTTGCCAACCAGTCTTGCATATGGGTTTCCACCAACCTGTTACATTATAAACAGAAGAATGCTTATTATCACTATGCTGCTGTCTCTGGCCTTTAGAGAACTCTGTGCATGTGCATTGTCATAAAATATGTGTTGAAAGGGCAGTATCTATTGCATGCAGAATAATTATGTAGTGGGAGAAAGTTCTTTGGAGTGATGTGGTTGCAGACAGTTCCTCAGGTCTGTTAGAGTCACCAGCAACTCCTGAGTTTCTTCATGTTTGGCCAAAAGAAACCTTTTTATTTAAGTTACAAATTTAAAGATGAATTGGCTTGAGGGGGAGGAATAATCTGGTGCTGTCTGTAGAATGTTTGTGCAGGCTTTAAAAAAAAAAAGACAGTGAAAAAACCCACCAGAAAGGTCCCTCCCACCCCCTCCCCCCAAAATTTCAAACCACCAAAGCACAATTTATTCTCTAAAAACTGTACCTAGTTGCTAATTAGCAGGCATGAGAAAGCTTTATGTGCATGCACATACACATACTGAAAAATTGAAATTACAAAATACCAATTGCATTTGTTATTTTCAGTCTGGATTCAGATGCAGAGATCACAGCACATCTTCAGAAAGAAGGCAGAGTTTGCAGAAACGACATGAAAAACCTTTAGCTACAAGCCAGGCAAGCAGAGCAGAGCAGAGTCCTGAACCTCTGTATTTTGAGGTACTGTCCTATGAAAACTGTTTCCACATTGTAGCAATGCAAGTTGTGTGTGGAATAAGTGATGTTCTCAATGGGAAGTTACAGAACATCTGGCTCCAAGAGGTGTACAGTTGAGGTCACTAATTTATTAGATCATCCTCTCATTGTGTACAGAAAGAGACCTGTATTTGGGTGTTGTGGAAATTGCAGTAATTTAGAACTATCTGTGATGGGCAGCTTAAATAAGCAGCCTTCAAGTAACTTTTTCTGTTCACTTGTGAATAGAAATTAGTGTGTTCTCTGGTTTAGCCCCTCTAATTGTAATAGGATTTTTTGTGTGTGTGTGTAAAAAAGAAAATTTTTCTTTAAAAAAAAATACTGTCTGGATACAGAAATGCTTTCCTCATTTTTCATTATTTTCTATTAGTGTCACGTAATCCCTTCCAGCTTATGTAGGACTTAAGGATTCAGTTTGTTTTTCTGCCTTGAGCAGTTCCAGTTGATGCTTCTCAGGTGACTTTGGTTCCATTCTTTTTATTCTTAATTTCTGCATTGTTTAGGATGAAGATGAATTTCCAGAGCTAAATAGTGACAATGGTAGTAGCAAAAGTCCTAGCATCCAGCAAAAGATTTCACCCAAAGTAGTAAGTAGTCATTTTGTTTTGCAAAGCATTCTTTTGAGACTATTCAGTTTGTGTAATTTTTTATGAATCTCTGCTACAAGAATTACATTGCAGTAATTGTGATGATCTTGGGGTGTTATTGTTACCAGCCTTGGATGCTAAAGAAATGCCAGTTAAAATAAGTGATGCAGGGAACCCATCTTAAAAAAACCCAAAAACTTCAGGATTTTTCTCGCTAAGAAGATTGTAAGATACATGTTACTCAGTGTCACAGACTGTCCCAAGTTGGAAGGGACTGCTGCATCACAATGCTTTCATGCAGACATCTCTTGAAATTGTTAAATCTGCAAATATGTAGTAATGGTGTCAGTTTTTCAAAATAATTACAGTTTGTGTAGTTTCATTTCAAATAACTGCATCTGCTCTAAGGCTGTGGAAGCAGTTGTTGGAAAGGTACTTTTTTTAGTATGTGATCTACTTAAATATTTTGTTGCAGAGCCGTGCATATAGAATGCTTGATCTATTTGGCTGCTTTCCAGGAAAGTCAAGTCCTAAGTGAAATCTTGGGGAGGGGGAAATTCTTTATTTAGCAATCAGACTGGAAAACCTTCTGAACCCGTAATTGGAGCTAAATAGAATAGCTTTCCCATACAAAAATGAAATCTAAGTAAGTTCCTAGTTTTATCAACTTGCTATGTCATCTAGCTGTAGTTAATTAGGATGTCATACTGGTAATCAGAGCCTTGGGTGATTTGATTTCTGAAATGCCACCTATTCTGGAGAGAAAGGTCTTTTAATTGTGGGGTTTTTTGCATTTTGTTTAAAATTCTAGTTGGATGACTTACCAGAGAATTCTCCAATCAATATAGTCCAAACTCCAATTCCCATTACAACCTCTGTACCAAAGCGTGCTAAAAGTCAGAAGAAGAAGGCCTTGGCTGCAGCACTTGCAACAGCTCAAGAGTATTCAGAGATAAGCATGGAACAGAAAAAACTTCAAGTGTGTAGCACCCTGCCCACCCCAGCACTTGGTCAAGAGCAGTATCAGTTACTGATGCTCCTCTTACTCTCCAATAGCAGTAATCTCTTTGTAAAGAACGTTGTGGGCACCATTCCTTTGTATTTATTGTATGTGATGTTCCTGTTGTAGGAGGCTTTATCAAAAGCAGCTGGAAAGAAGAGCAAGACCCCTGTTCAGTTAGATTTGGGTGACATGTTAGCAGCTCTTGAAAAGCAGCAGCAAGCAATGAAAGCTCGTCAGATCACCAACACCAGGCCTCTCTCATACACAGGTATTTCTAATCTGCCTGGCAATGGCTAAATACCTTTTGTGCCAACATGAATGTGATTGATCTGAGCATCTTAAGTGTTTTTCTTTCTGTCTAGTTTTAGCTTTTGAATATAAACATTATAAAAACCTGGAAAGATTATTTTTAATGCATTTCTGAATAAATTTCCTGTGCTATCATCCTCTGAGCTGCAGTGTGCCGTGGTGAAAATCCATATAGAACTGAGGCCAAATGTCTTTTAAAAGGCCTGGTATTCAAAACTCAGGATTTGTCTCCTGAGAGTAATTCAGTGCTGAAATGAATATGTGAAAAGAGCATCTACTAATGATATTGTAAAATACTCTTTGAAAGAGAGGATACCTATGACTATGATATGGAGGGATATCTCCCTAGGATATTCTTCCCATTTCTGCTGATTATGGTTCAGGGTCTCCTTTCTCAAACCAAAGTTATTTCTTAAACTGTCCATTGTTTCTATCTTATGCTTTTACCATCCATAATGTCCAGTGGCAGTGAATTCTAACCTTATTTCATCCTGTGTGAAGGAACTTTTCTTTCTGCTGTGTTTTTTTGGGGTGGAGGTCAGTATTGGCGTTTTTTGTGCTCCAACTCGTAATTTTGTTAGCTTTCACAGCCTTTGTATTACAAAGACTGGGCAACCATTCCCTTCTTTCCTCCTCTGATTTTTAGGTGTCTGTCAGGACTCTGAAGAGTCCTAGTCTATTTAGTTATTTAATTCTGGAAGTATCTTTTCTGAAAATCCATATTGCTTTTTTCTGAACCTTTGTGTAGTTCTGCTGTATCCTTTTAAAAATAAGATCAGACACACACAGAATATTAGGTTATAGTTCCATCATGATTGTATACAGTGGCTTAATTCTCCTTTTTTTTTTTTTTTGCTGTCTTTATCAACACAGCATTAAATTAGCTTTTTTAATACTTGCTGCCAAATACAGAATTGACATTTTTGTAATTACTTATTATAACCCCAGTCTCATTCCTAAGCACTTGTGTGTAGCCTGGAGTCCATCACTGTGCACATAGTTACCATTTTCCTTCTGGTGTATTGGTTCTTTTACCTGCTTTGAGTTTCAGCAGTGTTCAAACATTAATTCAAGTTGGCAAGGTTATATCAAACAAAGCTCAGCAAAGAACTGTTGGCATTTCCATTGGAGACAGCACTTGTTTTATTCTTTCTGGCAAAAGATCCCCTTAACTACATGTTGCACTCTCTCATCTGTTTTGTCCTGTCAACTATTCAAGTCTTTAACAACTGGAAATCAATGTTTGGATAAATATTTGTGATTTATCTTACCATAATCATCTTAACTAATAAAACTACATGTGGTTATTTGAGAGAGATCCCTTGCCATTTATTAAAATAATTCCTGGAATCCATAGCTTCCTAAAACATGAGGCTGAGTTGAAGAAAGCTTAAAACCATCTGCAAGCAACAATATCTGATGATGTAATTTTCCTGTCATTATGAACTGCTTTTTTCCAAGGAAGGAAAATGTACTTAGAGAATTCATCAGTGGAAATTCTGAAAACAGTGTTGAAATAAAGCTGACATGTCTTTTGGTAAAACGAATATCTATCTTGTATTTAGTTGGCAGTGCTGCTCCCTTTCATACCAAAGAATCTGCCAGCAGAAAGTCCTTAACAAAGGGACAGCCATCTATGGGTTGCCTTAATCCTTTGGATTCGACTGCCCCAAAAGTGAAAAGAGGAAAAGAGAGAGAGATTGCAAAACTGAAACGCCCTACAGCACTTAAAAAGGTAAACGTGCCAACCTTGGAGTGTTTTGACCCACACTCATACTTCAAAAATAAAAACTGGTATTTTCTTAGTTGAGGACTAGTTCCTGTGAGCACAGGGCAAGGGAGTTATGAGCTTTTGCCTCCAGTTCCTGCTAAACTGATGTCCTGTCCTTTGGATCTAGACATGTAACATAACTTTTATATCCCCGAAATTAGTTGAAGGTAATAAAAATGTATCTCAACAGAGATTGCAAGTGTGTTTTCTTTTTGTAACTATAGGCACAGGGAAACGTGGGAAAACTTCCACAGTTTTTTCATGTGGCTGATTCCTAGTCTGTAGTGCAATGTAGTATACTAACCTTAATTTTTCCTACTCCTTTTTGTAGAGATGGGTATAGAACTTGAAGCAAACCCACAATTTTTAATTGACTAAATTTACAAATAATTGCTTGTATATATCTATGTTCATGCAGTTGTGAATTAGTTATGTGCAGAAGGAATAGAAAATATATGGAGATCAGAAGGTAAAATTTTAAAAAGTGAGCCCTAAAAATGCATGTGTGAAAGCCTTTTTCTGACCTGCCTGTGATCTGAGTTAGAGGAATTCACCTGTTCAAAAAAGTTTTCTAAACTGTTTGTTGTCAATGCTTTTATGTTGTTGCTATTAAACATGATAGTAGTACCAGTATATCCATAGCTACTTACCTTTGCACTTTCCTTTCTTTTATAAAAGTATTGTCTTTATTGAGGTGCTTCACAAAAATGACTAGTATGCCTGCATAAGGTATTTTTTTACAGGCATAGGGATGAGGAATTGTTAATAAGTGAATGTTGTGTATCAGAAAAGAAGCTGTGAAAGAACTTAAACTATTGAAAGTACTATTTATGCACACATATGTGAGTATCTGTAAAATGCTGCAGTGAAATACTCTTTGTGATCAAAGAGGAAACTGAAATGATTTCAAGGGTTTCTATCCTGGCATGAGTAGGAAGGTTCAAAACAAGTCACTTAACTCTGTGTTAACTCTGTTCAGTGAAAGGGATGTTTTTCTTTACAGGTATCTTCATAATTTTCAGATGCTGACAGCTCTTGGTTTTGTTTCCAGATTATTTTGAAAGAGAGAGAAGAGAAGAAAGGCCGTTTATCAGCTGACCACAGCCTTCTGGGTTCTGATGAACAGAAAGAGGCTCATTTAACCTTGACTGCTGACCAGTCTCAGGAGCTGGCCTCTCAGGAAGGTTGGTCTCTCTCTCTCTAGACTCCCATCACTCCCACTCAGCTGTGCTAATCTGCTTATTTCAGTGTTTTGTCTTTCTCTTTCTATGCCACACAACTTAGTGATGTTATCTTTTAGCTCTTTTTAACTTTAGTTAATACTAGCAACTGAAACCCTCTTCTGTAATGCCATGTCTGTCCCTCAGTTGTGGAAGGCTCAGAACACTGGGGGTTCTCAGTACTTGATCTCCATACAGCATTTTAATTATCATCTCAAGTGGATTTCCCAACATGTCAGAGTTGATGGTATTTTTGATAAGCAAGCAAAACGTGACCTGTTGTCAGCCATGCCACGTTGATCACAGTACTTTTTAATGATGAACATACTGAAAGTTTTCCAGATATGGAAGTTGCAAACTGTAAATAGGGTTTTCCAGTTTGTTGAACATGTCAATCAACTGCAGTGTCTGGACTGTCAATTTGCAGCAGCAGCCCTGAGCAGCTGAGAAACTCCAGAGAATTTTCAGCGTCTTCAGCATGTCTGGGGCAGTGGGAGTGGGGGAAGGAGGTGTCTGTCAGGATTCCAGATGTACTGCTTCATAACTGTTTCTTCTCAGTGTGACCTGTCTGACTAAAGTGGGAAAATCCTAGATATTCTAGGAATAATTTAGTTGAATATTTTTTATGTATAAATATTAAGTAATTATTGGAAGGAGTAATAACATTTAGATGGATTTTTTCCTTCTGTTTTACTAATTTCCTAAATTAAGTTCAAGATACTTTTAAAATGAATATTCAAATATTGCTTATTTATCCAGTCCATGCTGAGTGGTGCATGTGTGTTCGGTTTTTCTCCCCTTTCCCTTGCCCCTCCAGAAGGGGAGGGAAGAATAATGCTTAGTGTTTTGAAAATGCAATTTGTACAAAGTAAGGGAGTGACACAAGAAGTGTGATTCTGTTCCTCTTACATAAAAAATGTATTTGTATTTTATAATGTTTAAAAATTGCCTTTCAGAAACTGGTCTGAGTATGCCTAGTGATACTTCACTTTCTCCAGCAAGTCAGAATTCTCCATACTGCATGACCCCAGTGTCACAGGGCTCACCTGCTAGTTCTGGAATAGGCAGTCCAATGGCCTCTTCTGCAATAACCAAAATTCACAGCAAGAGATTCAGAGAGTAAGAGTTTTGCATTATTAATATAAATTCAAGGCTTGCACTTCAGTCATCCTTGTGTTTTAAGTGTGGATAGATTTAGTAGACTTAAGAGCTTAATGAACATAAGCTTCCCTTTCAGAAATAGAAAGTTCTGCAAGTTTTTTTCCCCCCTAAATGGGTTGCTTGTGTTTGTACACAAATGTGTGTATGTATCTACACACACTCACTTGAGACTTTCTTTGGTTGCCACAGCAAATAAGCAAGGTGGGAGTATTCTCTCAAAATTATTTTTTAAAGGAAGACTATGTATGCTTTGAATGGGAAAGGAAGGAATACTTAGGAATGCTTAAAATACTCTAATAGTACCCCTTAATGTGTTAGGGCTTTTTTATTGATGTATCTTTATAATGTACTAAATTAAGGAAAAGAAAAATTGCTTGAGGCACTTACTGCAGTATTTGTTTGTATTTTTAATATTTTTTTTGATTGGCTTCTTGAGATAAGGGACATTGTTACAAATACAAATATTTTAAGGATGTAGTTTTAACTTAGTTTGCAGTCTGATTTCTAAATCCTTTTAATGACTTGAGTAAAAGTTAAATAACCGTTCTGAGGAAGTAGAATTATTTTCATTTGCAAAAAAGCTCAGTGAAACCTTGCTTATGCTAATATTTGTGAAGTAGCAGTGCTGACACTTGTGAATGTTGTTTTGAATTGACAGATACTGTAACCAAGTTCTAAGTAAAGAAATAGATGAGTGTGTGACTCTCCTATTGCAAGAGCTTGTCAGCTTCCAGGAGCGGATTTACCAAAAGGATCCCACGAGAGCTAAAGCGAGGAGAAGACTCGTTATGGGGTTGCGTGAGGTTACAAAGCACATGAAACTAAACAAGATCAAGTGTGTAATCATATCCCCCAACTGTGAAAAAATTCAGTCAAAAGGTATAAATGATTAAAGCAAGTGGTGCACTTAGCTCTTTTCAGTTTTCTTGTGTTAATTAGCAAGGTTAGAAGTATTTGTTACTGTGCATGATGTAACACTCCCAACTCCAACCGGGTTAATTGCCATTCCACATTTATTCTTTTCTACTCCACTCTGGGAGAAACTCGTTCATGAGGGGTGAAAAGCTTAAAGAAAAATAGATATTGTAGAATTTATGTCTACTGTGTGTGTTACTTCATTTGTGTTCAATACACCTTGCATAGTCCTGAGCTCTGGATGCTTTTGAGGAAGATTCCTTAAGAGGAATGTGAATCGGTTAGTTCGCCAACCAACACATTTTGCCACAACCAGAAGTATAAACAGAGGCTTCCTGAGATAGGAGAATAGCAAAGCTCTGCTTAAGAAAAGACCTGTGAGACTCTGGTTTGTGTGCAGGACTAATAGAGAGTACAGAATATCACCTTCATCTGTACTCACTGTACTTGAAATGTATTGAGTGTTATCCTCTGGGACATAGGAGCTGCTGATGTGTGTATTGAACTTTTACTGACTAATTGCAGTTAAAGTGGGTTAGAGAGTTGTATCATGCCATATGATGATGTCAACTGACTGGATATCTATTTAAAATTGTTTTCTTCCAGGTGGACTAGATGAGGCTCTATATAATGTAATAGCCATGGCACGGGAACAAGAAATTCCATTTGTGTTTGCTCTTGGCCGCAAGGCTCTTGGCCGCTGTGTGAACAAGCTGGTTCCTGTTAGTGTTGTGGGTATCTTCAACTACTCAGGTGCTGAGGTGAGTAATTCCAGTCACATAAATGGCTGGAGTAAACAATTATGTTCCCTGTAGTAGAGAATTATTTGGCATTGAGAGCACACCTAATACACCTTTGATAATAGCCCTGCACTCACCTATATTACGGTGTCTTTTCTTTGAAATTCAGTTTTTATGGTACTGAGAGGATGTGGTGGAACACTTTGGGCACAACATCTCATTGCAGCTTTCAAACAGACTTAAAATGTAATCTGAAATTCTCTGGAAGGTTTAAGAATGTAAGAAAACCAGCATCTTAAAGTATGTCCATCTCCTCAAAGTTGCATAAACATGGAGTGGTGTTTTTATTATTTAATACAGAAAATAACTAACTCTTAGTTGAAGTTGAGGTATTTGCTGTTAATCTTGAGGCTCATGTGGTCTACCTTGGGCTGAATGGAGTAATCTAAAGTGAAAACTATTAGGAAGAATTACTGCTGATAAAACTGCCTTTGTACTTAGGATCTGTTTAATAAGCTGGTATCCCTGACTGAAGAGGCCAGGAAAGCCTACAGAGACATGGTGGCTGCAATGGAACAGGAACAGGCAGAAGAAGCCTTGAAGAATGTCAAGAAGGCCCCACATCATATGGGTCATTCTCGTAACCCTTCTGCAGCAAGTGCTATCTCATTCTGTAGTGTTATTTCTGAACCCATATCTGAGGTCAATGAGAAAGAATATGGTAAGTAGGTTAAAGCTTAAATAGAAGCTGCAGTTTTCCAACTGCTGTTTGTTGTGAAATTGCTAAAAATGCAATCCTTCTTCCTAATTCAGAGTATTCTGCAATGTTCAGGGATAAGAAAAAATTGGTTTAGTCTTCAGTTAATTTCATAAGTAATTTTTTCCTCTGAACTATATAGAAAATAATAATTTCTGATCCTCAGAAGTGTTATAGGTGTGTAACATCAGCGGAGGTGGCTTCTCCAGTTTTATTGAACTGTTAAAAAACTGATAGCACAGAATTGATTACATAACTAAGGAAGAACTGATGACAGAGCAGGAACTAAAATTTGAGGTCTCTGAAGATATAGGACATGTAGCTTAAATTTTTAAACTTGAGATGGCAGTGAATGATTCTACTGTGAGCAGAAGGCGAGTTCATTTATCCAGTTGCTTAAGCCCAGATGAAAAGGAATGTAAAAGGGAGAATACTTGTTAGGAGTGTTCTAAGAAAGACTTCTCTTTTTTTAGTCTGAGAGTGCATTAAAGAGAATGCTATCTTTTGAGTGAATTCTTTTGTGGTATCTTGAATTCATTTCAGGTATTAAATATTTTTTAAGAAGCCCTTAAATGAATAACTTAAGATGGGGACAATTTTCTCCTTTTAATTTATACCTGAGAGTAACCTCTTTGACTACACTTAGTGCTACATTTGGTATTTACACAGGAAACTAAGTTGCACAAACTTTCAACTTTGTAATGTCTGCTTTAGGGTACTGTAAAAACGCAAAGTTATTCACAGCTCTTTCTGTTGTCTCTCCTCTTTCCTTCTTCCTCTTTTTTCTCATGGAAATTTTTCTAGAAAGCATAGAATAATATTCCAGTTATTAGCTGCTTAGGCTGTTATTGCATGCTCAGAATAAAAATTTTTATATTCATGGAATTAAAGTTTCCTACTTAAATTTCTTTCAAAATTTGTAGAAACAAACTGGAGAAATATGGTGGAAACATCTGATGGGCTAGAGACCTCTGAAAATGAGAGAGAATCCGTGTGCAAGGCTGCGGTACCAGAAAAAGCTGGTCATGGCCAAATGGAAAAAACCACCCTTAATAAACAACCACCTCTGGCTACAACTGGCACTACCTCAGCAACAAATCACGGAAAATCCACCCCAGGTGACAAGGATGAGGTGAAACCAGATGACAATCTGGAATGGGCCTCACAGCAGAGTACAGAAACAGGATCCCTGGATGGCAGCTGCCGAGATCTTTTGAATTCCTCCATGACCAGTACCACCAGTACCCTTGTGCCAGGGATGCTGGAAGAGGAGGAAGAAGAGGAAGATGACGATGATGAGGATTATGCCCATGAACCAATTTCTGTAGAAGTTCAGCTTAATAGCAGAATTGAATCTTGGGTTTCAGAGACCCAGAGAACTATGGAGACGCTGCAGCTTGGGAAGACCCTTAGTGGTGCTGAAGAAGACAATGCAGAGCAAAGTGAAGATGAAGAAATAGAGACTTCAGAGCAGGCAGATCCCGTCACTGATGGGGAGGAATGGACAAATGATAAGCATGCAAGTAACACTCAACATAAACCCACCATCTGCAGCTCTCTAAATAAAGAGCACACAGATTCCATCTATATGCCGTAAAAATAAGCAGGAACTCAGGAACTTTTTAGAAATTATATTAAAACTAACTGTTGTAAAGGTTGCAGCCATTATTCCATATGCTTCATCTCAACATTTTGCACTGTTAAACATTTAATACGTGTATTTAATTCACAACAATATTTTTGTAGCTGTCTGTTACTTTTTTGATTTTAAAACTAGGTTAGCTCTTAATCAGTATTGATTTCCCAGATTAGAACCTGTGTGGAAAATTTGTCAGTATGCATTCATTTGATCTTTTGTAAAAGGAAACATGATGTAACTGACCAGTTTTAAGCAAAATTCTTTCGAGTTGTGACTCTTTAGCTTATTTTCAAACAGGTAACCTACATTAACACTGACAAATTACCAACAGTTCATGGTATGGTTATACCAGGCCTGTCAGTGTATTTGGCCATGACTTTCTAGTTCTATCTAGAAATAAAAGGAAAATTTTGATCCTCTTTCAAGAAAAGCTAGAAAAAGCCATTTGCAATCTTAATGAGAATTAAATAGTAGAGAAATTGTGTGTGATTCTTATGCTAAAATAGATGCAGCTTTTTAGTTGATGTCGGTGAATGCGTCATTAAAAAGCTGCTGATAGCTGAGATAGTTACAATAAGCTATAATAACTTTGATTCCAGAAAAACTTTAAACCAGAGGGATATAATTAATGTTTTGCAGGTTTTCTTTACAAGGTAGAAATACTGCATTAAAAAAAAAAAAACAGGAAAGAAAACAAAAATTCCCCATTCTCTCTGCAGTTGCTGTCTGCCAAACCACACTAAGTGACTCATTAACCATAATCCCTATTCAGGGCTTTTAGTAAACTGATGACTTCCTCTCTCTCCTGTCACTTACCTCAGGAATGCTGTTTTGCATATTGTATTCTGCATAACACTGCAAAAAGCAAGAATAATCCTTTAACAGCAAGTGTGAATGATGTGGTGGCTCTCTCTGCATTCACCTGCATGCTGTGATCCTGGCCAGGATGTATCTTATCAACTCCTGTGGAAAATGTGACCTCTTTGTCTTCTTGCAGTTGTAAATGTTTTAGGAGTTGACCTCTAGATAGAAAAGAAAGTAGTTATTCCAGGAAAGGAGGAAGTGCCCTGTAGTTTGGGGAAGTATTTCAGTGGTGTAGAGGTAAAAGAAACAACAAACATGCCCTCCCTGAAACATACCTGTTGCTAGAGCATTGTTCCATGTTCTGTTCCGAATACTGAAGTGAAATGCATTAACTGATGATGGATTTGTTTCAGACCGAGGACGGAGTGTGTGTCTGAACCTTGCACGTCAGGAGTCTGTTTTCCATCTTTGGTATTGGCAAGGGATATACTGAAACTGCCAGCAGCAGGAGCTTCACTACAAGAGTAGCCAAAGAGTAACTCACGTGAATAACACTTTCATAGCAAACGTATGTTTCTTTTAATTTCTCTTCATTTTTCCTGATCACTTGTATCAAAGTGCATGAAAAGCCTCTGGGTAGGCTGAAAACCACAGGAAACTGAAGTTGGCTGAGCTGGGTGTTAAGTCCACACTTAGGAACGTGGGACCAATGTTTATAGTAGTAGTGATGCTGGCATTTTAAGTTGCACTGGGAAAACGAGACTCCAGGTTTAGAAGTCATCTAGCCCTGGGTTTTTGGATGCTAATGAGAATAATAGAAACTGTGTATTATGTAAATAATGCTTTGATAGCTATAGGCATAGCAAATGCTATGTAGATAAGCAGTGTAGAGAGCTGCTACGCCAACTGGCTGTTCTGTCACGTTCTTAGCTCCTTAATGTAATCTTCCTAGGTGTTAGAACAGGCGTTTCATAGGAACACAGAGACTAAGGAATGATGCCTCCTGAATGTTAAACCTTTTACTGTCCCTGTGGCAGATTTCTACTGTCTGTATGTTTTAAGAGTTTTTGCTTTAGGACATGACAGGTGTTTGAACTGCTGACAAGCAAAACTCGCCCTTGGATGTGTAAGCACATCTCAGCACAGGTGAGATCAGTGCATACACTGAGGGCAAAACTTTGCCAGAACATCAGAAAACAAAGGTGTTTGTAGTTTCTCCTTTTGCTTTTTCAGTGCCAGTGATTCAAATAACTTTTGATCTTGAAGTATTAACATCAAAGGCGCATCTTTTTATATGTCTTTTCTGAACTTGGACTGTCATTTTAAAATTTTCTGACATTTATATCAAAGAAGTCTTGTAATATTCAGCCCACTATTTAACTGCAATTTTGCTACAAGTTTAATAGAGTTCTTGAAAGTGATACAGCACTTATAATTATCTCTCAATTTGCCAGCAAATAAGGAACTAGTCTCTTTTTAAAATGTGGCAGATCACCCTTAGGGGAGCAAACTGAAACTGAGTAAAGAAAACTGGGTTTAGTGCTTCCTTTTTGATAAACTGGGAATGAGCAATAACTGTAAGAATGAAATTGCAATTCCTTTGGGAGTGGTCCATTTGCATGTGAAATTAGGGAAGTTCCTTGCCACTTGAAGCACTTGAAGGAGAGTATCTCACTGTGGTAATTTTGGTTCTATTATCAACAGAATTTAAGAAGAAAGCATACAAATGTTCTACAATACCGTGATTTTTTTTAAAAGTAGTTGAATTTCTATTTCAGTGTAAAAGTGTGCAGTTTATACAGGTTGCTACTGTCCCCATGAAAAGATGTTTCTGTAGTTAATAGGTGTATAGATATTTTTGTTGTGAAAATAATTATTCGGGAAACAAATCTACTTTTCTTAAGGCATTGTTTATAGAAATTATTTCACCACTTACTTTATCTGGTAAAATCAAAAATAATGTATCTGTGGTAGGGGTAGGGATCTTTAAAACTGATAGAGGTGGCTATGTATACAACCTATTTATATAAATACTCTTAAGTATCTCTGTCAATAATAAAACATGGATTACAAATCTGTAAAAGGGAAAAATTCTGAAGAACTTCTGTCCTTAGTTGGACCAAGTAGCCATGTCTGATTAAGGCTAAGGCCCTGATCCTGCTCACACATACTTGGGAGTGTTAGTGCCACTGGCTTAAACTGGTGGCCTGTTTATCTGCTTAAGTTGTGTGCAGGCTGTTGTAGGATTGGAGCTAAACAGTGACAGAGGGTATTGACCTGTGTTTTAAAAATTCATTATAGAAAATTGTTCAGTAATGCACTTGTTGGTGTTCTTCTGGTAAAGCTGAGGTGTCTTTATGGGTGGGTGGGAGCTTACACAATGTGGTTCTGTCCAGTTCTTTAATACAAGCTTAAATTTTAATAATGTTACTTTAAATATGTATGTAAAAAAGTATTATTGTTTGAAAAGCTGCTGTTGCTGAAACTGTCATTAAGTATTTCTTGTGAAGTTGTGCCAACTAATGAAACTGTTGAGTTGATTTCAGTGTCAGCCATTTAAAAATTAGACGTGGCAATTTGTTACCAGAACAAAACCCACCAGAAACAAGCCATAGAAAACCAGGAATGAGGGGTTTCTACTCGCCCTGCCACACACAAGGAAACAGGAGAATGTCTAACCCAGAACTTCCTCACCAATGAATGGTAATGCTGAAAGTAGAAACCCAGTTGGCACAGCCCACCTTCTAAATGTTCATAAATAGTTCATATAATTTACTTTTTAAATAGATTATAATAAGGAAAGCTGTTTAATCTTTAATGTCTTAAAATTTATGGTAATCTTTAGGTTAAAGCAGTAGAAAAACCATTATAAAATACAATATGAAGGGGTTTGTTCCATTTCTTTTTTGCTGTATGAAGGATAACTGTTCTGTCTACCGTACTTTTTGGAGTAATAACAGCTTTTTTGCACTATGTAAATACTAGTGGGGATTCTTCCATAACTAATAAAAATGATTGTAGAAATTTATGGCTTTATTACAGTGCTATGTTTGTTCACGGCTCTTTGATCCCGAGGTGGTTTGCAAGGGCTGCCCTGGCGCTGCAGGTGCTGGGCCAGGTCTGTGTCCCACTGTGGCCACAGGGTGGAGGAGCTGCGTGGTGGCACCCAGGGCCCAGCTCCGGGTGACAGCCAGTGCAGGGAGCTGAGCCCCTCAGCCACAGTGGGGGACTGGCTGAAGCAAAAAGCAGGATTAGCTGAGGGCTTTTCACATGGATCCCAGCCCTCTGTTGTCACCCACTGACCAGAAAAGTATCAGATGGAAAACCCACCCTTCAGAGACTCTGGGACTGAACCAGGTGCAGAATACTGAGTAGGAAATAATGTTTTACTTTAGTGGAAATGAGCAAGGATAAGCACAGGTACCTCCAAAAGCTGGGATTTCTCACATGCTCTACGGGATGAGAATTTCAGTTGACCTGTCCTTGTTGCTGGAGTGATGCATGAAGTTGGAAAACAACGTGAAGTTCTCTGCATGTTGTCCCCTTTTCTCTACTTAAACTCCTCTGTGGCAGTAACAGTGACCTGTAACAGTGTCATTAACTGGTTTTGCAACTCCCACGTTTGCAAATATTTGTAGCAATTCAAAAAGGATAAAGCTTTGTCCTGTAATTGTGAAGTTTCTATTTATGTACCTTAACTTCATGTTTCAGTTCTGCTGTTGCAGTTGTCTTCTGGTGAAAGTGCTTCTGTTACAAACCCCACTTTGGAGTTTCTATGAGTTGCAGTGAGAATAACTCCTTGTATCTGGGTTCTGCCTCTGTCTTCTCAACCTGGTAAGAGTTTTGGAAAGTACAAAAAAGTGGGTGGCACAGTGTGACCTGTGCTATGGAAATGACAAAAAATTAGTTACCCTCAAGCCTTTACAAACTGAATTTTTTTCTCCCTCTTCATTTCTTCACCATTTAAGAAACACTAACATTGAGCAAAGTTCATTGCCGCTGGTGAGTTTTTAAATGGTGCTTTGCACTTCTGCACATACCAGAAAAAGCACCACAAGAAAAAAAATTGCTCCTGCTAAATTCCTTCAGGCAGCACTAGCCCTGCCTGTGCTCCCACAGCAGCCTGGGCTGTAGGGATAGGGCTGGACATTGATGAATCTGTGTGTCCACAATGTGTGGAAAGACCCAACTCAGTCAAACTGCACTCAGCAAAAATGACAGCTCCTTGGACTTGCTTTCAGATTTTTAGGATCATTGTGAATAAACACAGGGCTTTATTCAATTTTTTTTTGTTTATTGTTGTGGGCTTTTTTTTAAAGTGCTACTGGGCAAACCAACCCACCCCACAGGAGATGATGCAGCTGCAGGCTCTTTACCTTGGGGGGTCTTTTATGAGTTACCACATGCAGGGGAAGCCAAGCTGGACTGCACTTCCTGGCCCCAGCTGCAGGCCCTGGTGTGCTCCAAGCTGTTAAATGAGTTTTCCATGGAGCCTGGGGAGCTCCCACTCAAGGCAGATGCGTGGGGGGTCTGTCTGGGCACTGAGAGCACCCAGCTCTTTGCTGTGGTGTTTTCCAGGGATCCAGCCTCAGTGACTAATGAGGAATTTAATAATCATGTAACAGACTTGTTCTGCAAAGGGAAAGGGGAGAGGGGGCATGGAATAAACTGTGTGTCCCACAGTTGTCTGTGTGGAGCTGTGTTTGTCCTTGGCTTCCTGTGGAGAGTCTGGAGGCTGCAGCAGCACTGCTCACACCCACAGCAATTCAGCCTGTGTTTGTAGGGGAAGTTAATGTGTGTCCACACCAAATTTGAATCAACTTCATGCTTCTGTAAGGCTTTGGACCTCTGTAGTAGGTTACTCATTTCTTGCAGAGTTACAAAGCAACAATAAATGTTGTCACTCAAAACATTTGGGGGCTTTGTACAGTTTTCAAAGACATTATAGTAAAAGTCCTCCTGTTCAGTAGCATCTCTCAGGGAAAAGAACCCTAAATGTACATTTAGAGCATTAAACTCCTTATAATGCTTTTCCTGCAAGGGAAGACTGTGTTTTTAGATGGATTCTGCCCAAGAGTGCTGTTTCAAGCTCTTAGGGCCTTCCTGTCTGCAGCTGAGATGGTAAGTGTCCCTTCTGGCATTGATTGTCTTGAGGAATAGGTAAGCACTGGAGAGGCAAGGATGTTTGGCAAAAAAAAAAAGCAAGAACTGGAAGAAGCTCTTGGAAAGCTTTCCTTATGGAAGAATGTTGACTGTAGAGGAAGAGAGCAAATTAACAAAAAGAAGTGTTTGGAAGTGCCCCCATGTCAAGGTTTACTTTCTGATTTTTCCAAGTTAAAGGCAATCATCCAAGGATGGAAGGGGCAGATGCTGAACAAGGGTACATCCTTCAGTGTTTCCTTGCACACCTAAGCAGACACTGGGAGAAGTTCAACCCTCCTGTGGGATTTATTATTTTCTAATATGGGCTAGTGGCTTGCCCTATAAAAATACAGCTTTAAAGGTAATTCCAGGAAAGGCTATTCCCTGCCTGCTACCGCATGGATATCAAACCCTGAGCTGCCACTAAAGCATGACTACCCCCAACTTCCTTTGGAGCTGGCAGTAGTTTGGTGGTGCTGTTGCTGAAATTTGTTTAATGTGGTGGGTAATTCTGCAGTGAGGAAGCTTTAGGCTGCTTTAGGCTGAAACTTGTCTTTTTATTCCTCCTGCTGTGGGCTGTGCTCAGAGCTGGATCCAGTCACTCGATTCTTAGTCTGCTCTTCCTTTGAACACTTTGTGGTGCAACAGAGACCGGGGTGATGCTGGGTTTTGCTCATGGGCACTCAGTCTCCTTGCATGCAGTGCTGAGGCAGCCCAGCAAGTGCTGCTGAAGGTATCTCTGGGCTCTCAGTGTGCAAATCCTTTCAGAAAGCAGTGGTAAGGGCAGTGTGGTGTTTTCTGATGGCTTGCAGGAGCTTTCACTAGCTCTTCTGTTTTGGGTATGTCCTTGTTGAATGTGCAGAGCTTGGCACCATCCACTTTGCAGATGGGCCAGCTGTGGCACAGGTCTCCCATGCTGTGCTCTGCTCCCGTGTTCAGCTCTCACCCATTTATCTTTGATGGCTGCTTTCCCTCAGAGCTGCAAGGACTGGCTCTGTGCTGGCTCTTGAGCAACCTTCGGACTGAATTTTGGGCTTTTGCCCAGGACTCTCCAGCTTGTTTCTGTTCCCCTGTGCTCTGGGACTGTCCTGGGGGAAAAGACAACAAAGCCCAGCAGTGTTTGAAGGAGGAGGTGGTAGTCCTGCCAGGCAAAGAGGATATAAAAACAATATAAAAGGGAGCCCATCCAGCTCAACCCTGTTGTGTGGCAGGCTGGGTCCTTCCACTCCATCCTGCTCAGCTGCAAGGATGTGATCTTTGCCCAGGTGGAGCAGCACTGCCTTCTGCTGCCTTGGCCCACTGCACTTCTGCTGTCTTGGAGCTGCAGTTTTGGACAGAGCAATGTTGCTGTGAGTGGTGAAACTGGGCTGAGCTAAACACAGTGTGGTGCCCAAGAAGGGAAATTGCAACTTGACTTTGTCACCCTAGAACATGATTTCAGGGATTAGCTAGAATGGGAGAAAAGCATTAATAGTCTA
Organism: Aphelocoma coerulescens; assembly: GCF_041296385.1. Classification (NCBI taxonomy): domain Eukaryota; kingdom Metazoa; phylum Chordata; class Aves; order Passeriformes; family Corvidae; genus Aphelocoma; species Aphelocoma coerulescens. The sequence continues at coordinate 2,664,701 of NC_091024.1, read as the reverse complement.
ATCTCTGATTTTTGTATCCAGGGGCCCTGCCTTTGTCCTCCTCAAACCCAGTAACTCTGATCCCTGTGTTTTCAGCCCAAGCAAACCCTCTCTGGCTCTCCCAGAAAGTAGGAGGGGCTGCAGTTGTCAAATCCACCTGTTTTTTTCTCACTCAGAACAAGGGATAGGAGATAAAACAATGAGAATGATTTGACATGTGGGAAAATAAATTTCTCTCAATTGAAACAGAACAGTTTCCATGTGTGACTTTCTCTAGTGGAAATAAGCTGCTCCAGGCTTCCAGAGGTAGCTGCCACCATGTTGTTACCTGCCACGGGATTTTCCTGCTGTTCTGTAACAATTTGCTGATTTCTGCCAGGATCAGCTAGGCATGTCAATGAGGAAGTAAGGCAGATCATCTTGGTGCACCTCAGCATGAGTTAACTCTGCTGCTGCTATTTATAAAGGGAAAAATTCCCCCGTTTGCTCCATATTCTAACAGAAAGGCCAAGCTCTGTTGTACCAGGTGCAAGCAGCACATAACGGCTTCCTCTGGGCTCCTGAAGATGCAGCTGCTTTTTGGGTGTGCTCTGCAGGTGGGTGACAGCTTTTCCCCCGTGCTGCCCCCACACTCCTGGTGTGAGACTGCTGAGCTGCCTCCTCGCCTCTCAACTGGTCCCCAACTCGCCGTGAGCTCTCCTGTCCCCTGTGAGTGCTGTGGGCACCTGTCCCGGCCCCTGCGCTGCAAGGAGAGGGGGAGGTGCCTAAGTGCCTGCTCGAGCTGGGATCCCACAGCCCCAAATCTGAACTGGGGCTGCTCCCAAGGGTGCCTGAGGCTCCAGGCTGACACTGCTTCTTCCTGACAGATCGGCTGCCTGTGGTGATGCTGGAGATGCGGCTGCTGCTCTCTTGCCTCTTTCTCTGCAGCTCTTTCAGAGGGGCACTAGAAGTGGCTGTAGCTGCTCCTCAGTAGTGGTGCTGTCCTGCCAGTGTGGTTACACCTGCCTGAGCTCCTGTCCCCTCTGACAATACTCAGCTGGGCACTGCCCACAGCAGTTCTTCATGCAGCATATTTGAGGCTGAGAGACTGTTTGGGGCTGTAGACAGGGTGTGATGGAGGGTTGGGTGTGTTGGGGCAACAGCGAGTGAGGGAGGTTTCAGCTCCTAACTGTGCACCATGAGGGCATTCCCAGGCAGCCTGAGAAAACACGTGTGGCACAGCCCTTTGTCAGCATGCACCATTCTGTGACAGCACCCATCTGAGGCGCAAAATGATTTTTTCCCTGTGTCCTGCTGGGGCAGCAGCAGGGGTGAGCAGGGAGCTGGGAGGGTGGGAAGCCCTGAGCACTGTGAGCAACCGGGAACTCGAGCTGTGAGCAAGAAACACAGGCTCCTTTTAGGCTGAATACAAGGCTGTAGGCTCAGTTTCGCCAGTGCTTAAAGGAGCTTTGTTCTCTGTGCTGGTTAGAGGCTGATTTCCCAGTATCTTAAACAGAAATCTTGTTTTTAGCCTTGAGAAAAAAAGCTTTTTAATTTATAAAGGCATGGCATTTTTCTTTTCCCTCCTCTCCCTCCCCACAATGGCTGGTATTGCTTGGACAATGCTGCTCTTTGCAGCATTGTCCAAAGGGGTCCTTCTCTTGAGCTTGTATTTCTTGATCACTGCTGAAAACAGAGCTTGTCACAGCTGCATTTTTCTCTGGAACTTGCAGTAAAACACCAGCTATTCTTCACCTCCCACACTGTAACCACACTAGCTGGTGCCTGTGAGCACAGAAATGCCGACTGAAGCACCGACCTCCCTCGCCTCTCTGGAGAAGCCACCCTGAGCCCCCCTGGGCACCTCGAGAGGGCAACAACGCTTTGACCACGGGGCAGCAGATGCTGGTGCCGTGCAGGGCTCGAGACACAGCTTGTGGGTGTTTAGTGAAGGACAGGCTGTTGCAGCATTATTTCTTTTTCTTGAAAATGTCCCTTTTCACCACACAGGTTTAAAGCCTGCTCCATTAACCCTTTCCACCTGCCAGTGGGACAGGGAGGGGATTGCATCTCCTGCAGGGCCAGCAGGGACCCCACCTGCCCATTTTCTCACTCACTCAGGTAAAGAAGGCTCAGATTGCTTCCTGAGGAAGAAGCAGCAGGCAGGCAGGCTCAGGAGATGAGGACCACCATGGGCCAGGGACCACCCACAGCCACGAACTAATCTTACCTGAGCTAAGGCACGGGGGAGTGTCCTGGTCACCAAGTCATACTTTCCCAGTGCTGTCATCTGTGCCACGGGGCTGCTGTAAGGCAAGAAGACCCTTGCTGTGTGCCCAGAGGAAAGGTAGGAAGGGTGGTAAGGCTGATCTTGGATAAAGAGGAAATTTGGCTTGTCTGTTTGCATGTTTTTCATGGCAGTAAAGAAAAGACAAATCTGGGAAGTTCCCCAATATGGAAGCCTGGGGCATCAGCATCTCCCTGAATGCCAGTCCTCACTGCCCTCTTCATGGGAAGCACAGTTTGCACTCTCTTGCAGACCTCCTCCTCACCAGGGTGGGCTCCATGGGTTCTCACCCCAGTTTTCCTTCCAGCCATGTTGATGTTATGTTCCATCGTGGCATTGAAACGAAAGAGAAATGTTCATGCTAAGAGAGTTTCTGTGCTTTATGTGCAATCAATAGTGCTGCTAATCACTTCTAAAATTTTCTATTATTTTGTGCTCAGAGCCATCATTAAAGCTTCATGAGAAATTAGTCATTCTTTAAAACTTGTGGCTGGTCCAGGTTTTGCCTTTGGGTTTGATTTAGTGAGCAGTCTGTGCCATCCTCACCGAAATGGGTTGATTCAAAGCAGCCACTTCCTCTTTGAGCCATATTTCACTAAAAGAGTCTGGAGGACTGGGAGTTTTCCCTACCTTATTGTAGCAACTATTGCATCTTTAGGATTAATACCAGCTTTCATACACGAGTTGAAAACATGGACTGGCTGTGATGAGCTCTCTCACTGTGACAGAGACAGGCTGTGATTTTCTCTGCCTGTCACAGGCAGGGCAATGGGCAGCACGGCCTCTCCTCATCCTCCAGCAGCTGATTCACAGCCCTGAACGCGGGCAGAGGATGAGGCCGGTACCACTGTGAGCTTGAGGAAGGTGAACTCAACACTGAAAACCTAGCGAGAGAAAACGCCTCAGCCAACGGAGGGAAGCGAGGCCCCGGTCCCAGTTTCCCCGTGATGCTGAATTTCTCTTCCCGCCACCCTGCCCCAGGTGTCGAAGCCCCACACGGAGCCGAGGTAACTCGTGCTGAGGGCCCTGATATTTTCAGTGAGTAAAATAAACCCGTCTCGCCTCTTTCGCTGCCTGAGGTACACGCGATGCCTGAGGGGCGCTTTCCCCCCCGGAGCTGAGCTGCCGGGCAGGGAGCGCTGGGACGAGCCTGCCCTTTCCTTGGGGCTGGGCGGGCAGCCAGGGAGGCATCGCAGCCCCGGCTGCGGCTGGGCCCAGCCCGTGGGCTCTGCCTGTGCCGCCGCGGAGGAGGAATGGCCGCAGAACGGGGATTTTGGGGGATTTTGGGGGATTTTGGGCACCACCCCGGGGGTCCCTCGCGCCCCCCGCCCCCCCGGGCCCCGCTCCCCGCGCGCTGCGGGCGCGTGAGCCGGCGGCGGGCGCTGATTGGCTGCGAGGCGCCCCCCGGGGGCCGCCGGGCCGCGGCCGCGCGCCGAGCGCCATTCACGGCGCTGCCCGCCCGCACGCGCCGAGCCCATTCACAAAAAAAACTTCATTCATAAAACCGGCGGCGGCGGCGGCGACCGGGGCTGCGGCGGGGGCGGCCCGGGCGCTGCGGAGCTGCTGCCCCGCGGCGCTGCGGGAAACGGCCCCGGAGCCGCAGGAATATTCGGTTGTTTCGGGATTATTATGGTGCTGAAGGACTTTCCAGCAGGAATTAGCGAGACCGACGCTGCTCGGTGTTTTTCGAAGAATCCTGGGTTTGTGCCTGACGGCGGGGCAGGAGCTGCAGCGCGGGGATGCTCTTCGCCTCTGGGGCAGCGGCGATGGAAGTGCAGAGAGACGGGCACCTTACGGGGTTCATGCCGGTCTGAAAATACGTTTGGGCTCGTAGCTGTCTTGCTCTGCTTTGTGTGGAATATGCTTGAGCTTTCGCTGCAGCCAGGACTCCGCAATTATTGATGCTACAGCTGTGAGTCTTCAGAGCTAGGTGGGATTTAGTGCCTGTCTTGAGGCAGGAATGAAGGCAGGTTTGGAGAGTGGCTCTTCAGCTTAAGGTGCTACACCACTGATGTGCTTTCCTGTATGCTGCTTTTATTACTGCTTACAAAATGCCAGATGTCCATGCAGTTTTAAACCTTGTCCATTGAGGAAAAGAAACCATTCAAGAGGGAGTCAGCAAAAATATCCAATAGGTTTCTGTTTTGAAAATTGTTTGACTTCCTTGATTTCCATATAATTTATCTACAAGAGCCAATTTATGCAGGAATATCCAGTTACAGATCTGCCAAGGCTATGAGAGAACGCAGCCAGCAGAGCCTCGGTGGACACGTCCTGTACGTAGGGTTATTCAGACATCCAGGAATGCTGCACAGGGCTAAGTACAGCCGATTCAGGAATGATTCCATAACCTCCCTAGATGAAGGTACACAAAATACGTCTTTAAATATCAAAGGTTCTTCCTCCTCTTCCCATTCTTCAACACCCAACTTACTGACAGAAGATGTCTCCTTGGGGCCACAGGACACCTGCACCACGCTGTGCACGCTGATCCCCCGGATGGCCAACATTAAACTTGCCAACCCGTCAAATCTGCCAGGGCTGAAAAGCTTCTGCCTGGGAACGAAAGAGGTGCCGCGAATTAAACTCACGGAGTGCGTTGCCATCCCGAGCAGCCCAACCTCGCCTGAGATCAGCTGCCTGTCGGCCTCGTATCCCCAGCCAGACCTGGACAAGCTGCTCCTAACCCCAAAGCCAGCGGGCGACTGCGCTGTGCGGGGAGCTGAGGAGGCCGCTCCTGTGGGCAGGCAGGACAGGGGCCTCGCACAGGGCAATGAAAGCACGTACAGCCAGGAGCCAGGAGCCACCTACAGTGTGCGGGTGAGTACTTCTCCCTGGGCTTCCATCCTCTGACAAAGCTATCAGCTCAGCTGGGTGACCTCCATTTTCCCGCCTCTAGAGTCCATGCCCCGAAATACTGAATTCTCCCGTGTATTTCCTGTCTTCTGGTGTACGTAGGGCTGTGGCAGTGAACTGAGGGAGCTAAAAGCACCCCAGCTGCTTCCAGAGGTAACACAACATCCAATTCCAAAGGACTATCTGTAGACTTTCTGAGGAGTGCTGCTGAGCTGCAACGAAAACAGGTTACTCTGGCCTGAAATGTGTGTTGGAGGGAAAAGGAGGCCCATGAAAGGGCTCCTCATCCCTCACAGAGCAACTCCACGCACTGGATGCATTCTGGCCCACACATATTTGTCAGGGAGACTGTGGGGCAGGCACTGCCCAGGTTGTATTTCCAGTATGGTTTTCTGCTGGTCTTCCTTTCACGGGCAGCATCTCCAAAAGGGGTTCCCTGGCAGGAGCCTCACAGCGCAACAGGGAGATGTTCTTCCCTGCATCTTCCTGCTTACGTTGTTCCCATGGCTGTGAGCCTTCAGGAATCTGCCCAAGGAGAGCTGCAAGAACATTGCTGACATGTCCTGGCCAAACTCTTGGTGTTCTTTTTAACTAGCCCCTTTAACAATAGCAGCAGGTTGGTAAATAAGTAGAATAGGGGTTTAGGCATTTCAGCATCAGAGGATGGGCAAGGTGAGAGGATGAGCAAGGTGCTCATTTCCCCAGAGACCACCAGGCTTCTTCAGGAGCTGGTGATGAAGCCTCAGGTGGGCTGGGAAGTGGCCAGGGCTGCAGCATGGCAGGAGTATGGTGCAGAGGCATGGTCTCACCTGGAGGCAAAGCAGGGCCAAGAGACCAAGGGCTGAGCAGTTGGAGCTGCTTCCAGTCCTTACCCTCTCGCCCTGGCCCTTGCCCTCCCTCCTGTGTGTTTGGAGACACTCACTCTCCCCATCCAGCTTCTTGTGCCCTTTTGGGGCATGGGATTGTTGGGATCTCAGCAGAGACCCTTCTAGGAGGTGGGTCAGATCTATGTTATTGAGACCGCTGATCTATTGTGCCAGAGATCTTTGGCCTTAACAGCATAATCAGAGTCTGAGGAGGATTCAACAATTACATGGAAAGGATCTACATTTATTTTAGAAAGGCAATAATGTGGTGAATTAAAGAAATGCCATAGGGCAGAAGCTGTCCCCTGCAGACTAGAGCGAGGCAGAAATTTTCTTGGTGTTGTTTTAAAAAGAGGAAGTGCTGGGCTCATTGCATCCCCTGGGGAGGCAGCTGTGGCTGGGTGTGACAGGGCACCTGTCTCACAGCCATGTGTCACCCAGGCCTGATGAGGAAGCTGAGACCCACAAGAGCACCTGGTCCCCCAAAATGCTCATGCAAATAACAAAGAGCCCAAATATTAATATTTTAAGAGGAGCCCGGACAGCTCTGATTCTCGTGCTGTTATGTTTCAAAACACAGTTTGTATGCAGATTGCTGCTGGCTTTACAAGGGGGATATTTACCATGTCCTTGTTCGTTCGCATTCTACCCCTTACACACCTTCCCACAACGCTGCCCATCTGGAGCAGAGGTTGTCTCTAAATGGTGCCCATAGTGGCCATGGCACTTATCTTTCCTGCTGGTGTTTGTTATGGCTGTGATGAGCCTGAGCAATATTCCAAGAGGCACTTGCCATCCTCACTCTTGCTTGTCAGGGAGTGCCAGGGAGGTGGCTGCTCCTGAGCAGGGGGATGAGATCTGGCTCTTAGCACTGTCTTGCACCAGTGGTTTCTCTGAGAACAGCAAGGATGATGTTTACTGGACCTAACATGGAGTAAGGCTCTGTGCCTGAGCTTAAATCAAAGCACGAGTCTTTGAAAGATGATTGGTTTTAAAAATGTGCTACTTAACTAAAATGTGAAAAGGAAATACCATTGCCAGATATTTCATTACAATACCATTACACTTCAAAATAATATGGTGAAGGCTGTTTGTAGCATCCTTTGTCTTAAAGGGGTTTTACCGACGTACAGGTTGATCCTCTGCTAGCGGTTTGATGGCGAATGCATACACATAATGCCATCATATATATATAAAATCAGTTACATGTCTCTAGATTAAAAGGAGCCCGACTATTTCTAACATGGAAGTTCAGAATGACATGAACTGCTCCCTGAAAGTGCACGTGGGCACCAGTGCCCTGCAGGGTCCTGTTGTCCATGAAGGATGCCACCGGTCAGCCTGGAGCAGTTGTTCCCTGCCTCCGTGTGGGGAAGGGGGTCCAGAGCAGCCCTTTCCTGGTCCTAGGTTGCCACCAGCGCCTCTCCCATGTTCAGGGCAGGGAAATATTGTGCTGTTTCAGCTGTAGCCGCTTCCCTGGCGCTCAGCACCCTGACACTGCACCCGGAGAGCTGCTCTGCATCGCCCGTCGTAAATAAATAACTACACGCGTATGCACAGCCGGGCTCTCGCAGGAAGGAGATGGGCTCCGGTGATTCATGGCTTCAGAGCCGCAGCTGTGAATCATGCGCCGGGGGCTCGGGACTGAAGGGTGCCGGCCTCGGGGTCTGGGGTTTGAGCAGCCCCGGCGGTGCGCGCCTCGTCCCGCGGGAACGCGCCTCGGCTCCGCGGGAACGCGCCTCGGCTCCGCGGCATCGCCCGCGGGGCACACGCGCCTCTCCGGGGAATCGATTCTCACCGAAACCTGCGTGTTTTCAGGCCATTTGCTTTGTCACAGCCGGAGAACGGGGGCAGGGTGGATTGGGAACGATTCTGTTAGAGACCTGGCCCGAGTGCAGGGATCCAGAAAGTGGCCTTTCAGCACAAAACTAAAAAGAAAAGGAAAATATTTCTTTATGGCTGCATTTATGACTTTTCCCTGTTGTTTTTTTTTAAAATTTTTTTTTTTCTCAAGATATATTTAGCAATTAAAAGCCTTTGAATAAAATGGTCAGACCTCCCCAGAAAAAGTTTCATTTATCAAAAGCTATTCTTCATCACAAAAAGCCCTGGTTTGCTGCCCTTAGGGAAGAGGCTGTGCTGCGTGGGCACGAGGAGTGGGACAGACCAAGGGCCTGTCTGTCTGTCTGTCTGTCTGCACCGCTGCTGCTGCAGGGGGGAAGATGAGAGCAGGGCGAGCACATGAGGAGAGTTAGGCTAGCACCGGCAAACTACTGGTGGGGGTTTTTTGTGCTTAATGATCTTTAATGGGCTCTTTTCATCCTTGAAGGTATCTAGTCTGTTTTTCAGCTGGTTCTGCCCGGATTTTGTGCTGTCTCACAGGTGCCCCGGGGGTACCACCCACGTCTGCAGTGGTGTGCACTGCTGCTGTGGGCTGCCTTGGCCTCTCCACTTCCCGTGATGGGGATGGGAGAGGTTCTGCTGCCTTTGATTTTGGATCTGGATGGGGTTGGTGTTTGCTGGAGGAAACCAGTGTGGTTCAGGCTGAGGAATGAGCCGATTGAATGTCCTGCAGGGCACAAACCTGGGCCAAAGTTCTTCATTAGCTGCCTGACTGGTGGCTGCTAACAGCGTTATGGAGCACTTACCCCAGCCCAGTAAATCCTGCTGTGTGAGGCAGGATGAGCAGCTGAGCTGACTGGCACAGTGGAGTCTGTGTGCTGGCAGGAGCAGTGCCACTGCCAGGGGAGCTCTGGTGGTCTCTGCTTTCCAGTGGGCACAGTGGCTTTCCAACCCCAAGGCTACCACAGGCCCTAAGGAAGGGTTGAGAGAACTTCCCCACGAAAACTACAGTAATTGTGCTTTGCTCCTTCCCCACATCCCTGGCTGGCTCCTGGTGTTGTCCATGGAGGGAAGACAGCACTTTACCTTCCTGCCAGGGTGAAAGCAGAGAAATCTCACAACAGGTTCCTGAGCCTGGCACTCTGCATTGTCTTGCCATGTGCTGCTTATTCACATGGGCCCTGCCTAATGCCTTCACATCTCCTCCCACACAGTCCCTCATCCTGTTTGCAGCCACTTTCTGTCATCTCATGTAAATGGATGTGAAAAGGTGTGTGCATCTTCAATAACTGCTGTTCTCTTCCACCACCTCCCTGCCATCCTGGTGGTGTGGGGAAATGGCAGCCGGCCCCAGATCACGCTCTGTATTCAAACCCCAAGGGACAAAGCAGTTCCTGGTGCCAGTGCTCTCCACAGCCCCTTGCAGGCAGATGGGATATCTCTGCACATGTTGCCGTTAGTGGAGCTGCTCCCTTTCCAGCAGGGGCCAGCGAGTCTTTCCTTTCCCTCCCAAGAGCTGCTGCTTGTCTTGGCAAAAGCTCTCCATCCTGCTGCTGACAGAACAGTGGGTTCAGCATCTGCTTTCATTAGCAATGTCAGGTCTTCAGCCCTTGGCTTGCTTCACTGTTGCTGTTCTATTTTCTATAGGTAGCTGAATTCTGCAGTTACATCTGTGCTCGTTGCCCCGGGCTGGTTAGTGCACCCTTGGGCCTGTGTCCAGCTTCCCCCAGCTTGCCCAGCAGCTCGGTGACCTGGGCCTTGCCTCCCTCTGTGAGCTTCAGAAGATGAACACCCCTCCTTGGACACCACTTTTGGACATGGTTATCACAAAAGTACCTGGTGAATAGCTTGGGCTGGGGCAAGAGCTGTGGGCTGCTGTGGCTTCCTCTCCCAGGCACCTGTGGTTGCTGCCCTGCACATGCTTTAGTTTAACCTTCCCTGCAGCAGGAAAGATGAGTTGGCCTCGACTCTGCATCACCAGAGAAGCCTGTTTGGTTTCTGTGGCAGCTGCTGCTTGGGGGGTACAGGACAGGGAGTAGGGGCACCACCCGAACTGGAGTTTGGGTGCAGAAGTCTCTGAGACAAACATTGTCCTTCTTCCCTGCCTTCCCCTTTCCCTCATACATTGGTTGTGCTGCTTCTGAGATTTTGCTATGGAAGGGTTAATATTTTCCTTGTTTATTTGCTAATTATTTTTTTCTTCCTTGGAGAATGTCTTTTGTTTTCTTGAATAGGCTTCTGGTATTCCATTGTCCTTTGGTGTGCTCCATAGGCTTCTCCCAGGCTCTGTGACCCTGACTTCCTCTGCCCCAGCCCCACATTGTCCCCCTGTCCAAGGCTCTGCTGGTTCTCTGTACCCTCATACTGTGAAGTGAAGGTTCAGCCATCACGAGCTGCACCACTTCAGATAACCAACGACAGCTGAAATAAATGAGAGATGCAGTGAGGTGCCATGTTAATGCACTTCCCTACTCAGGCTTTTAAAGGAAAAAAAAAGTCTTTTGTGAATCATTGATAAGTTCAGCTTCACTCAGGGTCACTTATGCAAAAACCTAATATTGATTTTTCATCTTTGCTTAGAGTAGCTTCCCACGCATCTGTTCAGGATGCAATGGGGACTCACTTATCAGCATATGACTCACCTACTCCTTTAAATTTTTCTTTTTTCAAGGATAGAGGAGCAGCCAACCAGCTCACAGGATGCTTGACCTTATACTGTAGGATCAGAGGTCGTTGCTGTGCTACAAGCTGAGGCTCTGGACATATTTTCCACATTTGCTTCGTTCCTGTTAAGCAGGAATATCTTTAACAAGGCAGATAGCTCTCAAAGTCATTAAATGTTCATTAGGGAAGCAGTTCTGCCAACCTTTCAGATTCTTATTGATGTTCTTCCAGGTCTCTGACCTAATTCTGGAGTTCTCCCAAGGGTTACATTGCTATCTGGAAAGAAAGCAAAATAGGGATAATACAATTGTTGTGGAATCCCTGACTTCACATATAATGTTCTCTTTTTCACACATACATTCATTTCTGAAAGTCTCCAAAGCTGAAACAGATACCTAGACCCAACCCTCTCTGAATGGCCCAGCAGAAAAATTGATTTACAGGCAAAATGAGGCACAGGAACTAAATACAGTACCATTCTCTGACACAGAATGCTTTCTCCCTCCGTTCAGACAAGGGGACAGAGCATGCACGTCCCTGCCTGGGTTTGCCAAGTTGTCTTTGTGTCCCAGAGGCTTTGACTTCTTGAAGGAGAGGTCTGCACAGGCAGGCTGTGACTGCAGCCCCTGGGCACTGTGTGAGCACTGCAGGATGGTGCCAAGAGGAAAAATGAGAGACCCAGACCTATGCCAGCCTGTTGAAATGAGGAGATCAGAATGCTTCAACAACAGAGAGATGGACATTCACAGAAATGCTGAAGGATTAGTGAGATATGTTTGGGGATATGCCATCACACTCTTGATATTTCTGAGAATTAGTCTTATGCAAATCCCAAATGAGTATAGAAAAAGCCCCAGCTCTGTTCCATACAACAGAAGTGTGGCAGTCAGCGTTTAATTTAGAGCAGGTCAGTTTATAGTGTAGGCTCTTAAGAGCTGTTGCTATGAGCTGGAATTGCAACTTCACATCTTTCATCTTCTGCAGAGGTTATTTGTCATCAGACATGTAGCAGTGTGGAGCCAGTGGTTTTCCTCGTGGCCTGTAATGCCTCTGCTCTCTGAAGGGACACTCAGCTCTTCTGCCTGGGGGCTCTGAGTGCATTGGTCTCGTGGGGCTTCCAGATCCTCTCTGCTCCTGAGGACTCTGTTCTCTCCAGTATTTCCTCATGTATTCCTCCCAGCTCAGTCTCACAGGCTAATAAGTGAGAGTAAGCAGAAATGGAAAAAAAGGAATAATTGGATTTTGTGTCCCCAGAGTGCTTTACCTTTTTTTTTTTTTTTTTTGTGCTATGGTGTTTAAGCCATTGGTATCTTTATTGCTCTTCTCTACACTTTTAGTAAAACAAGATCTATTTAGGAAGCAGCTTTAGGATGGCTGATTTGATTTTCCATTTAGGCTGTGGTTCTGCATAAACTTAGTGGACAGTAATCACATTTGCTTCCTTCTGTGATCCTCCTCTTACTTGTGTACCAGATATTAACAGTACTCCCTTTTCTCTGTCTGTTTTCCATAGTACATGGGCTGTATTGAAGTGCTGCAGTCAATGAGATCCCTGGACTTTGGCACGCGAACACAAGTCACCAGGTGGGTGGTATAAAACTCAGATTCAGACCAAGAATGAAAAGCCTGAGTGCTAATTTCTGTATAAAGCTGAGGGTGTGTGCCAAGCTCTGAGACAATTCTGAATAGGAGTTTGCATGTTTTGTTTTGTTTTTTCCTAAGTGATGACTTGAATTATTTGATCATTACAATAGGCTATTTGCATTGGAAAATGAATTGTTTCGGGCACAGACGTAATTCCTCTCCCAGTTCTGTCTCAGTGAGCCTCCCCCTGCAGTGGCAGCACAGAGCAGACAGCCACAGCCAGCTGGGGACCAGCAGCAGCCGGGCTGGGCACGTGGGCTCGGTGCTGCCTGCAGGCTCTCCCAGGGCACGGGGGAAACCCACTGGTGCTGCCATGCCCGTGGGTGCCGTGGCCAAGGGGGAGAGCCAGGACCCTCGTGGGTCTCTGCCACACTGCTTCACTCCTGATGCAGAAAGTGCCATCAGTCCCTCAATCCAGCAAGGTCATCTAATGAATTTTTATCAGAGGTACGACATCGCTTGACCCCATCTGCACCAAGACCAGGCACAGCTGGAGGTGGAGTCACAAGGAAAAGCATGTTGAAATACAGCTGTTTCCATCTGGACTGCAAGCCCAAGTTTTTAGGCTGCAAATCAGATAAAGATTAATATTTCATTTTCAGATACAGCTGGGGATGTGGTTTAAATGTGAAATATTTTGTGGTCTTTTGAGAACTTTGCAACTTCTGTTGCAGACTGCTGCCAGTTTCTGGGTGTAGATTGTTAGTACCCCCATGCCTGTAGGGTGGCTGAAATGTCCTGTCAGAAACAGAAAAGCAAAATTTTCTTTTTACATTTATTCTTGCAAGTCTGGCACTGCAGGAGTGTTTGAGTTTTCAAAACAATCACCCTCTTTCCAGCTCTGAGTGCTGTGTGCTGCTGCGATGTGCTCACGGTCCAGCAGTCAGGACTAGCACTCTGCCAGGCAGCCCCAGCAGCTCAGCACCTCCAAAGGCTTTTTGGAGACATGGGTGGGTGCAGGTTATATTGACCTGGCCTTAGACATGCTCCCTTGTCCTCTCAGCTGCTTCTCTGGCACAGTTTACGCTGAGGATGCCAGGAGTGTGGCTGAGGCTTCCTGTGCCTGCCCAGCTTTTCCTTCCTGCTGGCAGGAGATTTTCCGATGCTGTTTTGCTTGCTCAAGTTTGTATCAGAGAAGTCATGAAGAAAGGAAAGCAACATGAAGAGATTAGTGTTACATTTATACCTGTTGGCTCCCAGATTTACCAGCTGAACAGAACTGAAAAACTTGAGTCCTTCAATGCCCATAGACTTCACTTTAAAGCTGTCCCGTTTGTTTTATATTCAGAATCAGCAGTTGTTGACATTTACAACTGGCATAAACACACACTCACCCAGTTCCTGCATGTGGGTATCAAGAAGTGCCTGAGATACCAATATTCTTCCCTCAGGCGAGTCCTTTCCTGACCGAGAAGAGCCATGTAATACACTGAGCCCAAAGCCCAGGCCACTAAGCTCTTCACAGCTCAGCCAGAGGGTGAGGTTATCTCCTGTTTGCAAGAGGTGTGTGTGCTGCTGTGCTGAGAGAACAGAGCTTTGGATGGTTTGTCTGGAAAATAATGAATATGAATTACTGCGTGACAAGAGCTTGGCAACTTAAATTTGGGCCAGATAGTAAGGTTTTGTTAAGCAGAACTATGTCAAAATTTAACAATGGAAGTATTTCCATCACCTAAAAAAAATGCCACTGCTGACCTTAACATGAGAAATTCAAAACTTAAACTGTTTGCAAACCAGATGCTGAAGTGCTGAGCTCACGCATGCAAACTTTAAAGTTCGATCAATGACAAGCTGACTGGAGCAAAGATAACATTGATTATTCCCCTATTGTTCTCTCAGGGGAGTAAGTTTATAGACACATGCACAATGCACCAACCAAGCAGCTGCTGGAAATTATCCCATTTTAACCGTGCCTGCTATTGAACTGGGGTAAAAAATATTTTTACTTTGACGTCATTTCACTAAACAAAGAGGCATCTTCTGTTTTCAGGTGAGGTAGAAAGGGTCTCTAGTTATGTTTGCACCCTTCCTTGCTTTATATGTATGTGCATGCTTAGTTACCTTATGTTATCTAAAATTGAAGATGTTATTTACCTACCTTATGAATGCTGGAAAGATCAACAACCTCATGTTTGCCAAAGTGCAGTAAGGCATCCAAAGACATGAACATGGAGGATTTACTTTCTGTTTTCTTGCTGGACTTACATTTTCAGTTGCTTGGCAGGCACATGGTTAGGGAAGGCAGAAAGTGGCCTCTCCAGTGCTATGAATGACCATGGGGTGTAGAGGTGCTGTGTGGCCAAATGACCACAGTGCAGCAAGGGAAGGGCTGGGCACTGAGGTGTTCTTTACCCTTGGTGGCTGTGGGGTGAGGTGGTTGGCAGAGGAGATTCCACTGCTTGTTTTCCAGCTCTCTGCTGTTGCCCGCCCATGACCCAACTTACTTGTTCTTAGGACATCCCTCCCATTTTGCAGAAATCTGTGATCTCAAACTCCGTGTAGATGACAAAAGTAACACCAAGAAATAACAATAAGGGTAACAGATTCTTCTGCTTGAGGGGCTTTGTATTTTTTTTGTAATGGTTAGCCTGTGCTTGCTGTTCTGGATACAAGATGTGTTTGGGTTGTCACCCTTGTGCTGTGGCGGGTCCTGCCTTAGCTGGACCCTGATACGTGCTTCTCTTGTCCAGCCCTTCAGCTCTTTTCCTCTGACACATTTCCCACTTCTGTTAAATCAAGCTGATTATCAGTCATCAAATTTGGGCATTTCTGGGAAAAGGGTTTCTGTATCTTGGATTGGGACATTAACTTGCAAACCCGAAAATGGTCAGGCAGTGAGGGGTGAAGGGCATGTGAAATGTGCAGCCGGGGAGGGCTGCTGGAAGAAGGCTGACTTTGTTTGGAAGATTAATTTCAACTTTGTTGAGCCACATAATCCCTTTCTGTTACATGGTGTAGGCAGGGCCCTAGATGCTTAAAAGCAAATCCTCAACAGCATGCTTGCTTGCTTACATCAGCCCATCTTTCGTCCTTTATTCTCGTTTTGGGGGAACAATAAACAAAGCAGCTCAGTGTTGCTGCCCACAGGCGCTCTCCCGCACGGGCATGCTCTGGGAAGAGCAGGAGCTGTGTCTGCCACAGGTTTCACTCCAGGCCTGCAGACCTAGAGAAAACCTGTGGACTGTACTTCTGAGCAGGCCTGAAAAAGAAAAAAAAAAAACAACAAAACCCCAGCTAGTCTAAAGGCTTACGGATACCAAAAATGGGTGACTCATTTCAGTTTATCGTGGACGCATCCAGAGTTTCTTTTCTTCCTAGTCTGTGGTGCAGGTCTAGTTTGTGGAAATGGCTGCATGTAGGAAGTGTTCAGTTGTAGCAGCAGGTGTTACCAAACTCCTGCTTTTCACACCTTTAAAATAATATTTGTGAAGTTTTGTTAGATCACTTGGAAAATCACTCAGAGATGTGCAGCAAGAAATGTCTGTAAGATTATTTCCTCTACCAAATAGAAGTAATAGAAACTATTAAGTAGAAATGGTTTGCCTACATTTTGGTTCCTTTTTGCTGGACAGTTGCTTCAGAGCATGGTGAAGTGGGCAGTCACCACACTTGTACAAGAACAGGCTCTGTGGCTGGCATCTCTGCCTACAACTTTTGATTTCACATGGGCTGCCTGACATGTACAAGAACTCATTTGTCACCAAAAGAGACAACTTCTCTGTTTTTCCAATTTGTTCTGTATCTGGTTTTCTTTCTAGGTAGGGCTAGACTTGAAGGCTCCAAGTAGACTTAATGTCTTGGCTCTGATTTTAATTTCCTTTAATATTGAATGAGAAGATGAGTTCTCATTTTCCAAGCTGATTATTGGAATCTGCAAGTTCATCCTGTAGGATGCCTTCCTCTTTTTTTTTTCATTTTTGGCCTTCCTCCTGGTACCAGGTAAATAAAACAGGAGCTAACCAAGAAGGGTATCAGGAATTTGCTTAAAAAATGTATTTTCAGTTGTGTAGGGGGAAGTACTTTGCCTTTAAATGCTAAGAAGGGTCAGTGTTTAAAAGGCTGGGTTTCCATCTTGTGTAGCCCACAGTGAGGCCCCTCTTCTTCCCTGCTGTTTTCACTCAGAAAATATTAATTCTATTTTGCTGTGGGTGAGGTCTCCATTCATTTGACAGCGTCCAGGTTGAATTTCTCAGGATGTTCCCTGGCAGGAAGCCTCAATGTGTATCACTGATCTTCAGTGCTTCAAGCACGTAGCCCACTGGTGTGGCAGCCTGTGGGGCACTGAGCAGGGGCAGCAGCGATGCTGGGGTTCACCAGCACTGGGCTGGCTTTACTTCCTCTCTGATCTGCAGGGTCCTGGGGGGACCATGCTCCTCACTGAGGCACCTCTGCTTCATGGGACATACTTGGCTGGAACCTTTTGCCATTGTGTGGTCTCCTGATATTTTTTAGCCCTTCTGTATTTCAGCTGGTGGGGGGGTCCGTGGCTCTGACCCAGGAAGAGGTGACTGGTCCGGAGAGATGGTCCCGAAAGGGATCGCCTTCCCGAGGCCCAGTGTCTTCCTCTCAGCTGCTGGCAAAGGAGGGCCCTTGCAGAGGCTATCAGCTCTTTAGTGATTGTCAGCTCGTGATTTCAGCTCAGCTCTGCAGGGCATCCTCCAGGCCAAACCAGACCAGAGAGAGACGAGAAGGCCCGTGTGGCTGGTTCCGCACTTCTGAACCAAAACTTTCTCAGGAGATGAAAGCCAGTGGTGTTTTCCTCCCACACATGCGCTGGGATCTGGAAACAGACAAACTTTCCTAAGCAGCTCGTTTCCTAATTAGCTCTTTGGATAATAATTCAATAATATAAACAAATAATTAAATAATTAAACAAATTCCCTTCTGCTTTAGAACAACAACAAAAAAATCCCAGCTTGGAAGATAAGTCTGAATTCAGCCATGAGAGAAAGGCTGAGGCTTGAAATGCCCAGTATGGGACCCTAAGCCTGAGAGGGTGACGGGGCCTGTGGCACAGGGCCAGGGCACTTGGAGAGGTTCAGGCTGCAGCTCCAACAGGGATGTCCAGGCAAGGTTATGGAAACTTGCAAAGCACATCCCAGCCCAGTAAGGCACTATTTTCCTGTTGACTTCAAAGCAGTAAGTGTCAGTGAGGAAAAGCCTGTGACTGCCAGCAGAAAGGTTTTTTCCCAGCTGCTGGGCTAACCTCAACCAGGGCTGTCAGTGCTCCACTGAATGCCCAAACCAGCCACCTGCCTGAGCAAAGGCCACAGTTTACCTTGTTCAAGTGTGGAAAATAGGCACAGCACACCACTCTGTTATCCTGTGTGGGATTTATCTTTGATCTAGAAATTAACACCGTGCGTGCTTTATGCCTTACGCTTCTGCTGCCTGAACTGAGAGGAACCTGCAGAGGAGAATGAGTGGCTAGAGAGAAGGTTTAGTTTGGGAAATTCCTACAAGATATGGACTGATAGCTCTGAAAATGAACTGGAGAAGCTGATTATACCTCCCCACCCCTCCACACTGTTGTTTGGGTTATTGTGTTTTTTGGTTTTGGTTCTGGTTTTTTGTTGGGCTTTTTTTTGTTTGGTTTTTTGGTTTGTTTTTCTTTTTTTTTAAAACAAATCCCAAACCCCAGAAAGTCGATCAGAGCACCCAGCTGGGCCCAGTCAGCATGCACCTGCTGTGCTAAATATGAAAGATTAAGCAGGGAGGAGCCCCTCCTGCCAAGCAAGAGACCTATTAACCATTCTGAGAAAAAGGGTTTGAAGGCATTAGGTTGTTTGTCTTGTGGTTAGTTATGTTTGGAGTTTTTTTATTAAACAAATTTTCATTAGTTGAAACCGATTTTGATGAAGAAAAAGAATCAATCCAAACCAGGCTGCTGAATCACTGTATTTTGTTAAATAGTTCTTTTGGTTGTTTTTTTTTTTTTTAACAGTGGGAGGAAAGAAGAAAGAAAAACAACTGTGAAAGACCTTCCAGAAGATTTAAGTGTTTATAAGTGGGCTGATAACAATAAATTGCAGAGTTGCTGGCTCTGTTACAGATGGTGCATGTGAAATGATCCAACAGTTTGTGCTGTACTCTTTTATTTGCAGGGAAGCAATAAGCCGACTGTGTGAAGCTGTATCGGGTACAAATGGAGCTATAAAAAAGCGGAAGGTAAATCCTGTTTTAGCTCAGCAGTTATTTTTCTATATCTGCTTTTGATAAGCAGGATACATGATTCTCTAACAGGCTTCAATCCGTGCTGGAATTAGCACATATTAATCCATCTGAACTCAGCCTGGATAACATGGAAGCGCTGGTAGCAGGGTGTTTAGCCCGTTTGGTTTGGGGCTCAGGCTATGCCCTGCTTTATTTTTCTCAGGATTAATGCTTTGCCCAGAGTTCCTGCTTCTACCAGCCCTTGCTGTGTGTGGTGCTTTACAAGTTTTAGGCTCTGGCTGCTAAATTATTGGAATTGGTTTTTTTTTTTTGGTTTGCAAGAGGGAGCTGATTCACTGGAAGATTATCTGCTACTTATTTATATATATTAAAAATTAAACACAGCTAAAATGGCAGTGTTTAATGGGTTTTATTAAGTAACTGGGATGCAATGAGAGGCAACATCAGTGGTTACAGCTGGGTTGTGTCCAGTGGAACTTATTGATTTCCTTCTGTAACTGTGGAGCTCAAGAGGAATGAACTTGCTCCTGAAAAAGGAATACATGAGAGAATTTCTTGCTTTACCCAGAAACACTTCATCCTTAGGAAACAAAGAAGAGTTCAGAAGGAAAATTGCACATTCTGAACTACTGAGCTATAATATTTAGCTCACTGGGGTTTTGCTTTAAAACTTTTTTCTCCTATTGCTGATGTAAAACCCATTCCTACCAGTATTGTATTCAGAGCTGATGTTTGTTAGAAGATCTATTTGTGTTTGATCGAGCCATTATCCTTTCTCCATTAAAAGTCTCAATAAGATACCGTAAAAGCTACTTGACTTTGATATGTTTCTGCCCCTCACAGAGTGGGCTGACAGCCTCTTTCTTTTGTTTCTTTGTTCAAAGCCTCCAGTGAAGTTTCTGTCTTCTGTACTTGGCAAAAGTAACCTTCAGTTTTCTGGCATGAATATAAAGCTGACCATTTCAACAAGCAGCCTCACTTTGATAAATGCTGACACGCAGCAGGTAGGATACATGTAATCAGTGTCCTTTTTTCCATGCTACTGTTTTCTCCTTCTTCCTGGCTTCTGACAAAAGGCTGTGCCCTTCAAAGGGAAAGCAGCACCCTTTAGCAGACTCTGTTGAAGCTGAATTACATGATGCCTCTGAATTTAAAATGAAAGCACTTTGGAGAAACTGAACATACAGCAGCAGGTCCTTTTAGTTCATGATGGTGTGTTCCATGGGGAGGGATCCTTGAGCACTTGGCAAACTGTTTCTCTGGATGTGTTTGCCTGTAAAGTGCCTAATAAACAAGGCACTAGGCCCAGCTGTAGTTTCTAACAAGTCCTAGGAGGAAAAAAGAAATTGATATAGATACTAAGTCAGAACTTGGCTTTGGTGTCATTCAAAGCTGTTTTACAGCTGGGTAATACATGTGTACAATCAATTATACTACGTGAAGTCTCCAGGCTCCATTGAGGTGTGTTTCTGAGAGCTTGGATTTGCTTGGAACTGGGCTGTGCTCCCTTCCTTCTTGGCAGATATGATAAGAATCTTTGTCCTGCCCACCCAGTTCCTCCCTCAGCTGTTGGTATTGGCTCCCAGAATGATCTCGCCCCAGACCAGCAGCAGGTTTTGCTCCAAGCTGGAGCAGGAGAACATCAGGGAGGTAGTTTTGGCTCACTGGCTCTGGGAATCCTGCACTGAGCCGGTGCCATGCTGAGCATCAAGGAGCTCTTAGGGCTTTGTCTGTAGTGCTGAGGTCTCCTGTCCATTGCACATCTGTTCCAGGAGGGGATTAGGACACCAGGTTTCCCTTCCTTTTGTGTACAGTTAGAAGTTGGTGGTTGAATTAATTCTGGAAACCCTTTAAGGAAGATTACTCAGGTTTCTAGACACTGCTATGAGAACATGAACATGAGAACATGAACAGGTAGTCTCAAAAATATTCCTATTTTTATCTCCTTCCTTCCTAAATGAGATATGCATAAATTAATAAACTGGGCTATTATGAATTTAATTGCTTGTTCTATGAAGACATGTTCTGCTGTCTTCTAATGTGGCCCATGAGCATGTTTAACTAGTCTGTTATGCTTTTCAGATTATTGCCAACCATCACATGCAGTCCATCTCATTTGCTTCTGGAGGTGACCCAGTAAGTATTGATGTATAAGATATACTTCTGCAGGTATAATGAACTTACATAATAATTGTTACCTGCAAATACTTTGCTTCATCCCTTCCTTCCACAAGCACTAACAGAGTACACTGCATTTCTGGATCATGACCAGTAACACAAGAAAACAGAGGGACTGAAACTGAAAAGGGAATGTGGAATAGACTCAGTGCATCTTTAATAGACACATACAGTTAACTTTCCTGTTGCCCATCAGTGAGCCTCAGTCCATTCAAAAGCCCTCTGACTTGGGCATCTAAAAATAAGAATGTGAACATAGGAATCGATCTGTTCAGTGGTCCCTGTGGTCCAATACCTGTCACAAAAGCTGTCAGCACTGGCACCTCTATATTTTTAGATTAATTTTGAGTCAAGCAAAGAGCTCCTATGAGACAGATGTGGCATCACCACCTTCCTCCTGCAGATAGGGCTGTTCTTCCTAGTGTCACAGCCATGCAGTCATGGATGTTTTCAACCCAGAGGTTTTTTTTATTCTATTCCAAACTCTTTACTGCAATGATTGTAAGCAGGAGATGGCATCTATCTGGGTTGGATAAGTAATTCTTTAGGGCTTGTTTACCTTTTTTAGTGCTTTTTTGTAATATTATCCTGCACTGGTCTTGCACAGTGACCTCATCAGATTTCAGAGGCTACACAGTGCTGGGTTTGGTCAGTGCTTAATGGCAGGGTCAGCAAGAGATGTGCTTGCACACAGATGTGCTGCAAGAAATGGGCTTGGTGGTGCAGCTGGTGACACTTGTTACTGGGAGGATATGTAAAATAGAGGTCTTGCTCATCAGTGGTGACTATAAATCTAGTGGCCCTTCGCATAAGGGGCAATTTTGTTGTCTTGTTCAGGTAATTTTTTCAAAATTCTGTTTACATTTAAAATGGGAGACAGTTTCCACAGGGCATGTCTTTCCACCTGCCCCACATTCAGGGTCTAAGTGAAGTTCATAGCTCTGGGCTATGAAGGAGTAGCACTATTCTGCCTGAGAATTAAGCCTGTTCTGGCTTTCCTTTAAAGCAAAATCATTCAGGCATGTACATAAACATTAAAAAGACATAAAAAATAGCAGGTACTGCTCCAGTTACTCTAGTTTCTAGTTGCTCCCTAGATCCAATTTATTTAAAAATATCTATCCTAAAATATTTATGAACTTTAAGAAAAAGTTGAAAGGAAAAGGAAGGAAATTGAGTTCACTAGATGCATAAGAAATATTTAGCTTGCTTTGTTTTAATGATATTAACTTTAGAGATTTTAAAAAAAATTATCTAGGACAAGTTCTGCTGGCCCTAAGACCTGCCTCTTGTGTCATCCATTGTGAATTATTAAACGATTGTTCTTGTGCATATTGCAAATGGAGCCTTTTTTCCTGCCAGCTGATTGCATCTTCCCTCAAGAGAGCCATGCCTTTAAGCTGTGAATTGCATTTTCCCCTTCCCACCTTAAAGATCCAAAATAACAAAATGCATCTTTAATAATTAAAAGAATGTTATTCATTACCTCACCAATTTGACTATGAAACTGAATTATCAAGCCACTCTTTGCTTTTGTGGTATCATTAGAAATGTTAATTTTTTTATTCCAGTTCCCTTTTCAGTTTGACTAGAAAAAGAGGATTATTTCAGTGCTGGCTGGAAAGAGAATCAGAAAGAGAAAAGTGATTATACTGAGGTTGTCTGATCTCAGCAGCAGCTTTGAGATCCAGGGTAATTTAACCTGATTGTAGCCAGACTAAAATCAGGCAGCAGCAATTGAGATCAGATACTCATTTTATTCCATGTAATTTGAAAGTTTACCTTTTCTCTAAGATGCCTTCAAAATTCAATCTTTTTGCTACAAATTGGAAACATTATGACTTGTCCTTTGCAGTATGTTAGCACTATTTTATCTTCCACTGATTCTGATAAGGACTGTCCCAGCCAGAAGCTGTGACCAGCAGTCACACAGCCCTGATGTGTTACACGGGAGAGGCTGTGAGCTCCTTGGGAGCAGTGGAAGGAGCAGCATTGCCTGCTGATGAGGCACCAGTTGTGTTTCTACTCCTGTTGCAGAGCTGGAATTGAATACATGGTTTATTGGAGACTCAAAGAATGCCAAATGGTCTAGTGCAATTTTTAGAAGAAAAAGAATATGGGACAAGTGTTGGTAGCTACCAGTGTGTCACTGATACTTTCCTTCGCTCACTTGGCTAGTACCTCTGGTTGTTTTTCCCTAGAAGAAGTGTGCATTTTAAAGCTAAACATGTATCTGTCTATACTCAATTGCTTTGCTGTGGTGGTAGGGTGGTTCATAATTATAATGTTCAAACATTTGTTGTCTTCTTTCCTGTAGGATACAACAGATTACGTGGCATATGTAGCAAAAGACCCTGTTAATCAGAGAGGTATTGAAACAATTTTCCAATTCTTACATGTGTTTATATGATTGCTTTATTTGTATGTAACAAGGAATTGTTTGAGTTTTAAAATAAGAAAGCTACTGAACAGCTCAATACTCTGTACAATTTCTGGCTTTGCTGTATGGGTAGGGGTAATAGTGTGCAGGCTGTGACTTTAAATGCTACGTTCTTTGTGCAACGAAGTGAGACTGCAGGTCACACTAAAGCTGTACTAGCTGCTGGCTCCATGAAGGGGTAGGAAAAGGAAAGGTGGGCAGCTGCTCTGCTCCAAGACAACTTTCAGGTGAGGGAAGGGTAGTGAATGAGCCTCCTCATCTAACCCAGACTTGTGGGTGTGTTGCTGGAAGGCAGAGTGGGGCATGTACTCAGCTGTACAAGACCTTTTCCCCTCTGGAGCCTAACCCAGGAGATAAAATCCCTTTCCATCACTCATTATTTATGGGCAGTACAAAAAAGACTGGCATTTGGCTGCTTCTTTCATGCCAGCCTGTTCTCAGACTGTTCTCAACACTGCCAATGGCTATGGAGTTGGTGGTGGCAGCTCCCAGGAAAGCTCACTCTAAGGTGCTGTGGTGGCTCATACAAGTAGGAGGTTTTCTGGAGAAGCTGGGTTGCAGCCTCACGGTGTGGTCTGCCACCCCTCAGCCCCAGGATGCCAGAGCTGCCCATACTTGTTTTGTCATGCTGCTTCACATGAAAACTGCACATTGGTAGTTTCTCCCCTACTTGTGCTTACTGTCAGGCACGGGGAGAAAAGGAGATGCAAGAAGCATAAATGGAGAGTTTCTTTTATTGAGGTATAAGAAGATACTATGCTTAAAAAATACCTAGAGCAATTTCCTTAATACATGAACCATCCCAATCTGTATAATGTCCTAAAGCTATCTACATGCATATTTTCATGCCTAGCTTTTCTACTATCAGCAATACAGCTTGAGTCTCTACTTTCTGGTATAAACTGCATTTACTCAACTAAAGTAAGGTGTCTCTTTGCAGCATGCCACATCCTGGAATGTCCCAATGGGATGGCACAGGAGGTGATCAACACCATAGGGCAGGCTTTTGAGCTCCGGTTCAGACAGTACCTGAAGAACCCATCCAGCCTGGTTACATCTAATGAAAGGTCAGCATATTCTCAGTCACTTAACTGGTAGTTTCCTTCTCTTTAGTACTTTTCAGGACAACAATACACTATGAAGAGTGATCCATAAGTAAGATGCTTTGAGTATGCTTTCTGGACATAGGATAATTGTAATATATGCCTGTATATGCAGTGTATAAGATACCAAAATTAGCTTATTCCAGTAATCTCCATTGATTTCTGTGACATTTGTACAGGTGCAGAACACAGAATTAAGCTGTATTGTTCCTTAGATAAAGCATCCTTATTTTAAGTCATGCAAGTTGAACAAATGTTCAAATTACTCTGCCCGAATAAGTTCAGCTCTATAAATAGCACACACACAGAGACTGAGCTCAGTCCTGACCTGTGCCAAGTGTAAGCTTGCTGCAGCTGTAGAAAGTGTGTGGTGGCAAAAAAAAGCCATTTTAATTCACCTTTCTGCTATTCTGCTCATGTCCTGGCAGCAGCCTCGGTTTTCACCTGGTGTGACTTACATCAGCCTCATGTACTGAAATAAACACAGCCACCACTTGGCATTTTAAAGTGTGAAGCCCTGTCCTCTGCACATTGCCCAAAATACAGGGCCTAGATTAGTTTCTGGACCACAATTCCCCATTTAAATTACCCTTTTTCCATTGCACTGGGGACACAATTCTTGCTCTAATTTATGGCTCTCCTCACAGATTAGCCATGCCTATTTTCCTCAGGCTTCTTTTTACTGCAACACCAAATTTGATTGCCTGATACTTCCTATGAGTAGGTAAAGCTGTGGCACTGCTTACCTGCACTCTGAGCACAGGAGTTCTGTGCAGGCAGTGTCTCTGGAACACAGCTGGTTTTATTACATAAATGCAACTCCAACTCCAGTTTATATTTATTCCAATGTATATGGTGGTTCTCGCCATTCCACTGCTAAAACTGGTCTGTTTTCCCTGGGGAAAATAACCAGAGGAAAAGCCTTTCTTTCCTAAGAAACACTGCTAGGTTATGTCACAAGTAGCATAGGGGCAGGGAGAAATGGAAGAGGGTAATTAGATTTCCTCCTTGAGCATATCCCACAGCCAGCCTCGGAGGACGGTCCTTGGGCAGAGAAGTCGGATATTGCTGTGTGAATGAGTCACTCCCTTCCAAACTACTATGAATCACATAATCAGCTACTTGAACGTTATCTCTTTCCTGCTCATGGCCTTTTATCCAATTATACTCTTTTTAATCAGAGAAGTAAGATTTGAGATGAGTTTTTTTATTTTGGGACCGGAGACAGTACAGGAAGCACCTAGTTGTTTTGTAGTGTATCAGCTGTACATTTAAACTATCATCATTCTGGCTTCACTCAAAAAAACCCATAGTGTGTTCTTCTTCATGTCATTCAGTGTTCCCTTCAAGCTGAACCAGAATATTGATTGTGGTTATTAAAATCAGGGTACATGCCACTTTTTTTTCTTTTTTTTTGGTAGCAGTATTTGATTTTCTAAAACAGTTGCAGGCTTGTTTGACTAAATGCCATGAGGTTTTAATTTTTCTCTTGAAGTCTGGCCGCCCCCACCCCAGCAATCTCTAGATTTATGGAGTTGAGTCAAGAAGCCACAAGAATTAGTTTTATGGTCACATTTTGGATACCTTAATGAACAATGCTTTGGAATTCTTAAAGTTTCAGTAGTTGCCTCTTACCTTTTCTTTGACTTGAAAATATGTCTGGGCTGCCTGGTGCTAATGAAATGACTGTACTTCCCTTTACCCCAAACTGTCATGACTCTATTTTTAATTCAGGAAGAAGTAACTGGAAAAATAAACAGCTCTGGAAGTTCCAGCCCAAAGCCCTTTACAGCCTCCGTATGGCGGATCTGTGTATTGTGCGATGTGCAGGCACTGGGGATGTTTGCCTACACCAGAAAGCAATTGATTACATCAGAATCTTCTCCCCCCCCCCATTTTTTTCAGCGAGGCAGCAAATGCTAATGGATCAGCTGGGAATTCACGGGAGAGGGAGGATCATGAATATTACAACGAAATTCCAGGGAAGGAGCCTCCCACCGGTGGAGTGTTAGACATGCGAATGAAAGTGCAGACAGACCAAAGGGCTAAGTGTCCTATCCAGTGCAAAAAGCAGTATTGCTCAGTAAGTACATCATCTTCTGGGATAAATATTCGCTGCCTATTATGGGAATGAATAATAAAATGTTTCTGTGGTGTTAAAGCATGGCATTAACATCAGAACCAGGTCCTGATTATCCTGGGAAAAGGTTTTTTTAGGCTAGATTTAATGATGCTTAGTACATAATTGAATCCCAAAGCACTTTCTGAATATTAACTGGTTTGTCCTTAGAGTACTTTTAGGAGACCAAGTAATATTCCCTTGTTCACTCATTAGCTCTGAGAAGAAAATAGATACCAATTTAAATGGCTTGTTGGAGAGAACATCTGCAAAATCTGGGACCTCCTGGCTCCTGATTCTGTGATCTAATAAATATTTCATCCTGTGCATTATGCTCTACAACTTATACACACAACATTGACTGATTGCAATATATATACAATATTCATTACTCTTGGATTGTTTCAAGAAGCTCTGTTAAATCAGCAAAAGATATCTGTGGCTCTTGTCTGGGATAGTGGGAAATAAAAACATATCAGGGAGTAAAACAAGCCAAGTTTAGACTGGCTGCACAGATTTCAAAGCCTGCTATGCAAGACCTTGGGAACACCATCCTTTCCCCACACAGGAAAGAAGGCACCACCACTTTGCTCAGAGGGAGCACACTCAGATGTGCCTGCTGGGATCCAGTTGGTTCTGTCTAAAAACTTGCTGCTCCCAAGTGTTATTTGTGTTTGGTGGCAACTGCTCCCGGGCTGCTGCGTGTTCCTCTGCTACTGCTCCATTTTTTGCTAATGTGATCCATACTCCATATATCAGGTCTCCACCTCCCCAACAGTTCTCTAATTCTAAAAATGTTGTACTATATCCTGAGTTTGAACCTGACATTTGCCAGAGCTGTTGCAAGGAGTTACCCTGCATGTAAATGCAAATGCCTTTTTCCCATGGGGTGTTACTTTTTGGTTTTCCTTTCTCTTTCAGTGCTGCTCAGACAATTTAGTGACCATTTCACTTTCAAACCATGATACCTGTAGTTGCTTTTATCATGAGGGACATTTATAAGAAAATCTGAGCTTTCTTACCCAGGAGTTATGCTGTATATATACTAAACCTTAGATACACAACTGGGCAGTTATATGAGGTTGGAGTCCAGATGTGACATCCTGCAGAAAGAAGAGTATCAGTGTGAAATATTATTTGAGGAGATGGGAATTTTTTGGTGAAGAACATGCTTAATTATCTGTATGTCTCTTAAGTGAGACACGGATGTATTGAAATTACCTGAGTTTTCTAAGGGACTGCCTTATGTGACCAATTTTAAAATTTTTCTGCAGACAGGCAGCCCAACGTTCATCAATATATATGAAAATTGTCCAGAAGAAAACAAAACTGTGGGTATGTACTCCATTTTCCTTCTCATGCATATGCAGAATTAGCCAGAATAGGCTGCCTGGAAGAGCTGCCCCTTGGCTTTCGATACAATGGTGAAAAGTGTTCTACTTAGTGGGTCATTTTTAGTTCCCTAGATGAAGTGCAGACAAAAAAGCCTTACAGCTTTTCTAAAGGCCACTGATCTATCTTCATGCCTGCTGGCAGACTTACTCATTTTACTTCTCATGATACTGTACAGTAGCTCTTTGTTTTTTTTAATTCTCTTTTATACTCTGTTGTTTTATTCCCTTTCTTCATACCATTTGAAAAAAGAAGACACTTCATTACTTATCAGTCTCTGAATATATCCCCTCTCCTACAAATGCTCAATGAGACCCAAAGTATCAGCATTGGGTTGTTCCTACAGAACCTGGTCCCTTGGTTCCAGCATCCCTGGCTTCTCAGTGTGACTGTGCCCTTCCCCTGCCTTAGGCAGCTTTGTGCCCAGGATCAATTTGCCTTTAGCAAAACCTGCTCTCAGGGACCCCAGGAGATCATCACCCTCCATCCCTTTCTGGACTTCCTTTGCCACAGCTGATGCCCTGAGCACATTTCCTCAGCTCCTCTCTTTCACTGCACAATGAGGTCCTTTCTGAATTCCCACCTGCACGGCTCTGAAGCGCTCCATTACACTGTCTGCAGGGGATACTTCAGTTTCTTGTGTTATTTCCAATTCAAGGAAAGGAGAATCAAATGGTTTCTACAAAGAGAGGGTGAACAAATAAAAGAATGAATGAATAGATCTATGAATAAAACGTTTGTTGAAGAGCAAAAATATGCCTGCTATTTGGCTAGCT
Source organism: Aphelocoma coerulescens (assembly GCF_041296385.1). NCBI lineage: Eukaryota > Metazoa > Chordata > Aves > Passeriformes > Corvidae > Aphelocoma > Aphelocoma coerulescens. The sequence goes on along the minus strand of NC_091024.1, from coordinate 2,636,402 downwards.
GAAGTGCTATTATTTTCTTACCCTGCAGGGGATATTCTGTTAGCCTATTCCTAGGCTTGGATCCTAACCTGACAGATGTGGCTTTGGCTCTCCAGGCAGAGCCTCAAAGCACCAATCTCCTTCATATTTCCCTTCTCCACCAGAATAGCAAGAGAGAGAATTGCTCAGCTTCCCACAAGCTCTTTTTGTGGTGCAGAGGGGAAGGAAAGGGTTTTGCAACAAATAATGTATATGGTTTGTGTTTCTGTAGAGTCATATGTATTAATGTCTTTCCAATCTGTGGGTGATCAATGTGCTGACATTGATTAAAGCAGAATTGAACCAGTGCAGAACATTTCTGAAAACTTCATTCTAATTAATTTTGGACCTTGTGCCTTCTAGCCATAAGGAAAAACAAGGTCATTTGCATTTTTCTTTTCCTTCTGAATTACTTAAGTGGGATATAAAGAAGAACATCATTCCTATTTCAGCCTTTACAGTTACTTAAAGCTGAGCTAAAAGAAGGAAATCTGTGCATACTATATACTAATTGCAGGTAATTGTGATGAGAGATCACAGAAGACAATAAAAGAGGCAACCTCATTGAAACCTGCCCACAAAGCAGATCTCTTTGATGATCCGTGTTACATCAACACCCAGTCCCTGCAGTCTGCAGCCTGTGCAGCCCGAGGTCCAGCAACAGCACAGATCACTGGGAGCCCGCTGCGCCAGGCCAGTAGGTTCCCATTGCAATGCCATAGCTGTCCAAGTGCTGGAAGGAGGGGGGCTTCTCATCTCTCTGCATGGAGAAAGATTTGGGTTTCCCATAAGAAATATAGAAAAGCTGGGAGGAAGAAATCTATCATGGTTGTTCTTTTTGCTTGTTAAATTCAAGAGAAAGGGGATTAAGGAGTAAAAGTAGTGATGGTAAACAAGCAGAGTAACCTTTCATCTTCTGTAATTGATTTACCACAATGAATAGAGTGCCACAGGGATTAAAAAGCAAGTCTTTAGAATGATACAAGCTTAGGACTGCACCTTGCCTCAAGGAGAAGGGGTTCTCCTATATGTTCAAGGTCTTAAGCACACTAAGGTGGAAATGACCTCAGATGCCTTTGCTTCACAGGCAGTAGCATGCAAGATTACAGAGAGATTATTATGACTGTCTTTTCTCAGTTCTTCCACAAGTGACCATTGAATCTCATCCAATAATTTCTAAATCAAACTGTTTGATCTGTGGTATCAATTAAATGTATGTCAAATTAAAACTTGATTTATGGACTCAAAGTGGTGGATATCCATTAAATGATTATATGGTTGCTACTGATTGTCCTCATTACTGAATACACTTTATCAGCTTTGCCTTTTATGGTTTCCCACTGAGTGTTTTCTGTCAGAGTTGGCTCCACACAAGAAAGCGGACAAAGGACCGGACAATAAAGGAAATACAATAAAGAAATCTGTGACCATTGAGACATTTCCAACTTGGGGCTGCATCATGCTCTAAAAAGAACTGCCTATATCCTGAGGAGCCTTAGGTTGCACAATTCCATTGAAGAAGTGGTATCCTCTTATTTTCCTTAGAAGAACCCTGCCTGTGAATCATCTGCAGTCTGACTGGCTATATCCCAAGCCACCCAGTTTTTTTAGTACATTTGGTAATTGTTTGTTTTTTCACAGCAAATGCATCATGCTGTAATCCTTCCCTTCTGGCTATGTTGGCTATGTTGTCTTACATTCCTGCACATAGCTGGAGCCACTCAACATGACTCTCCCAATGATCTGTGACAATCTCTTCAGAGTTTGTTAAGGAAGAAGGAAAAACAAGATCTTAAGAGAAAAAAAAAAAAGAACAACAAAAATCTTGTTTTTACAAGGAAGATTTGACTTTTTCATAGAATCAAAGAAATATAACCCCAAACCAGTACAGCGTCAGAAAAATTCCTGTTTCTGATCCCTGTTGCCTAGCGACCAAAGGCTTTCCCATCTAAGGTAGGGGAAGAGGTGGTGTGATAATTTTGCCTAATGCACTGGAGGGTCGAGAGCCTTCTTGCATGCATATTCTTACAGTCTGTAAGGTTGGCTTGATCACAGCTTCAAGACTGAATCGTTTGAATTTTTGGAAAACTATTAAAAACATTGTCTTGCATCCTTTTAGGATGAAGTTCTAGGTGAAGTGTCCAATACATTCCCTTTCATTTAATTTTAGAGTTACCGGAAGCTGTTCAGCAGAGTGCCACAAGCAACACAGCTGGTCTCTGTGTTCTGCCACAAATAAAGCAACAGCTAAAGAATGAAGATTGTTACCATGGCAAATTGAACAGGAAAGCAGCAGAGAGCCTCTTAGTCAATGACGGGGATTTTCTGGTACGAGAGAGCACAACGTCACCTGGTCAGTATGTCCTCAGTGGACTTCAGGGAGGGCAGGCAAAGCACCTACTCTTGGTGGATCCTGAGGGCAAGGTATGAATATTTCCTATAATGAAATTTTAGCGCTGCTCAGATATTTCAATCAAAATGCATGGATGTGTTCCATGAAGTGGAATTGATTTGATACCATCCAGTTTAGTTTAAATATAGCCAGTGGTTGCAGTAGGTTTGAAAGTTCAAAAACTTATAAGTACATGGAAGGACCACTTAGGGACTTAAATACTGTTAGTCCAGGTGCTGATAATTAGTGTAGACACTTAACACATCTTTCTAATCATTAGTGCTAGAAAAAAATAACCCTATCCTTAAATTATTAATTTCTGGATACAGAAAAGGTTTGTTGTCACTTCAATCCTACTTTCTTCTGCTCAGGATTAGAAGACCAGTCTTGAGTGACATCTCTGAGGAGAGAGTAAATAAGAAAAGTAATCCTCCACAGGCTTTAGGGAAAACTATGTTCTGTGGAGAAAAAAAAGGTTATTTCATTCCCCTTTGCAGAATTAGCCCAGTTTGACATACAGTCTCTTTAACTTTTCCTCTACTTTTCATGTGAGCTAATGGTGGGTCAGAGGATAGGTCTGAATTGCTGTCTACAGCCTAACTGTCCTGCTCACGTGAGTTCAGTGGCTTGCCTTTTGACTTTATTGTGTTAGGCTCATGTTCAACCAGTTATAAGCACAATCTAACCATAAATATATTCTTTTGCTTCTTCCACTAGGTGAGAACCAAAGACCATATATTTGATAGTGTGGGTCATCTTATTCAGTATCACATGGAAAATAATTTGCCAATCATCTCTTCTGGAAGTGAAGTGAGCTTGAAGCAGCCTGTAAGGAAAGAGAGTAATATGGGACACATGCAGTATCACAAATAATCCCTTGGATCTCACAAAGCCCAAGACAATTCATACCTGAACTTTCTATTATGAAGACAAGTCAAAAAAATATAGACTGCACTTTCTGCTGCTGTTCCAGAAGAAGCCCTTTTGTGTGTGTATGTATGAATATATGTATATGTGTATATCTATGTAGATCTATAGAGATCAACAAGCATAGTTATATAGATACATATAATCTTAATCTTAACAAAGCTACACCTTCAGAGTGTGAGATTCATTTGTGAGAAGGTATTTTAGACATGCACAAATGTCACTTTCAAGGTCATACTGAATCAGTAACTATTTAAAAGCACAATTAAAACATGCAAAAGCTCACTTGAAAGAACTGCTGGAACATTAGTATGTGCCTTTTAGCATAGAATTATTGAAACCAATATTATTTATACTGAATTAGTTTTGGGTGGTTAAACAAACATGTCTAAGCTTTTAACTATTTGCCAAAAAACAAGTACAATTTGAATATTACTAAAATGTCGTCTTCTTTCGATAGACACTAACAATTTCATTTTGCTTGTAACAGCACTTTACTAGCAAGTAACGTTTGAAATGAATAGCATTCACAATACAGAAAGGTTGTCCAGTTTCTTAATCATTTTTTGTCACTGTCTGACTACTCAAAAGATTTGAGATTATGAACATTTACAAAGTTGAAATTAATATATGTAATATAATTTTGGAATAGAACTTGTTAAAGGACAAGCATGCTAGATCTTGATATTTTTGTCCTGCATATGATTTTACTATTATTATCAATTAATACTGGAAACATCTTTTTAAAGGTAGGCTAAATATATTTTCATTGATTACATAGTTGTTTACAAACTAGAAAAGCTGAACAAAACTAATGATACATTTGGGGAGAAAACTATTTAAAAGATGTTTGAACTTTGCATGTGTCCTTATTCAGTGCTCTTTCCAAAACAAGACAGTTTTCCCCTCTTCACGTAGAGTCAGTTTGTTCCTAAACATGGAAAAAAGTCTTTTAAAAGAAATCTATTAATTGTTTTGCCACAATAAATACTCTACATACGAACAATCCTATATTCAGAGTGAACAGTGATTTATTTGGCTTCCTTTTGAAGAAACAGCGATTTAATAAGTAACTGAAGAAAGGCGGGGCAGATTTGGGGAATGAGCTGGTAGTCCAGGTGATGGCCTGATGGAAATTGTGCCTTTAAGATCAGCAATGTCCTCTGGCATGAGCAGACGTAATTCTCTCTGTCTCTGTCTCTCTCCCAGCCCACCGGCTCAGTTCCTAAGGCAGACAATTGTTGTGGAGTTCAGCAGTTGCTGGAAATCTTGACTATAAAAAAAAAACATTCTGTTTTTTTGCCAGTGTTCATGGTAAATGGGACACTGTAGTATGAGCTCTTTCCTTTAGAAAACCAGAGGAGAGGTCATATACAGATAAAATTATGGAAGACAAGCTTCCTTGGAGGGGAAAATGTAATGTAAAGAGCCACACTTAGAGCCTACTAGAAAACATCTTTATTTTTATCCTCAGCTCATAGCCATAAAAATACATTTCATTCTTTGATAATAACATGATTAAAATACTTAATTACATATACTGAAGCAGTGAGAAGCTTTAAAACAGTAGTAGTTGATTTCCTTGCTAATAGTCTAGCATTTTTGATACCCTAAGCCTTCAGACTAGCAACCCAAACTTATGCCCATTCTATCCTATGCAAGGTGCTCTACCTGTGAAGGCCTCCAGCAAGAGGCCTCCTTCATGCTCAAGCTCTGTGCCACAGCAAGGACAGCTGGCAAGAAACTTTAACTGGGACATTAACCCCCTGCATAATATCCTTTCTAGTCTCACATCTTGTCAAACTTCCAAATGTCCTTGATAAGACTTTATGGAGCAAGCAATGAAGCAAACCCAGCTACTTCTGTGGCATGTCAAGGGGAAAGAAAGACCTGCTGGTTTTGTTTTTGCATCAAAGCTGAGTTTTATGACAGGTCATAGAAGGAAAATGTGCAAACTCCACCTCTATTTATAGTACAAATCAAAGTTACTCAGGACCTAAATAACAGCATTTGGAGCTGTGATAGTACAAGATCAAAGTTTTTTGACTTTGCCAGTCAAGATGCTGACTCAGGGACTTTTTCCACTTCATCAGTTTTCACTTTACCAGTGAATAAGAACAGCCAGAGCCAGTGTGTGATGTTTGGAACACAGTATAGTGCAGTCTGTGTCTCCCTCTTTGAGTATCACTAATGTAAAAAGTTTAAAAGACCTGAATCTTTGTTCTGATGGTCCTGCATACTTTTAGTGGCTGAAGCAGAACTATGAAGGAAAAAGGAAGGAAAGAGAGATAATTGGGTGCTAGGGCAATACAGAAGTGTATCAAAATCTTTTGATGTGAGAGAAAGCAGATAATCCAACTAATTACAGATAAAAATCAAACACAACACATCCATGCATTTTCCTAGAATAAACTACATTCATTCTCAGTTTTTGGTTTCTAGCATTTACAAGCCTTCATTTAAGCTATTAATGCTGCTCTGTGGCCCAGATGTCTCATGTAAAGTACACTGTCAGCTCCTCTGTGGAAGTCTTAGAAATAATCATGCTAAAAAGAAAAATAGTTGTCCGAATTTTGGAAAGTTTTCAAAATATTGTTCCTGAGAAACTCAATATGAATTGTCAGACATTTAAACCCTTTTTTGTTCTTGTTTGAGTCATTTAATGCCTGTGAAAATGCTGAGAATTGGTTAATCTCTGTCGGATGGTTACTAGAATCCTCTGGGAAAATGGCTGATTTCGCCTATAATGTCACATTTACTAGACACAGCGTGTTCGCTCCTTTTCAAACTTCTATAAATTTTACTGAAACACATGAACTGTTTGCTCCCATCAATAAAAATGCTGTAACGAATGACCCAAACGTCTCCGCCGCGGGGTCCTTTCCCTCGTCCGGCCTGAGGGCGAGGCGCCAGCTGGGGCTGTTACAAACGGAACCAACTCTCCGTCAGAACGGCTCCCTGCCCGCGACTCCGGCAATAAACCTGCGCCTTCTGAGGAGGTCTCAATTTTTTAAAGAGAATGAGCTCTCGGAACAGAGCGGGTGCCCGGGCACCCGAGGGAAGGCTGCCTGGGGAAGGTGCTCGGACGGGAGAGATGCCCGCGCATCCCCTCAGCGCTATCGTGACTTTGTCGTGAGGCGCAGCTCGCGGGCACATGACGTCACCCCGCGGCCGCGCGTTGCCAGGCAACCGCCACGTCCCGCTGCGAGATGGCGCCGCTGCCCGCCCGCGGAGGCCCCGCCCCTCACAAAACTCGCACTTCCATTGGCCGTCTGCTTGGCCAATCAGCTCGCCAGACGCGTTCCCGCGAACATGCGCGCCTGCTTTCAAACAATCAGCGGGGGCGGGCCTGCTCGCCCACCCTTCCGCGCGGCTGGGCGGGCTCTGTTGCCGGTTGGTGTTCGGGGCTGTCAGTCAGCGCGGCTGAGGGCGCTTCTGGCCGCCGATTGGCGCTCGTGGCTGTCAATCAGCGCGGCGGGCGCGGGCCGGGTGCGATGCGGAAGAGCGGCGGGCTCGCCCCGCTGGTGGCTGTGGAGGGCGGGTGGCCCCGGTGGCTCAGGTGGGTTTCGCTGCTCGGGTCGCGCTTTGCCGCCGTCTGTGGCGCTGGAGGCCCCGCGGGAGGTGCAGCGAATAACGGCAGCATCGCCCGCGCCGCCGCCTTCAGGGGCCTGAACTGGCGGCCGCCGTGGTCGCCCCGCGTCCCTGGGGCTGCCCCCGGCCCGTCCGGGTCCGGCTCTCCGGGGCTGATCGCGGCTCTGGCGGCTGTGCCCTCTCGTCCGGCTGCCACTGCTCCCGGGGCTGGGAAGGGCTCTAAGAAAAGGGGACAGGGCCGGTGGTCGTGTACAGCTGATGCGGTCTGGGGAAGGTGCTGCCTCAGCCTGCCGTGAGGGGATGGCGGGGATTACCCGCGCAGAGACGGTAGCTGCCTTGTGAGGCCTCTGCCAGCTCTGTCGGAGGGTTTCCTTGAACAACAGTGGGCAAGAAGTCCTTCAAACGTTATGAAGTGACTTTTAAGTTGGAAATAATGCTCTTGTAATGTTACATTATACCAAGTGAGGACTTCAGCATGTGCTACACCTGTGTGCTCAAACGAGTATCTATCAGGGAGTAACTTAGCTTGTAACCAACGTAGACCAGCACTTACACACAGTAGCTTACTGTGAACTCAAACTCACTGCTCAGTGTAGACAAGCCCTTGAGACTCAGAGTCTTTTCATTAAGCAGTGAAATCTGGAACTCACATGATACTCTTCATATTTCCGTGATACTTGTCCTATTTTTCCTTTTTGGAGCCGTTATCCAAGTGCACAAAACCAGCATACGTTCAGTCTTTAATACAAAATATAGTTATTCTCTAGAAGACTACGAAGCAAGATGTAAAAGTGGGCATAACTGTCATTATGTATCACATCTTGTGTATACTGTACAGTATTGGAACTTGCAGAAAATAATGTCTGGTTGTAAGTGAACTTCAGAAATTATATAGTGTCAGCCTATGAAAAACCCAAATAATTGTTTTAAATGCTAATTTCTTGGAAGTGAGTAGGCTTGGATATATGAGAAGTAAGAAATGTGCAATGACTGTTTAAAAAATTGTATTTTTGTGTATGGTTGGCTAAGTATGATGAGGATGGTGCTTTTTGATTCCTTTTGTATTTTACTCACATGTGATGTTTTCCTGTCCTGTGGTAGGTTTTGCTGGATACACAAAATCAATATTAGAAAACAATGTCTCTTGACTTTGATAGTGGAGCTCTACAAACTCAACATGAAGATGAAGACTATGACCAAGAAGATTATGCAAGAGAACAAGAGGTGAAAAAGAATTAAATAACTTCATCTGAAGTCTTGTGAATTTAGCTTCTTCCTATCTTTTAAGTGCTTAAAAAAAAAAAAAAAAGAAGGTTTATGTAGTCTGGTAAGAGCAAAAGAGGGTGCAGACTGTGCCACTTTTGAAAAGCATAAGAAATAAAGTTCAGGTGTGTTTTAGTTGTGGTGGTATTTTTCTCTGTTTGTGTCCAGCTGCTTGGTCCAGAGCAGACCACTAATCATTGCAGTGATGACTTCTTGAACGTCGTGACACTGACTGGCAGGTTCTTATCTGGATTTCCATCCAGTTTTCTCAGAAAGAGCATGTTTTGAATGTCCACTACCTCTCTTGGCTGGAATTTAGAGAGGAAAAACCTTGGTATGATTAGTTTGCAGATCATTCTTTGAAATTAGTCTGTCCTGGGACATATCTACCAGGTGGCATTTCCCTTACCTTGTTCTGGTGCAGCTCTTTTCTTAACAAGAGTTTGGCAGAAAAACCCTTTGGTTGGTACTCTAGTCTAGTAAGCATTCTGTGGTATAAATCTCTATGTGAATTTCAGTGTTGTGAATTCTTCCCTGAAGGAAGAAAATCAGGATTTTGTGCAAGTGGCCTACTTTGCCAAGTGATTTTGGGCTGAACTTGTATTAATTCTTCTGAAGAGCAAATAATGTATGTTGTTTGTTGTGTTTCAGTTGCAACAACTGTTGACAGACCTTCCCCATGATATGCTGGAGGACAGTGGAGACCAGCTTTCCAGTTATTCAGACTGTAGCATTCAGGAGACTGAGGAGCAGTAAGGCATTTGGCACCATTTTTTTTCATTATTTATGTTGTGCTTTCAAGAACAGAGTAAAGCCTCAGTTGATGAGGTGTGTAAAAGCAATCCAGGTGACAGGGGAGCTGGAATGCAATTTGCAGTAAACTAGATGTGCCTTAATTTAAGAAATGATGGTTTGTTTTTTCCCTGGAATGATTAGTATGTAGTTAAGCTGCTTGTGTCTCTCTAGGTCACATGAGCCTGGGAATCATGATGGAAGGTGGAATGATCATCCATTGATAAGTGATCCTCCAAATGTAAGCTTGTATGAGCAGGGATGTAATTACTGCTTCTTCATAATAACATGCTAAATATTGTTTAAATTCATTAGAGAAATACACGTAGGTGACAGGTTTTGGTATTTATTTGAAGTATTTCTAATGTGAGGGCTGGTAACCTCAGAAAAGGAGGGAGGGTGGGGTGAAATCTGAGTTTTGAGAGAGCAGTTCTAAACCTTGTGTCCATTCATAGGGCTATGAACAAGGACAAAATCTGTACCCTGAACAATTCTTGTGTGACCAGCAAACTGATCTCGTTGAAAAACATGGGAAGAATTGGAATGGCCTACATAATGACGACGAAAAGGAGCATTTATATGATGTTAAAGAAGATTACTGTGGCCAGAATGGACAAGATGATGCTGATGATGTGTATCTTGGTAGAGATGGGTTTAACTCTCCAAGTTGCTACCAGGAGAACAATGTGTATCATCTTCCCGAAAGCTTCAGGCCTTATACAAAAGGCCATAAACCAGAATTTAACAATCAGCAAAATAAAATAATAAGTTTTCCAGATGATCCGAAGGAACATCTTAAGGTATGTCAGAAGCTGACATGTTTTTCTGTCTCTTGGAAAATTTTCACAGGTCTTTAAGTATTAGTAGTAATATTTCTGAATGCCTTCAGTCTCTGACAATCAGTTCAAACAGTGATGGGAGGCTTCTGTAGCCTGTTTAAAAAAATGAAATGTGAGTAATTGGATTTTCATATGTTTATGTTATGATTTTTTTTTTCTTTCTTTTGTTGCCTTGCTAGAATTCCATGAGGTAGAATGAATGTGATTCACTTAAGCATGTGCTTAACTCTATTGAAGTTAACACTTCACTGCTCTTCTAAGGTGGAAGCTTTCATGAAAAATTCTATCATGCTTCAATGGTGTGCTGGATTGGAGCCTGAAAATGAAGAGCTGCTAGAACTCTTCTTAATGTCAACCTGTAAAATGAAAAATATTTTCACTGAGCAAGACTACAGTTGTGGTTTTAATTTATTTCCTCTTATGTATGTATTGTCACAGCAGCAGTTTGTTGCATCTGATGTTGTCAATGGCCAATCCCCAGAATCTTACAAAGTGACTTATAAACCATACCAAAATGGCATTCATCAAAATATTCCAGGAATTCAAGAAGGAAACAGAAGAAATGAAGTGTTTGAAGATTTGCAACATGAATTCTTGGGCAATGATGAAAGTAAGTGTTTGCTGCTTAGACATGAAATAAACTTGTGTAAAGAATTCACTGGAAATCAGTGATAGAAAACATGTTGACTTCAGTAGTTTTTCACTAAGAGGACAACTAAAAGTATGTTGATGTATATAATCTTTTATATCTAGAAGTTACCTCGTTTTGATCAGGGTATATGAGTTTCAGGCTATTAAAAACATAGTTTTGACTGATGAGACTGAAAAATTATTTCTGATGGCTTGATGTCAGATCTTGTTGGCACTTTGTCTCTTTCCATAATATTGGAAAGTAACAACTCACTGTACCTTAGAAGGTGTACTCTGAGTGATGCCACGTTGGGCTTTTCTGTCGGGTACACTTCAAATGACAGAACTACTTCATTAGACATCTTGTAAATCTGTAGTGACCACAAGTCTGTGAGTTCACAGCATGTCAAATTTTATCTGGGCTTGCTGTTAGGTTGGAATTGTGTTGGTAGTTCCCACAATCCTTCAGCCATTGCTGCCAGAGCAATTTGTGTGATGTGAATCAAATGTGGATTAAAAACCAAGATTTTGTGCATCAGCAGCGAACTTAGCACTATAAAAAAAGAAGTATCTTGGAGCAGGAATTACAGTGATGACTTTCTTTGTGTCTGTGCTGACTTGTCTGTATGCTATTTGAAATTTGGCAGATTCTTCAGAAAATATGCAGATTCTTCAACTTCAAGTTCTAAATAAAGCAAGGGAAAGACAACTGGAAGAACTTAATGAAAAGCTAGAAAAGAGTGCACAGCAGATTAGGTATTTGAATCATCAGCTTTCAATGGTCAAAGGTAAAATGTTTTGTGCTAATTCTTAGATTTTATTCATATCTAGTAGCTTTTTAAATCTGAGACTTTGGTTTTGAAAGTGTCTTTGAAGGCATTTATCATACTTATGAACTTGATTTGGGACTATATGCACCTAACCCTCTCCCTCCAAATATTGTTGTAAATCAAAATCTCTGGATTGGTGTCTGACTGCATAACTGTCTTAACTTTTACTGTGTTTTTCAAGACCAGTGTTGTTTTCCAGAGTCTCCATGAGTGAGGCATCACAAATGTATGGAAAAGTGAGAAGTTTGCCAAAGTAGTCTTTTAAAAGTCAGGAAATTTAAAAAATTGAAAAGTCAGCACCAAAACACCCAAACCTCAGTAGGAGAAGTGGACATCTATGAAAAAAAAAATCTATTTTTTTGTGCTCTCTGGTTTAACAAGCCATTTCATAGACTGTATGTATAGAAAATCTCTTTCAAAAATTATAAAATATGTGGTGGAGACTGATGTATGTCTTAATTTCCCCTTTCTTATAGGAACAGACGAAAAAGAGTAGTAAACTTAGAGTGTAAGGGAGGATGTGAGGTCCTCCTGCTGCCGGGGTGGGGCTTGTACCTTCAGGACCCAGCTGGAAACAGTATATTGGAGTGCTCCCTGCTGCCAGGAGGAGACAGTGGTTGCTGGATGGAGACTGAATGGTTTTGTTCAGTCTTCTGTTGTCCACAGTATGAGACAGAGTGAATGGTTCTGTAGAGCAGGTACTGAAAGTTATGTTGCATGAAGTTCTTGGGTGGCTGGCCATGGTTCTCACACTATTATGTCTCTCTCTTCAGATGAAAAGGATGGTTTGGCTCTTAGTCTTCATGAGTCTCAGAAACTCTATCAGAATGGAAAGGAACGGGAAATGCATCTTGAGGGTCAAATCAAGGCTCTTGAAACTCAAATTCAGACTCTTACTACCAATGAGGAGCAGGTACTGTACTGTATTTTTAGACTGTTTATTGTGGAAGACCTCTACAGTTAAATGTGTGGTGTGTTTGCATTAAACAGAAGTGCTAGTCTGTTGAAATGCTGCTCATGATCATTGCAAAATACCTGATGGATGGATAGGATTCATTGGTTGAAAATAGTTTTTATTAAAACACAGGCATTATCTGAGGACTTTTGGCACCTCTTGCACAAAACAATTTGAACTGATGTACAGAATACTGGAGCAACAGTAAAATATATGTAACTAGGAGCTTCTCTAATACTGTTCCTACAGATACTGAAGCAATCCAAAGTGGCAGAGGTGGCCATGGAAAGCATGCAAAAGCAGCTGTTAGAGCTTCAGCGATCAGATGCCCTCCAGCGAGCCAGAGAACAGCATGAGGCCATTATTTCTGCACTCAAACAGAAGTATGAACAGCAAGTACTGTCATTAGAGCAGAAACTTGATACTACAAAATCTGCACTCCGAGAGCAGGTGAGAAATTATTTTAGGATGCTGAGTACTGTACTGGGGAGACTGTAGAGCTCCCCATGTTTCCCACACTGCATTTCTTGACCTACAATTTGAGTAACTCCTTCTGGAAGCTGCTAAAAAGTGGAAAGGAAAGTCTCAGCATTATGAGGCCTATGAGGTGTGTTTTCATCAACATCCCCAGGCAGTTGCAAGTTCACATTGTGAGTTTGTACACAGCGGATGCAGAGGAGGCAGGAATTCATTGTCTTAGTTGCTCTCCTGAGCTTTCCTTCTGTGCACAATCTTTTTTTGAAAGAGTTCTGCAAATAACTCTGGGAAAGAAAAGGACTAATTAAGAAATAATGTGATATTCTTGCAAGAGAAAAACCAAAAAAACTCTTTATTGAACAATCTGTTGCCAAGATTTGGTCTCAAAATGCTGAAGGATGACTAACCAGTGAACAGTGACTTTTATTTTAGAAGTAAGGATTTAAAAGTAGAGGGAGGAAAAAGCTGTCTTTAGGATGGAGGTTGATACAGATTGTGTCACATGGTTGTAGACCTTACTGAAATTATTCTACTTGATATGTCATAAGAATTCATTACACTATGAGAAATATTCAAGCAATGTATTCCAGGCAGGTCTTAATAAATTGTCCTTTTATTTCACATAAAGAAAATAAAATTTTCTTTATTTGTCTCAGCATATAAAAATAGATGGGTTGTATCTTTGGAAAGGTAACCAATGCTTGATTCTGAACAAAATGCATTGCTAAATTTTTGTCTGTTAGTACCACAACAAAACGTACACAACTTTGTCTCTACTGTAAAATATATGGTAGCATGTTTGGGGTATTTAAAGAGGGAGATCTCCTGGTTTTTGAGAGAATATAGAGAAGTCAAAATACAAGGCACTGGGCCTCCCAGGTCTGTGTAGGTAACTAAGTAAGGCCATATAAATGTCTACTTTGTGTATCCTGTGAAAAAGAAACTACAGTTTCTCTTTTACAGGGTATTGGCACTTGCTAGCTTGGCTTAAGCTCATTTAAAATAAACTGAGTTAAGCTCTGGCTTGGTATAATGTGAAGGCTTGATTTTTCTGCAGTAGACTAAGTGTATGTGATTAATTACAGGAGATAATCTGATGTGCTGAAAGGAAACTGCTCTAGGAAATATGAAATGATTCTCATCCATGTATGTTTATATATGAGTACAACTACTGTCTCCCAGTGAAAACTGAACTTTGATGCTGTAAGAGGTCACTTGTCAGCCAAGGATAGTGTTTGATCTGTGATTGATTTAACTGTCCTCTACCCCTCTAGGTATCTGATTATTTTTCTCCTTTGTCCGGTATGTATTGACTTTTTCTGTATCTGAACCTGTTCTAGATGGTTAAATGTTTGTAACACGAGTAAAAATATTATCTTCCTAGAAAGAGCTTTGCAAAAATCTAGGAGAGCATGTTAAGCAACTTGAAAAATTGCTGGAAGAAACCAAATGTGAAAAAACTGAAATAATAAATCGACTGACAAGAAGCCTAGAAGAGAGCCAAAAGCAATGTGCAAATTTACTGCAAACAGGTCAGCCTTTTACTATTACTTTTACCTTTCTTGTAGAAATGTCTTCAGTTTTTCTAAGTATGAAATTGCATATCAATGTTTCTATGGGAGTGGAATCAACATCAAGCTAATTGTGTTCTAGACTGTTTCCTATGCAGTGGATTAGCCAGACTTAAAGTTAAGTCTAGACTAAGATGTAAAACCAAATAAAAATAAAAGCAAACACCATCTCCAAGCCCCAAACAACAGTGATTAAACTGTTTCCATAAGTACTTTGTGCTGCATTTGTGTAAACCTTGTTTCATACTGAGCAGCAGCGTTTGGGAGCAAACTACTTAGGTTTTGTATTAAGGTGCTTGACTTGAATTGCCATTCTAAATTCAGATCTCAATGAGAAGAATTGTTTTGGGAGCTGGAGGCTGATCTTGGAAAGCTCTATCATAGGAATAGATTCTGAAATATTTGCAGTTTGTGTGTTTGGCTTTTGCCTACCTTTACACATTGAAGTCTTTTGATAGTAATGTATTTAATAGCTGTTGGTGAGCTCAAGGAAATAAAAACAGTAATGTCTATTGCCAGAATCAACACTGCCGTTTTTAACACAGATCTTTCTTCAGGTTAGTCTTTCTTATATTTATGACTTGTTCCTTTTCTCCCTTTTCTTTCCTACAATAGGCTCAATGCAGGAGACAAACCAGTTACGGTTTCAGTTGCAGCAAGCTCAGTCTGCACAGATGATAAGCAACAACATGAACAAGGCTTTGCAGGTTAACTAATTTTATTGACTATTTTATGCTTGAATAAAATGTTTTCATTTGATGGGGGTGGGCATTATAACTAAGAGGTTGGTGGTTGAAACACTTTAAATTTTGGGGGGAAACAAGCACATCATCTTTGGCTACTTCATCTCCCAATGTTGCATGTTGGACTTCCTCCCTCCCCACCAATTAAAACACAGTGGGGCAATTGTATTGGCAGAAATCTGATCTCATACTTCTGTCCAACCTGCTTTTGGGGAAAAAAAAGAGTGTAAATTCAGTGTGCTGGGAGTCTTGTAACTTAATTAGGAGATACCATGTTATGAAGTTTATCTTTTGTCAGCAAAAGGGATGCTGGAAAGCCCTCTGTAAAGTATGAGTGGAAGTCTGTTTCCAATTCAGTTCATATATTAGATTTAAATCTGTTATCTTGGAAACTATGAATCCTACTAAGTACTAGACTAACAGCTGTTTTTCCAGGTGTGTACTTTTCTGTTGTCATCCTTTTTACTATACAAGGGCAGCAGGAAAGCAGAAGAGCAAAAGAAATAATACTTTATAGATGAACTGTAATAAGAACAATAGGAAATATTTCTTGTATATTTTAACTAATTTGTAGTTTTACCATATGCTTTGCTAGAGGTATCAAAAATTAAAATAGAAATAAGTTAATGCCAGACAACTCAACTAAATGCAGCTAAATATAGCTATATTTAGACGAAGAGCTTCATGGATTTGTTTTCTTTGGAAGAGTTATCATGGGCTTGATATGTTGGCTTGGAGTCTCTCTGGTCAGTGTAATTTTTTTTCTGTCTCTTCCTTTCAGGAAGAATTAATGGAACTGAAAGAAGAAATAGCTTTGTATGAATCTGCTGCCAAGCTTGGGGTATTTTTGAATGATGCAGGTGGAGAGAGGCATATGAGCCTGGGTGATTCCTATGTAGATCTGGGAATTAAAAAAATCACAGGGGAGAAGCCAAGATTCTGCAGGTATTGAGTAATTCTTGTTGAAAGAAAAATTTTAAATCCTCAAGAAATTATGCAAGTGATGTGTAAAAAGAGGGTCCTACTGGATCAACATACAGGTTTTTGATAGATACTTGAAATACTCCTTGTATTGCCAGGTAATCTGAGAAACAGAAAAACTGCACTAATACCATAAATTGGTTGCCTAATTGCTGCTTGATAAATCTTCAGATTTTATAGGGATTGTATTGCTGTTCCTTTAATTGTATGAATTATATTCACGGATGCTTTTTTTTCCTCAAAGACTCCACATAGTTACTTAAAGCTAAAGCTGTCTTTTACATCAACCAGTTGAGTTGTTCAAAACACTTCACATCATGTGAAAATGAATCTTTTGAGGAAACAGCTGAATTAACAAGTTCTCTGTAAATTAATTGCAACTTGATGAAAAAGCTTTGATATTCATATCCGCTTGTGCTTTTTACTATTACATCTTAGACATCCTGGTATTTCTTGTAGCATTAGTTGCTTTTCTCTTTGTTACCACTGCCTTTCAGATAAATGTGTTTTGTCTTTTAAATACTGAACTGGTTATGTCTTTTCTGATAGTGCAATACAGAACAGAGACATAGATAAAGAACTCTCTAAAGATGAAATTATTGTAGAATTAAAAGCTGAGCTGGAACGTTTATTGAGCAGTAATAAAATGAAGAGAAACCAGATTACTCAATTGCAAAATAGTCTTAAAGATTGCCAGAAGACGCTAGAGGAATACAAGCAGTTGAAAGCAGAAAAAGCATCAAAAGATTCAGAGGTTTGTTCTTTTACACTTCTTTAAAAGTCAAGTATCCCTGGGTTTTGGTGAACAAAACCAGCATTTAAACTTCTTATGAAAATAGGTCAAAAATTTATGCATAGCTGAGTATTCATAGCAACTCCTGTTTTGTATCTTTGGTTGAAAAGAAAACAACTGAATAGCAGAACTTGGGCAGCATATGCATTATTAGGTGAGTTCTAAAATGATAACTTATATGCTTGAGAGTGCTTAGTGGCCACCTTGCTTTTGTTAGAAATAAATTTCATTGGAAAAAGTAGGTTTTCTTTAGCCAAAAGAACCTTGTAATTTCTCTGAGAAAGCTGATAGTACCATTAGCTTATACAAACAGAGCATTTAATAGATTGCCTTCAGAGGGCCTCCATTAGATCAGCAAGGAATCTCCTTGATGCTGCATCTCTCTTCAGCCTGTTATTGCCTTCCCTCTCTAAATGGATCAGACTTGCAGTATCTGTACATGGTGCCATGCATGTGGGATAGGAATACAACATATGTGAAAAATGTGCTCTCTGTTGGATGACTGTTGTCATTCAGCTTGCAAGCACAGCATTGAGTGTGTGCTTCTCCAAACCTTCATGATACTGAGTTTTAAGAACTCGTCTAGAATAGCAGTGATATGGTTCTTGCACTGCAATAATTTCCTGTTCTTTTATTTTTTTGAGTACAATTTTTATTGACAACTCTAACTTTTTAAAGCATCAACTGCTAAATCATTTATATCTTGAAAGATATCATCTTTATTTATTTTTAGCCTGCCAAAAATTTGAAGGATGCTTCTGATAATCTAAAGGAAGAAGTTCTGAGACTCAAAAAGGCTAATGAAGCTTTGCTACAGGAAGTTGAGGTAAGACAGAGATGCTGCTTACCACTACAGGAAAAAAAATACACAAAAAACCCCCACCCTGTGCTAAAACCTGTGATTAGAAAAGGTCCTTACAACCCACATATTACTTGACCCTTGTTTGTCCAGGCCCATACTTCAACTATTGAAGAACTGAAGGAAAATGAGGAAAAACTGAAAAGCTTAAACCAAGACCTCTGTTGTCAGATGAGAAAGATGGTTGAGGATTTTGATCACGATAAGCAAGAAGCCATTGACAGGTAAGTCTGTTAACTTTGTTCAGTTTAATTTGTGGATTTTCACCCTGCACACGTTATCTTGTTCCAGCTATCAGGTACAAGAAGAGGTCAGTGTTCTAGGTAGTTGAAACCAGGTACTTATTTTTCCTTTCTTGAAATTGTAGGTGTGAGAGGACTTACCAGCAACATCATGAGGACACCAAAGCACATTTTGAGAAAGAGCTGATGGAGAGGTTTTCTGTGGAAAAGCAGCGGCTTGTTCAAACTTCTGAAGAGACAATCTCGCAGTTAAAGTAAGACTTACCATTATTTCCATTTTTACTGAAACTTTCATGCTTCCTGTATGACCTTCACTGCTAGTTATACTGATTTTAAAGCTGACTTGCTGTCCTGTGAGTATGAAGGCCAATTGATAATTAGTATCTGTCCTGTGAAGGGCTAATATAGAGGAGCTGAACAAAGAGATTACTGCAGTGAAGGAATGTTACATTGGAATTTGTCAGGAGAAGGACACCTTGGAAACCACTTTAAGACAGAAATTTCAACAAGAGCAGCAGCTGAAGGAAGAGAAGGTACAAATGGAAATGCCTATAAACTATATAATTTCATACTGTTTTCAAGATGTAATATTAACAAGTGTATTTAATTTTGTAAATGTTTGTGGAACATACTTGAAAGACATGCAGCTCTATCAGAAAGTTCCTACATATGACTTACTGGTTTTTAAATTAAGCTGGTGTCATGTCCTGGGCTTGAAAATATTGTAGAAGTAACTCTTTCCAATAGCTGTTTGTTTTCATGTAGTGATTTTCCATAATTCTGACTTCTGACGATGCCGAGTCAGCCGTATGACTTTCAAATTCATAAGACATTTTCAAAAAACCCTGAATGATGATACAAGTTTACTTCTCCCTTTATAAAACTGACCTAAAAAATACTGTGGCTTTTTAAAGTAGTAATGAATTCAGACTGATTTGATTAAAAACTTCGCTTTTCTGAAGATATCAGTGTGCAGTGACTAAAGTAGATCAACTGTCTGGGTAAGAAAGTACAGTAAAGAGGTGCAGCTCAAAGTATGAGGGGAGTAAAGATGCTTGATAGGAAAACTTACTTTACAGCAATAGCCTATAATAACCTCTGATATAATATCTTAAAACACCTTTTTTTGAGACTTGAATCTCTTGTCTAGGTGTCCTCAGTAAGATCAGTGCACAGGCTCTAGAGAGTTAATCATGTGTCTCATGCATTCTCATCACTTTTTGTACCAGAGCAGTTGCTATGCCTTGGAGAATACTTCATTTATTTATTTTTGCTCTAGCTCAAGAAACAGCTTCTAGAAGAAAAAGAAGTCTCCCTTAAACTTCTGAAGACTGAGCTTGAAGAGGAACACACCAGGTCCATGATAGCAGCAAAGAAGCAGTGGCTGGAAGAAAAAGAACAGCAGGTTCAAGAGGAAGTTGCATTAGCCAAAGCCCACTGGGAAAAGGAAGAAAAAGAGGTGTGAAACTTAGATCAAGGAATTTCAATTTTTTTTTTTTTGCTCTTTTGCTGTTTATTTTCAGGAACAGAACTTTGTGGTGTTATTGTGCCATTGGAAGTGGCTGTTAAAGATCTGTCATTTTAAAAGCCTCTGAAGAAGTCATTGGGTATTATACATGTTTCAGATTTTTAAAAAATCCCAAAACCTAGATCTTGCAAAGTGAGAACCAGAATACTGTGAAAGTCACAGCTGGTAATGTGCTGGAGTTTTCCACCCTGATCCTTGAGTTAGCAGTTTTGCTTTCTGTTGTTTCACTCAGGTACCATGTAGAATTCCTTTGTGTATCCTCTCCCATAGAAGAAAGCTGTGATGAGTCACCAAACTCTCTTCTCTCTGTGCATGGTTCTGTTCTTCTATTAAGGAATATCATTGGTGTGAACAGTGTTTCATTTGCTAAACACCAGTGAAATCTGTTTATTTGGACACTGGGGAGATTTTCTTAAAAAATATTTTTTTCCATAGAATAAAGAACAAGTCTTTGCCCAATTAGAAAGAGAATGGCAAAGTAGGCTGGAAGAATGACAAGAACTGTAGTTGAATGTAATGACTGCAGCTGCCAAACTGACCCAGTAACAGTTGTGGAGGATGTTTCAACTAAAGAGTTAGAAGGGACTGTGGAAGACCAGAGGCTGCAAATCCAGAAAGAAAATACAGCCTCTGAAGAGGCCTTAAAAGAATTTGAATTAGAACTGGAAAATAAATACTGTAAAAATCTTGCCAGCCAGGTAACAAATAATTGTTCTGTCTGCCTGGAGTCTGTGAAACTGGAGTCACCTAAAAAAACCAAAAGTGGACTCTTCCACTAACTTCCTCTTAAGCTTAGTGGTTGATATTTGCTATATTAGAAATAGAGGGTTTTTTTTTTTAAATTCTGAAAGAACTGTAGCATGTAGCTTGTTTTTCACACTGTTAAACAAGTTTTGCAGGAGTTTTGAACAGAACTGAGAAACACTGACTTAGATTTTATACCATTTTGCTAAAAATAAATTTAGTACTTGTCATTTTGACATCATTTTTGCATCAAGAAATGCATCAAGTGCTACTGGTCTGATTCTTTTAATTTCTGTAAACACAGGCAATCCATAGTGAAGTCTGTTCTTGCACTGTTACATGAAAGTAATTATAAAAATGTATTCAGTGTACCTACCTACCTACTGAAGTAGGATTTTTATCTGTTTTAAGGTAGATGCACCTTTAACCCAAGCTCATGCCAAGTGGCTGCAAGAGTACAAACTAAATCTAAAGATAGAACAAGAAAAATGGGAAAAAGAACACCAAAAGACTACAGCAAAGCAGGTAGCCCAAAATATTATTATATATGTATTGATAAGCAGTTATGTCTTCCAGATCCCATGTATTACTGAGGGATGAATGTAGACATAGGCACAGGGAATCACGAAGGAAAGATGTTTCTTGTGTACTCTGGTCCACTCCCAGTTTCTTGCCTGTGTAGGTTTAATTTTTATTAAATAACTTGACAATATCTCCAATAATTTGTGGTGACTCAGAGTTCTTTTGTGCAGCTGTAAATGTGTACCTATGTTTATAATGACTGTGTTGTACATTTGCCAGTTAGCCCTGGTCCTCTCAGCTGCTGAAGAGAAATGGAAGAGAGAGTATGAAAGTACAGAGAGATCTGGACCAAGAATGAAAGAACTCGAAGAAAAGATAATTTCTCTGAGGAAGGAGTTGGAGCTAAGGAAAGAGGAAATCCCTGCAGCTGTCAAAGCAGAGCTAGCAAAAGCCCGTGTGCAGTGGAACAAAGAAAAGCAAGAAGAAATTCTGCAGATACAAGAGCAAAATGAGAGAGACTACCGATCATTCTTAGATGATCATAGAAACAGAATTAAAGAGGTGCTTGCAACAGCAAAGGAGGATCTGGCAAAGCAGAAGAATGAACTCTCCATTCAGAAAGAGGCAGAAATAAAGATGTTACTAGACCAAAAGCAGCGAGAATGGGAGGCTCAGGAAGCCAAGAGACTGCAGGATGAAATTAATCGGTATGAGGAGAAGACTCTGGTTGAGCTGGAGTATTTGTTGAGTGAAATTCATGAAGAACTAGTCAAGTGCACACATAGTAAACATTCTTGGAAGGACAAGTTTTTTGACTCTCATGTTCAATTAACTAGTCAAGGCAAAGAGAAACTGAAGACTTGTTTACAAAAGGCCTATAGGACCACAGTTTGCACAATTCTGGAAAAGAAAGAGCGTGAATGGAAAGAGGTAATATTTCTGAAAATTATAACTGCCAGCCAGAAAAGGGATTTGGGAAGTCAGGTTTGTTTTCTCCAAAATATCCGTGTAATTGTGGGAAATATAAAATTCAACATCTGTGTTCATTGATAAGAGTACTGTAACACTAAAAGAAGGCTAAATCTACTATTAGCAAGCGAAAAGTGAAGGGATGTAGCCATGACTTCTTCAATCTTTAAAGAAGGGAAAGTCAGGTTAGGACTGTTATTTATGCAAAGATTTGTAAATTAAGGAGATTAATCCACTGATTAAGTTTGGAAGCCTGTTAAAGGCTCCTTGTGATCTCTTAGATGGGCTGTGATGACAAAACCCACCTCAGATTTTTGCATAGCTGCAAAATCCAGTTTGTAGTGGTGATTGGATAGTGATTGTGGATCATGTAATGCTTTTTTTCCCTCCTCTTTATACAAATAATGATGAAAACAGTAAATCCTTTCTGCAACTTGCCTGCAGTAGATCAGTTTGTCAGTTACTCAGTTCTGTCTTGGGAATAAGATTCTTGCTTATTTTATTGTGCCTCTAGGAAATCTTTTTCAGTATGCCTGCCCAAATGAGGAAAGATGTCCTACCCTCTTCTAGAGGAGTTTGAGGCTAAGTCAAATCGTGTCCCAAAGCCTTTGTTTCTGTTGTTTTAGCAGATTCCTCTTCTTGCAGTGCTTATGCTTTTAATAAGTTTTTTGCTATGGGGAGCATCCCACCGGAAATGCCATTGCCACCCAGCATTTAGTCGCTGGGGAATTATCCAAGAATAGGACAGACAAAATGTCTTGTTTTTCAAGAGAAGATGGGATGTTACCATTTCTTTAGTGTCAATATATTTCTGTTCAGCAAGTGGGCCTTAAATGTCTTCATGTCACAAGCCATATCCACAATGGTAAAGAGAATCAGGAGCTTTTTTCCCTTGCCTTAGGCACCTTCTCCAGTGGATATGAAATGCCTCTTGGTAAACTGTTTAATATGCCTTTGAACCTCAAAACGTTGGTTGGCTTGAGCCACCTTACCTAGTGAAGTCTTTTTAATTTCCTAGTAATGTCTTCCCTCTTTAAAAAGCAAGTTATCTTCAGCTATTCAGAGACAGGGTATAGTTCTGCAATGTTAAGGGCTACTGACTTTTCCAAGTAATACTCAAGATATTCAGGCAGTGCTGTTGCAATGATCTATGCTAAGTTAAAGTTTCTATATAATAGAATAGATGTTTTCTTCTCTGTTTGACTTGTAATCTGTGGTTCTACTACAGGTTTAAAGTACCTGTGTTAAAGTTACTAAAGCTACTTGGTGGCCAGGGTTGGTTGTGGAACACTTTTTTTGCTCTGTGTTGGGTTTTCAGGAGGTGTTTTTCAATTGCAGAAATATGAAGAGCTAGTGAGTAATGCAAATAAAGAATCATGCTCTTACCCACAACATGGTGCAGGAGACACTGGGGATGTGGCAAGACCTCCTGTGTGCAGTGTTGAACACCAAGCAGAAGCACAAAGGAGACTGAGAACACAAACACCCTTGCAGGAAACTGGAACAGACAAAGGTACTGGGTTTGATCTTAATCTGGCAGATTGCATATCATCAAATTAAGCTTGTTAGTAGCAGTCTTTAATAGCCAATGTCCTATTGATGACCCCAATGCAAAGTTAGTTAATTAGTGAATATTTGGGTGATAGAGGAAGATACAGTTCTTCTGACTGTAAGGTTGTTTAATATTGCATAAGCCAAGTTAAAGTCACAAAGTGCAACAAATGGTACTGGTCTCCAGTTTACTGATTTAATGCTAGGCTTTGAGGTTTCATTTTATCAAATGCTAGTAGCTTTCTGCTTTTTAAAGCCATTATTCAGGAGGAAAGAAATAGCTGTCTCAGCTGCTTGAGGTGCGTGTATTCTGTGGGGGTTGTTAGCACTGAAACCTTTGGAGTATATAACAGTTCATATGCTAGGCAGTGTTGACCATGATATGCAGGGCATGGTCTGAACTATGTCTTGTAAATGGGCAATACTAAATTGGAGCTTCGAAGATTGAATTATACTACTTGCCCTTGGCATTACACAAGGCAAGGAATTCTGCGTTCATGTAAAAGATGCTATTGTGTCAAGAACTTGCTTGACCTGGCATGGTAGTTTTCTCTGGTTCTTTTGGTCAAGAATGTAGTTGAAAAAGTGTGAATCCCTGGGTGGTGTTTTCTCTTCCTTTGTTTTTCCCCTTCTTCCCTTTCCCCCCACTCCCTGTGCCCAGTATGTACTTTAGCATTGTAGCTCTTCCCAAAGCTGTCATGTGTACTATGGCAAAACTGGAGACAGTATAGATGGGAAAAACTTCATGGGAGGGACAGATGTCCCTGAGGCTTTCTGTTTAGTTTGAGTTCTTACACAACTGAGGAACATAAAGCAGCAAAGCCCAAGAGAGTGTTTGGCTCTGTGCCTGTAGTGTGGCTTGAATTCCTTCAACACCAACTTAACAAACGGTCTATTAGCACAGAACAATACCAGCACTGCAGTGCTCCTGTCTCTAGAGCGCCCTGGCCTGGCTGTGGGGAGCAGCCCTCACTCCCCTGGAAGGAGCCCAGTCTTTGTGTATCCCTTAACCAGACTCAGCCGTGTGTGAGGCTTTCCAGCTGGGACAGTTTCCTTCAGCTGACTTCAAAAGACCCTGCTTGGCTGGTTGTTTTTTTTTTTTTGTTTTTTTTTTTTAAATACTAAAAATATTTTAAAAGCATTTAACCTGCAAGTCTTTTTGCTGACTGAAGAACTCAGATCATCGCTTATGGAAGTACATTGAGGCTGTGAGGGCTGTATGAGTTGATAGATGCTGCTGACCTTCTGGAGCAGGGTACCAGCCTCTTGTGATTAGTTTAATTGGGCTAAAATGTTATATGCTTTCCAGTGAGAGGAGGACTAAGTAGAGCACTGAAAATAGGTTGGGCTTGATTCTTTTTTTTTTGGTCCCATGTTGATGTCAGAAATGTACAAAAAGGAACCTTGGGTCTCAGGAAGATTTGTGCTGCAAACACTGCTGTCAGGAGCTTGAATAAAGAGGCTGTGTGCCAGGACTTGAAACGAGAGCTAGAGATGGCCCACAAACATCTTCAGCTTGCTGTGAAGGAACATGAAGCTAAGTCAGAGCAAATCCAAGCTTAGGATTGTTAGTTACCTAAAGACAACTTTGATTCCCTCATCTGTTGCATCTTTTAGTTTTCAGTGGATACTGGGGTTTTGGTTATTAACCTCAAAACAAACAAGAAAACCTCTCACCACAACAAACCAACAAAACCAACCAAGTTTTGTCTTGTATCTTTCTACCTCAAAGGCACAATTGCTAACCCAAAAATTAGTAATTCTTTTTCAAAGTTTGTCAAAGCAACCCTTGTTATTTTTTTATCCTGTCCTTTCTCTACAAGGACACTTGATGTCTCGGTTTAGTGTTAGTAGTGGCATATGCAGGCTTTAAGCTTATTTAATTACTGCTATGAGATGACTTTTGTATTCAGACTTCATTGAAGTGTGTTGGGATCGATTCCTATCTGCTTGTTACTGCAACAGCTATACTGCAGCTGATGATGCTTTGGGACATTGAGCTCTTGGACCAGAGGCAGCAGTTATTACATAAACATCTCTTGAACTTGAATTTAGAGAAATGCAGTTGGATTATGGTTCATCTTTTTTTAATAGAAAATGAGGAGGTTCTAAGAGCTCTAATTGCAGAAGACTCTGAGATGAAGACGAAACTGAAAGACCAGGGATCACCACCAAGGTATTTAAAAAACTAACCAAGATGATTTCTTATTTTGGTAAGATATAAGTTGCTTTTTTGTGCAGTGTTATGTGTATGCATTTCAGGTCACTGTCAAGGGGAGGCATCTCAAAGCCCTGTGCATCCTCTGACTCTGTGAAAGGTCTGGAAGAAATGCGTGCTCACTACATTAAAGCTGTGAGCAAGATTAAGTGTAAGTACTAAAGTCTTAGCTAAAAATTTATTGGAGGAAAATAAATTAGTTTGTTGCTTCTTCCTTCAGCCAGCTTGGACAGGAATCTGACAACCAAATCACATGAGAAGTAAATTTTTCCATCTTATTAGAGTGACTGTGAGAAATGGAATTGTCACCCTAAATTCAACGTGTAATTGTGATGGGTGAAGCCTTGTTTTACTGTCCTTGCTTTGTTGCACTGAATTATGTCTTTTAAAGTGGTAAAGTGTATTTTGAGAACTGATCTTGTTCTCCAGAAAAAAACCTACCTAGCCTGCAGCTTGTTCTGAGAGAAACTCTGCTTTCCTCTTGTGCTGTATCCTGCCTTCTGTCTTAGTCAGCAACCTTCAGCTGAGGAGAAAGGAGTAAGTGTAGCACCAGGTTTTACCTGAGTGCAGCAGGTCCCCAAATTCCAGCTGTGTGGTCACAGAAATGTTTCTAGACCCATATTTTGCCAGCCAAAGTTCCTCCCAAATCCCTGTGCCTGGTGTTTTCTATTGCTGCTTGAGATACAGAATCAGATGGAGTTCCTTTCTGATGCTTCCTATTGACCTGCTCTGGTTTGCCCTGGCATTCATCCAGTAGGCAATACTTGGCACGAGGAAGGATTTGGTGGAATGGTTGGCAGGTAAACCCACGCCCTTGCTGACTTCTTCCAGGTCTGCTAGACAATCCCAGTTTGTGGTGTTGGCTTTTTCCCCATTCTGGGGGAAAACTGGTACTTATGAAGTGTGTTTTGTAGGTGATATGCTTTGTTATATCCGTGAAAGTAAGGAACGAGCTGCTGAAATGATTAAAGTGGAGGTTTTAAGAGAGCGCCAAGAGACAGCACGGAAAATGCGCAAGTACTACTTGACATGCCTTCAACAACTGCTCACTGATAATGGCAAACATGAAGGGTAAGTTCAAGTATGTTTGGAAATGACTGTTGGCTTTGCAAGAAGTGTGTAGATGTTAGTCTGGTGTTTGTCCACCTTGGAGCAGACAGTGCCTGGCCTGAAGTCTTGCCAGGCCAGGTTGGCAGCAGGTCACTGCTGAGCTGCCTGGCACACTGTCCTTTCAGTAAGATCTATCAGTAACATTGCCTTGAAGTAAAATGTAGAGTTGAATTACCCTTAAACTTGTTCTTTGTTTTTCTCCATGTTCTGCAATTCTTGATAGAGCTGAAAAGAAAATCATGGATGCTGCCAGTAAACTTGCTACAATGGCTAAAGGACTCGAAACGCCTCTTCGGCACATTCCCCAGCGCAAAGCTACCCGCTCAGGTGTGCTGGATTCTGTGATCCTTCTCTTCTTGATCATACTGCTTTAATGCATGTGGTAATGGAAATGCTTCTCTTCCAGTATTATCTTCAATTATATCTCTTTCCTTCCTCTCCTAGCTCTACATTTAAATTCTGATCCTGGAGCCGAGCGCTCCAAAAGAGATTGTGTGCTTCGGACACACCATATGGAAAGCAAATTGTGTAGTGAAAGCAGTGCTGAAAAAGCCACTGACAAAGTTGTCCAGAAGCGTATTCCACGTGACTTGAAACAGCAGTTTGATGCAACACAGACCAAAACTCAACATGTGCTTCACAAAACAGTGACTTCAGATATTCAGAACAGGAATAATTCTAAAAATCTGGATGGTGCTTCTAGAGGTGTTTTACCAGAATGTTACCCAAGTGAAGATGGAAGAAGAGAAAAATGCGGCCCTGTTATAAATGTAGACAAAGGACCTTTGTATGCTGTGAGTAATGATGATGCTCCTCCATCTGCTGGTCAGGTAACACTACAGAATATGCAAGTACTCAGTGCTACAAATGGCCACACCGGCTCTGGGCCAACTCATCACGTGCTTAAGAGCAAGAATGGAAGAACAGGCTTGAAAGAGGATAAATGTATTCAATCATGTGGAAAATGGAGAACTAAGTCTAAGCGAATTCAGGAATTTGATTTTAAAGACACTCCAGAAAGAGATGAAGGAAGCAGCAGTGAATGGAGTTCTGAGAATGGAAGCTTGCATCTGGATTGTGGTGAAATGCCTCTCTTGTATCCTCAACAAAAAGCCAATACTAATGTTCAAGCACAGACTGGGTACTGTGAAGAGTTTCCTCACATCAGGTCACTTTCCCCTGCAGATGAAAATGTTACTTGGAGAGACATTTCTAGTGGCAGTGGCAAGATTCTCAGTACAAAAAGCAGCACAAAAGTTTACAGTAGAGACCAGCAGATAACAAACCCAGAGCATACTTCATTCCTCAGCTCTGACAAATCAAATTCAGCTGTCCCACAACTCAATGCATCATCAGATTCAAATGCAGGAAAATGCTGCAAGAAATGCTTGGAGAAAAATGGTGTGGGATCCCCAGTCTCATCAGCAAGATAGTGGTTTTTAATTAGCCTACTTTGTAACTTGAACCAATACCAGCAGTCCTCATTTGAAGGAAAAGATTAAGTTGTTGTTTCAATAAAAGTGTGATGATTGAGGAAAATCTATTCTACTGTGTCTGTTTTGTGATCCATGTTACGTGAACAGATTTTATCAAGTTACTTGAAATATTATTGCAGACTTTTGTTTACCTTTGTAATAACAATTTCATAAATGTTTATAGTGCACTAGATACAAATTTATTAAATAGAATCTATTTTTATATTCAATTTAGCTTGCAGTGCAGTGTTTATCTAAAACCAAGCTACTGTAACTTGTGGTCATTTTTTAAATGGCTATCAAAATTCCTTCAGAGGGTAATGAGAGATGTTTTGGGATTTGTTTGAAGTTAGTCTTTTAATTGACTTTTCCATTTTGAAGGACCTCTTGTAAGCCTCTGTTTGTGTTCCCACAACAAAAGCAAATATGCTTGCATTTTTTCATTAAATTATCATAACAAATCACATTTCAATTATTCTTCCCTTTGATACAGTGAAAAATAGCTCATACTGGGTATAAGGTATCAATTAGAATGACCATGTTCTGTAGGTGTTTCTTAAATAGTACAGGTTATCAGGGTAAACTGAAGATGTAGTAATTTGCCCTCCTGATGCTTAGAAATCTCCTACTTTAAAGGCCTGCTTGCATTTTAAAGAGAATTGCAAAATGTATCTCTTCTCCTAGACCTTTTTCTTTCCTTGGGATAGCATTTCTTTTCCAGTGATCCTGTGACGAGCAGAGCATTTTGCTGCTGGCTTACACAGGGGTGATTAAATCACACTTGTTGCAATTCATAGTAATGGGCCAGCAGTTCACAGCTGCAGTAATATGGGAGTTCTAAGCAAAAAGGCTTTGCTTGCTATTGTTCTGTGATACCAGGAGAAGAAAAAAGTCTGTTCTTTCAAAGATGTTCTGTGTGCCTTTCATATGTAACATTTAACTGCTGTAAGGTTATTTGTTTTTTTGGAGTTGAACATCAGAGTTCAGTTGGAGAATCTTTTAAGAGGAAAATAGTGCAGAATCTGAAGACAAATGTGTTTAACTTCCTTTATAAAAATGTCCTGCTTGTTTATATTCCAGGCCAACTGGCCAGGCAGAATGCATTACAGCTCTTGGTACGCAGGCCTGGCTTGTGACTTGAGACTCTCACAGGCGCTCTAACGAGAGACTTCTGAATTTCTTGGTGGCCTTTCATGTGCCCATAAATCCAACCCCACTTCCTCTCTAGTGAGGTGGGGTTTGTCATCGTCAGTGGGAGCAAACTGAGGCCATGAGAGACCGCTGGTGCCTAAACAAACACGGGCCGTGGTTAAGTTCAAGGGCCAAATTCCGAGCTCTTAGCTGAGGAAATAGCTGTGGCCTTGTCTGCAAAGGAAACTTTTTACTAGTTGTCCTCTAAGCCCCAAGTGGAGGCTTTTTTCCTTTTTTTTTTTTTTTTTTTCCAGTGATGAGTGGCTGTTTCTGGTTAGCTTAAACATTTTCCCAAATTCCACAAGGTAAAAAACAAGCACATTTAGTCCTGTGTAAGAGGTACTTTTATAAGAGTTTGAGCCAATACATCAGATGAATTCAATCCTTGGGCAAGTTCAGAAGCCTTCCCAGGTGAAGGCTGGATCTGTAAAAGTAAATGTCCAGCTCTCCTGTAGGACATCCCTGACCATTCGGACAGTTTGGACCACATGGAACTTTTCCAAATATTCCATCTGAGGTGGGTTCAAGAGCCTCTCTGTAGTTGTTCCCCCAAATGCCACACTTAGCAACAATGTGCAAACTGCTTTTAAAATTCTAAAATGTAACTTTTTTGCAATGTATTTTATTTCTGTTACATTGTTCAGTGTTGTGTGCTCTTACTGTCAATTTCCACAGCTTTTAACAAATTCCCTGTGTTTAAAAGCTCAGTTGTTTCAATGCAGAACGAAGTATTTACTGATCCTACATATTTAATTTAGAAGCTGGGGCCACACTGATAGGAGGGACCTTCCACATGAGTGACTGCTTTTGTCTTGCTGTTTCAGTTGTGTTCTATCAGGCAACCTCAGTGACCAAAACTGCAATGTATGTGAGAATGTGAAGGTAGGTAAAGATGCAGTTAAATCCTTGCTCACCTAATGTTTACTGTGTGTCTTCTTGCAGTGACAACTCCAGAGAACTCCAGAGCTGCCAAGGAGATTTTAAGTTTTCCTTAATGAAAATCAGCTGTAGAGGCCTGGAGGGAAGATCTACATCCAAACAGCAGCAATCATTCCCTGGTGAGTAAAGTTTAAGGTGCAAGATGATCCTTAGCCCAAGAATCAACAGCTCCTAGTAAAAAGTGTTCCTCAGACCTCCTCCTTCCAATGTCAGTAGGAAAGAATGAAGCAATAACAGAGTAGCATGGGGGGTGGCAGCTCCTGAAATTGGACAGCCATCCCCAGTCAGAAGGGGGGATGGAATGTTGCAATACATGTGCTTGGACTTGGATCGTTTAGCCAAGATTGTAATAGAGTCACTAAATGAAGCTCTTAAAACAAGCCTGTCATGTATTTTCACCCACTAAGTTATACAGCTGAAAGAACTTACCTGCCTTATTCAGGAACTGATTACCTGCTCTTACACCTTTTTGATTCAGATGGTTCTTTTTTTGATACTGTGTTTATGCTGTAGGAGCCAGATCAAATTTTATTCTAGTAATGTTGCAGTTCAGCACTATTTAGCTTAAACGTTGTTTAACAACACCCCCAAAGTAGCAGAATGCAGTGGTATTCTTTTCTTTGCTGTCTTTTTGTTCTCTATGTTTTCTTTAGCTGCTCTATCTTGCAGGTATAATATAGGACAGCAAATGATAAATAGGAAAAAATTAGACCCAGCAGTCCTGGTCCTACTATGCTTTGATAGTTCTCAGTCTGGTTCAGCCAGTTGTTCTGCAGAATGACTACAATCTTTGCAAAATATTCTATCAGATTGTGAAAGCCTTTCAAGACTGCTATGATTAAATTCAAGTTCCCTAAGTATAACCTGTGGATATGCAACTAAGGAGAGCTCTGCTTGCATTCCCAGGCTCTACGTAACACCCTTGCAATTTCAGATCTCATTTGCCCCTTACCTCTTACTTTGCTTTGTAGTTGGTACTTTCCTCTTAACTTTGAAGATCTACTTACTTCTGTATTGTGTCCCTTTTCCCATAAAATCTCAAGCTGGGTATACTTCCCAGAAGTATTGAGATACAGAGTCACACATACATATATATTTCAGTCATTCATCCTTAAAATTTGCTGTCAAAGCTATTCTTCTGCTGTTGGAACTCTGTTCTCGTGTTCCCCTTTGTTCTGTGGGAGTTGCTAAGATTTCCCATTGAAATTTATTTTTCTCTTTTGTGCAGATTCACTGTGCAGTCCTGTCTCCCACAGTGTGGATGGCTTACAATGGAGACGATGGCAACCTGGCAGTGATACAGGAGCACATTACTTGCAGCTGTAGTGAGATTTCACCCAGCATTCTGATGCAGAATACTTCACACTTCCAAGTTAATCATGCTCCTCTCAGTTCTTGTTGCTTGGGTAAATATTTCACTCTTGTGTAGATTTGGGCAGCGATCTGTGTGAGAACCAAGGTTCTTCGTTTCCTTCTTGTACATGCTTACCTACCAAGCAAGCTTTTGAGCCCACTGCCTTTTTCACACTTGATGAAATGAGTCTGTTTCCATCATGTAGCATTGCTTCTTTGTAAATCTGAATACGAGTAAAGAAATCCATGTCTATTGCCAAATGTTCTGGCTGAATGCCATCCCTGGTGTTCTGGCTTCATCCAGATGATGAATGTTCCCTGTCAGCCTGCAGCCTAGTGAGAGGGGACAATGGTACAGAAATACTGTAATTATCTAATCAACTTTGCTTAGAATGTTAGGCAAATGCAATTCTTTAATACTCTGGCTTTACTATAGCTGTTAATTACCATGTGCAAATGCAATTTGTACAGCAAAACCGAGTAGAGGAAACATTCACTTTTAAGTTACTTTACTCCCCTCTAGTGGTCTCATACCACACGTACGTTTATGTAACACTTCATCACCATACGTTCAAGGGCAGCGTTGGTATTCTGTAAAAACCAAAAGTCTTCTGCTAACTTCTCCTTCCTTCTGCTCCTCTTCTTTTTCTGTAGAGAAACCACTTCAGGGATTGGGATTCTTGCCAATATAAATCTCTAAGTGAAATTGTTCTTTATATGTTGAATTTAATTAAAGGCCCAACTGTACCCCCAGCTTTAAAATCCGTACGTGCAGGAAATTCTCAACTCTATGTAGTAAATGCTTCTTTTCTATGCCCTCAAAGGTGTTCACAGGGGGTGCTGGTGTCAATGTCACAGTGACTTAAGCTGCAGCCAAGGCTGCAGAAACACCAGCAGAACCCAGTCCTAACTGCAGTGTTGCTCTGTGTTTGTTCTGTGGCACGTGCCAGGTTTTGGTGTGTGTCTAACACTGTTTGGGCCTGTGGAAGTTGGGGGACAGAAGGAGACTGGCAGATGACTGGGTTCCTCCTTTAAACTTGCCAGTTGGCCATTTTGTGTACTATGCAGCTTTCACGAGGTAGAAAACAGGCAAGAACCTACAGGATCAGAATGGAAACTTCTACTTTTGCAGTATATCCCTGATTTGTTGCTCAAGTTACTGAGGTTGTAATCCAGGTGTGCAGCACAGGCTACATTTAGCAATAGTTAATGGGTAAGTTCTTGGCTAACTTTTTCTCTACTTCCTGGAGTCTGTATTTTAAACAGAAATGACTTGCTAATGTCCTTGAAGAAGACAGGGTAACTAGTAAGAGGCTTATCATCTGTTTCTGCTTAGACAGAGTGTATTAAGAAAAATGTAGATGGAGGATTCACTTCTCAGAAGTTGGTTGCTCTTTTCAAACTTCCCACTAGAAACATTTCCATTTTATTCTAGAATGCTTTGGACTAATATTTTGAAGAAAATAAAGGGGAATAAAAGGAGTATAGGGTCAATAAAGAAAATGCTGACGATTTTCCTTTTGAAAATATACAGTTCTCCTAAAATACTTCACAGAATTGTGTTTGTCTTCATATTTAGTTATGGAAGAAAAATGGAAACGTTCCAAGAATCAAAACATTTTAACACTCTTTGACTGGAGCTTTTTGTTTTAAAATGAGTCTTGGTTTGTAAACTTTTGCAGCTCTAAAAAGTCAAAATTGAAATGAAACAGTTTAGGAGATCCAAATCTGGCCTTTTTTCCACATGATTTTTCTTTTGTGGAAAACTTAAGTATCTCAGTTTCCTTCCAAACTGGAAGGAAACCAAATGTGAAAAGTAAAATCGTTCGTAAAACGTAACTCCTGTCTTCCTGCAGTGCACTTACAGGAGATTATTTGCCTGTGTCAGCGATGCATGCTACAATAACCAATAGCTGGGGAAACTATTTCCTACACTTCTCAAGATTGTTCCCTTTAGGTCATTAGCAGATAGTTCTAATAAACATGAGCTGAGCCAGTAGAGGCTTTGACTCTATTTATCACTGCGGATGTCTGAGCAGTCCCTGTGGGAAGCTGTGACCAATTCATCAGCCAGGGAGTTTAACTTGTTCTTAACTCTTCTCTTGAACAAGCAGTGTCAACAGTCAAACTAAATCAAAATCATTCACATGTGCATGTGTAGGAAGAGGTAAGACATGTAATGTTGAAATAAAATCATCTGTATAGCTGTAAAAAGCAGGCAGCTGGTGCAGGAGTTTCTTTACTCAATGAGCTGGCAGGCCCTACCTTGGGGAATGTGTGGGCCTGAGCAGGGCAGGATCTGCTGCTGCTTGGGCACCTTGCCCTGACCCCTGGCAGTTCTGCAGGTGGGCCCAACTCAGCACTGATGCTCCAGCACTGCAGTGTGGGCACTGGGGCTGGCGGCTGACACAAGCTTCCCTGCTTCCTTTGGTGGTATTGCTGTTACTCTTTGTAGGTTCCATTTGTTAGCTCTCTGCACCCAGTCTGTGTAGCAGTCCCATAACCTTGCAATTCCAGGCATGCATATGATCCAGTACCTTCCTCCAAGGAGCAGATGTAGTTATTTAAGAGCTTAACACGTGAGTCAAAGTAGGACTGCTGGGTTCTTGTGCTTAGGAGAACGGGGAAATTGGCCAGTATGAATTCAGACTCAATGACTGAAGGTTTCTGAAACAGAAAATCTATTGCAACACTGTGCCCCAGTAGAAGTATCAGAGAGGAAGTGATTGAATAGATTCCAGTGGGATCCTGCTACTCCTACTTGTCAGAGCACGGAATCATGGGCTGGTTGGGGTTGGCAAAGAGCTCTGAGGTCATCTGGTCCCACATGCACTGAATAAGCAGGGTCATCTAGAGCCAGTTGCCCAGGATTTGGAATATCTCCAAGGATGGAGACTCCACAACCTCTATGGCACAAACTGTTCCAGTGCTCAGTCACCTTCACAAATCTCTGACACAACTGATAAGAACTACTTGCTAAAATCCCTAATAATGAGACATATTCTGCCACCCTTACAATTATTCTCTCCCCTCTTTGTAGTTTGAGAAGAATGAGACTGTTGACAAGGAAAAAAGGTCTTAAAATGAATATGCAAGTGGCCATATCCAAAGCTGCAAGATCCTGTTATGGCAAATGAAGTTTTGGAGTCATCCAAGCTCTGGGCTACTTGCTGCACACATTTGTGCCTTGCTGTCCAAGTGTATATATTTCCTATGCTGCTGCAGTTTGCCTAGACCTGGTGTCAAAGGCAGTGGCCAGTTGTCTGGAGCTTGCTTTCTGTCCTGTTCATACACTGCAATAGGCCAGTCTTGGGCTTTTGGAGAGCTTCTGGAGTAGGAACAACCATATAAATTAAATCACCACACTGCCTGCTGAATGCTTTCTTGCAGAAGTGCTGGCAACCGTGGAAGATATTTTGTGGATCATCTGAAGAACGGCAGCTTCCCCACCTGGCAGCTGTCAGCCAGGGTGTTCTTGACACAGCTGTCTGCTGCTAGCTCAGCAGTGGGGCTGAGCAGTGCAGATTCCAATGGGTTTATAGCTGGGATTTGCAGATTAACACTCTGTTGTACTCTGCAGCATCTTCCTGGGCTAAATCCCACCTGCACTCTTCATGAATGGAAGAAGTTCCTCAGGTTTTCTTTCTATTCTGGTCCTTCAATCACAGTTAAGCAGATTTAGTTCCAAATGTGTTAGAAGAGCTCTCTTCTCCAGCATGGGATTCGGTTAAGCACAGGACCAACATTTCTCATATTATGGGTGTAGCCAGTGGCATAATTGATAATATTCTATTTAAAATGTTTGAACTTTATTCTTTCTTTATTTTTTTACTTGAAAATGGTATTATACAGTTTTTGACTGCAGGAAGGGGAAGGACAACTTGTGAAACAAATCTGTCAAAGCAGGATAAGTCGCTACCAGGGTTGCCTAAATCAACCACCCTTAAAATGGAGTTTGTGATAGGGCAAAAGGTGGAATCCAAACAAAAAGAAATAACACAGAAAATTCTAGTTAGGTTTCAAATGCTGAGCTGCCCTAGAAGAAAAAACTTTTTTCAGGATTCCATGGGGAATGACTTACTGTCACATGCATATCAGTGATCTGCTGAACTGATATAATGGTACAGTTATTTTTTTTAAGACATTTAGCTCTGAATTCGACACTCTTGAATGTGTGTATTAGAGCATGATGCATATGTGAATTCTGAAGACTTATTTTTTACAAGTTTGAGTAAATTAAAAAAGCAGTTATTTCTTGGTTTGCAGGACACTTCTGGAATTTCACTTTGTATTTTCACTGTGCAGGACTCTGAATATTCAGTCAGCAAGACGTCACAGGCTTTTTGTTTCATTGTTTGTAACAAAACCCCAAGTAGGTAAAGAGCCTCATGTGCAGACCAATGAATACAGGGGATTGCATACTTTGAACAGGAGGAAAGACTTTGAAGACTTTGTAGCCAACTGTATGGAAGGAATTGTTTCCGTTTCTCCATAAAGCTTTCAAATCCATGGCATAGGCTCTTTTCAGAAATTTTGCTGCTCTAGCTTAGCTTAACTGATGGAATAGCATTCACCACACTGAAGTCAGGGCATGCTCTGGACTCCACTGAAATAAGTGGAGAGGAAAAAATTATCTTGGGCTTGGACTAGGCTTGCAGTGTCAAAGGAAGCTTCTCCAGATCGTTGCAGTGCAGGGAAACTGTTTTCCCAATAGTTTATCATAAAATGCCTCCAGACTGGAGCCTGTGAAAGATTTCCTTATCTTGAAAAGGCACCATGAATCTCCTTATTTACATCATCCACTTTTCAGCCATAAAATTACACTTCCTTCCTTTTACTGATGAACAGGAGTGGGAAAAGTCAGCCTTAATATATATCCATATATCTATAGATAGATAGATAGAGATGTCCTTTTTCCCAAGCATCTCCTGCCCATGAGTATTTTTCCTTGGCTCTCCCTCATGGGTTTCAAATGACATTTCCTCTGCTGACTCTGTGCCTGTTCGACCTCCGTTCTTATTTGTCTGAAGTTGTGTGGTATTTTTCTTGGTATTGAAAGGAGTTCACAAAGCTAGAAAAAGTGTTCAACATCTTTATTTCAAATCTGTAAAGTGTCAAAACCTGACTCTTTAAAGAAGAAATGTAACAGCTCAATCTCTTCTGAGCTCTACCCCATTCATCACAGTAATAGCAATTTTGGGTGGACCTGGTGTTGATAATTTGTAAACCACTGGGGATGTTCTAGAGGCAGTAATTCTGTTTTTTAAAAAAAGGTTAAAAGATTTTTTATTGTTGGAATTTCTTCCCTCATTTAAATATAATCTGAATAATTTGTACTAGAAACTAGTAAAAGTTACTCTCATTTTAAGTACTCTCATTCTAAGTACTAGATTTTAACTCTATCCCTGTATTTAAATTTTCTCTGTAGGAGAGAAAAAAGGGGTTTTAAACCTCCAAAAAACCATACAGTTTTCTTCCTTCCTGTCCCTTCTCATTCCCACTTTGAGCCACAGTATGTGGAATCTATTGCAACTTCCTCCTCAAATAGCTTCTTTTACTTAATTTGGTTATTTGTAAAATTAATATATTTTAAAATTAACTGAAATTTTTATTTCTTGTTTCCTTATAAAGAAAGGCAAGCTGATTGTCTCTTACAGATATAGCTATAAAGTGTTTATATACTGCAAATCAATGGGTTTGCTGTGAGTTGAGCCAATACATAAATAAGAAGGGGCTAAAACTGAAACAGAATCTTCTGTAAGTTAATAGGAAGTTTCCTATTGACATCTGTAGGCTGAATTTACCCAAGTAACTGTATTGGAAGTGCACAGTGCAATATATTAAAGATGTGTGTATTAATAAATGGATCATGTTCTATCCAGTGTGGTGTATAAAGACCTTGCATCTGATGGACGTTTTCAGGCAGTGAAGGCTGGCTGCTGAAACTCGTGAACCTGATACAGTAACGCCCCAGTGACCCGCAGTAAGTAAATTTTAATACTTTCAAGGGACAAAGTGGGAAGGAAATCCCCAAGTGGGAGGGAAATCCCCAGTAAGAAATCACAGACTCTAGATGAGGTTGTCTCAGTTTACTGGTATCTAGAAAACCTGAGGAAATGAAGTCAGCCTTTTGAAAGTTAGTGAATAAAGGAAAGTGCAGATCAGAGCTGTTCTGAACTCTTCACTGGCCAGAGACTCATCCCTGTCCTCTGTGAGTCAGCGCTGCTCTTGGGGCAGAGGTGGCCAACTGCACAGGGGCTGTGAGTTGGGACTGCAAGCAGGCAGTGCAGGGAAGCAATTCTTTACTCTTCTGGTACTTTAGAAACTGCACCTGCAGTACTGTATCCAACTCTGGGCACCCTGGCACAAAAAACCCACACTCACCCCTAAACCCAAAAGCCACTGACACCTGGAGCAAGCCTGGCAGAGGACACCAACATGGTGAGGGGCTAAAGCAATGCTCTCTGAGCAGAGGGTCCATCCAAACTTAAGAAGCACAGGTTAGAGGGAGCATCTTCCTGCTGTCTTCAGGGTATAGAGGAGATAGAGCCTGACTCTTGTGGGTGGTGTGCAGTGGGTAGGATGAAGTGCAGGCACAAATTCTAGGAAGGAAAATTCCTACTAAGTATTAAGAAAAATCTATCGCAGCAAGGGTTGTGACACCACAGAGTAGGTTACTCCAGAAAAGTGGGGTGTCCATCCTTGGAGATACTCAGAACTCATCTGGATAGAGCCTGAGCAGTCCATTCTTAGGTTGGTCCTGCTCTAACCAGGGAACTGGACTGAATGACTTTCACAAGTCCCTTCCAATTTAAACTCATCATTGATTCTATGAGGGCTGTATGCAATGCTCTCATAGTGTTATTTCTCAAAGGAAGGGCCTTGCAAATGGAATGTGGTGGGTTCAGAGTCTAATCCCTGGTCTCTTATTACCTATTTTATTATTTCAACTGCATCATGGGGCAACTCCCTATCAACAGAGACATCGCATAGCCAGAGGAGCACTAGGATGGAAAACAGAGGCAGAGACACCCAATCCCTTGCTGACAGTGTTTGAAGGAATGTAGGGCCTGATTCAGCTGTCTTTGTTGGAGTCAGTAGGGAGTTCTGCATAAATCAGAGTTACAAGAGGCTCTTGGTTACTGATTTCCACCCACTTGGAATGTATTAATTTGGATAAAAAGCTATATCCATTTTGCTCAATGTTTTAGCCTGGAAATTCACCCATCAGTTGGTATTTTATGCTAGGCCATGAAAGTTGTTTCACTTTGCTTCTGAGTTTACAGGTGGGATTTAAGAGGTCATTGGGGACAAATGTAAGACTGAGGAAGCTTGGCTTGCAACTGTTACTCTGGCAAAATTCCCATTAAATTTGACAGGGTTATTAGCTGACAGAAAGTAGTAGTATATATATTTCCTTTTCTTGCACTAAGGGTGGATTAAAATTCTTATTTTTAAATCAAAGAAGCAATTGCTATTGTTAAACTAGGTTTTCTAGCAGTACACATAGAATTAAATACATCACTGTAGGTATATTAGATTGGGATTAAAAATAAAATTCCACTGTATTTTAGTTGTATTTTTATTCAACCCTAGTCTTACAAAAATAGGTTGGTGCTTCCCCTACCTGGAAGACAGAATGAAAGTTGTAGGATTTCTTTTGGTTTAGTTCTTTTTGCTTTAGGACCCCCATAAATAACTCTGACAATGGAAGCTGCCTTCAGCAAATGGAGATGTGCAAGAAGTTTCACCCTTAGTGGGTAAGGATTGATTTAAAATGAGATTGAGTTTTAGATCTCATATGAACGGGGTACAGAACATTCCTTAAAAAAATACCGAGAAGGGAATGTCTGAATGAGGCCCTCTTTTGAGTTTCCTTGTACTTTCTTTGTCACTGATACTGAGGAATCCAGGTGTTCTAGAGGAGAAAGCACATCTGTTTCATGCAGATCTTAGTAAGGATAAATGTCTGGTTCTTGGTGGGGTGATACAAAAATTTGCCGTGTTCTTGTAAATTAAAGGTGTTACTTTGTTTATAACAACATGAGATCTGTGCTAAAACTGTTTCATAGAGGCATAAACAGGAGAGATGTGCTCTGAATGTAATATGTAATATGTTTATGCTCACTTCAGACACAACTGAGATAAAATATTGTAATTTCTGCAGAAGCCCATAGGCCCCTAATGTCTAAGCCAAGAAAGAACTTCTTTTATTTCTTCTTATATTTCTTATATTACAGAAATATTACAACACTTTGCACAGTATCACAAGGTATGGAATTATATGGTTATGTAGGTTGGATTTCCTTCTCCATCACTCTGCTGACAGATGAAAAC
This sequence comes from Aphelocoma coerulescens, assembly GCF_041296385.1. Lineage (NCBI taxonomy): Eukaryota > Metazoa > Chordata > Aves > Passeriformes > Corvidae > Aphelocoma > Aphelocoma coerulescens. The sequence continues at coordinate 2,596,562 of NC_091024.1, read as the reverse complement.
TTCAAATAAAATAATTTGTAAAAATTAAGTTAAAGTCTTGGGTGAAATATGTCCCCATATCTATCATTAATGAACTCCACAGCTACTTATCACAGCTTGTCTGACCTAACAGCATTAAGAAAAATGGATACTTTTTTTATTTCGAGTTACCTAATTTATTTTATTTTATTTTTTTAGATTTAAACCAGTTAATTGGTTGTCTGGATGTAATTACTGTTTGTGCTTGTAATGTACTTAAAAAAATACACACACTAAAACTTTCCCACACTATTTGTTTTCATTGGCATAATAAAGGCCCTCTTAATAAAGAAATATGTAAGATAGACATACTTATTTTTGCTCACTTGGGTTAGAGTAAATTTACAGATTAAAAAAATGCAATTATTGCAAAAGTTCATACAAATTGAAATAAAGAAACACTTTATGAAATGAGCTCCCAACATATCACAGTACTTCCAGTGAGAAGATTTTTTTATTTGCAACAGTTCACAACAATTTGCCTGAAATATGACAATTCTGCTAACCATCCTTCAGGAGGAGAGGAAGGAGTGTTTGAGTAAGATGAAGAGGACTGGCCAGCCCAAGGCCAGCAAGGAGGGAGACCAGTACTTTGCACCTCTGCTGCTGAGCACGAAGATCACCAGCAGTGAAAATTTCAGTTCAGTGTTTTTATGGAAGCCAAATAGCAGGACAAGTAGGTATGTCTCTGAGGATCAGTTACATGTTAATAATTTGGGCACTGTGTAAAATGATTTCTGTTCATGATGCAGATAACACAGGGAGGTGCACCAAGGCATGGTTAGCAAGTAGTGTGTCTTTCACTAGAGGAATGTACTGGTCTTGATTTAAAGTGTGTGTATAGTTATGTGAATATTTAGGGTCATTGTTTCCCAGGTGATACCCAGCTGTAAAGTGTAGTCTATGTCTCTTCTATCATTCCCTCTTATAATCAATCTACCTGTAATTAACCTGCCCTGATTCTGGGCCCTGCCACCACAATCCATGTCATCTACATCCTCCAAAATATAGCTACAAGAGTCTCAAAATCACCTGGAAGAATGAGCATTGTGGAAAAATAGTTGCTTGTATGTTATGGAAAATTCCACTGTGCATGTTGCAATGATCTTATATGTCTTGTTCTTGGTGTCTTTTATTTTTGGGTTTGATTGCATGGTTTGATCAAGGAACTCAAATATCACTGAGTTGCTGGATCTTGGTTAATCTAAGAGTTCATCTTTCTGTTTGTCACAGGAAATGGTGATCAACTGGATCATCAGAATTGCTTCTTAGTTGCCTTGGTTTTTTTTCCCTTAAGTGAAACTTCAAGTGGCTGACAAGTGTTTTGGAGACCATATAGAAATCTGTTTGTCTAGATGTTCTTCAGAATCCAAATGTTTGCAGAGACTCAAGTGGCTGTGGGAAAGAGTGGATGACCCTTATTAGTAGCTCTGTTCAGCAGCAGAGAGCAGAAGTTGTTTTAAGTCCTTGGCTTATGACAATGTATTTTTCTAGTGGTTTGAGAACCCAGGTGGGCACTATTTTAAAGTTGTCAACAATGTAAGTACTTCTAATGTATAAGCATATTCTTTAAAATGACACACCAGAAGTTGATGATGTGCTACATATTTCACCAGATTAATGAACTTCCAGCCCACATATCATGTAACATTACTTCATATAGTGTAATCCCCATTTCTGCAACCATGCAAGATACCAAAAAAATACATCATAAAATGTGCTAGGAGATATGAGAAACTCACCCCATTAGCCTGTGACACAGACTAGATATTTTTCTGGTAGATCATCCACAAAATTAAAGCAGTTGAAACAGAAAATGTTGAAACCAAAAGAATGTTTGAGTAAATAGCAACCCAGAATTCCTTTCATAGCTTTCATAACTTTTGTTTACTGGTAAATTCTATCTTCACATTATAAACATATTTAGTAAATATCTGATGACATTTTTGCAGTGGTTCAGTTTAACTTCTATATTCACTAAGTAAATGTTTAGATTTTGCTGTATGCATAGAGAATAGTGAAGGAAGAGAACTGTATATCAATGTACTGCATGTCCTGAATTTCTTAATTGAAGGGATAATTACTACCACCTTTTCTTCATCTCTTTTTGGGCTTGAGCAAATTTTAATTTGACACTGCAAAAGAAATACAAAATCCTTTAGACAATGCTATATTGTCTCTTCAACCAGCATAGCCATAAAAAAATTCTTATCTTTGTATACTTATGTGTTAGACAAACAAGAAAAACTTTGAAAAATAAAATTCCTGTTTATTCAACTAGATTGTGACAGGAAAATTAACATTTCACATTAATCAAAACCCGTAACATCTACTTCTGTGGTGCAAGCTGCAAATCAGTAATACCTTGCTTGCAGAATTGAAGTTAATTCGTTAATTTAGTACAAGTTACAAAATAATGGTATAAAGTGTGGGCTGCTACTGTCCTGAGCCTTGTTCAGACACACTGAAGTGACATACTCTGTACTCCATGACTTCTTTCTTGGGCCAGTATCTCGTAGTATTTCACATCTACCTTTTACCTTATACACTCCATCTGAAAGTTTTAACAGTGACATTGAAATGGTCAAAATCAAACGACTGTTTTGTAATTTGCAGAATCTAACACTTTTCTTGATGATAAAAATCAGCCAAAAGGATTAGAAAGCTGCTATTGTGGTGAGTACATAGTTTAGATACTTCTATGTGTGTTTAGAAGGATAATGCATATGTAAATATGTCATATATAAACTATTGTAAACTGATTCAAACTGTGTATTTCAAATAGCATCTATCATATCTTGTGTCACCATTACAATTCAGCTGTAAACAGAGATTGGTACTAGGAAATTTTACACACTACTTCCTTTTTTCCTGATACTGTATTAATGGCAGAATAAACCATGCATTTACCTTTGGGCAGGGTGGTGGTTTGACAGCTGCTGTGTGTGGGCAGCTGCTTGCTTATGAAATTGTGCAGCTGAGCATTTGCAACATCAATTCAATACAGAACCACTTACCATCAGTAGCTGCCTGAAACTAACACAAAAAGGGAAATACCTGCAAATTAGGACGTTTCTGCCAAAATATTTATATGTGAGCAGCAGCAGAATCCATAAGTATCATTCATGTTCAGTCTAATGGGTTTGCTTTTTGTTTGTTTTGTATTTCCTGTGTTTGTTGAAATGGGATAATCCTGGTTCAGAGAGTTACTTGATAGGAGCATATAGAATCTGGGTCTGAACTCTATTACTGTGTTGTGTTGTGTTCCCTCCTCAGTTATTTCAGTATAAAAACTTTCTACCTTTCAGGTGTTCATAGTGGTTGCTCTTTTTGATTTAAACCGTAACTAAAAACTGCAGGGCTTCCTTTCCTTGAGAAGGATGAGACAGGCATTTGTTCTGGAGCTGGCTGTGGAGATTTAGGAGTAGGTACAGAAGAGCTCAGTGCCTTGGTGTCTGTGCCATGTTAGTTACTAGAAAGTGCATTATTCATTCTGCAGCAGCCTCTCCGGTAAAGCCACCATCGTTGCTGTTTTTCCTTATAAGGGAAACAGATACCTTTATGTTATTTTTCATAAGCCATAGATGCAAAATGCTGCACCTCTAGGAGACAGATACCTCTACACCTACCTATCTATATGCCTTTAGACGGAGGCATAGGCGAGCACTTCCTTCGGTTCCCCCTCACTCCTATCTGACACACTTGGCTCAGCATTAAGGCTACCCCAGGCGCTGATGCTTCTGCCGCCGTGTGCGCCGGGGACCCGCGGGGTAACCCGAGCTGGCAGCGCTGCCTGGCCGCAGCAGCCTCCGAAGCGGAGGGAGCGGGAGCGCCGCGTCCTCCCGGGCAGCACCGCACGCTACCCGCGGCTCCCGGGGAGCCTCTGGGAGCCGAGCATCCCGCCAGCCCCGGGCCGGCCGCAGGTGACCCGCGGCGGGGCGGGCCAGAGGCCGCCCGGGCAGCGCCGGGAGCCCCCGGGTTGGCGGCTCGGGGGTGGGGGGAACATTTTTATTCCCCTCTCTCTCGCGAGAAAGAGTTGGGCGGGCGATACTTGAAGAGGAGGGGGGGGAGAGAGGAGGGGAAAAAGGAGGAGGAGGAGGGAGGGGGCACTGGAACCGCAGCTGGATTAGCGGTGGGTGCAGCGGCCGCAGCTGGAACAGCAGCGGGAACGGCAGCCGGCGGCGGCGGCTCCAGCGGGTGCGCGCCCCTCGCAGCGGCTTCTCCCGGGGCGGGCGGGCTGGGCGCGGGGCTCCTGCCCGCGGCGCTTCGGCCGCTGCGGCTCTAGCGGTGCCCGGCTCGGGGAGCCGGGAGGGTTCATGCCCGGGGAACACTTCCAGCCCCGGAGCGGCTTCGGGAGCGGTGGCGGCGGCCGCGGTCTGTCCGCGGCGGGTGCGGGAGCCCCCGCGGATGCTGCTGGAGGGGAGGCAGAGCCCGCGCGGCCCCGGGCAGCCCCTCGCCATCCCCCGCGGCCGCCGCCTCTCGCGGGCGCGATAGCGCCGGGCTGGCCGGGGGCCGACGGCGCCGGGGCGCGGGGGCAGGCGGCGGGGGGCGCGGGGTGGCCGCGGCCGCTTTTCCTCGGTCCCTAACTCCTTTTCCTTCTCATTTCTCCCCTCGCAGCTCGCCTTGGAGAGGCTGGTCGGAGACAGGGCGGCGGGGACCGGCGGTCTTCGGCGGCGGAGAGGAGGCAGCGGCCGCTCGCAGCCCGGGGGCTCGGGGGACGCGATGTGGCGGGGGCGGCTGCTGGGGATCGCCCTGGGAGTTGCCGTGCTGTGGGCGTCCCAGGCGGGCGCCGCCGCCGCCGGACACGCCGAGGGGGTGAGCGCCAAGGAGAGCCGGTCCAGCCGGGCCAAGAGGCGAGGGCACGGCGGCGGGCACGACGCGCTCAAAGGGTAAGTGCGGGGCCGGGGCCGGCCCCTCCCGGGGTGCCGCGGCGCGGGCCGGGCAGCCGGCGTACAGCTGCCTGCGTATGTGAGTGTGTGTGCATCCATAGCCAGAACCCCTGGAGCGCTGGGGGTGCGAGAGCTCCCCGAACCCCCTTGGGGCTGCCCGTAGCGAGGAGCGGTTTGGGCTGGGGGCGCCGAACGCCGCCTGCAGCACCGCAGGGTAGCGCCTGGGCTCGGAACCCCGCCGCCCTGCCAGCCCCCCCCGCGGGACCGGGTGCTGGGTCCTCTGCGACCTGCAGCCGTTCTTCGCCTCTGGGTGGGCGATGCTTCGTGAGGATGAGCCGCAGCAGCGCGGGGGTTGCTAATTTATCTTCTAGGAAGGCCTTAGATAAGGCACGCTGTGGGCTTGTGCATTCCTTCCGCATCCCGCGCTTCTGCTTTGCATAAAGCAGGATAACGGTGATGCCTGGAGCCCACAGCATGCCCTTTCCATCAGCTGTCCTCTTTCATCTCCGCCTTGAACCTTTTGTGATGTCCGTTCTGCTCTCAAGTAGACTGTCTAACTATCTAGTACTGGTATGAGTGAGCCCAAGCATACAAGAGTGAAATTTCTTATGAAACATTGTGGTACATGCTTAGCAGAGGGGTTTTTTGGAAGGCTAAATCTGCATCAGGCAAACTTTTCCCAATTCTAATGGAACACCTTTCCAATGCAAAAATAGTTGTGAAGTCAGCTGAAAGGCATTGCATGCATGTGCAGCTGAAAATCTAGGTGAAAAGTTTGTAATAAAGTAATAAAAAAGAAGTTTCCTTTCTCAGGTGATCCACTGTGCCTTTTCAGCCCATAGCCAGATTTTTTCTGTTGTCAGGCAGAGGACAAATGTAACAAAAATTGCATTAGAATAGTTATGGTTCTGTAAGGGATGCAGGCTACTTTCTTACCCCCCCATTTCCTCAAAAAGGAGCTATTAGAACTTTATTGTTAGAGGCCTTGATGAATATGCTTTAATTTTTTGCTAACTTCCTCATAGTTCTACAGTACTTTTTTACCTATATTTGGATTTACAATCTTGGCTTTTTTAATGCTTGCCTGATTGAAAAAGGTTTATGTTTTTAGGTCCACATGCTGTAAAAATGGATGCAAGCTATCAATATTGTTTTTCGTGGATCTGATTTTGTAGGATCAGACTCTCTTATTTAATTTCCTTATACCTTGTCACAAAGTAAATAGTTGGACAGAGCAGATCCAAAGTAGATGTGACAATCTAGGTGGTGAGAAGGACGTACAGAGTTTGAGGGACTAATTGCAAGCAATAAAAGATGATAAGGAAAAACATTTATTAGACAGTGCCTGTATTCTTCAGGGTGTTTTAATAACCTGTGTTGTTATAGAACTCTGAGCTAATATCAAACTGATAAGCACCATTTTTTGCTCAGTGGCACAGAGTATGCCATCCAGCACGCTGTGCTGACTTGGTGGAAGTTAGAGGCACCTTAGCTGAGGATAAGATTTCTTTGGTGTATATAACTGTCACTCTAACCTGTGCTCTTTGGGCAGTAATAACAGTGCATCCAGGGATGATATTTCAAGTGTTAATTATTTTTGGAATCTAAAATAGATTAGGGTAAGTACTTAATCCTCTGAGTTGATTCTTATGCTTAACAGAAGCCTGCCATATTTTATGTCCTTTGCAATAATTCTTCCTTTTATTGTCTGTTATCTATGAGTTATATGTCTGCTTAGTAATCTGCAAGTCTAGAGGTAATGTCAGCATGAATTTTAGGTATTCTGTATCTTAGTTTTTTTGAATATTACAAATAAGAGTGAGTGCCCCTGGGAAGCAGATTCTTAATAAGGATGTAATAATTTGCCAGATGAACTGAGATAAAGACAAAACAAATTATTGGTTTGGTTTCTTGTTATACCTTTTTTCGTAACCCTGATTTTAGGCTGAGTATAGAGTTCCCAAATTGCTTGGAGGACAGTCATTTTGATAATTGTTGGGTGAATCCTCCAGTTTAGAAGTTTGAGCACTTTCTTAGGTGTGGTACTGTACTGTACAATGTGAATAAAAAGAATTGTCATTTTAACAGACAAGGTTGGAACGAATTCTTTGGAAGGACAGATGGAAAACATATTTTGAATGTACAGGAACCGTATATACATTATTCATTGTAATTGGAGGACTGAAACACTAAAAATATGATTTTACAAGGAGACATAGTATTTTTTTAACTTGTTCGTCAGTACAAATGCATTTGGGAATCTGATAATTGTAATACAAGTCATAACAGATGCTGGGAAACTTTATTTTCATGTTATTGCAGTTGACTAAGACTTTCTTTTCATTTTGAAATGAACTCTTTCTCTGATTGTAAGGTCCACGGGGATACATTTTTAGAGCAAACCCTTTACACTTATTCTTTTTGTGTGTTTGATTATAATGACTATTGAAAGTCTTTAGCATTTGAAAGTATTGAGGTTAGTCTGTGTGAATTCTGGACTTGTAGGTTAAAATGAAGCCCGAGATCTGTTTCAATTCTCATGATTTTTCCTGCTTAACATTTTTTACTGCAAGCTGTTGACTGCAGGAGATGTTTGCTTTCATCTGTGTGACCTTTGCCTCATTGTTTATGCCTGTGAGCTGTCCGAATGTATAATGTGATTTTAGAAGCATGTTTTAATTGTAGTAATTATAAATTATTTGGAAGTGCCTCTTAGCTTCTCATTTTAAGACTTTACCCTTGCTGCTCATGTAGTTTGAATCAATCCTGCTATGGAGGCATTAGAGGGGAAGTCTTTTAATACCATCTGTGTTTGGCCTGTTGCAATGTATATTTATGTGCTGGTGTCTCTAAGTGATCAGAAAACAATCAGAATAAAGGCAGTAATTATTAAAAAACATAACTAGACTCTCTGGTCATGAAAATGTTGCTGGAATCCATTGTGATTCAGCAAGTTAAAATAATAAGCTGCTAGTAAGGACACTTGTCCAGATTCCCAGAACTTTATCACAGATGTTACTGTATTGAGTTATAAGGCATCAAGCCATTATCCTGCTACCCCTTAAGCACCTAAGGATGCAGTGTCAGCTCCTGTAGGAAATAAACCATGAAAAATTGGCCATGAGTGGGAAGTTCTTTCTAAACAATACATACTTGAAGGCAACCATTCATATGTCTTTCAATCATGGGTATAAAGTAAAAAATAATTTACTCCTGATTTGATTGGTACTTGTCTGAATACAAGGAGTATCGTACTCAAAGATCTTAGGATGAGTTAGGATTTCTCATTTTCTGATGATGCTAGATGACTTCAAACACTAATGGGTAGCAGTCAGTTGTTAATATTTTAATCAATGTTTGTCATGTTTATCAGTCTCTTCTCTGTATAATGGTCAAAGAAAGCAATGATTTGCCTAACAAATAGCAGAAATTTTGAAAGAACTGAAATTTCTTCAAGATAGCTGAATTCTGATATTTCTAATTAGGCGACTAATTAAATGTATTTGTGCAAGAATGATTTAATTTCTTTGTTTTTATTACATTGAAATTATAGCGAATATTGCAGAACAAAATAGTTGGCTCCAAAATGATTCGTAAAGGTCTTGGATTATAGGTGTTCAACAGGGGATTGAGCTTGTTGGACCAATTTCTTTTGGTTATCTCAAATGAAGACCACAGGTTTACTGATACGCTTCCCTGAGTAAACTTGGTTGGATTTGACCCCTTTTATGCATCAGTGCTCCCTGCAATAGAATAAATCTTATAAATCTATAACTTAATTCTAGTGTTCAACTATATAATTAGGGCTTCTGGTTTTTGTTTTAAACCAATATTTACCACTAAAAGCCTGCTGAAGAAAAGCAGACTTTCTGTACTGGTAAATATTTGTTTATACTGAAAAACCTCCAAACATTTTTCTTGCCACTTGTGGCCTCAACACCTCTGGGCAGCTGCTGGTGCCACACCTTGTCAATGTCACTCTGCAAGTGGGAGGCAGCCTGAATACTTGGAAATAAAAAACTTAATTAAAAATACATGCAGGTTGCTGTAATACCCAATGTGCTGGAGCACTCACCTGGCTTCCAGGTGGCATGGCTGGACTCCTTCCAGTCCTCTGTGCCTGTGGGGCAAAGCTTACATGGAGGATGAAGAACTTTTGTTCCAGCACATCCTAGTGTGAAAACTGAAATCTTTGGCAACTACGTGTAGTGTTACTGTTCTGCACCTCTCTGAATGTATTTGCCAATGGTTGTGGTACTGTTCTTTTGGCATTACATGGTGCTTGGAAATCTAGTTCTGAAGTGAAGTAAGCTCACAGATATTGGCACTGTGCCTCATATGTGTGTTTCCTCTCTTTTGGTATGATGTGATTTGATGTAGGTGTGACTTCATGAAGCAGAAGAAAAACAGTAAAAAGGAAATAATCTCCAGGGCTTTGTAGTCCTTGTAGTCTCCATTTAGATATTCAAATTGTGTCATTTGGACATCATCTCTTCAGAAGGCACAGCCTTAATCCAAATTCTGGTTTATCAGTTTTGGAGATAGACTTCTAGGCCTTCGTAGTTTGTAGGGCAGAATTAGGACTTCATTCACTTTGGCCATGCCAGTGAAACCTGTGGTTAAAACTCTTGGTGAATACTGTTGTAGCCTCCCTTTCACTGGGGAGGCTCTCAGGCACATGTGATTCTGTTACCAGCAGCTTAGCCAGTCTTCCTCTCTGTGATCCTTTCTCATATTATATTGTAGCGGGACACAAATGGTTTTGAAGCGCCACGTGCCTCTCCTAAAATACAGTAGATAAATACTTTCTTGCCATTTGATGGTAGTAGGTCATAAATAGAGGAAACAGAGGAAAAGGGCTACAATAAACAGTGTAGCAGCATTCATGATGTACTGTATGCAACAAGATTGTTTTGGAAGTGTTGTAAAAAAAAAAAGATGAAGCAGGTTTCCTGTGACCCAGCACCACTGGGCCAAGGTGACATGTTGAAGATCAGGAAGGCAAGACTGGATGTAATTATTTTCCTTTCTTCCCCTCATGTATCTATTTATTCATTGTTGTCTACATAGCTCTTGGCTGTATCAGGCTGGCCTGATACACTGCCCCAGATGCTGCAGTCACAGCTGGCCTGTGGTGGCTTTCGTGTATTTCATGTCAGTATTGTCACTTTGTGCCCCATCACAGGAAGGTACCTTGCTGTCCTACATCCTGAGGGGTCCTTTAAGGCTCATTGTTGCTGTGACTTAATTGCTTGGCAGGTTACAAACAGATTAATCCCACTCAGAGCACAAGAGATGTTGTGGATTGTACTTGGTCTCTTTCTTTGTGCTCCAGGTAATAATTTCCTTTTGTGGATTTGTTACGCAGTTGTCTACTCTTACGTGTGGTGGTGTCTTTCTGGAGACTTTCTCATCTGTTTCTTAGTGTTTAATTGAACTTTTATTGACAGGGGTGTACTGTCTTCAGAAACTGGAGCCATAAAGTGTCGGGGGAAGAACAGCACCTGCAGAAAGTGTGTCTTGTTGGAGCAGGGTGCAGTAATTTTCAGTTTCCAGTGCAGGTTTCCTGACAGAATTGCTTCAAGGAGACAGAAGAAACTCTGGCTAGGCATAGCTGCACTTCCCTCAGTCAGGAGCCTATTTAAGATTTATAAAAGTAGACTTCTCCCCTGTTAGCCAGCACAGGACACATTTTTTGTTCAGTGGTGGTTCCACAAGTTGTTCACCAGATTCGATGTCATCTGGATCTCTTTGCCTTGTCACTGGATAAGCTTCTGCTCTGTGTGCAGCTTCACACAGTGGTGTCAGAGCCTTTGGGGCTGTGCTGGGCTTGAGGATGCAGACTTGGAGTTAGCAGAGGGCTGCTCTCAGTTGATGTGGGAGATAAGGGAGGATGTCTGGGTTAGAGCTTGGCAGGAATAGTCCATCTGTCAGCTTCACTTACAGTCATCCTTATCAAATAAGGCTGCAGCTTCTGTTTCCCTGTATGCTTATTTTCCTTTCCTGTGGTGTGTTGCTCAGCATTGCTGCTCACTTAGGACAGTCTTTGTCATTCATCTTCCATCCTGCAAACTTGAAGGTTTAGTGTATAAACTTCAATACATTTTGACAAGGGTGACTTTCAATACGTTCATGGAGTGAGCAACTCTTCTAACCTGTGATTGTTAGAACAGTATTATCCAATATGAAAGACCCCAAATATTTAGCTGTGTGGATAACTAAGAAAACTTCCTCTTGGTAGAAATGTGATAGACACTGGGTAATAGGAGGCCATCTCTACTTAAAAAAGACTTTAGGAACTTGAGATCTTTGAATGTGCACATATGAAAATAGTAAGAAATGAATCATTAATTTTTTGTGTTGCAATGAGATTGACTCCCATCTCATCCTTCTTCTTCATGTCCCTAATGAACCCTAAACATGAAGAGGATATACAGGCATGTCTGTCACTTTGGTCTTGCTCCCCAGACTCAGTAAATATTTTTGTAGAACGGAGCAATTGTGGCCTGGGTTGTTTCCGATTAACCATTGCAATGTGCTGGGAAATATATTTGTAGCTTTTTGATCTTACATTTCTCTTTTGATTGTTTTCTCATCCATTCTGACTTTCCCACCTGGTTGTACTTATTTAATATTTTAAAAAGGATTTCAGACCTACTGAACAGCCTCATTCATGCTAAGGCTGGTGTGCAGATAGAGGCGTGAGGACAACCATTTGGTTTTTTGTGACACTTAGGAAAGTTGGGCTCTTCTTTGGAAGGTACCTTGGGATGTAAAATGTAGCCTGTTAAATTAAAACCTCTGCCTTCTGGTTTTGCTTACAGATCTTCACTGAAGTATGAAGGAGGTCTAGCTTTTATCTGGAAAAATATTTTCAGTGTTGACTTGCTGGAGAATCTGTTGTTTTCCTTTCTACTTCTCATTTTATGAAATGATTCATGACCATTATAGCCTCAGAAATACCAAATGAAAGCCACAGTTCTTTTGTCTATGGTCTTAATCATTTTCATCCTCTTTTTCAAGCTTCTCTCTCTCTCATGTTTTGCTGGAGGACATCAGAATATCCAGTGATGTTCAGCTGAGGTTTCAAACTAAAATTTGTTTCCTTTCAGGAACATTATTTTCCTCTTTTCTTCTTCTTTGTTTTTCCCACTAATATTCCATATTTTTCTCTTCCCTGTGTACAGAACAAATTAGTGTCTGCTAGGGACGAGTTGAACTAAAACAGTGGGATCTGTATCAACAGGGTTTTCCTGTTTCCTTATGATAGATGTGCAGGTAACGGGCCTTTTGAAAATATGGAGTCACTGTCCCAGCAAGGAGAGAGACAAAGGGTAGAATAGTGTGTAGTGAAGGGAGCAGGAGAAATACTGATAACTCACCTAGAATAAATCTTCAGTAGCCTAAGGGAGAGCACTTAATACACAAATTAATAGCATTGCTTAACACCTGAGGGCATTTTCTGACAGTATTGATGCAAGTGTCATGTATAGGAGACTCCCTAGAGTATTGGGTGTCCTCCACAGTGGGGATGGTGGGTGGCACCAGCACAACCTGCAGCCTCCTGGGAAGCCTCAACGAGGGGCTGGCTGGCCTTGGGCTTGTCTGACCAGTGTGCCCCACACCAGCCCTTGTGTTGCTGCTTAGCTTGGGCACGGGCTGGCAGAAATCCTGAGTTCCCTGTGTGCTTTCCTTTGGGAAACTGTTAGAGGTTTGCCTCCTCAATAACCATTAGTGGGTACATGGTGAGTGTGGGAAGTAGACCTGGAGGTGTGAAATGATCTCTCCCTGTTCCTGTTTCAAGTGACATCTGGACAGCTAAGCATTGCCTTAGCCCACAGTTACATCCATTTCCCATGGGACGTTGTTTAGTGCTGCCAAATAGAAAAGAGTTCTTGTCCTCTGAATATATCTTTTAAGTTTGGTTGGGGATTTTTGTGTGTGTTTGTTTTAAGAAAATACCTGATGGATCCTTCCTGTTTACCCGCTGCACTTGTCTGGCCTGGCAGATAGTTCCTTGTGGTGACATATTTGTACTTTACATGTCTTATACAGCCATGTAGATGGGTTTTGAGCTGGACCCATTGACATTGTCAAGTGGAACAATGAAGGAATACATGCCAGAAATGCGTCTGTCCCTGGCTATGAATGAGAACAATGCCTGGCTGTCAGGTTAGATGAGCATGTCCCTGCAAAAGACAGGGTTGGATTTTTAGAGCAAGTGTGGAAGAATTCTCTTAATGTCAAATGCTGTTGTTGGATTGCTGTATTTAGCTGTCACAGTGTGATGGAGGTTAGGGTTAGAAAAGTGTTCAGTGTTGCTGCAGGAAACTTGCATGTCATTTTGAACTCTTGACTTGCACGTAGGCCAGAGCCAAAGATACCCGTAGAGCTGCTCAGCGTGTTATTTTTTTAGTTGAACTGAGCCAGGATTCTGGGACAGCAGTATCCTTACTGTCAGAGTGAGAAATAGTTATCATATTAGGCTCTCTGCATGGCACAGGCTTGCTTATTGCAGTGTAAAAATGAGTTCATCAGATGCAATCCTTTGTATGTAAAAAATACATTTTGCTTAAAAGTGCCTGCTTATTCTTTATAGTATAATAGAAGCTAAATTTTGTGTTTGTTCCAGAGTTTAGCATAGTTTTGTAGGTTTTCCTTTTATACGATTGAAATAAATAGTTTCAAGGGTTCTCTTAATGATCTTCACTGAATGGTTAGAAGAGGCACAGTGATAAAAACATCCAATGTTTACAATATTTCGTTAAACAACAGAGAATAAATCCCTGTTTAAACTATTTGAGGTACCTGGAACTGAGCCTTATGCATGCTAAATGCAGACCTGTGTCTGTGTTTTTGGCTCTGTCCAATGCACAGTTAAGTTTTTCAGTCTGTGGGTGTATTTGCTGAGAGTGGTGAGTTCAGAGCACAGCCAAGCTTCTTCCTTGGGCCTCGATGCTGTGTCAGGGTTGCTGCCTGTCGTGCTGTAGCTGTTACTGCTGCATCCCACTAGGAACCAGATCTTCCCTTCCCAGTTCTGCTTTGCTCACTGCTCCTTGGAGGAGGGGGTAGGTGCCAGCTCAGTTAAAGGAGCTGCTTTAGATACTGACCTCTAATTTATGCATACTTGGCTTCTGTCATTTAAGTGAGGAGGGATCTTGGAAGGCCATGTGGTCCAACCTCTACTCCAGAGCATGGTGAACTTAAATCAGGCTGCTCATGGCTGTGTCCACTTAAGTTTGGATTCTCTCCAGTGGTGGAAGTTCTTGATTCTGTGGGAAAACTGAGTAAAACTTCAGTGGAGTCAGCAGAGCAGAGCCACTCTGTGCCTTTCGTATTTACTCTGAGACACTGAGAGGTTTAGTTAGGTACATAAAGCTGGTTTACAGCAAAAGGTATCAATCTGATTTTGTCTCTCTTGAAACCTACTAGTAAAAGCTATTCATCTTCACATTCTGGAGCCTTAACTACTATTTCTTATTACATTGGTTGGACTCAGATAAGCACATTTTTAAGACCAGCCTCCCGTTTGTTGTTCTTTTTAAGTCCCCAGTGCAAATGTGGAAGCATCACTCCAATTTTATGTGGAAATGATCAGTAAATAGTTCTGAGTACAGTTTTAGCAGCTACCAGAGTTACCCACGTAAGAAGAAAAATAGGCAAAGGCTTCTCTAAAAATAACCATTGGCTGATGATATTGCTTTAAATTGTATTTTTCTGCCAGAAAACTGGGTCCCTACATTATGTTAAACATATGCTAACCACTGCAGCCAAATAGTTAATAGAAGCTGTTCATGAAACATTCTCTTGCAAGGAGGAATCCCTGTGTATTTTCCTAGGGAGAGGAAAATTGAGTTGAGGAAGCAATGAGAACCCCTTCCCAGTATCCCTGCATCTCAGCTCACCTCTAACTGGTGATCAGCTGTTTCTCTTGCTCTCTCAGCTGTTCTCTGCCCACTCTGTCTCGTCTCTGTCTAATTTATTTGAGACCCGTGCTTTGGGTTTGATTCAGCGCGGATTACGCCAGCGTTGGCCGGTGCATGGCAGTGCTGCTGACAAAATTTCTGCCTGAAGCCTCGCTCACAGCCGTGCCAGAAACCCTTCCTCCCATGGGAGTTGCTGATGGGCAATGCTTTCTTCCGGAGAGGGCTGCAATTTCCTCGAGGGGTCACAGGCAGGGCAGAGCGGAGATGTGCAGAATTCGCCCTCCCCCCCGGGTGGCTGCAGCCCGGGGCTCCGGCCGTGCCTCTGCCGGGACCGCGGAGAGGACAGTCCCAGTGCCGGAGGTGTCCCTTCCATTCCCGGGCTGGCTGTTCGCTGCTGCCGGCTTCACACAGGGCTTTTGAACAGCTCCCTCACTTCCCTAGCTGTCACGTACCCTCGCTGCCTGGTTACAGCTGATAAGAAGACTCTGCCAAGCTTAGCGTGATTTGGTTCTCGTTATTTTACCTCTGTGTGGCCGCTCTGCCAATCCACCCGCAGTGCCTGGGTGATGGCTGCAGGTCGGGGGAGCCGGGCAGCCACGCGTCCCTGCTGAGACAGGGCCCTGGAAGCACGGGAGGGACAGACCCAGTGGGTCCTTTCCGTGGGTGACATCGGTACTGCCCCGTGGAGAAAGGGGACCTTTTACCCGAGAGTGTGTGACAGCCGGAGGCTGTGCTGCATCGCCGCGCTGGCCGGGGCAGGACCGCGCGCCTCCATCTCAAGGAGCCGGCGCTGCGCTTCTGCCCGGGCTCATTCCCCACACGCCGGGAAAGGACAGACAAGGCTTTACTTCAAGGACAGACAAGGCTTTACTTCGTAATGAGGTGTAGGGCCCCTCTGGCTGTTTCTGAAGAAGAATATCTTCTAGTTAGGTGCACGCAGGTGCTGTCAATATCTATGCAAGCCTATCACTCTCAAGTGTTAGTTATCAGAATTTCCAGATGAACCTTTTTCTCTCTGCTGTTCCAAGATTTTTCTAGTTGATGACTCATGTCTAATGTCTTTTGATAACTCAACTCACTTTGCTACTGAATTTCTACTTGCATGTTATTAATCAAAGACCTAATATCTTGTTTACTTTGGACATCTTTGATGAAACTCTGGGCATCAGCCACCCAGTCTCTCAGCACCATATCATTACAGAAATCCTTTTATGCTTTACAAGTTCATTAAGTGACTCTAAAATAAAATGAAAGACTTGTCTTCTTTTTTTTTTTTTTTTTGCCTAATTGCAATGGTAACAGCTTTGTTCTGATAGTTTCTCTTCTCTGGGCTTTGGAGTGAAAGGAAGGTGCTGTAGGTGCTTTGAGGGTGTATAGACATGCTTTTGCTTATTTTTTTATTACAAATCAGATTTTATAGCTGAATTCTGTTTGTAGTGCTGTTCAGGAAAACAGTTTTATAAGAATATAAAACACTTTATTCATAGCTTATAATATCAGCAGGAAAATATGCTCTATTTAACACAAAGTGGGTAACTGTTTAAAGTAAGTACAATGATAGAGTCTTTACAATTTGGTTGATAGTTTCCATGATTTTACATGAGGCAAATTATTTATTATTGCCTTAAATACTTTATTTATTTATGGAGATTTATTGCTATAGTGTCTGATCACCTCATAAATACCAATGAATTTAAAATTAATTATTTTCAAAGTAACTTTTCAAATATGCACGATTTAAGAACACTCCCTCTGTCTCAAAGAAGTAGCATTCAGACTTTAGTATAGATTTCTTTTATAAGCTAGACAGCAACTTTCTGACGAAAAAGTGTTCCACTGGAAAATGCACTTGTCAGGCTCAAACCGTTCCATGGAAGTACAGTTTGATGACGTTTTTCTTCTTTTTTTTCAAAGCTAAGCATGCTGCATCAGAGTTGGAGCCTCCTGGGTGTATGGCTTAGCCTACCCTGTGGGCAGCTTCAAGGCTCTCAGGGTCTCTGACTTCATGGTTGCTGGCACATACAGGTTTTCCAGAGTCCCATTTTGGAAAAAGATTTTTAAAACCAGGTTTCTCTGTGACACAGAAATCTGCTCCTGACTCTTAACGTGGACCAGATGGTTCCTAAAGCCACGTACTTGCTGAGACTGAAGTTTGACAGAGTACATAAATATTGCTTTATGATCAGCCTTCTACAGATCCTCACCAACTGGAGTCGGAAATGGGTGGTTTATGCCTGTAGGTTGTAACAGGTAGCAACAAACCCATTCTATCTAAGTTCCATTATTTCTTCTGAGTGGAGAAGGTGAAAAACAATCTCACTTGTCTCCTTGCCAGTCTTACTTGGCAGATGATTGTGGAGCAACATTTGGCATTGATGAACAGGGAACTCTAGGAAAAGTTACATGGTTATAGCCCTGCGGGGAAGTAGCTGACATTACTAAAACTGAATGCACTGGAATTAAATGAATAAGACTTTGAGTCTGTAACATCAGTTGCAGGAAGGGAAAAGGACCCTCCAACAAGTCCAGTTGTGTTGCTCACATTCACCTCAGTTACCACTTTGTAATTATCCAGAACCAGTTGGTAATGGTAGTGCTTGCTTTGATTTAGAGTAGTTTCTGGCCGTAGTTGGAAAGAATAGGTGTCACTGGAATTGGTGTAATCAGAATACTTGAAATTGCATTAGTAATGCATATCCCTAACTAAATACAGTATATAACTTCTGTTAGTTAGAAAATGTGCATAAAGAAGTGTTTGTATGTATTGAGATTGTTTGTCTTTAGTTACCTCACCAAATGAAGTAACTATTGTTTACTTAGACATTGCAATACTAGGAATGAAGAACTTTCTGAAAGACCAAGGACAAAATAGTAATAGGAAACCTTTCCTAAACCAGTAAACATTTAAATCTGTCTCTAATCCGTATACAATATTTTAATAAAGCAGTTCCTAGGAACTCACAATATTTATAGAGGTTGTAACATTTTCCTCTGCTAAGATTATTAAGCATAAAACAAAAGAAGGAACATGTTCTCATTTTTGAAGCTATTCTTACTAGCTTTATTTGCATGGATAGATGCATTAAATAAATAGGACAAGATTAAAAAAAATCTGTTATCTGTGAGGGACATAGAATCATTTCAACTTCCCTATTTTTACCAATAAAATCATGACAGGAATAGTGTCATGTCCTGTCAGCTTTCATTGTAAACTCTAGTAATAAAGTTATTTGGCAGGGTAAATGTGGATGAGAGGAATGGGTTGGAAAGAAAAATTCCTGTGGATACATCATTTAGGGAGGGCAGTAGGCCCCTCATACTCATTTCATAGGACTGTGTCACTACATATACCCCCATCCTTGATTAGTTTTGGTAGTAAGGAATTTTTCCTAATGAAGAATTAACATATTTTGGCTCATTTATTTGGCTAATGTTCTTGTTGGCACATTTCACTCATACATACATAGTTTTGTTCATGGACAAAACAGGGAATAGTAATAGTGCTTTAGAGTAAAGAAGAGAAAGCAACAGGAAGCTTAAAAATTACCACTCAAAGAGCACTAGATTTAATTTGTGCTTATTAATGATGCTGGATGAGATCCCTCATTTTGTATTTAAGTGTGAGTTTTGCTCAAAAAACCTGTGTGTTTACTTCTTCAGATATGGAGTGATGTGAGACAAGGTTTGCCCATTCTGTTCCTGTTGTTAAGATGCTACCAATTTTATTTTGTGCTTGTAGCGTAATCTTTAATTTGTATAAGTGTATGCTACCTGAAAACCCCAACAAATGCAGGCTGAAAACATACAGCACTTCTAAATGTAATTATTGAAATGTGTATTGCAGTGATTTACTTTTTCTGTTTTATTCCTCTACTTTTAAAACTTATTTCTGAGTAAAAATAAGAAATCATCCTTTTTTTTTTTTCCCCAGACCAAATGTGTGTGGATCACGTTACAATGCCTACTGCTGCCCTGGATGGAAAACTTTACCTGGTGGAAACCAATGCATAGTCCGTAAGTTAATCTAGTTACGTGTTTATCTTTGTCCTTCTATGTTTCAGGGTGTTTTTAATTGTATACCAGAACTGAAATGTGTTTCTATGTGTTTTCAATAGCAGCTGTACGTGATTGCTTTACCATTTAAAATATATACAAAGCTAATATACGGAGTTTCTTGGGCTACAACACAGTGATGTGATACCAGTATTTAACAAAAGATTAATCTCATCCACATGTTCTGTTTAAGTCTGTGGTAAAGGGTTCCAAGGGGTGTGTGAACTCTTGGGAGTGAGTGGAATATGTTAATCTGTTTAAGTTAATGGAAGGAGGCAACAGCATCAGGCCAGCAAGTACATTTTATCTGCTTCTTTGGACCATATCCCTGAAATACATACATAGGGGTATAAATACATGAGTACATCGTAGTGCTATATATACATATTCATATGTAGTACAACAGCATACTAGAAATAACTCCTAAAGGCACTTGGCCCAAGGCTGATAAGACTCTTTCCAGAGATCCTGCAGCAGCGTGCTGTCAGATGGGAATTACTGCTCTTGCATGTGTGTGGTGCAGAAATAAAGGAAGCATTGTACTGCTGCCTCAGTGCCATCCTTCCTCCAAGGGTAGTCTGGTAAAATGGACAAGAGTTTCACTTTTCCAAGGAAATCTCCCCATATCTAGTGTAGCCTGTGGCATGTTCCCAGACCTTTTCATAGCAGATGGTGAAGGTCTGGGTCTTAGCTGCCCCCTATAAAGATGCAGATAAACAGGAAGAACTGTTTTGGGATCTGTTGTACGCAGTTCAATGAGTTTGTGGGTGTTTATGTTATGGTACTGGATTTTCTATCAGGTGGTTTTTTATGTGTTTGAGGTTTTTGAGACATATTTTAAAGGCATTTATGTTTTCTTAATAGCAATCTGCAGACATTCCTGTGGGGATGGATTTTGCTCTAGACCAAACATGTGCACATGCCCAAATGGTCAGATAGCCCCCTCCTGTGGTTCAAAATCAAGTAAGTATTTCTTCCGTGTCTCTGATATTGCTCTTTTTATTCTGTGAAGCTACTAAGGTATGTACAATGGTTTGGTAGTCAGTATTTAAGCCAAATAACTTCTGAGTCACCAGACGTACTTTTACCACAGGAAGGGAAGTGTAGCTTCCTATGATGAAACCCAAGAATAACTCAGAGACTGGCTATTGGAGACACTTTTTTTTTTCATTTGCCACTTTGTAACACTAATTCCAGTCTTCCTTCCTGCTTTCTGGAAAATGCCTTATCTCTGTTCACTGATAGACATGCACATGTATACAGCAAAAAAGTTGTAATGATAAGAGAGATGACTCTTGACAATTGGCTGACCTTGACATGCTTTGTAATTTTCTTCAGCTTTCAAAGGTTATAAAGCAGACACTATGTATGCTGTATGTTAATACCTAGGCCTACAAGCATTAGAGCATTTCCTTGCCAGGCTTGGTACATATCTTCTGAATCTAATACTACTGACTTCCTTCAGGTGACACTTTTGTAGGTAGTAGAGGTACAGAGTTGCACAAGGTTTTGAAGTGGAATAGCTGTTCATCAGAAAAACAAAGGTGCTTTGAAAATTAAACTTTCCAAAGAGATGACTTTTCCTAAAAATGTTTGTATTTCAGGTTTTCAAGGAAGGTTCTCCAGAGCCAGGGAAAAATAAGTAAAAATAAATACATTCAATGAACAGATAACTCAATGGCTAAATATGAGCTCAGTGTTGATATAAAGTAGGATTTTGCACAGTTCATATCTGAGATGCCAACCGTAAAGTACTCTGTATTCTCATTTGAACATGGTGCTTGTCTCTTAGAATGTAGATGTCGATTTTTTATGAAATGTGAAGTTTCTGGAAGGAATTTTGAGGGAGACTGGTTCCCACAAATGCCTATAAGTATTTGAATAACATATTGACAGAAGTCAGTGGGGGATGCACTCAGCTGAGGTCTGTAATATTATGCACAGTGGTCATCCTTTTAGTTCTGAGTGTCTTTTGAGACTCAGTGTGTGGTCTGCTTTGCTTCTGTGTTTTTTACCTTGCCTTTTTTTTGCTTTCCTGGTTGATAAGAATTTCCCCACATAACTGGCCATTTCAGTTTGTGGTTTTAGCATCCTTCTTATGCAATAACAGTGGAAAAACTGCAGAATGTAATGGAATGGCATGTACTAAAATGGTAAATATTGTTCTTTGCAGTTCAACCCGTCTCATGCTCTTGTGATGTCTGTTAGGGAGAGGACAGCATGAGGAAGATCTGGAGCTATGGAGTTTCCAGAGAGTACTGGAGGGAGGGAAGGGTGCAAAATGCTGCACAAATGTGTGTGGTGATGTGTTCCTGCCTGGGTTTGCAGCTACTGTTTTATCAGGTGCTTATGCCTTAGTCTTGTAAGCCTGTAAAGGAAGGTATGACCTTCTCCCAAGTACCCTTCAGGGCACAGGAGGAGAGATATATCCCTGTATCTGTTACATGTTTTGGCACCTTTGTAAAAGGCAGGAACAAGTGGGCCTTAGTATTATGTCATTTTTTTCTTTGGCCACACTGAAGTCTTTTATGAGTCAAGACTTAAAAGAAGAATAGAGTATGAGTAAAGTTTCAGTTCTTCTTGTGGCTCTTTTCTCTGAAATATTCTACCCTTGATCTCCATGGTTTTAGCCTTCATTGGAGTAGCACAGATAAATGGGTGCAGGACTTGACTACAGTGTTTAATCAAGCAGCTTCTAAAGCCTATATGACTTAGCTAATTTGGTTGTTGACCATTACTTCTCCTAAGTATGAATTTGCCACTAATCATAAACTTAATCTGTGCTGACATTATTTTCCTCACATTGCTGCATAGGTTTGCCTGCTTTTAAGTGTTGATTCTCTGTATACAGTATAAGTATTAACACTTTACAAATAGACTTAGCAGTTGGCTTAAAATATATATAGTTTATATCGTGTTCAATTTCTCCAGTAATATACATTTTGTGTATGTGTTTACATCCCCTTTATTTATTAAAATATACTCATTCTAAAAGCAAAAGCATCTTTTAAGTTGTAGGGAGAAGAGACTCCACTGCTTCTGTGCACTCTTGTGTAATATTTTTTATGATTTAGCACATCATTAGTACTTACAGAACATACTTTATGTAAGTCATTTGCTCTGTTGGCACTGTAGACAAAAGCCATGAATATGTATTTACACAATAGACCACAATGACTTAGATCTGCAATTAGAAAACAAAGTAAACATAAAACATACTGTTTGACATCAAATGGTTACTGTCAACTACCTCTGGTAACAGTTATCGTTTTGACAGAATATGCATTCATGAAACCTTATTTTAATTATATGGTCTAAAAAATAAGAAAAAAGTCTAATTAAAATAATTTAAAAATTGAACGTAAATGATACGTGTTTGTCACATGCAAAAAAAAATTGCAAATATGAGTGAAAATGCCATGATTTCTCAGAATTAAGTGTATAGCTTCTGATGTATAAGATGTGTCTAAGATACCTTTGGATATTTTTATGTGCATCTTTAGTACTCAATCAGTAGTGGGCATGGGTTTTACAGCAGAAAAATGCTATATGGGTTTTATAATCCATAGACAGAAACTGAATTGACAGTGACTTTTATACTCTGGTTGTCTGTCGAAATAAAATATTTAATGCAGATTGGAAAGCATGTGGATTTGAGAGCAAAACAAAGCCTCCAAGTTTGATTCTTTTGCAGGTCAGTTGCTGGGACTCTTCTGGTTAAGAGTCAGCTTTAGGAATCTGATTTGTGGTTGAAAAGATCAACCGGTGGTTTTCTCAGCAGGGATTTTAGTGACATCAGTAAACTTGCTGGCTGAGTAGTGGTTATTTCTGTGTAATTAGTGAATTTTTGGGTGTGCTTACAGCAGGCTTGGAGATAAGAGTGCCAAGTGTGGAGGGCTCTGTGCCGCTGGCTCTGGTGTGTGGGTGCTCTGACGCTGCCGGTGCACCTGTGTGGAGATGTGTGACACTCCGTGCTGTGGGAGATGTCCTGTGCTCTGTGCTCTGCCAGCTCTGGTGGCAGCAGCTTCACTGCTGTCCCCACAGCACCAGGGCTGTGACTGCTGTGTCTGTGTCTGTTGGTGCTGCAACCTGGCCCTTCCTTGTGCTCCATTCACGCTCTGTGATCCTGCCACATGTTAGAGCTGCTGCTCTGCCCCTGTGAGAGGGGGTCAAACGAGGAGGAGGGTGTCAGGCTGCCCCCAGGGTTATGGGTCAGGTCTGTCTCTGAGCTCAGCCCCTGGTTTTGTTTCTGTAGTCAGAGTGGTTTGGGCTGGCTGAAACAGGGAAGGCGTTTGCTGATGGGGCTATCCCTGAAAGAACGGAGCTGTGACAGAGGCAGTGGGAGCCGTGGTGGGTGCTCGGGGTGACAGCTGTGGAGACAAGTGTCCGTGTCCAGAGCGGGGCTGCTCTGCTCCTCTGCCAGCAGCGTCAGAGGCACAGCCAAGGACTGAGCTCCTCCTCAGAGACTTCCCGCCTGGAGTCTTCCTCAGTGTCTGCCGGTGGTGTGGGGCTGAGCCTGGGCCTTGGCTCTGTGCCCCAGGACCCCACTCCTTGGGTGCTATGGGAGGTGTCTGCTCAATGGCAGTAAAACCTGGAGCTCAGCCCCCTGCCTTATGTTCTGCTACTGTCAGAGGTGGTTTAAGGTCTTGAATTTCGAATGTTCCCAGAGTTTTTGAGGGTACTGCAGGTTTTGTCTGTGCCTTGTGCAGGGCTGCAGGGCAGCAGGCCCATGTCCCGCCTTGGCGCTAGCTGCCATCTCTCTCCTGACTCAGTCACTCGACAGAGAAAGCACGCTGAGCATCTGGGATGCGATGAGGCCGTCATTCCTTGTTTACAGCTCCTGGCAGGCAAAGCCCTGCGTCATGCACGGCCGGGGCTGGGAGCATTTCCTCGGCAGTGGCACAGAGGCAGAGCCGGCCTCTCCTGCGGTGCCCGCTGGCTGCCCTGCCGCGCCCTCAGCCTGAGGTGCTGGGCCAGAGCTCCGCTGGTTTTCCCACCTGAGGACTGCAGACCCTCACACCTCACGTTTCTTAGTTTGGGATTGCAGAGGAGACGGCACCTGTGCTACCTTCTGTCTGCATGGTGAGCTCCTGCACGTTTCGTGAGCGGTTGTGGTGGTGCTCTGGGTGTGATGAAGTCTTTACTCAGTTTTTCTGGGTATTTATTTAAGAAGTCAGGAACTCTTATGCTTAAGAGGGCAGCACTTTGATAAAAAACACAACTGTCGCCCACACGTGAAGCCCGTGTGGCTCTGTATGGTCTTGCTGGCTCTTTTGCAGGTTTAGAAAGTTATGTTCCTGCAGTTATTCCTGTTTTGACTTCAGACACTTCCAGTGCAGACCGTTTACAGATTGGATGTGAAAAAGAACAACAATTGATTGAAAGCAACCGTTTATTAATGTTAACATTTCCTGTGCATGCCAAGATAAGACAAAGTTCTGTGCATTGATTTACCAGCCTTATGGTAATTCCTGTGCTTTTTTTTTGAATCTCTGTCAGTGTGATATCTTGGAACAGGTTGTTTCATTTACCGGAATATCTCCACTGACAGTAATGGAATTGTTGATATAGCTGAGAAAAGAGAACCTGGACCTGCATTAATATGCTAGTTTTCAAAAATGCATTTTTAAAATCATCATCTGAGCTCCAGACAGCCTTTGAATGTGTTTCTGTAAACTTTTGGAAGGATAATATTACAGAATAGTCTGTATGACTTTGGAAGTAATCTTTTCAACATTCCTGCAAAAGAGGGCAGAAAATAAGTAATTAGTTTACTGGCTGTATGTCTTTGATTCTCTTGCCTGGTAATAGGGGAAAAAGCTCACTGACTTAAATGGCTCATTTAAGTAAAGATGACTGGGTGTCCCAGTAGTATCCCAGAATGATTTTAGTTTAAAATGGAGGAAGAAATACTTTACCTTGGAAAAGTTCTTTTAAGAAGGAGTAAGACAAGTTATGGAAACTTTGTGTGTGTATCCCAGAATGAAGAAATATACTTTATTTACACATGAACAAATAATATGAAAATCATCATTTAAGCTACTGTTAACCTTTTTATCTCAAATGTAGTTCAAACTACTTAAATGGCTTTGGTCTTCATGTGGGAATGGAAATTAGCTCTTGGCATAGCTTGCTCTAATTGAAATCAGTTTGTGGTTTTAAAGTTCCTTCCCTGCTTGACAGATGATATCATTTCCTATGCTTTTTGTAATCCCCTCTGTTTTTCTAAGATTGTATAAAGCTGAGTTGAGCTACACATTTTAAAGTAACTATACACCTTTTTCTGACCTACTTAGGACACTGTCCAAAAATCTTCACCAGATATTCACTCTGTACTTGCAGACAATTTTACTTTTTATTGAGGAATGTTAGTACATTTTTGTTGCTTGAAGTACTGAAATACATCCAAAGCAGAACAAAGATGTATAATAACTATTAGACACATAAGAAATGTAATACACAGTTTTTGCTTTTGTAATTGAAGAATTAAGATAACTAGTGTTTTAAATGCTAGATTGCTTTAACTTCTTTTTCCAGTTGTATGTTTTACTTCAGTTTTGTGGATTCATATTGTTATAGAAGGCAGTACACTTAAAATTATTACTTGTGCTGGAAAATAAATAAAAAAAATCTATTCACATACTTCTGAACTGTTAAAATCCAAATGATGCCTGAGGGTTTAGTGTGAGATGAAAAAGTCAGTGTTTGGCATGGCACCTGTTAGCTGCAGGCTCTGACGGGACATGCAATTTCCATTTTTCAGCCCTGAGCAGTTCAGACAGCATGGTGTGGGTATCCAGTACTCTATCACAATCTACTGAAATGCTGATCAGACTGTAATCCTATCTGGGGAGGAGCCTTTCATGTGGTTCCTGTTAAGAGGAAAACCATTTCCCAGCTGCTTACTGGAGTGTAGGCCCCAGTTCACAGCTGTGTTGGACAGCAGGACCTGTAAGAACTTCACTTTTTTGGGAGACCTGCCCACTTCTCTATGCCTGATGAAGAGCCTGACATACTTTTAGTTGCTCCCAACATCTAGTTAAGAAATCTATTTGCTCCTATTACTAGAAAAATGCAGCAGAGACATTATGCTTTACTGGCATGGGGCTTAAGCTGCCTGTTAACCATTATAAGTGGTGGAACTGCAGCTGAGGAGAGTGTGCTGCTGCTCCCCTGTCTCTGCCCTTGGCAGGGGAAGGCTGTTGGCTCTGGGGAAGTGCTGTCTGTGAGCTCTGCAGCTCCCAAGCAAACTCTACTGGAGGGGTGAGCCCACAGTCGGCATACAGAAAAAAAATCACTGTTATTTCTCCTTTTTATGCAAGAAGTCCTGCCTGGCCAGGTCAGCTTCTGGTGTTGCATGTGTTGGCAGAACAGGGGTGTCTTCAGGAGCTTCCTTATATGCTTCCCTTTAATACTTCCCTCCCCCACTTCCCAGATGATAAGACTCCCTTTCTAATGGTGCTGTCTGCCAGAAGGTTAGTACTTTTCCCTTATTGAAGGCTTTTTCTCATAATTGCAAGCTAGAAAAGAAATGTTGAGGATTTATGCTCATATGAAATGCCTTTGACTTCATTTGAATGAGAGAGTGCATCAAATCTTTGCACCATGTCCTATATTCCTTAGGAACTGTATATCTATACTGTGTTCTGTAGTGCCGTTCTAAGTATCTGTCCTAAAATGTGCATTCTTGACTTCTAATACTTCTTGGTTCACAGAATCAATCCCTGAAAAACAAAAGTCCTTTAGCAAACAGTAAAGTGTTTCTGACTGGTTCCATTTAACTGAGGAAAATCTCTTTTCCTTTCAAGTCCAACACTGTAACATCCGGTGCATGAATGGAGGTAGCTGCAGTGATGACCATTGCCTCTGTCAGAAGGGTTATACAGGAACACACTGTGGACAGCGTAAGTACACTCCTAGGAATGTAGATCCTGTGAAGTGATTCTGTGATATGTGGAGTGGACACCCTTTAGCACTAAATTTCAGATGCTGTTGAGCTGGTTTTTGATCAGGTATAGTGCACTTTTACAGAAAAACAGGTGACTTTGAAATGAATGCTGAGTGAATTCTTACTGATCAAGATTATTAAAATAAGCATCATTTGACTTCATAACAATTGGATATAACTTGATCCTGTAGTTCTCACACTACCGTAATTCCCATTGACCTCCAGGACTTTTCACCCACTAGAGCAGTGGGTCATACATGTAAATTTTACATGGAATTCAGTTTTTATTTTCTAGATAAAATGAAGATTTTTAATACAAAGTCTTGTTTTCATTTCAGGGTTTGCATCAGACTTAGCTAGTATGCTCTAGAATTTTTGATGCTGTCTTATTAGAGTTGATCGACAGATTTTTTTATTTGCTCAGTGAGTTCTTAGCCAAAAGCATTCCTGGATCTGCTGCTTGAAATCTCTCCCAAACTGACTCTGGTGCTCTCTTGTTCTTGGCTGGAATGCTGTGAAGTAACTCAAATAAGGATGTAGACGCTGCTTTTAACCGAGGCTGTCATGTTGCTATCTAGTGAACTATTGGTCTGACACAGAAAATGTGTTTAGCTCATTTAATGAAAACCTTTTGTGCTCTGTCAAAATCAATGGCACACTTTACATGAA
Organism: Aphelocoma coerulescens; assembly: GCF_041296385.1. Lineage (NCBI taxonomy): Eukaryota > Metazoa > Chordata > Aves > Passeriformes > Corvidae > Aphelocoma > Aphelocoma coerulescens. The sequence goes on along the minus strand of NC_091024.1, from coordinate 2,569,059 downwards.
CTTCAGTGGGACCAGGAATTTACCCTAATAATCTGGAGGAGGATCACATGGTGAAAGGATTAAGAATTGTATTTCTGCCTTCACTGTGAAATACCAAGTGGATAAAAGAGGATAAATGGAAATCTTCTTTCTACTGAAGTGAATGTGAAACGAAACAAAGAATAACATTACTCAATGAACATCAAATTGTATTTTAAATCTCCTTTTTCATGTGCATGTTGTATTTTCTGATTATTTTTGAGAGCAACTGCTTTTGCAGTTTATTATAAAAAAATTGAGCTCTGAAGCCAGTGACATCATCATACAGGGGACGAGTATCTTGAATTAACATGGAATAGATATTGATTACATTTTGCTATCCTAATTAATAGCAATTAATCAGCAAACAGCCTTTTAATACTAGATTATTACAGGAGGAACAAATACATTTTTGAGGATTTAGAGATGAAATATTCCTCTGCATCTTCTTTGTGCAGTCTCTGTCAGTGTTACCCCAAGGGAATTTGTTGCAAGTTTGAAAGAGATGTTATTTTGAAGTTACAGGATTGTCTAGCTATCCCAAAGAGAAAGGCTCTAAGAGGTCAGAAAAGCTGTGGTTGTTCCTGTATTTGTGTAATGCTCCCTTGAAAAGATGAGTTCATGGTACTAATAAGGCCAGGAAGTAGTAAAAGGTCATTAAGTAGATTCTTTGGTGTGCTGTTATGTTTACCATTTTTACCAGTTTGCCTAAGTTGGTCAAGTATGACCTTCATGCCTTTCTGCAAATAGCTCAATAAAGATTACTTTTGCCTTCCCTTTGGTACAGCTGTCTGTGAAAATGGATGTCTAAATGGAGGGAGATGCGTAGCTCCGAACCGATGCGCTTGCACGTACGGCTTCACTGGACCCCAGTGTGAGAGAGGTATGTGCCCTACATCAGTGGGAATAGTAGTGTTCCAACACCTCTGACAGTAGGGTTGTTGGGCTATTACCTATTGTATTCTATAGCTAACAAGGTTGTGTTTCTTTTGTTGGTCTCAAGAAGGAAAATAAATTTTAAGTAGCATTTTTAAAAGTATGTGAACTTCATAAGGATAGAGGCCAGGATGAAGCACAGATGGAACTGTTTACTTTTTTGTGATGAAACCATTCCAGTGGAAGAGGTGGCAAATGAAAGTTTTTGTGTGCTTTTGTTCAAACTTCTAAGTCATCAAAAAAGATCTTCGAATCTGATAGACATGATGAGTAGCATCTTGCCTCTGTCTTTGTTTCCTTTTGCAGAGTTTATTCAATTTTTTTTACTTTTTGTACAGATTTATTGTTTCAATTTTTAGCTTTTTAGTTGCATATCCATAGTGATAGTCTTCAAATGAAAACACAACTATACCAGCTGCCTTATATGGTATGTGGATTTTTTTCAGGGTTATTAAACCAATTTAATGTTTCATTTGTGAGCAGTGTAGTGGACAATATTTAGGTATAATCCTGTTGAGTTTTATAAAAATACAAATAAAATATTTTCATTTGTCTGAGCAATTGGTCTGTGTAGTTAGAAATTCATGCATACTACTCATAAAATAGGTTGTTACATATCTGTGAAGCTGGGACAGAATAGACATCAATAATCTAATTTTGGGCTTCCATGCAGAGGAGGTAGATTTCATTAGCACATGAAATTTCTGTCAATGAGCATGTCAGGTGATCTCTGCTATCAGTGCTGCACCTGGAGGAGTAATGGTTGGCTTTTTTATGTGGGCAGCATAGGTGGGTGATACAGAACAACAACTCTGAGGGGACCAAAGCTTTTTGTTCTGTGCTAAAACAGATGGTAGGATGAAGCAGGTATTTCCTGCACTCCCTACAGTAGATAAAATTGCTGTGTTGGCACTGTGTGAAGTCTTGCCAGTTGTCCACTCAGATGATATAAAAGTAGTTCAAACCAGTGGTGAATTTTTTCCAAAGATTGAAAAGTAGCTCTGTTCTGAATCATGGGATCTCACTGCTGGAGAGGAGTAAGAGGAGTGGGAAATTAGGTTAAAATTCCTATGTTTGAAGAGAATAAATGCTTATAGGTGAGAATATGCTGAATATTGCTGCAAGGACTGGGAATTTCAAGCAATTACTGCTTGTTCTTCATGGGTGAAGTTTTTGAGCCTTCAGTCTGGTGAGGAGGTGTAAAGTGTAAGTTCAGAAGAAGATTGTTCAGTGCTACTTCTGTGTTGCCTGATCCGAGACTGGTTTGACTCCACATCATTAGGGCGAGTTTCTAGGTGGAATCCTGGTAACAGCTTCAGTCCTGTCCCTCAGGGCTCCTTCCTGGTGGTGGGTGGAGTGAGAAACTGGTGGCACAGAGCCATTTGAGCCAAGTCAAGCTGTCCTGAAATTACACACATGCTGTTGAGCACAACTGAGGTGGAAATCTGTAACTTACATGCCTTGTCCATAGGCAGTTTTTTACTTAAAACATGTGTTTGATTTTACAGTTATCAATAAAAGAGAAAATAGACATGAATGAGCTGTAGTATTCCTGGTTAATGCTCACTTGCTATGTTGAGGCCAAATGATTGTCATTATCTTCCCAGAAAACCTCTGAAATTTGACTGCTTTCACAGATTTCCTGCAGCCTCTCTACCTAGCTGAGCTACTATGTTCCCCTCCTCTAAAAAGGGTGTGGTGGGTTTTGGTCTCAGAATCACATTATGCCATGAGAAAAGCTTTTTCTGAAGATAACTTTTCAAGTATAAACTAATCTTGGTCTTAGAATGACTTGCCTTGTTCAGCACATGCACCTGTGTGGTCACTGGGGAGTTGTCTGGCTGCATATGATTTGACACAGCTGTCAGCTAAGTAAGAGGTCCGTATGTTGAATCTAGCTTTGGAAAGTTCTGTGGATTTGACACTCCCTGGTGGGCTTCTGATGTACATGTGAATGGATTATAGCCAGTAAATTGACAAGATTCATGCCTTGTAGAGTAAAATCGTGTGTTTATTAGAAAGAAAAGAAAGAGGGGAGGAAACAAAACAACAAAACCAAAGCATCTCTGTGCGTGGAAGCAGGGGGGAAAGGAAAATACTCAAGAGAAACAGTCTCTTAAACTATGCCATTTCTGGGGGAAGCAGGAGAAGCAGATTGTTTTGAAAACACCGTTTCTGGATATAAACATAATGTGAAGTGATACAGTTTTGTGGCATACACATTCTCCATCTGTTTGGCTGTGGTTTGACTTCTAGGTTATGCCATCCCACAAACTAACAGTTATGGAAGTAATTTACTGCTGTGTATCACCCAGTGCTTTTCTCTACAAACATCAACTAACAGTAACAATCAAAGAGTTTTTGTGGCACATATGTCACACACCAAAGAATGTTCCAGCCTTTGCCACATATGTCGTAACTTAGAACTGACTTGAATAAAACAATGTCAAGGCAACCAAACACGTGGGGTTATTCTAATAATCCGATAGGGAAAACACTTAAAATGTTGCAGGTGGTTGGAACAAAATTAGATCCAGTTTTTTAGATACAGAGACAAGTTGTGTAGTTCTGTGTCTACTGTTTTAAGTAGTTTTTCCATATATTACCTCAGTAAATGCTGACCATGTGATTGTTAATGAAGATCTACAAGACTTCTGTGTAGGTCAGTAGCATCAAATACATGCACAATGAAGGGCTTTATCTGGTGAAAGACTCACTGCTTTCACAGTGCAGCAAACTCCATCAAATTTGTGGCATGAGTATTTCTATGTATTTATTCAGTCATTCTTCGAGAGGGTAGCAGCTGGCCTTGGACAGTTTTGGCACACAAATTGCTTTTTTGTATGTCTTAGAAGTGTTAATCTTTGTGTAAAGCACTACAAACATGCGCACAAGGAATTCTGAGATTCACTTTTATCACTGGAGTTCCTCTTCATGTTCTGGGAGTGCGTACCATGTCACTGGTGAGACAGGCTTCACCAGAGCTGGATTGACAACTTTGTCATGCTGCAAGTGGTGCACAGGTATCATTAACTCCTAAGCTGTTGTGTGTGGTGTTTGGCTTCTTTCCAGAGTGGGAGAAGCTGCCTGGACATGGTGTCAAGTGTATGCAGCTGTATCATAAACCAACAGACCTGGCCTTTCTGTGGAATAATGTTCGAAAAGGTGGACTTGACATAAACTCAGCAGTAAAAGTGTAGCAGAGTTGGGAATGCTTCCTACAGCCATTTAAGACATTTAAAATACACAGCCCCAGGAAGGAAAATATTTCAAAGACATTGTCTCAGTTAGAAGTTGAACTTCAGGGATTTCTTTTAGGAGGGTGCTGAGTTGTCTGGCAGTGGTCCAGTGATGGGCTTTGACGTGCCTTTAAATTCAAACCCGAGATGTCAGTATGCCTAGAATTATGCAAGTGCTTAAGGGCCTTGCTGGATTTTGGCCCAAGCTTTCAGAGTTAAGATCTGAGAGATGCACTCAGCTTTTAGTTTATCAGTAGTCATATTATTAATGAAAAGAAATCACAGATAGCAGAAAATGAAGATGTGGGCAAAGCAAAATTCCTCCCACTGGTTCAAAACTGGATGCCATCTTTATGATGTTAATGCTGAATAACTTGAGTGAGTTACACATTCTGCAGTTTCTTTTAGAGTTGCTGAAGAGACTGAAAGCAGAGACTTAGCTTATGTTCCCCTGAGGATGATTCAGAACATCGACAGCTCTTTCTATTGTCTGTAAAAGAGCCTAGAGGATTTAGCTGGCTATGGGAGATGCCCACGTTTGGGTCATGTGAAAACATCCCTGTATCCTGCACTTTATGAAAGTCTAGAGGAAAAGTTGATGTTAGGAGCTCAGGGAGATCAAGCAGCCCTATCAGATTTGGTAGAGCTGCCTCCAGATTTGTGCACAAAGGCTTTCTTGACTCTTCAAAACTGTTTCTCTTTGGACATTTGGGTGATAATACTTTAAGAGGGTGAGTTCTATATAGAAGATTGTACATTGTTGTTATCCTTGCATTGCAGAAATGCAATTAAATGTGCTTTTCTTTTTCTGTCTGGATTCATTTAGAGGAACACAGTGGAAGCTTAGAATGTGTTACAGCCCTGTTTGTTTATTTGAATGCTTGTGACAACATTAGGGGCTCAATCCTGCTGCATTCTGGAGTTTTGCCACTTGCTTCACATAGGAGCAGAATCAGGCCTGATGTAGTTCAAATATTAAAAACGTACCACGTGTGTTTTGTTTTTTTATGGACTCAGAATATGAGCAAACGATTGCTTTTTCTTCAAACAGAGTCGTTTCTGTACTGCTCTCTTCATGGCAGGAATTTTTGCATAATTTTTAATTATATTTGGCCATTATTAAAAGTTCCCGGAATTAATGCCATATGTAAAAATATCTTTCCCAGAGCCTCTCTATGAAAGTGCAGCTGCTGAAAGTGGTCAGGAGTAATGTAGGGCTCTGTATATTTTTTTTTCTTTCTAAATACTACAACGGGTAGAATGTTTTTACAAAGAGGACACTGCACCCCTTAGTGTGCCCCGTCTCTGGTATTTAGTCTAAATGGAAAGTAAATAACAAAGTGTAGATAGCAGTAAAAGTATGTTCCCAAAGCCTTATGTTGCATTTAAAGTAGTATTGCAGCATATGGTAGCTGGCAAACATTTGAATAAACTTGATTTCTGCAGCTTTCTTCCAAGAAACACATCTGTTGACATAGACATGTAGTTTCTGCAGCCATGTAACATGAATGCGTGTACAGTGCTATAGCAGAAAACTGAAAGATGGCTAAACTTGAAGGCCTGCAATAAGGACTCTTGCACATGTTTTTCCCCCTGAAAAGTTATGAAAAATGGCTTCTGGCTGAAGATCAATATATTCAATCACAGAGTGATGTTTTACTGACTTTAAAATAATTTCAATATATGTTGTCACTCTTGATGTCTTACAGTTTCAGAATAAAAATTTTTTTTGGATTATCTTTTTTATAAAAGAGGTTGAGATAACTGGATGAGTTTTTCAATTTTTAAAATTTAAGTTGCAGCTTTATGGTGGAGAAGTCAGCCTCTGCAGAATGATTGTGTGTGATTTAAGGTGGTTTGTAATACTTTGCAATACAATCAACAGATCTCTGGATCAGAACTCAGGACTCAGCTCAGTCTGTTATTTGATGCCAAAAAGCATTTTTAGGGATCTTGTGTATAGGAAGGCTTTTATGCATTGTTCTGGTCCTTGCAGATACACCCCATAACTGGTCCTGTGTTGCATGCTCTATGCTTTGTGTGTCTTAAAATATCACATAGCAAGTTTTAAAATGTTTCTTCAGATATATGCTTATAAGCTTAATCAAGACCCATAAATGATTAAGTACATATGGCTTAGGTCTCTTGTGAGATGTTAGGGCTCCAGCTTTTGTACATGAAGCTGAACATTTACATTTTGTTCCAAATTGAGTTTTGATTTCAGTCAAACAAGTCTAAAGTTTTCATTCAACTATTTGGCAGACCTTTTTATATTTCCATGCCTTCTTGATTGGCTGCTAAGGACACTGACCTTTAGATGTGCAGTGAAGTATTGTTTGGACTTTGCTTTGTTCTGATTTTAGTTGTAGCAGTGAAGATGCATACAAATTTAATCACAGATTGTGGAGTCTATATTATCATAAAAACATTTGAATGAAATAGCTTCATTGTTCTAATCTGTAAGGTTTGGTTTTTGCATGTAGGACATTGAAAGGACTCACAGGAAAGTCACTAGATTGTTCTTCTGGTACTGGAAACAGCTTTGTTGTTGAACCTGACTCCTGCTGCCAGCTGTGCTGGCAGCCTCTGGCTCCTGTTTGCTCTGCAAGAAATTGGGTTCAGCTTTCACTGCAGCTGGGCTGGACCTTGCACTGGCTTTGCCTGCACGTGGTACTTGCAGTCTGTCTGGTCGTATCTTAAGAAATGAAGAGTGGAGGAGAGGCTTTGAAAAAGTTACCTACACAGAGAGATGTCTGTTTCATTATGGGATGTTACATGCAGATCATACAGATATGACTTCTGTATACAGAGTGCAGACAGTTGAAAGCTGTAACTTCCCTAAACGGCCTATACTGCCAGATCTGTGCTCTGCAGTGTTCCAGGCCTTCAGAATGAGTGTCTTCAAGCTGTTCTTCACCTTTTAGTACCACTGTACCAGGTCCATTTTTCTAATTTCAGCCAAAACTTGTAGAAAATAAAAAAGCTGGGCACAACTGATTTGTCTTGGAACTTTCCAGAGAAAAGGTGCCTTTGAAATGGTGGCTCCCGGAGTTGGACATAACATGGGGAATGAGTAAATGCAGCTGAGAACTTACCTAACAATGCCTACTTAGCTGTTTATGGAGAAAATTATTCCTTCTTCTCTGGGCTGTAATATATTTTGACATAAGAAAGCACCACTACTTGAAATCCTCTCATTTGTTACAGTGAAAACAAATGTTTCCTTGTGAATCATCCATTCATAGCATTTTTTCTTGTTGGACTGGTAAGCTGAGAAATTTTGTTAAAGTTGCATCAGAGACAAATATCAGTATGCATGATGCCTCAGTCAAGTTTGTGACTTTTTTTTCTCTCTTGTTTTTATTAGTGATATAAAACTGTCTTGATGGTCAGTTCTAACAAAGACGAGAAACCTCTTTTAAAACATAGGTGTAACCTAATGAAAGGATAAGCTGACGAAGGCATTTCCAAGTAAAACAATTCTTTTATGTAGGTCAGCTGCAAAATGCTAATGAAAATGCATCTCAAACAGAGGTGCTCAAAGTGGCCAGTGCAACTGTTTTGACACATGTAAGTTTATTTGCTACATATTCGTAACAGAGCTGTTGAAATCTCTGTAAAAATTGAAACTTTTCTGAAGTAAACTGTTAAATTTAGAAAGAGATCTGTCCTATATGAGCATAAAAGCTGCAAAAAATTGTGGGAAACAACTACCTAAGAGCAGCTGTAAGGACAGGCACATTCGCACTTCCAGTTTCCCTTGAGAGGTTCACGAATAATGACTGAGTAGTTTTTATAATTTTTTTCGTGACAGCTTGTACAGTTTGGCACTTTAGAGAAATGCTGTAGGAAAAGAAAAGAGGCCTAAATAAGGTCTGAAAAGAAAGGAGCCCTGAGAGAAATATCCAAATTCTGCTATGCTGTAAAACAGCCTGGCTTTGCACTCTTTATCCAGAAGAAACTTCTTTTGGATAAAGGTGGAATTTTGCTACATAAAAATGTTTCCCTTTGTAGGAAGGTGTGCAAAGGCTAAGGATAAGTAATTTTAAAAAAGCATGAAAGTTATTAAAAGTGCATGTGTGTTTACAGTTACATCCACATGTGGGTTTATGTTCTAAGAAAGAAATATGAAACCTTTTAAGCACCTGATTTTTGGTTGTGATCTTATAAATTTACTTTGTATGTATTGCAGGCATTACCCAAGCTAAACTAGCACAGGTAGGCTAGTGGAATGGCAGTCTGCTGTGCCATAGCCATTATTTCTTTCCTTGGTGGTGTAATTCAGATTATAGATCTCCCATTCTAAAGGACTGTTTTACTTGTCCTTGAATGTTTAACTTAGTGTGTACTCAATTTTTAAAAAGCATTTAACTCAAGTAAGCCTGGCTTACCAAGTGATCTTGGTCATGTTTTATAATGATTCTGTCCTCAATGTTTATGTTTTTTGCAAAGTTTACCCAATGATTGCCAGGTGTTCAGTACTGTCCCCAATTGCTCTTTACTCCTTGGAATGAATGGTCTTCTGTGACCCTGTAGTGCTTTTTCTTCTAACACAGAGGTGCTGATAGTCATAGGGAAGCAGGAGCTGAGTAGAAACCTGTATGCTCACAGTTGTTGCCTCCTTGGGGAGGTGGTGGCTGATGCTTTGCACACAGCATGGGAAAAAGCCAGAGGTGTCCTTGCTGGCAGTGCAGCAGTGGTCATAAGTTCAGCGATATTTTACTAAACTTACCGTTTTCCTTATTTCTGTATACACAGGGATCTCACAGTGCTCTTTGGTCTCAAGATTAAGCCATCAATTTTTGCTCTAGGTCCTTTTATCTCGGCCCCATTGCTTACAATGGCTCCATTGAATCTGTTGATAGCTGAATTTTCAGCAAGGCTTGGAAAATCAGTTTATCTCCAGCAAAAACAGACAGCACACCAAAATGCATATCTGCTGTTTAGTGGGGTAACTCCTATCTACCAAACAATGCATTTACATTCTTTTAAAAATAGAACTGTAAGAATTACAGGGAGAGAGGGTTATTTCTAACTCTGTTTCAGCTTACAGAATTGCTTAGGGTGGAAGGGACCTCTTGAGATCACCTAGTCCAACTCCCTTGCTCAAGCAGGATCAGCTGGAGCAGGTTGCTCAGGACTGTGTCCAGTCACTCTCTGGAAAATGTGTTAAAATATATGTTAGTCTGTGATTTGTAATACCTCCAGCTGTACCATTCACACCTATCAGCTATTTAATGAAGATCCAGTGCTAACATTGTCAAAGTGTTAACAATAATTCTGGATCTTCTCTGTTCTTTTCTTTTTTGTGTGTTCTGTTATCCAGAGTGTTTGTCCTGTGGCAGTGATTGATTGAGTGCTGTGAAATGAAAGCATGTGTTATGCTGATAATTTCTAATGTACTTGCCTAATAAAATTCTAAAAGTGGAACAGTTATTTTAAAAATAAAAAAATAAACGGACAAAATTACAGTGGTTCATGGGGTGTGGAATAGGGAATGGTTTTAAATCTGAGTAATACTGAAAACTACAGACATGCTGTCAGGGGAGATTCCTTGACACTAATTGCAGTCACTTAATACAAAAAGATGGGGAGACCTATTAGGTACTTGATAATGTCACCTGATTTAGGTGGCAGCTGGGTCCCTCAGTGATGGAAGATTTTAGGACCTCGAAAGCTCCTGTTTGCTTGTGTTTCTGAGAACTACAGCAAGAAAAAAGTGGTAAGCATACAGTGGGAAGATCATGCTGTGCTCCTTCTTCAAAGTGCAATTAAGGTGGATCTTTAAGTGAGACACACCTTGAACTGTTTCTTCAAGGGACGTTGGACCAGTCTCTGGGCTGGATTGTCCAGATGTCTTAGCTCAGTTGAGCAGTACAGTGACAGAACACTACTTGGACTTGAAATGTTTGTAAGAGGTAATAGTAAAACCAGCAAGTGATGAAGTTTAATTGTCCTGCTGGGATATGATGAAAGCCTTTATGAGACTCTCCCTGTCCTGGTGTGACAGTATGGGTGGTAACTTGGAGAGATTTGTAAAATGCAGGCTCTACAGTGGGATTAATACGGGCTTCAGAAGAAGCCACAGGGTCAAAAATTGCTTCCAAGCCTCAGGCTTGGAAGGCCAAAAGATCTGCCATTAAAATGGGCAGTGAAAAAAGAGGTGAGTGATGCACCTCTGTGAAAGGAGAGTTGATGTGAGGTTACTTCAGCTCCAATAATCTTTAAGATAAGATACAGCATAATGATGCAGATATTATGTCTGGAATTGAATTACACCACATGGTGTCTAACTAATTCCAGCGACTTGATTCTTGAGCTGAGGAGTAAAGAGTAATAAGAGGATGATTTGTGAACTTTTTGAGGGATTGAAGTAAGGAGAGAGTTATCTTTTAATACACTGGAATTTGGTAGACTTATGGGGGCTCATAAAGCAAAAGCAAGAGAAACAGGTGAGAAGGGAAGATAGGCAAGAAGATGATGACAGAGAGGATCTAGCCAGACAATTTTCACTCCTCTTGGGAAAAGAGATTTTGAGGCAGGTTGAGAAGTTTAGACTGCTGCTTGGGCAGGGGAGACCCAGTGGAGATGTACATTCCATTCATCTGAATGGCTCTTCTAGTAAAAACATTGCTAGACACAAGCACAGGCCAGGAATGGCAAATGATGAATGACTTAGCAAGCTGTCTTGCTGGGTATTTAATCTGTGTGGTTATCTAAATAATTTGAAATGCTTCTCTTGGCCTAGACCAGGCTGGACAAAATGAAGTGCCATGCATTAAACCTTGTGCTATTTCAGTTCTCAGGTTCCCAGCAGGATCCCAACAAGATATGGCTTCATGAAAGGTGATACTATATTAAACTAACAGTACAAGTTGTATCAGACTTGGTTCCAAATTCAATACAAAAAGTAATGGTTTTAGAAGGCATTTTAAATCTAGCACTAGCACTTCAGTCACTTGCTGATGTCAGTACAGAAAAAGTGCTTTGTAGAGCTGCTGAGTGCAAGGAAGATGCGAGGTTAAATTGGGTTAGCGGAAATGAAAGACATGCAGTGGAAGAAGTTTTGGTATCAGAATGTTTATGGAATTTGTCATTAAATAACAGAAGTGTTTTAATTGGAGGGCAAATTTAAAGCATTCCTTTTTATAAATTTTTCCCTATTTATGTGCAATTGAAATTATTTACAAAGGTGTACAAGGAAACATTAAGTTCTTTCCCTCTTAAAAACGAAAGATGATGGCAAATCCATCTTAGTCTCTTACCGTGCAAGCCTTCTTGAGCTCAGGCCTGAGCCACCGGTGTGTATTAAAATAATTCTGCTATTCTTACTACACTTGATTACAGTATTCTGTTATAAAGGGTGGAGGCACTTGGTGGTTCTCCAAAGAAAGTGAGTAATAATTGACCTAATGTACAGAGCACATGAATAACATATTCTTTTGGTAAGAAATTTATGTTTTACAGGGTGTGCTAGAGTTCACATCCCTTTTTCACATCTTCCAAAAGATTTTAAAATACTCAGCTGCTCTATTAAATTTCTAATTCAACAAATACTCAAATACAAAGTATGCATTAGATAAAGCTCTTGAGTTGAATCCAAACATTGAAAACTCTTTTAATCTGCCTTGAAAACAGCTGTTTAGAATTTTGAGTAGAAATAACAACTTCCTTCAGCCTACGTTGTTGATGTCCATTTCACTTCAAGCTGGGAGGAATTTCTCTTTGGTACTCTGCAACAGCAGCAAGCCTTTGCATCTATGATTTGACTATCCCCAGACATCGTAGGACTGGTATCCTGGTCCTCTTTGAAATAAATGGTAACACTTCTTTGAATTCAGTATCATGGGGGAGAGACTTGCTGAGAAGACTTAAGATCGTTCTGACACTTCGGTGGTAGTTGTCTGGAGTGCAGCTTACAGGAGCTCCTTTTAACATCTCCCACTACTGAGAGACTGCTTCATGTTTGTCTGCTGAAGGAATTCTTGATACAAGAATTAAGTTTTTTAGTGTCTGAAATGATTTAAACAAATTAGATAGGGTTTGTGCATATGCACATATAACTTTTATTCCTTGTTCATAAATTTTTGGGTAGTCTTTTTAAAAGTTACACAGTGACTCGGCATCAAACACCACATAGAAAATTTCTAGGCAACTGCCCATCGAATCCAAGGAAATATGAAAAAAGTGCAAGATGACTGGCATTTCAATGAACATCTACAGCAGTAATGATTTGCCACTTAGTGTAAACAACTGCCAAAACCCTGCAGGGAATGGCTTATGTTTATTCCACAGCCTGTTTTGCTGTGTCCAGAGGGTAGATTTTACGTGCATTTCACACACACACACACACACACACACACACACACACACAGACACACGTTTGTGCCTAGATAGGTTTTATATTCAGATGTTTGGCTAGTACTTGAAACTCAAAGGTAGAAGTCTTGACATTGTTCAGAGAAGTGAAGCCTGGATGAAACTTCACAGTCACTATCGAAGTGTGGTCCAGAACCTATTCACAGAAATAAAGGGATGCCCAAAGACCTAAGTAGGCTTTGAATCAGGAGTCAGAGAGAGCTGATCAGATCTTGTCAGTCAGATTTCAATCAGGTTATTGAGAAAGCAATTAGATCTGTGCTGTGCTACCACACAATACTATCAATCAATAGTTTAGGGTAAAAGTTAAAAGTGCTTAAATGCATAAGCCACAAATATGAACATGTTTTAGCAAAGATTGTGGTTATAGTGTATAGAAAACACCATTACATGGAATGGTATTTATTTAACTGCAACTAGGGATTTCAAGATGATGAGTAAGAAATATTCTAATAGAGTAAATACCAAAGAAAATCCATTTTCAGTTTTATAATATACTGTTCTTTTCCCTTTGGGCTTACGTGCCATGTACACAGTCTTTCATGTGATATTCTCATTTCCAAAGTGTTTTTAGAATGCAAGTGTGTTAATGTGCATTGATTAACACCTAGAAAAGTTTGTATATGTGTCCTCCAATAGCTTCTGATGAAGCGTAAGGAGCCCTTTTAAACCTAAAGGAGATGTTTGCATTTTAGTAGGATTTAGGTTATGCTTAAATTTGAGCAGATGTGGAAGAGTTTTGGGTCTTCCTTTTTGATGAGATGGTGTCCTTGTGTCTTTTTTTTATGTTTGTTGGTTTTAGTCAAGCAGCCAGCATTGTGTGTGGTTTGCAGTGGTGGGATGTTGACGCAGAGTGCAGATGCCAGTGGTCCTCCACACCTCTTCCAAAGCAGAATGGGATCACAGTCTGTCAGCAGAATTGCTGCCCTGCAGAGGGGCAGCCTGATGCTCACGTGAAAAATAACCAAGATCACTTCTGTGAACAGGGCTTTTAATCAGCTGTTTAAAAGTTGCTGATCCAGTTTCAAGTTTCTAATGAAATGAAGTGGGAGAAAGAAAGAGATCAGCATGCTGCCAGGCAAGAGTTCCAATCCAATGGTTCTCTCATTTCGAACGTGTGGGCTAAATACCTTTATAACTTAAGCTTATAGTATATTCACACACTAATAAAATGTTCTTATGTAAGGGTAGTTTAACCACCACAAGCTTATTTTATTTTATAAGACTAAACTATTTGATGCTCTAAAAACATTTTTCTCCTGTGAATGTTATTTATCACAAGTGTAGCTGAAACCTGAAACTTAATTATTAAAACAGATATTCAGACCCTTTCCTGACAAGAATGATGTGGATAAAAGACATTATTTCTGGAGGAAATCCTACTTGCCTTTTGGAGATAGTGCAAAATATTTCTGATAATCAGGAGGAAATTTTCTCTTCCACTGAAGTGTCTTAAATTATGAGCTTTCTACTGTTTTACAATAATTTTTTTAAAACCACCTAGAAGTTTTCCCACAGTGCTGGTTTAGAAGCAGCTGAAACTTTAGACACCACGCAGAACAGTCTGTTGTTCCACTAACATTGCTGGAAGTCAATCACATATGTATTGATGACCACCTAGATTGCTAAATGTACCCATTCTACTGAAGAGTGAAAGAAAATATTTCCTATATTTTTAGGTACAAGTTTGAATTGGCACTGCAACTGCTAAACCTTGCAGCTTAGACAGATGCCAGAGCTCCCACAGAGAAACTTTAAGCTGCATTATGCTGTACCTCGTATGCTTCCCCCTCTTAACTCCCCAGCAGTAGAAAGGTGCTCCCTCTTCCCTCCTGCTTCCCTTCCCCTCTCTCCTCTTGCCAGTTGTAGGGACCCCAAGGTCCTGCCTGGTATGTACTGCTCTCTTGCACTTGGTCCCAAGCAGAACGTGTCTTTTAATACCTGAAGTATCATCTGTCTCAGCTGTGAATCTCTTTTGGTTTGGGGGTAAGGGAGTTCAATGGATCACTGGCTTCCTGATGGCCTAATACTTCATTCAAAGCCCAGTGAAGATAAAGGGAAAAACCTGCTCTGGAGTTTCGGTGGTGTGGAGCAGGTCCTATATCCAGAAAGGAAAGGCAACCATTGAGACAGTGCCTACGCCTGGATTACCTCACTTCTGATCTTTCTCTGAGTCCTGATTCCTTGACAGGACCACCCGTTAATTTAAGTACCTGCTTTGTATGGTGCAGAGATACACCAGGAAGACTTGTAGGGGAGAAAAAAATGAACAGGATGCATTTAACAGTCTGTTTTGACTGTGAAATGAAGCTTGTTCTTCTCAGAAATAATTATATATATATACACACACCTTACTGCTCTTTTCTTTTTAAATAAATTTTAGCTCTGTAGGAACACAGACCTTGTCATGGTTTATTCTGATCCACTCAATTGTTCAGTTATTGTTCTTTTAGTGTAAACAATATTTCAGAAGATAGCACAAGTATTTACTATCTAGTAGAAGTTCTTTAGCAACAGCTTCAAATGTTTTTCTTAGTCAATATAATTAATTTTATTTCTTTGAGATGGATAGATATGAGCTGCCTAAATGAACAGATAAGCAGCATGTTGTCACTGCTAGATTACGCCATTCTTCATGTGGTTTGTAACCCCTTTTTTAACTCATATTCTCATTTATCACTGGCCTGGTGTTTGTTTTTCCTGATTTAGGATTGTGATATTGAACTATGTAAATAATATTGTGGTACATAATTTGTACTTTGTCAGCTTTGAAGTGTCAAAGTACAAAACAAATATGGATATTAGCTCTACAAATGTGAGGAAAATGCCTTTTGGGAAAATGGATGGTTAATATCTGCAATTTGTGTAGTCATTGTTTATTCATATTTGGCCACCCAATGTTTCTAGCGGATAGTATTTCAGAGTGCATAACCAGATGTTTCAGTGAGATGCACATCCTTTTGCTGGGATGTTCTCAGGTGTCTTTTTGCTGCTTGCTCACTGCTGTTCTTGGAGCATGGGGCTGAGCACTGCTGCTTCCCGTTCTCCCTGCAAGGCGTGGTGCTTGCTGCAGCTCACCCGGCTCCTGGGTGCAGCTGGGATTGTGTCCACCCTGCTCCATACACAGATTCCTCTCCTGGATGGCTTTGGCTGGCTGGCTGCTCTCTACTAGCTGGCTCTCTGGCCCTCATTTTTACCTAGTTAGTTGGCTGGCCTCTCCTGGCAAACTTCCCTCTCCTGGTCGGCTGGTGAAGCTCCCGGGCTGGCCAGCCTTTCCCTCCCTTCCCTTCCCTTTCCTTTTCTCCCCTTCGCACACATGGTGTCTGCTGGCTCCCACTGTTTATCTCTTGTCTCTCTGCCTCCCACTCATTTCTTACATTTGCTTTGATCCATCCGTCTTTGCTGCCTTCCTGTTTTTCGTCCCTCTGCTCTTTTGCTGTTTTGCTTCTTTGTATCCTTGTTTCCTTTACACTTGTTCCCTGAAGGCTTTTTGCTCTGGCTTTCCCCTACCTACAAGCAGTATGTATCTTTTCTAGAGCTTGCTGTCTCTCTCCTGTCTGTTCATCTGATCTAGCAGCCACATTGTTTGGAACAGTTACTAACAGAACACAGATTCGTGTTACAGGTTGGAGAAACTGTTATATTATCACTTCTTATTTACTATGGATATTTTTTATAAGTTTATAAATCTAGTCTATGCTTCCATAGAAACACCCATAGTAAAACCCCAAATGAAGCACTTTGTTGTGCTTCTGTGCCTTTTTCCCCATAATTGTGGATTATCAAGTATCTGTGTATGCTCTGTAATTCACTGTCGTCTCCCTTAGGACTCTTAGAAATGTCACAACTCGCTGTTTTAATCCAGACATCACAATTATAACTCTAGTCCCACAAACACTTCATTATATTAGTGTGGAATAAGGACTTTTGGGTATCACAATGATGGGAAAGGAAGTGCAGGAAAATTCATGGCAGTTGAGAATTTGCTGCTGAAGACCCTGTGAGAGAAGGCAGAGAATTCTCTGGCCATTCTTCTCCTGCTTGTTTCAATCTTTGTTCCAGAGTCCTTATTCAGACACAGTTCCGGGTGATGCTAATTGAAATTTTGTCTGAGTTAGGACTACAGAAACAGATATATTGTTACATGCTGTGGCATACCTGATGTAGTATGTGGTTAAACCCCCTGTAAATATCTCTATTTTTTGACCCTGTTTGATTCAAACCTATTTTTAAAATGTCTCTCTTTCTCTCCACATGTTTTCATTCTCCCTAATTATGGGGTAGCCTAATATCATAAATGACTCTAAGTACTGATTAACAAGTCAGTCCCTAATGGTAGCTACACAACCTTGTCAATGGGAAAATGCTCCTATCCTCCCCATATGTGTTTTCTCCCTTCATGACAGAAATATGAATCCCATGTGAGAGGGCATTTTTCCCATGTAGCAGCCCATTCCCTTCAAGTGAATATCATCAGTCCTTCTCCTCTAAGATTTTAAAAGTTTTTGGGTTGCTTTTACACATGTGTATAGATATATTTCTGGGGAAAAAAAAAGTTCATAGCATCTATTGAGTTGGAAAATTAATTAGACGACCTAATTGACTGTGCATGAGTTCCTCTGTGGAATGTGTTCTGCTGCTGTTGCACTCGCCCAGCACAGAAAATCTCAGGAGCAAGTTCCTCTTGTCTTTTACTAGAAACTGACAATTAATTGAACATTATAAAACCCCCATAAAACCCTAGAACAGTCCTCACTCCAAAAGAGAAAAAAACCCAAAAAAACCCAACCAACCATAAAACCTTGAAGAATCATAACACAAAAAAACTTTACATGAAAGATCTTTTCTCATTTTATTAGAGTAATGCCAAGAGGCCTGAACTCAGCTTGAGGCTCCCTTTATCATTCAGAAAACGTAAGTCTGTGTCCCAAAGGCTGTGTAGTCTGAAGAGGAAAAAGCCCCACCAGCATCCAGAGGTATTGGCATCCCCATGTTCCACGTGGGGAGCTAATATACAGGGAGATTAAGTCACTTGTGTAAGGATGTACTGGGAGTCTGTAGCAGAGTCTGAAACTGAACCCAGGTCATCTCAGTCCCAGCCAAGTGTCTCAACCACAAGACTCTCCCTCCTTTTCAGTATGTCAGTGTAGAAAGTAGGCCAAAAAGCAGTTTCCAGCCTTTAATACACAGCATTTTGCAAGGCTGTGAAGTATTAAGTATTAGACAGGCATCTGGATCAGCAGCAGTTCCTGCGGATACTTTTATCTGTAAACAGAAGCAAAGCCTGTAAGGGCTTTGTAAATTTTACATGAATTATTATTTTATCGATAAATAACATAGTTAAATTTATAAAAACTGTACTTAAATTCAAGGCATTTTTATGATTTTTAAGAATGGAAAATGTTTTTAAAGGACTTGTGTTGTCCGTGGCTCTCTAATTTTCGTATGTTTTAGATTCTGGTGGTACTCATCCATCACGAGGCATTAGCAGCGATGCGTGGCTATGCCAGGCTGTGCAGGGGCTGCACCGGGCGGTGTAAGCTCAGGAAGGGAGGCTCGGGTCGCATGACAGCCTAACGCTCCAGTGTTATGCAAAGGTTAAGTACTCCTGTGTTGGGAGTTAGTGAGGCTTGCAGTTTGCTGACCTAAATCTGAGTGATTCCTATTATGTTGAGTATTTGCTTATCTTTTGGAGCATCTCTGTGTAGCCAGGGTGTAACAAAACTTCAGCTTGAATCTGTTGTACCCCGAATGGAAGAGGATAAAAGAAGTGCAAGTATGAGCAAATATATGTACGTGTATAACCATCCCCCTTCTTCAACTGGGCTCTCCCATTTTTGTATGAAATCAGCATTAGTGTGTGGTAGCATACAAAGAACAGGCCAGAGCTTGTTTGTTCCCCTCAGTATGCTAGTTACTTATTCATAGATACCTGGCTTGTTTGCTGAACCCCTGATTCCTTTCTGCCACATCCCCCAAATGAAAATTACTTACCTAGTTCTCACTGGCTCTCATGTGTGTTCTGGAGCACCACTTTATGAGCTCCATTATTTGAAACCGTTAGTCCCAGATGTTGTGTGCATTTATACAGACAAATTTCAGTGATTGTTATGGAAAAAAAAAAAGATCAGCTTTGATGGGATTTATGCAGCATGAAGGTGAGAGGAACCTTGTTTTCTAAAATAAGTGATGAGAAATGATTCAAAATGATGATCAGTGTACTGGACCATTCAGTGCACATGACAGTTTCCAGGATTCTGATGCTATTCCTCATAAGCACATAATTAGTAAAATACGGTGGGAGTGTGTCCCTTTCAGTGGAACCACTATGGCCCAGCTTTTGACAAGAGGCCTCTGAATCTGGGTGGGTCTCTCTCTTCCCTGACACCCCCCAACACTGTCTGTTTTCTATGTGAGGGTGTTCATGCAGTCACAGGCAATGGGATTCCCCCACTGAATGATCATTCTCTCATCAAAGTCAGTGAGTCAAACGCTTCCCTTGTAACTGGGACCTGGGCTTCGTGCTGGATGTCAGGTCTTGGCACCAACAAAACCAAGCAGTTCTATCTAACAGAGGAAACAAAAACCTGTAAGGATTGTAGTCTTAGATCCTGAATGTTTCTGTTAAAGACACTCAGGCCGGTGACTGTTTCCAAGTTTTAATGATTTGTCCCATGTGTGGAGGCAAATGAAATCTTAGGACCTGACATTCCCTTCAACAAATAGAAGAGATGCCAGTTTCCAGTGCTGAGGTAAAAACAGATTTGTTAGCAGCAATATCTGTTAGACTAAAATAATGTATACAGAGCAAATGTGATGGGTAAGGAAAGGCCAAAGGCATCAGCCCAGATGCTATTAAAAACTTAAGAAATGTTAAACAATATGCTAAGAATGTGGAGTTGCTTACACTTTCAGTAAAGGCACAAAACCTTTCCCATATTTATCTAGAGTATTCATGGTAATTCAAAGTCTTTTAGAAGGACTTGCAGTTGTTCTTGACAAATACCTTAAGAACCAAAAAGTGCTCTTCATCATATCACTAACAGGAGTCAGTAAAGACCTTTTGCTCTTCTCTCCTGCTGCATGCAAGTAAGAAGAGAACTTGACCCCAACTTTGAGAATTGTATGTGGATTAATATCCCTTCCTCTCCCCCTCCTTCCAGTTTTAAGATACTTATTATTCTGTACTCTCTCACTGCTTGGGAAAATCAGACTTTTGATGTGGTTTTACAAAGAGTTTAATTGACAATTGTCATAAATAATTTCTATAATCTTAGATTAAAGATGTGATGGTCCTCAGTCACTTGAGGCCAGTCATTAACTGACTCTGGGGGACATTCACCCATTAGTGCTAAGCAAAGAGAAGATTCCTTCAACCAAGTGGTCAATGAAGACAGGAATGACAGAGGGCCTTAAAGAAATAATAGGAGTAATGTATTAGCATCTCATGTACTTCATATTGGTGGGTATAATATATATTTAATAAAATTACACTTGCTTAGTTGAAAACTTGTGAATCAAGATTGGATCATTTACCTTCTTGGTTTTTTACTTCTAGTAATAGAAATTGAATACATGTGAATTCTAGAGTTATGGCATGTATTCTGTAATATTTCAACAGCGATACTTCAGACTTATTCAGAGTTAAATAGTGCACGTTATTGCTGTGTTTATTTTTGGACCACAGTCTTAATGCAAATCCCATATATGTGGTTATGCAAAATGATCCAGATTCTGGTCATGATTACACTGGTGTACACACAGAGTGATGCCACAGTTTCATTGAGGAAGGAATCTGATCCTGTAACACAGAGGGTTGCATGGTATTTCAATTAAGTAGTTGATGTGTTTCACCATAGAGTTAGAGGTGAGGTATTAGTGTCTGAAGCAATTTTTGTACATTATTGACTTACATTTTTAACACTTCCTGTGATTTTTTGGTGGGCTATTGTGCAACCACGAAATGAAATAATTGTTAAAATATTTCTCTAAAAATCAAATACTCTGTGTTGTCACTGTTTTTCAGATATTTTTCATGTCTTTTTAGCTGGCTGTATAAAATATAAAACTCTATGTTACAGCCTTGCTCAAGAAGAACAGTATTAGTTATTCCAAAGTCTTTAGGCTAGTAAAAAAAAAAAAAAATCTTTATTTACATCATATCAAGTCTGTCATTGCTAAAATCATATCACAAAAATACATGTATATGAGAACACAAAAACCTGAGTGGTTGAAGAAATTTGGCCAGGGAGCTGCCTGCTATATGGAGAAGAGTCTTTACAGGGATACAATCTGTTTGCCCCTTCCTTTCATTCAGTGGAAATTTTCCACTGTTACAATTTCTCAGGAGTGCTGGTCTTTTTGGATTATGGAAAAGAGGGAGCTTGCTTCAGACAAGCTTGATGATTCCTGTTGTAAAGGAGTAAGATACTGATTGTTCTAATTACCTTGTAAAATAGCTGCCAGGACTTCAGAAGTTCAGAGTTCTGATAGGACCACAAAAGCTATTTGTGTAGGTATCATTAACATACCATTACAACACCCAAACCATCATTACTACATTTACTGCCTTCCCACACTGAAAGCAATTCGACTTCTCCCCATTTCTGCTGTATGTTTACTCCTGCTGTGTTTCACTGAGCTTGAGCACTGGAAGTTGGTTCCCTCTCTCCCTCTCATCTCCTGTTTTTATTTATAACCCATTTTCAGTTCTGGACTGAGTTTCATTCCAGTGCTCTGCAATTGCATTCTGTTTCATGGCTCTGCAGAGGAGCATTTATATTTTAGAAAAGAAAAAGTTACTTCTAGTGTATTGTACCACTCCATCTCCTTTGTAAATGTGAGAGGTATCTCTTTAAATTGTACGCATTGCGTTGTCTGAAAGCATTTTCTCTCTCTCTGGATGTCACTCTATGTAATATTCTGTAAGGCATTAGGATCTATTTTTCTTACACAGTTTGCACTACTTTTGGATAGCTGAAGTTACTT
Organism: Aphelocoma coerulescens; assembly: GCF_041296385.1. Taxonomy (NCBI): domain Eukaryota; kingdom Metazoa; phylum Chordata; class Aves; order Passeriformes; family Corvidae; genus Aphelocoma; species Aphelocoma coerulescens. The sequence continues at coordinate 2,547,499 of NC_091024.1, read as the reverse complement.
TAGTTAGTGTATTTTGGAGCCAAAGAGAAAAAAAATACCCAGAGCTCGTCTACTAGGTTTGTCTTTACCTTGCTAGTTAATAGTTAATACTTTGTGGTATGTAAAGAGAGTTTCTATAACGTGGCACTCCTAAGAACACTTTTTAAAAAATAGTAATAAACTTCAGCCAACTTGTTCTTTTTAAGTGAAACTTGCACAGTTCTGTAGTAGAATTCATTCTCCTTAATAATCATCTGGTCTTGACAATAAATATGTCACCAAAGCTAGTTATTTTTTAGCAAAAAGGGAGATGAAAATTAAGTCAGAATTTTATTTAATTGTTGCTAGCCTGTGAAAGAAATTGGAAAAATTAAAATCTACAAAGACAGGGTCCTTTGCAGCTTTTACAGCAAAGTAGGGTAGGCTAGAGTGTGTCAGGTAACTGACTATTCAGAAATGAGAAGTTATTCTACATTTAGCTGCATTGCTTACTGTTTTCTTCATCATGGAATAGAATAAAATGTGGTAACAATTTTCTGTATTTGGATTGCTGCCGCACATAATTGGGAACAACAGAGCTAAGGCTTTGATTTTGGTGAAATGCTTAGTCTGCGTGTTGGATTAAAATGTGTGCAACAAATCACTCCAATTCTGTAATAATAATTTCTGAACACTATTTTTTTTATTTTATTACTGTAATGTTATTACTTTTCAGTTACAGACTTTGAGAACTGGGTCAGTTGCATGAACAAAATTGGCATGAAAATAGTTGTATATTTGTTCTGGAAAATAGATTGCCAACATATGTTATAAAATAGCCTGAATTGTTCTGTGCATCAAATGTAAGTGATAATGTTAGTCTCATATTATTAGTAAGCTATTAATTCAAAGTCCTGTTCTTTAACCAGTATCCTAGGAAGACTAGGTAATATTTGCTAGTTAGACGTGTTAAACAGATCATCTGTGCAGAAATGGATTTGTGAAGCAGCTTACGGAATGGAAAATAAATTTAGGCTGAAGTGTGCCAGCAAGTCAATATATGAGAACAATTTGCAACAAGCAAAGGTGAGGAAGACATGAAGAAATAGGGTCATCAGAGTCATGAATTAAAGGGTAATATTCTTGGGGCTGGAATTTATATGAGGCAGTAACTAACTTTTTGGCTGCATAATACAGCATACAGAGTTATGGTACCAGTGTTAGATACTGCTTCCATGGATGTTCTTTACTCTTGTGAAAATAACAAGAAGCAACTTGGTGGTTGTCCGCAGCACAGCTGTAGTATTTTGAGACATTTCTGCTGCCAGGTTTATATCCCTGCCAGAAACAGTGCCTGAGTGGTTGCACTCCGAGTCCCTAGTTCCAGTGACATCTTAGCACTAGCCAGTGTTAAATCTCAGCTGTTTGAGCTCAGTGCTGCACTGTGTGCTGAAGCAGCTGGGAAATGGTCTTGCTTATATGTGAAACCATCTCTGGCACTGGAAGGGAGCAGACAGAAGTGGCATGGTGATAATTTCTTCACATACCACATCCAAACCTACCAAACCTCATTGGTGAGAAGTGTCAGACATCATAGGAAATAAGTTTTTAAATATTTACAGAGTTTTGTTTTCTTTTCTTCTGAACACCCTCTGATATCTTTGCCATGTACTTTCCAATGATGACACATTGGGATCTGACTGGGGTGAGTAATGGTGTCTGGCTGGGGGGAGGAGAGGACAGGGAGTGCTTAACAGTGAGTAATTATTTAAGGAAATGGCCTGTATGGAAAGAAAAGTGTGTTGTGATTGGATGCATTTATCAACTGGCCTTTCAGTGTCACCTGTGGACAGAGCATTATTGTGTCTGAGTTTTTAAATAGTTGGAAGTCAGTCTATTGAGCTAACTTGGGAATGTGTTGGGGTCTGGTCTTGATTCGGGCTGTGAATTGAGATGTGAGACGTGTCCGCCATTAGAAATGATGGAAGTAAATGATAGTTATCCCATGGTCATCCCTGAGCATGGTCATTCACTTTTCTGACCAGCAGTTAAAAGTCATAAGGTCTTGTATGCGAAATATCATTTCATGATCAATATCATTTCATGATCAATATCATTTCAAGTCTACAAGCAACTGACAGGGCCATTTTGCAAGTGAAGATGGAGTTATAAGCTCACTGCTCTTCCCTATTTCCTTTGTACGGTGACACACAGAGGTTTGCATTAATTTTATATGAGGTGTATGTATGTAGAGCCTTCTGTTGGTTCTCTCTGTCCTTATCAGGAGATTTTAGTATGTCTGAAAATACCTAGAATCACTTTGATTTTGAAATTAAGCCTGAAGTGCTAAACCTCTGTGTTCTGTAACTCCCTATATGCTATGGTGATGCTCTCTGCTACAGTCAGCTTGGTCATACTGTTCTCTTCTGTCACTGCCAAGACTCTCTGCAGTTCTTTGAATTTTACTGCAAAAATTCTCATTTCAGACACAGCACATCCTGCCTTCTGAAATGAGGCACATTGTGGTTTTCTCCATCACCTCCAAATGTATTGCTGCATTCTCTGAAGAGAGTGGAATGACTGAAGTACAGTGAAACGTACAGTGATGGATGCTGGGTTTTTCTATTGACAGTATAGTTGTTTGTATACTCTTTGGCCGTGTGAGATCAGGCTCCAAAGGAGCATCCCTTTCCTGACGTGTGGCTGAGCAGTGGCACAGGCTGCCAAGTGCAGTGGGTCACACCTGGGCAGCGCTGAGCAGCTGTGCAGAGATGAGAGGATGTTTCTGCCCTGTGCAGTCTCTCTTCCAATGTCCCTCTTTTATCCCCAGCTGGTGTATAAACCCAAGCAACTCTCCGAACAGCAGAAACAAAAGTGCTGCTAGGCAGGAAAATAGTTGGACTAATGATCAGCATTAAGGCACTTCACTTGCCTTAGAGCCCTTTCTGACCTTTCTTTCATTATTTGTATGATAATGGAATATTCCTTGCTTTCCCTTTCCCCCTGTACTCAAGAAAGGGGAAGTTGCTGGTTTGTGTTGCCAAGGGGGGTTTCAGTTGCACAGCGGTCTTGGCTGGATTTGGGGGTTCATGCCAGATTTCCCCCTGTGAGGTGCTAACAGCTGGGAGGGACTGGGTTTGCTGCTCAGACAGTGCTGCAGCCTGAGGTACAGTGTGAGCTGTGCATGCTGTGTGCAGAGAGCTGGAAAAACACCGCTCATTTTATCATTATCCATTTTTCTGTGGCAAGAGATGGCATTTTCCTGCTTCCTGTAATGAGGTCTTGATCATGATCAGATAAATGGTGGCTTGCTGCAGTCTCATCCTTTGCACCCACTTAGTTTTTATTCATTTTAAGAGAGGTGAAGGAGTCTGTCAACCTCCCTTAACAGGTGGTTATCCGTTTGCAAAACCAGGCTGTTAATTTGAAACATCAAGACCTCCTTACAGGAGATTTATAGTGAATCCTAGAGGGAAGAGGGACCAAATTTCATCCAGCATCCTTGCACTAGCATAATTGTGTAATCCAGGTTCCATTCATTCACAATGTTTTTAAACTTTATTTTTACATTAAAAACTATATTGTGCTTGAAACCAAGCAGAAGTTATTGTGAACAGGGGGCTTAAGACGTGTGTCTGGTGTCAGAAGTCTTGCACTATCCTGGTGCTTTTAGTCTCTTCGGTGCTGTCCAGAATTACTTGAAATAATTGTTATTTATTGCTGTGCTTGGTTTTGATCACAGCCTGACGGGACTACATATTTCACCAGCCTCTCTGCTGCTTTTAGGGATATGAAGGATCTTTTGAGAAGATAACTAAAATTATTTGATGGTTCTGACTGAAACAGGAATGAGCTCTTGATCAAAATGCAACTTGATTCTTTCCTGTGGAATTAATAAGCTGCATTGTTGCATGGTGTAAACCGCTGCCATTCTATTGCCCTCTTGCTCTTTCTGACAGTATATGAACTTAGTGTGCTTTTACCATTTCTACCATCTTCTGAGTTGTCTGAAGCTCCTTGTGGTGTTATTCCTTATCAAAATAACTAAGAAGTGTGTAAAGAAGCAGATAAAGTTGTTAGGTAATGGTGGCTACTGCCTTACTGAAGGCTGCTTGCGTGTGCTGAAATTTTCATTAGAAGTGACTTGAAAGATTTGAATTACCAGTTGCACATTTTTTAAAAATAATTTTTCTAAAATAATTTCAAGCTTCAACATTCTTCAGTTAAATTGAAGTTATCCCTAAGAAAAGAAAAAAACAACCCATACAAATTGCATAATAGGTTTTCCGGCTATATTTTCCCTATTTCTCTCTTTCCAGCTCCTGACTGATCACTGGTACCTTGTGTTTGAGCTTTCCTTATGGAAGTACTTTGAGTAATCACAAATGACATGAATGTGTAAGGAACCTTTGTTGCTACAAAACAAGGATTGGGGTTTTAAGCTCATATCCTCTTTTCATTTTGCCAAAGTGTTAGTAGAATCACTTTTTTCTCTTAGGCCTTCATCTTGTTATAAATAAAAAAATCTTAAATGCACTATTTCAAACACTTCAATTTTAAAGCTCTTTTTATTTGGCCTCTGTATAAAAAAATGGACTGATGTGTGGATTTCTCTGTGGCCTTAGGCTGGTGTGTACATTCAAATAATCTTTTTCATATGCATTTTCTGACTTTAGAATTTTCCATTAAGAACAGAAAAGAAAATCTTGTGAAAATGTGGAAGACTGTATTTGAGAAAGTAGAAGGAAAGCCGTATTTAGAAGAAAACTGAGTATTAAGAATAAAATTTATCAAGGCAAAATATTAGGTGAAAATACTCTGTAATTCTCCATACTAAAGTGTTATGGACTTGAATAATAACAAATAGGAGCCAGACTTGCTTGGTTTTGAGTGCATATTTAACCCACATCTTGTTACTGAGACCTTGTGGAAAGATTTGCATGATTATGAAGTTAATTTCATTGGGTTCACCATATTTCTAAGGCATATTAGCCACTGCTAAGTCATTTATAGCTTGAAAGCAAACAATTGTAAATGCTGATCCATTCATATCCTACCATAAAACACAAGATGGGTTATTCACCACTGTCTGCCGCGTGCCCTCACTGCGACGGAGAACAGAATGAGTCCTTTTTAACCCATCTATATATAAACAGCAGAGGGACACTCTACAATGAGGGGCTTCATTCTGGGGAGGTACTCGGAAGATTTCCTGCTGCCAACACAAGACTATGGCATTTCTAAAGAAATTGTTGTCTCTTGTTTTAGTATTTGGGGTTACGACATTGGGAGTTTTGCATAGAGTAAAGCACAAAGTCTTATTTTGATCAAAGATGAAAAATCGATCTGGGAAATAATTTTTTTTAATTGATAGGTATAATGGATCATGACTTATTTATTTTAATTTCTGTGTTGAAGGAATAAGATGAAGCTGGTAATATTTGGGTTTGTACTGCATGCTTCCAAAGCTGCATTTCTACAATGAGAAAGAAGGCAATGTAGGTTTTAACAAAAGCAAAACAAGCCTGTTGAACTGAGAAAATTGTAGCAGTTACAAGAAAGCTCTAAAATAGCGAAAAACTTGATAGAAGCTGTAGTGTAGAAAATTAATATGGGAAATGGAGGGACAGAATAAGAAATACAAAGCCAAAGAAAGTTAAGATGATGATAAGGAATTAGGTAATCAAGGGCAAGAAAGATGTTATCAGAGATTACAACTAGTTTCATGATGAGGCTGATGGAATTGCTAGAGAAGGGTGGGAGAAGTGTTCAGTAAATGTAGCTGAACTGTTTGGAGGAGATAGGACAGGGATTTTATACTTGAAATCTGATAGCCTTTCAGGCAGAAATTAAATAGCAGGAATTGGATTTACGTATTTTTATACAGCTCGTCCAGCTAACCACAGAGCCTGAAAACAGCTTTTGGGTTCTCACATGTTAATTCTCCACAGATCTGGAAATACAAGACAAATTTCCAGAGGCTGAAAGAAAACTGTTGATGATCCAGTATTTTAAAAGGAAAAGAGATTATCTGAGTGATTATAGGTGTGTTAAACAGGCAAAAGATAGAATGGCAATTATCAGAGTGATACAGGGTTAATGAAGAGTAAATGGTATTTAGTGTCATTTAGTACAAGTTCATCAGAGAAAGGTCCTTTGATGTAACTCAATATCCTTTCTGATATCATCATGTTAATTGAGGAAGATAACAGTAGCAATATAGCATTATTGTTTGCCTTACAGAATTTCTGTAAGCCATTTTATTATTATATCAGAATGGCTTGATTAATTATCAGAATTACAGCATGTGGACACAGACAGCATCTCTGGGTTGGCATGAAGATTAATTAAATGATCGGCTTCAGGGTGCATCTGGTGTGGGGAGATAGAGCAGATGGGAAAGACGTCCATTCTTGCTTCTGCCCTATTTCACACTTCTTAACAATGATGTAGTGAAAACATATTATTGTTAACAAAGATCAGATGTGGCGTGAAAATTGGAGGAATTTATAATGTCAGGACTCTAAGGCAGTGTGGATTGCTTAGTGACCTTGGCTGAGGTATCTGGTAACTTCTTCAGTACAAACAAACAACAGGTTCATAATTTGCTGGCTGTGCTTACAGGATGCTGGACTCTGTCCTGGTGCACCATAACAAAAAAGCATTTTAGAGTTGCTTGTGAAGAATTAACTGGAGTGTGCACCCTGGATGTACAGGAGACAGCAGGAGCTGGCAGTACCACTGTTTGGCTTTTGCCCTTGGAGGATGGAACAAAATGAAGCCTACTAGTGTTTCATTAACATCTCAGTTTGATTCTGTCTGTTGGCTAAGTGGTCTGTCCTACCATAAACAAACCAAAGCAGATGTGTTCCACATGCCCTCCATGCAGCTGTAGGCTGTACCCACATATCTGGTACAGCATATGCCTGAAGAGCAGTGAAAACTGTCCTCCAAAAACTTCCTGCAGACTCTATTTGCTTCCCTTGAGCCTCATTTGAGAACAACAATATTGTGGAAATAAACATATCCTAACTCTTTTATCAGTATTCTTTTAAATAATAGGCTGCATATTTAAAAGAAACTGATGAAAAGACCCTGGAAAGAATATTACGAGTCATTAAATGAAGCAGCAAAGGGCACCTTCAGATGTAATATTCCTGGTAAAATAGTCGCAGTTTATATTTTCAGTGGATTTGAATTAAAGAGAGAGAAAAAGTGTTCTCTGTAGACCACTTCTGACATAAATTGTTGGGTTGGTGGGCAATTTGTGTGAAAAAGAATTGCCTTAATGTGCTGTTGTTTTGCTTTATTGTGAGGTTTGTTGTGTATTTTTATTGTGATCTGATCAGGTTTCCTGTTTTTGGTGCAGATTACAGGACGGGCCCTTGCTTCACTTTGGTAACCAACCAGATGTGCCAGGGCCAGCTCAGTGGAATTGTCTGCACAAAAACCCTGTGCTGTGCAACTGTTGGGAGAGCGTGGGGCCATCCCTGTGAAATGTGTCCTGCCCAGCCGCATCCCTGCCGCCGAGGCTTCATTCCAAACATTCGAACGGGAGCCTGTCAAGGTAAGTTAGCAGCAAAGCTTCCCCAAAAGCTGCTGAAATTGTTACTGGATTAATCTTAATTGAGTTACACTGCTGTGAATAACCTGTCCTAAGCCATTCTCAGCTATATGTGTGAAGAATGGAAAAACACTGTCAGATGCATTACTTCATGATTCAGTGAGTGCCTGATGTTCAAGTGAGTACATTAGTAACTCAGGTCATGTGGGAGCAGCCAGCATCTTAATGAATTTTTCACTGCCAGCAGCCCTTTCCCTTGGTTCTGTAATGGTGTTTTTGAGTATACCACTCGATCATTCTGTGGAGGAATTTGTTTTGTTTCAGAGAGCACTCCAAACATGCAAAAATCAATCTGTGGCAGTACTGCCCCATTCATCTGGTGTGGGGTTTTTCAGCTAAAAGTTGTTTAATTTGGATTCATCTTGGATGTCTTATCTCTTGAGCTATACTGCTTTGACCTGGAGAAAAGTGCCTGTCGTGCCATTTGTAATGCCCTATTATATATTTTATACAAGTTTGGAAATGCATTTGCATTTGTTTCAAATCATAAAATCCACCCAGATGTTGCTTACTTCTTTCAGAGCATGCCTTACCATAGAAAGTCCTTACACTGCTTTTGGCTTTTAGTCTAATACTTCCAGCTGTATAAATTCTTTTATTGTCTGGATGTCTGGCAGGAAACAGGAGAAAGTTAACAGGGGCAACTATGTATTAAACTGATGTGGATTATACTTTCCCAGTGCCATATCTTTGGGGCCAGTTTATTTCAATCTGTCTAACATTTTCTAATAATTTACAATATTTTTGAAAATAGGGAAGATAAAGATTATAAATCAGTGAGTGATTTTATATAATCATGAAATTCCTATGAAGGGACTTCAAGGCATTCCATTATATAAAAAATGTAGATACCCTCTGTCACGGGCCAAGTCGTGGTTGGTGCCTGCAGACAGACATGATGAACTTCAAGATGGACATGGTTGTGTGCATTGCATGATGTGCCCATATTTTGACCTCAGTGATTTTGTTCCCCCTCATTCTGTAAAGGTCAAGACTAAATTGTGCAGAAATCTGTGAACTGAGGTTCTGGACACTTTTGAAAGCCTATGTACATAAATATGTGGCCCACACCCCTGAACTTATGCCACACCTAGTTATATCCCTCTTGTTTGTGTCAGGGGAAAGCTGCAGTGAGCTCTCTAATGGGTTTGTGCAGTTTGGAATAAGGATACTTCTGCTTACTGCACATTTCTTTGCAAACAGCTACATTGATGCTGATCTCTGTGTGGTGCCAGAACAGTTTTGGCCCTGTACATTTGACTTGTATTTTCCAGCTTTCCCTTCATAAGTATTGTGTTTGTAATTTCAACAGATCTTTTATGGAATCACATATTAGCTTTATTTTTCATGCAATTGTACTAAATTCTTTTGAAATCAGATAACATCCATTCAGACTGAAGACATTTCAGGGATTTCACATCCCTATTCAATCTAAATAAAGGAGAACAGGTTAAATAAAATCCAGGTTCTCTGAGGAGAAAAAGGAATCATTATTATTGTGTGGAGAAGTCAGAAAAAATAAAGCAGAAGTGAGGGCAAGGTTATTTTCAAAAGTAAATAGATTATCACTGCCCAGAGTTTGACTTTGGCTGAAAGTTGAATTAATATCACAGCCTAGATTTTTAAAGATACAAAGAAGAAAAAATGAACCAAAAGGTGGAATTTTGAAACAGACATCATGACTCAGAAGCCTGACTTTTGTTTTTTTTAGTTTTTGAGGTTTTTTAAAGTCAGTACAGTGCCACGAAGTCTGGCTGATTACTGTTACTAAAGCACAGCCCATTGCTGTAGCTCAAGTCCCAGCAGCAGTGTGGTTGAGTCAAGGCTGCTGAGGCTGTGCTGGTTCTTTGACCTCCCAGCCCAGTGGTTCCCTCAGGGATAGCTCTGCTCTGCTGCTGCACCCCAGACCTGGATTGGTTCACCCCGGGATCTTTGCATAATGCTTTGCTGTGTGCTGCAGATATGCCCCATGGCATTCCTGAAACTTCCTCCTTGTGGCTCCCAGGAAAATTGCCTCTTGGCCTTTTGTACAGACATAATACTTCACTTTTCAGGCTTCAAGACACACAGCTGTCTCTCTGGGATTAAAAAGGGAGGTTTGGAGGCATCATCTCCTTCAGCTTGTGTCCGTGCATTGAAACCTTTGTCAGTGTGAAGCCCAAGAACTCAAGCAGCCATGTTTTATCGGCAGCTGGTGGTTCTCCTGAGGAGATGGGGGAAGCACAAGCATTTGGTTCAGAGAGTGGGGTGCTCTGTGCTCCTGAAGGAGCTCCTGAGCAGTAGAGACAGGGCAGCCCCTGGGGACTGTGAGCCAGACTTCCTGAGTGTCCTATTGCAATGGCACTCCTCCACCTCCTTTAGCCTCTTTTCTGTAGCTGTTATTAAGCCGTAGCAACACTTCTGCAGCTAAGTGACGACACACGTTGTTGCACTAAAATAATTGTGAGGCCAGAAACTGGGGCCTCTTGAAAATGTTTGTCTTGAGCTTACTACCTAGCCTGTGATATCATCTCTGTTGTTTCGTTTTCCTCAGTGAAAAAAAAATGAAAAGCAAAGAAAGAAAAATAAAAGGGAAAAACCTCTCCACATTTATGTATCTCTAAGCAGGTCATTAATAATTCCTCCTGAGACATTAATTATGGCTGTGAAACTTTCAGAGTCAAATCTGAACCACAGTCTAATGTCATCGGTGCTGATCTTGCTGGAGTGTCAAGTTAATTTCCATCAGTAATGACTCTGCATTGCTGTGCCTCTCCATGAGGCCCCCTCCATGCACACTGCAACTGCTCCTCTGTGCTGGTGGCCTAAGCTCTGCATGGAGTTGCCAAGATTTTCGAGGGGGCAAGTGATTTTGGGTGACCAGCTTTAGACACTTCAAAGAAACTTGAGTTCTGGCAGGCTGTGTTCTCTGCACACCATTCCCCAGATGTTTTGGAAAAACAAAGCAATAGCAGTTAGATATTTAATGTCTGTAATAATAATAACCATGTGATTTCTTGCAGAAAATATTTAGAGTACTGTACTTAATCATACTTTGCATAGAGTAATTACAAAATCAGTGTCTGTCTTCCCAAGCAAGTATCATAATATTATGATGGGTGAAGAATGGATTTAAGCATATTTAATTTCTGTGTAGACAAATTATTATGGCTGTTCTTGAGAAATGAAATAAAAGTGGGTGTTTTTTTCTTTTTTATGTCATAGATGTGGATGAATGCCAAGCCATCCCTGGGATCTGTCAAGGGGGAAATTGTATTAATACTGTTGGATCTTTTGAGTGCAAATGCCCAGCTGGACACAAGTTTAATGAAGTAACACAAAAATGTGACGGTAAGAACTTCTAGAACTTTCTTCTGAAAGTAGAAGCAGGGGAGTCTTCTTTTGGGAGACCAACTTTGTTTAACAGTTTGTAACAAACTTTCTGTCTCTTTTGCCTTGAATATGCAAATAATATTATTCACAACAAATACAATAGGGGTGCTTTCTCCCAAACCAGAGAATGTTAAAAATTAACTTAATTTGAGCAGACAACTTTCATAAGTGATTAGTGATTTTGGAATGCCAACTTTCAGTACCATAAAAGTATTTGTGAGAGAAAGGTGTGCATTCATCATCCTTTCTTTCATCAAGTGCCCTTTAAGAAGCACTCAAAATATTTTAGTCATTTTAGAAGAATTACGACTTACTCTTTCAAAAGAAAAATCCCTATTTTAGGCAAAACTTTATAATTTATTTGCAGGTTAGGGAGAGCAGTTTCAGAAGAGCTTGTACACAGCATGGTTTACATATTGTCTGCCAGTGATTTTGGCAGAATGCAGCATACATTTAGGATAGAACAACAATGCAAGTGTTTCCTTCTGTGGATGAAGTACCAAGAATGTGGTGAATAGGAGAGACTGAACATGTGCCTTGTTTAAGCATTAGTACATGAAAAGCTGAGAGTTGTAGGCTGCATCTCATAAACATTTTGATGATATTTTTCAATTGCTGAATCATCTTAAAAAAAAGCCCTACCAACAACCAAAGAACAAAAAACCCCAAACAACCACCACCCTCAGAGCCTGCACTTGCTAACAGTTAAGGAACTGGACTCAAGAACCTCGTGTAGGTTATTGTGTTCCCAAATTCTGCCACAGATTTCCTGCCCCATTTGTGAAATGTCTTTGCAGTGATCAGCTGGATGCAAAGATCAGATGAATTTTTCCTTCTTCAATTTCATACCTATTGATTTTTGAACCTCTGCAGACAGGGAGTTACTTTCAGTACATCTTCATATTGTATGTACCAAGCAATTTTAGTTAAAGCTCAGCAGGTATTAATTCAAATAGTGAAAAGTACTGCCTTTATACCAGTGGCATAAAATAAGATAGAGGCTCAACATTTAAGAGCATGATCATGCAACAACAGCATATCCATTCTGTTCTTTCTAAATTATCTTTTGAATTTTATAAGACAATATAAGACAAGCTGTTTGTTTTACAGGAATTAACTGTAATTAATTCTGATACATAATAAATAACGTCTGACTGTTTGTTTGGTTTAGCTTCCAATTTAGTGAGCAGGACTTCTGGCAGTTGTAATATGTCCTTGGGCACTGATTTGGTTCAACTGGGAGCTACCTGCTGAATTACCAGCACTGTTTTTTCAAGGGGTCTCCATTAAAGTTAGATCATAATAGCAATCATCAAGTACAGGGAGACAATCAACAAGATGGGAAATGAGGTGTGTTGGCCAAGGTTCTCTTTATTAGCAGACCTGGTGGAAATCTGTATTTTAAGTGCTACATTATTTCACTGCTTGATATAACCATTTCTTTTCCGTTGGCACTAATGCTGAGGTAAATTCTTCTTTTTGTGGTGACTGGGGGAGTAATTTTTCCTGGAGTGACATTTAAGTCTGCGAGTGCATCAAGTATACTTACCTTTGTAAAACTCGCATGCTTAGCAATGACAATGTTGCTTATATGGATGTCAACACTAATATAAATAGTGAAATACTGTTTGGGTTAGGCTCAACCCTAAAATAAAGAGTGATGATTTTGCTTTTAAAAAGGTCGGACTCTATATAAACAGTGGCAACACTGACTTTAAGATAAACATTGGTGAATTTGAGTCAGAAAATGCTTGAATCTGATCCATTTACGATTGCATTTTTCTCTGTTAATTAAGGGCTTTATTCAGACCAAAATTCAATTTCCACATTTTTTGTCACTGAGACTTGTGGGACTCCTGTGGTGTATAATCTTGGAGCAGAAGCCAGAAGTCTCTTAGCAGTGCTCCCAGGGCACTCGGACTTGAGGCTTTGGCAACATCCTCGAAGTAGCACTGAACAAAAAGTCACACCCCTCTCACACACCCAAGTGAGGAATGTGACCCACATCGGGACAACTAGCAAGATGCTGGGGAAGAATGTGTGCACAGGGGACCCAGGGCCCTGCTCCACTCAGGATGGCTGAGTCTGCAAACTTGGGTTATCTGTGTGCCACCCCAGTCCCTCCACTACTTTCCTGAAAAGGCAAGGGGCTACAAAAATATTAGAGCATCCGTACTTTACCTAGAAGAGCAAGAGTTGTTAGTTTTTATACTATTGAGTTTTTATATTACTGTCTTCACAGAAGTAGAACTGAGATCCTCTCTACTTGCTAAAATTCTCATTAATGGTCCTGCGGGACTTCGGGTGTTCCCCCATCTGGTGGGGCCAAATTCCAGTTTAGGCGTTACATTTAAATTCTTCCAGTCCATTTTAATGACTACGGTATTATTCACTCTTTGCCTTGGTGTGTTGGGTGGTGTTACAGTATTTCATCTCAGAAATTTTTGTGGTTGGTGAAATCATTATTACAGTCATGTGTCTGTCTTTTCGTAGATCTCTGGAGGAGAGGTTGGGTAGAGTCCTGTGATGCCATTATTTCTAGCTGGATGCTCCCTGTCAGGAGAGCATCTGGGTGATTGTAGATGGCTGTGACAAGCAGATGTCATTGATCAGCCTAGAGAATAACCTCCCTTTCTGCTCTGTTTGGCTGATTACTCTTGTAGGTACCATGGAAAAGATTGAGCTGTTTTTAACCTCAGCAGAACTCCAGGTTCCTAGGAGATGAGGGCAGTGCTAATTAGATGCAGCTGTATTGTTAAGACAGTCTCTGGAAACCAAGGGCAAAGTAACTACACATCACAGGCAGGCTACTGGTGGTAATTAAGGAGCACTTGGGGCTGACATAGGTTGTTATTCACATAGCTGTAGATAATACAAACTAGCTGTGGAAGAAACCCTTCAAGTTCCCTCTGTGTAGCTATGATGAGTTGTAAGAATTTGTTAGATTTTTTTCCTGCAGACTTTGAAAATTTTTCTGCATTGTATCCATGATGATGATTTAGTATAATGATTGAGGTTTTTTAGTGAAGAGAATCATGATATGGAAATTCTATTTTAAAATCACTGACAAAATGTAGGGGGAATTACGGATGCTGCCTGATTTCTGCAGTAGATATTTCAGATACACTCTAGAAACCTGTTGAAACTTCAGGACATTGATTTAGTGGAGAAAGTCAGGGAATATAATTTTTGTTGCCTGCAGTCATCCTGGTCTGAGCTGTAATCCTGTCAGATTGCATTAGTTGAACAATACCTAGCTGCTCAGTGCTTTTGTGTGGGGGATTTCCAAGACAAAACCCGAGTGCAGTAAGAAGGACAGGCAGTTCAGTAGGTGGAACATCTCCCTTTGAGTCTGTATTGAAGCAGTGCCTCAGTGTGGTACCAGGAGATGCTGTGCTGCTGGAGATAATGGTTAAGCTCCTGATCACTGTGGTCATGGCACAGTTTGCATTCTGGTCTCAACACAGTTTTCTTAATTCTGGTATGCAGAATTCAGTGCAGATACAGTGGTTTTTAGGTTCTGTTTCATTTCTCTTTATAAAATGCCTAACAAAAGATGCTAATTCAAAACTGCTGATTATGCCCCAAATTTGATTATTACTAATAATTATAAAATACCTCTTCTTGTGCCAAAACTAATTTAGCTAACCTGCCCCTGCATCTCTTTTTGTCTTGAAGATATCGATGAATGTAGCACCATTCCTGGAATTTGTGATGGAGGAGAATGTTCAAACACAGTTAGTAGTTACTTCTGCAAGTGTCCTCCAGGGTTTTATACAGCTCCTGATGGCTTAAAATGCATAGGTGAGTAGAATCCTGTGAACAATAGGACCATAGGTGTCATAAACATTCATGAATTTATAAAATGGGTAAGAGTATGTCAGAAACATATTTCAACTTGTGAACTTGAAATCCTTCTTTTATATAAAAGTACATCACGTGCCTGTATATGTATTCTGAAATGAGTTTTCCATTTGCAGGATGTTTCTTCTTTACCTCTTCATTGTGACCTTCTCTTTTATTTTTCTGCCACAGTTTTTCTATTATGTCATATTTGTTGCTTTAGAACTTGTTTAACCATCTCCTTGGTACTGTTGCTTTCATGTTTGTCTTTAATTTAGTCCGTGTTATATTCAGCACTCATTTAGAAAAGCAAATTTGCATTCCAGCTGTTATGACCCTAATGCAGGTATTTGTCATTAAAAGAAATAGTGTGATAAAGTGAGTATGGGACATTTTTGTGTGCTTTTATGATGCTGATGATCTGGCAGGGCTGTTCTCTCAGGCTTTCACGGTGGCAGAGCAGAACCCATCTTCCAAAGGCCCGACCAGGAACCAAAGAACTTTGTGAATTAAATGACTGCCACTGCAGTACCAAAGCCCTAAAAGAACAGTGTTAGCAGTTAATGCTTCTGGGAAGCATACAGCCTGCCCTGAGGCAGGTCTGTTAATTTATTTTTTTCTCATTTTTGTGCAGTAATTTCTTTCTTCAGTGCCAGTGCTGAATTTTGGGCAAAAATCAAATGAAAGGTGTATTTCCTCAGTTTTAGCTTGTTTTTTTAAAGGCTCTTACACAGTGCCAGCATTAGGAATCAAGACAGCATCCTGTGTTTAGTACCTTTGGTAGAAAATAATTTCAGAAAAAAATTGGAAAGAATCCCAAACTTCACAGAGATTAGTACCAAATAATATTAACTTTCCTGGGAGATCTGGAAGTAGTTTGGGTTGTGATTCATTTTGAATGGTGCCATTCCGTTTCTGCAGGTTGTAAGAAATAAACTGTTTTTCTTCCATCATCAAGAACAGCTTTTCTGTAGTTTTGATCCATACTCTACACTTAAAATGCCAATGGGGATTGCTTTTATTGCTTCAGATTAATAGCTTCTAAATTGCTATGCATCATTAAATCATTGATTGCTGCCTGCACTTAATATTTCTGAGCAAGATTCACCTTCCCATAACAAAAATTTTCTAGAGATGCACAACTTGCATTTTCTTTTTACTTTTTATATCACCACTCAGTCAGGACTGGTCAACATTCACACCCATGTCACATTCCTGCAGTTTCCCAGCATTTTTACATTTTCCCATGTAGTAGGCTGAGGCAATTCAGCTAAAGAATTGGAGTTTTGAATGGTAACAAAGTATGATAAATAATATGCCAGACTATGAGCCATCATTAAAATTTTGGCTTTGTGTTCAAGGCAAGATGTGCTAAATGGGAAGCACTATCAATTGTCTGTAGATATTTTGGATTCAGGTCTAATATGCAGACTCATACTTGCCATATTCACAGGGACAGAGCCCAGATTTGTATTACTGCTGGGCAAAACATGTAATCTTGATTTAATTACAACATGTCTGTCTTAAGTGAAAAGTGTTAGCTGAACGTGTCTGTTCTGTTAGAGAGGAGGAAATGCTTCTGAGAAATGTATCCCTTAGGGGACTCAAACTGAGCAGCACTGGGGCCAAACATCCAAAGGATGCACCAGGAGCTCCATTATTACAAACCTTAAAAATAAGAACAGACAAAGCAAAGATAATATCTCCTAGAGCTGAAGAGCAGAAACAAGAGGAGGGCATTTCATCCCAAGTACATGAAGAGTGTAGTGAAGAAAGTTGATAGCCTGTACTTCCAACTGGCATATTTTTTATTTTTGAGAGACAAATTTTTATTGAAATTTCTTCTCATGGTGATTTTTTGCCTTTTCAGAAGGTTGTAATTTTTAGTAAAAATAATAAATACTAAAATCTGAAACAGATAAAAGTTGTTTCCTGCTGTTCTTGTCCTTATTTGTGTGATTTTACCATTTGAAACAGAAAAGGAAAGGGGGGAAAACAAAAATATTCACTTCTGATTACAAAGATGGAAAGATTTGGTATTTTTCTCATAAACTTACTGGGTTTTTTTCTGAAAATTGTGACTTTTGGACACCCTCTTATACTTGTAGCTAGATAAAGCTGTTTGCTGTGTGCTCATCTCTTCATGGCTCATTGTGTCCTTGCACAGATCCCATGTAGATTCCTTTTCCACTTCTTTCCGTTACTGCTCTTAAATGTTTCAAAACTTGGTACTGACCAAAATTGAGAAGGATGAATTACAAAGGAGGATGATCAGGTCTGTTAGATTATTTCCTTCTTCCCATCCACCCCACTGTCACACCAAGCAACTGAGTATCTCTCCAGGAGTACTGGAGAACAGTTTTGACTCCAAGGAGTTCTCTTTGATTTTTAAGAGGGTAGATGAAGGAGTAAATACGTGTGGCAGTTTAGCTGGGTACCAGGAGAAAATGGAGAACCAGTAATAGAACTGAAAACTCTTTTTTTGTTCTCTTTTTCAGATTTCCACCATATGATAATATGAGTGATCTAATTAAAGTTTGGAAGTAAAGGCCAACTGACTCTTTTAGCTGTACTGCCAGTAATAGCCACGTTCAGGGTTCCAGCTAATAAAAGGCAGAGCTATCACAGACTCTCACAACATATCACTATATGTCAGCTTCCTCAAAATAGTATGAAAATTTCCTGGGTTTTTTTACATCCACTTGTGTAGCTAGTAAATTCTGGAAAGCACTGGTACTAGACAGATGAATCCACCATGCCCTAAGTAATTGAGGTGCTGTTGCTTTAGGGAATGATGTCTGCTGTTGTAAGACTGTATCTGCAACTTTTTCCACTACATTTTGACAGCAAGTATTTGTATGTTTTAGAAACAAACTTGGTCTGGTTTATCATGCAGCATCAAATCACATCACAGCTTATATTGAGTTTGACATGATGTGACATATTGTGAAACAATTCCTCAAAGCTTCAGATGGTATCACAAGATTATTTTTTATGATTTTTTTTTTAATCTCATCCACATTTTCTTGTCCTTCTCTAAGCTGGGCTATCTCTGTGCAATGTTGTTAGAGCTGAGTATATAAAATCTGGGTACAGGACATTCTTTGTGCAAACATATGCTTATCCTTTTTAGACAGGAAGCCAACACATCTCCATAAACTGTGTGATTGCACCAGTTAAAACTGTGTTGCTCTTTCTTGCCTGCAAGCCTATATCTTGTCAAATCACTACATACTTCATCTGGGGAAGCCATGGCTAATGAAAAATGAACTAATGCTTTGAGAGCTGCAATGCTGTCAATTTACTGCTGTGCATCCATGCTTTCAATTCAAGGCTTAATTGATCTGGTACTATCATTAATAGAGATGACACTGTGGTTTTTCTTTAGGTGCACAGAAGCATATGTTGTTATAGACTGAATATATGTTTTTCCTGCATTTTTGCCTCTGTTGACTCATTGTCGTTCCATATTTCACTGCAGCTTTCTCACAGGTTACACTTGAGTCTGAAGCAGCCCAAATATTGTCTAGATTGTTCTGGTTTTCTGCTTCTTGTAATGTTGCAAGGGCTATGTCATTGATAATGCAAATCACTCCAGAAAAGTGGGACCTTTCCCTTTTGTGAAAGTCCCCTTCCTCATTGGGCTGATGGTCACCCGTGCATTTCTTTCTCTTGGCAGACGTGCGCCCTGGATTCTGCTTCTCCACGCTGAGCAACGGGCGCTGTGGCAATCAGCTGCCGCAGCCCCTGTCCAAGATGCAGTGCTGCTGTGACAGCGGCCGCTGCTGGGCTTCAGCTCCAGCCACCGCTCCAGAAATGTGTCCCATCAGATCCACCGGTATGAGCACACCTGAGCTCTCGTCAGCATGGCTGAATGCTGGATTCGCTGTGATTTTTTTTTTCTTAGCCATAATGTTTTCCTTAAAGAACTGCACAGAATGGTTGAGGCTGCAGAGCACCTTGGCAGATTGCTTAGTCCAACTACCCTGCTAGAGCAAAGCCTCCTATGGCAGGGTGCTCAGGACCCCCAGGAGAGCAAGCAGACAGAAGGAATTATTTGTTGCTAATTAGTGTTTTGTAGCCAAGTTACTCTGACCTTACCTAGTTCAGATTTGTTTTCAACATCCTCTTCAAGTTACTTCCTCTAGACCCTTCTAATATATCCCTATTCCCTCTGCATTTTCATTCTCATTGGGAAACTGGGATTTCCTTCCTCATGACAAGCTTTCTGAGGTGCCATATATTTCCCAAAATTTGACACAGAAGATGGTTTCTTTCTGCTACCAAAATGTGCTGTTCTTTATTGCCTCCTTGTGTATTGAGATCCTCAGATAATGTATCACTTGAATTGAGAGAAGATGGTGAGCAGATTGTGAAACTAAGTATGGGGGAGTGGAGGGAAGATGATTTTGAGATTGTTTAGGACTGGAGACCTAATAAAATGCTTTAGAAAAGGAGGATACAAGAAACTGAAGAATTTATGGGAGGAGGTTAAGGGAGGTGCAGAGTTAATGGAGGAATGGGATTGTAAAACTATAGCAGTGTAACTGAAGAAATTGTCAGAGCTCATATATGGGAGTTTTTATTATTTTTGTTTTTAATCCTTTGAGTGAAACTGCATAGTACTGGAGCAGAAATCTACAATCAGAACTCTTGGAAGGCTTTCTGTTTCTGTCACTGTCTTAATAATATTTAAACATGTTAAAAGTTCAAAACTGGCTAGAATCATGCTAAAAACAGTGCACTCTATTGATAACCATCTGAAATAGGAAGACAAGGAGAAATTTTTCAGTCTTAACACAGTTCTTTTTTTCTTCAAATACTTTCTAATTACTCATATCTAACTGGTGAAGAAACTGGGTGGAAAAGTAAAGTAATTTGGCCAAAGCTACAGACTGAGACGTCATGGAGAAGGAACTAGAACCCAGGACTTCCTGACTCATAAATCCATGCAAGGTCTTCCAGATCATGGTTACATGCCACTTCTTTTTTGGTTTTGCTTCTGACCTGGGATATAAATTGAGAGTATAAATTACTCTTTTGAAAAGTGCTTTGAAATTCTTTGAAAAGCTTTACATGCATTTAAGGTATTGCTGTCATCATTTAATCAAGTTCAGTTATTCTTTACTTAGTGTATTCTGAGAGAGCAAGACAAGGAATTTGGAGCTGTCAGTGGCCCAAAGTCTCCTTAACTCTGAAATGGAAATTTACTGCAATATAAAGGGGAGCACTAGCTGCATAATGTAACCGTGTAGTTGCATTTTAAATGTGGGCAGCAGACCCAGTTGCTACTACAAAGTAGGTTGTTTATTACTAGAAATTACACATGGAGATTAAAATTGCAATAAAAAAGGCTTGCACTGTATTTTTTAATTACATGGCAGGAATTGTTTATGTGGAATAACAGGGGTTACCATTGACACTATTTAAAGACTAAAATAAAGGAACAATAGAGGGAAATGCAGTGACACATGAAACAAACTGATTGCCCAACAGCATTAAATAAATGCAAACATCATAATCAGGAAAAGCAGAACTTTAGGCTATGATGATTGTTTAACAAATCCTCTGTGATTCAGGAAGAGCTTCTAATGTGTTTTACAGGTAGAAGTAGACATGGGATGAAAGTGTTGAAGGCTGAAATATCCAGCTTAGTTCTCCCAACATTTACTTTATTTTTCTGTTCTCATTTTTAATATTGTTTCAGCAATTCATTCATCTCTAGATTTTTTCCCCCGTTATATAATTCCTCTCCCCTGTTGTGTCACAGACTTTAAATTTTGATGTTCAAAGATACTGGCTGCACAAATAATTATTTGTGTGCACACAGATTGTGAACGTGAATTAGGTCAGCTGGAATGTGGTCTTTAATTGTGATACTCCGTGTGCATTTTTTGGATCGCAAGTTCCAAACCCACACTTCCCAAAGACAAAAGAATCATGGGCAAGAAGAAAAGTGGGGCAGTAGGGCAGATGCCACTAATAAACAATAGGAGAATGCATCACACTCAGCATTGACTGTGCTTACAGCAAAATAGATCATTTTCCCATCATCTGGAAAAGGATGAATTTGTGAGGATCTGACTTGGTTTGTCTTTGGCTACACTGCTTAGACTGCGCCTTACTTGGTTTCTGCTTTTATTGGCAAACTTAATTTTCAGAGGGAAATAGTGTTAGTGTGTTCATTCTCTAATTGGTTTTGCCTCATTGCTTATATTTCTTTGTTTTAGGAGGTTAACTTTTAAGAAATCCAGTTGAAACTGGGCTTTTTTCCCTGTTCAGTATTTTTCTAACTCTGTGGCAAGCTTTCTATTAAATTAACTTGGGATCAAATCCAGAAGTCCTTCTTTAGGTAAACTTCACACTGAGTTCACCAAAGATTTTTGCTTGAAAGAAGACTAAGTAGATTAGGATCAGGTCCCTGCCTCACTGTTCAATTTCATGTCCAGAATGTCAGTTCTGTTACCTTTTTACTGGCAGTCTTCTGACAAGTAGTGTTGAGATTCTGTGGATTAATGACTCCATTCAGAGAACAAAGCTTGTTACTATGAAGAAAACATATAGGCTCACATTTTCCAGATTATTTAAGGTTTGTTATTGCTAATCTGAAACTGCAAGAAGGGGGAGAGTTGGATTAAATGGAACAGGCTGCAAGAGTCTAAAACAGCATTCATGTTTTCATGTTTCAGACGAGTACCGTAAATTGTGCACAGTAGCTGCTATGCTGCCAGCAAGACCTCATGACCTTCCTCCGGCCCGTCCTGACGTCATCCCTCCACCACTCATTCCTGGTGTTTACCCTCCTCCACATCCAGAAATCATCTATCCATCTCGGGCTCCACCACATCGTAAGAGAGAAAGAAATAACCTCTCCTTGCACCACGTGCATTTAGCTTCTTTAGAAACATGCATTTCTCAGGAGCAGCGTGCTCCTCAGATGTTGGTATCTTTTACTTACTTTATGTGGACATGGAGTCTCTGGATATCCTTTTGATCAGAGCCTGCTTGCCATGTACCTTATGGCAAGATACCTGTCTCATGAGTAGTGTTTTCCCTGTTAAGATAGGTTTCAAAAATCACATTCTCATTGTGTGTACTGTGGCTCATGTATTGTGGCAGTTACATTACTGTTATTTTAAGGCCGTTGTGAGCTTTGCTGCATGTCAGCACTGTGTAGTATGAATAGCTCTTTGACTAGGTTGTGAAAGATACACATTAAAGAGCTTGTCTGACAGAAAGCAACTTCTTTCAGGTTGTTTTCCTCACTTGTACTTGGCCAGGTAGGAAATGTACTGATAAAAATACTACTCTGCTGGATACTGAGAGTGACCCAGTGTGCAGGAAGAGCTATTTTAGTGATACACATGGATGGGCTCATTTTCTCTAGCGTAAGAAGGAAGCCAGAGCAGACTACCAATGCAGAGCAACATACCAATATAATACCATCCTTTTCTGTCCCTTGCTCAGAGAATTACTACATGCCCATGTAGTCTGGAGTAGGCATGTGCCACCTGAAACCGTTTGGCATAGCCACACACTCTTTTGCAAGTAAACAGAAGCTGATTTTGCCCATGCTCTGTGCAGATGCAAGCAGTCTCTGCTTGCACTGGCACCAGCTGAAACTATTTAGTCTTGGTTCAGCACCAAGCTGAGCTAATAAGCCTAAGAGACAAAGTATTTTAGCTCAGGCTGACACAGCACTGACGTAGCTGCACAGCTTCTGGTCAGCTGGGAGTAGGGACAGAGCCAGCTCGTGCCTGCCTGCCAAAGACAGTATAGGCGTATTCCCAGGGTTATCCCTGCCCTCCTCACTGCTATCTATCTGGGAAGGCTAAAATAATGAACTGGTCTGCCTGCTCTATGCTAGTCTTAGGCTTTTAGTAGAGTCCCTGCAGTGCCACACACCCACTTTACCTCTAGGTATGAGCAGACATGGTCCTCTTTGGCAGGACAAAAGATGAAAACAGAATCAGACTTGCCACAATGAAAATTTCTGTGGTTGTTAGCTGTTTTCAAACAAATCCCTAAGAGTCAAAGGGCCATTTTCTCTCTCCCATTTTACTATGTAATTCACATCACAATTGAAGGTAAATGTTGACTTTTAATAGAAAATCCTGCTGAAGTTGTAGATGATCAGAAGCTATTTTGATGAACTATTAAAATATTTTTCCAACTGTTGTTATTTCAGAGATCTTGCCGGTGAACTTAACTGACTATTGCCAAACATTCCGGCATCTCTGCCGTAATGGACGTTGTATTCCCACTCCTGGGAGCTACCGCTGCGAGTGCAACAAAGGATTCCAACTGCATGGTAGAGAGGAATGCATTGGTATGTGGGTTTCTGCTGTAAATCACAGGGGGGAATTTCATTTTGGAGAAAAAAAACATTCTTCTCCACACAATGTAACAACTGAGTTCTTAAATAGAAGAGCCCCGCCTCCAAAAAAAAAAACAGAAAAGAGACTTTGAAGAGCTAATTGATCTCAATGGCAAATTTACTTTTACAACAATTTTGCCTTTAAAACAGTATTTAACAAATCTTATAATAAAATTATACAGAAGCAAGGATTTCTTATTTTACAAACTTGTGACTATAATGTGTTTATTAGTGATTGAAAATGATCTCTTTAAAATGCTACCAGCTTTTTGAGTATGCAGTGACCTATTGTTGAAAAAATCATAAACTTAGGCTTACTAAGATTTACAAGTCCTCTTTCAGCTCAGGACTAGTATCTTGTTGGGCTCTTGAGACCTTTAAGTTTGGAAGTCAGCAAGATCTCAATGATAGAAGCAAGGATTAGCTGTCTCTTAGATGCAAGATTTTGGTTCTGTCAAAATTTTCAGTGAAGCTGGGAATGTGGAAATGTGGGATTAAGGCCTCTACCTTTCACACATGCAATATCTTATCCTACCGAAAATTCATTTTTCCCAGCTCTTGCTTGTCTTAGAATATGGGATCTTTTTTTCTGGGCTCTCAGTGGTGTCCCCTTTCAGATTGAAGGCCACTATTTCTCCAAGTACAAAATGGTAAAATACCCCTGCAGGTAAAAGTAACCTCTAGCCAGTGTCGTAATAAGATTATATTGTCTGTATTCCACAGATATTGATGAATGTGAAAGGAATCCATGCATTGGTGGAGACTGTGTGAACACCCAGGGATCCTACATCTGCCAGTGTCGTATTGGCTATCAGAGCACAGCGACCAGGACAGAGTGCCGAGGTAATGGTCATGCAGCCACCTCTGCTATCGTGTACACATCAGGGGGGAAAATGGTTTTCAGGCAAAATTTAACAGATGTGTCAAATGTGAGAGTTTAAAAAAAATAAAATCAGATATGGCAGTAAAAATTACTAACCTGCTGGAGCTGGCTGCTCACAGACTGGGTTATGAGAAAAGGCATTTTGTCTTGTGCTAAAAGGATCTTGGCACTATTTATGGCTTTGAAGTAGAAGAGACATATTTTCTTTTTTTTTAAAATATTAAGACATTGTTTTCTTTTGCTACTTGAAGATCTCAAGGACAGTTAAACGTCCCTTCTTTGGAGAAACCCTATATGTATAAAAGATCAAGGAAGCTAGGGGGGAAGATAAGTCTTCTAGTGGGTAAATATAAGATTACACTGCCCATGTGTTGCCTCTGCTCACTGCCAGAGAAAGAACTAAACATAATTTACAGCACTGAAAACTTAGATGTGGAAAAGTAGTAAGTGGAGCACTGGGAAAGTCTAGATGAGGAAGCTGTAGAGTCCTCGTAGTTATTTTGATGATCAGACTGAGCAGTAGTCCTGATGGTCTTCATCCTGTCTTCCTGTGGGAGTGGGACCACATAACTCCTCAGCAGTCAACCAACCCTCTGTCAGGGTTTTGTCACTGCCAAATTGTTCTGGGTAGGAATTTGACTGTAAAGGTGGATGGATGCAGTCCTTTATCATTTAGTCATGAGAGGTTTTTGGCAGAAGAATGAATGACTGCTTTGATATTCCATAAAAAATGAAGCATCCAAATGAAACAGGGTATTTGAATGCTCAGAGTCACAGATTATACTTGTGTTTTGCTTCTTGGACTGAGTGCAGGGTGCAGAGCATGCACTCAGTGTGAAGCAGAGAATTTCTATAAAGCCAGAAGAAAGTTATCTATATTAGTGGGCATTTCTTTTCTTCCTTTTGTGAATCAGAAAGGTGTTGGTGGTGCAGAAGCTCACTCTCCAGTCCAGGAGGACACGCAGAGCCAGCACCACTGCTGCCTGTTGCTGGGGAGTATTTGACCTAATTGCTGCCAAGCAGCCGTGTTGCAGAAGCATCTCCATAGTTCAGCTGCCTGGTGGTGAGGGAGTGCTGAGGGGAGTCTCAGCCGTGATGAATTTACTCATGAGTCATTTTTGTCACACGCTTTTAATTTGACTGATTCATTACACAAACACATGGTTGTCAGAAGCCCAGTAGCTTAATGGCATTTAAGTGTGGTCACTTAGCAGTTCCTTTGCAGTCTATGGGAACTGTGCTTGCTTGACAGCCAGAGCAGAAAATGCTGTGATGTGCAGAATCTTGGTTTTCTAAAGGAATTTGTAGGACCAGTGTAGGGAAAAGAAAAAGGCTAGTGGGGTGCATTTGGCAAAATGTACATATAGCACTGGTGCCTGCCAAAATCAGCATTTGTTGTAGAATTACTTCTCATGACTACTTTGGATGTTGAGATTTTAATTTTTTGCATGCACAAATGTGTCTGTGCTGATGTGCTTTTGGAGATGTATTCCTTACGTTTGCTCTTGAAAAACAGTCTCCATAATGACCAGATGTTTATCTATTTGTTGCTCTGAGGTTCCAGGGGAGGGTTTTTTCTCCATGATGACTCTGATTGGTGACTGATTAAACATTGCAGTCTGTATTGCAAGCTACTGATTCATCCATTATTAGGATCCCTTATAATTCTAGTAGGAGATTGGCTGAATGAATATCTTAATTGGAGACATAGGTGAATAAAGTCACATTGTGATTAATGATCTGAACAAAAAATGCTTCTCAATTGCAGAAGAGAGGATATGAAATGGACCTCAAAAAAAGGTGAAATTTCCTAATGATTAGCTATGAATGTGTGGGAGTCAAAGCTTTAATAGCTAAGTGCTTACTATAATCTACCCAACATTTCTGACAAGAAAAGGTCAGGTCTTACTGGGAGGTGACAGCAATTTTGGCTATTTCAGTGAGAGAGGAACTTTGATTTTTTGCAAGTTTCTCTGAGGAGGAAAAAAACATGGTGATGTTATTTCATTTGAAAATTAGAAATGTGTCAGACTAGTTCTGGGGCTCTGCTCAGCTGTGAGTATGAACAATGAGATTCAGTATGAATTTTCAACACATTAGGATGGCATCAGGTGCATTAAAATACAAAACTTAATGATCTCTAAAGATTAAAAGGCCAGAAAAATCTTGAGATGCTGTGGCATTTCTGCCTGTCCTAAGGAAGAAAGCTGGTGGAGTAGCTGAAGCCAGACATGGGTGCAACCAAGGGCCAGCAGAGTGGGCAGAAAAGGGGCTGAGCAGAGAGGAAAATCACATCAATGCATTGCTGATTGATGATGCTTGTTTATCAAATGAGGTTTATTAAGCCTGCACACTTTTGTGGAAGTGGAGGGCTGCAAGCTGCTGCTGCAGTGCGAGGTCACTGAGCAGCTCGTGCCTCTGCTGGCCTGTTTGCTTGCTTGCAAAACAGTGATTTTCAAGGCTTTCTTAGGCTCTTCACAGAACTGCCACACTGCTAAGAAGGCAAGTATAGGTTCACAATTTTGAGAGGTATCAGTTCCCCTGGCATAAGTGTCCAGAGAGGAGGGGCATTTGGGAGGACACCCTGTGCTCCACTCCTTCCTGAAGTGCAGCGATGCATTTCTACGGAGAGGGCTTGGGCAAGGGCACCCCCAGGGTGTTGGGAAGCATGGGTGCATGATGGATAGGTCTGCATGGGCTGTTGTGTTCTCCGTGAGCAGAGTCCCCTGTGTGCAGGAATCTCTGGGAGATGGTCCAGGCCTTGATTGAGAATACTGAGCAATCTGAAAAATGTCTAGACAGTCTGTCTCAGCATCTCCTCTCCCTCCTTTGGAGGAGAGGGAGAGCTGCCAGCCTCGTGTGATATCACTATTCAGGTCCTCCAAAGCACTTGCCAAGCACCTCCTGCAGAGAGAGGGAAATGAGGATCTGATGTTTCAAATACAAAGTAAGCAGGAGACATTCTTCTGAGGTGGGAAAGTCTTGAACTTTCCTGTTATCTTACAAAGAGCAGCAAAAGACAAGCTTTCCCCCATCTTTCCCTAAGTAGTTAGGTACTGTTAAATTTTAAAGTTCAGTAAAAATATTTTAATGATGAGCAAAAATGAAAAAAAAGGCCAAAAATTGTGATTCTTGTTTGAGAAAGCTGCAGGGTAATGTTCACTGAAATTCTTTCACAGCAACTTGAAATTTCAAGCTGACGAACATTTTCCACCCCCATAAAGTTCCGTTATGGAAATTAAAATAAATCCTTTTTCAGGTGAATACAATTTCCATGTAGGTTTAAAAACCTAGGGGAAGGGGAAATGGGAAAAATTCCTGTTGAGTACAAAAAAGAATCTCCCAAAATGTTATTTTTCTTTCTGTTTGGCTTTCAGACATCGATGAATGTTTACAGAATGGTCGTATCTGTAATAATGGACGATGCATAAATACAGATGGCAGTTTTCACTGTGTGTGTAATGCTGGCTTTCAAGTGGCAGTTGATGGGAAAAACTGTGAAGGTAAGACTTTTCTCAAGTTATTCCATATCAGTAATTACAGTTGCAAGAGGTTATTCACATCAATGAAAAAGAAAAGGACCCCTGGTGGGGGGAAGGGAAGGAACAAGGAGTCAGATTTCCAAATACCTTTTGCTGTATCTGGGAGGGCAAGTAAAATGTCTTTTGCAGCCAGTTCTGGAGCCTTGGCTTGGCAATCCTCAACAGGATGTCTGTCCAGCAGGAGAAATAGCACATACCACTATCACAAAATGCAGTTTCTTTGATGGGAGTGGTACATTTTGAAACATAGCACAAGTCACATGCTGCCTGATTTTACTGTGTGCTTAACAGCATGCTTTATGGGATCTTACTGGGTGACTAGCAATGTGGTTTATGTAGATGCAAGCTGGTCTGACCTATAAAAACTGTTTTAACAAAAATTTGTAAACATAATTGATGTGTTCCTACCTCCCAGACCTTTAGTAAAGAGGAAAAAAAGAAGAATGTTCTTTATCATGCTTCCCAAGGTCCTTGGGAGGGTTCCCAATGATCTATTCATACGTTAAAAGAATTTCAAGCACTGTTCTTAGAAACATTTTTGGCAGAATATTATCTCAGTGATTCAGCTCATAGACTTAATGCCAAAATTCCTGGTTGGGATAGATACACGATTTTTTTTTTTTAAATCATAAATTATTTTTGTCTGACTTAGCCTGTAAGTAAAAAGAAAACACACTATGTCTAGAAGTGTAATTTCTGTCCAAGACAGCTGCAGTATTAAGGAAAATAGCACGATTCTGAATATATTGTAATGTCATTATGATCCAGTGATTTTATGTGCTAGTAGTGATTCTGTTAATCCTTGGTAGAGACAGACATTTTAAGACTCTGTTTTTCCTGACTCTTTTTTAGATACAATTTAGCACCATAAGCTGCTTTTAAAATATCTTATTATGGAAGTACATTGACTAAATAGATTTGGAAATTAGACTATTCAGGAAAAAACCCTCTATTCTGATTTCTTCCTTTCCCACCAAATACCATGTGCTAATAGTAATAAAAACCAGGACATCGGCAGTCTGGTAAAACATTTTTAATTCCATTGCATGTGCTGCCAGAATGTCTGTTGCATCCACTTATGAAACAGTTTCATCTCTGGCATTGTAATGCATTGAGCTGTGTGCACACACACTAATCAGTAAAGACCAAGGCATTGTGCCATACCTTAATGTAACTGTGTGTAGTTCTTTAGATGAAACTGGTAAATACCACTGATTTTTTTTGGATGTAACATCCAAAACTGATTTCATCTGCGCCAGGACAAAGTAAAGACTGAGAGGATATAAAAGCTTACTCAAATCAAGCACAGAAATCTCTACTTGCCTTTTTTTTCCCTTTTTTTTCTTTCCTGTTGTGTGAATAACTGTGCAGGGTTCAGAATAACAGTGTCTGAGACCTCCACCTTTTCCTATTTGAATCCTTCATGCTATCCCATTAGGTCAGTGGATGAATAATGCTTTTATGAAGCTATAATTAGGAAGTATCCTTCTGTATGGCCTGTCATGCTGAATGCAGGAAAGGGGCAGGTTTTATTTTAAATGGAAGTTGAGAATGGCAGTGCCCACAGAATTCATACATAAGCACAGTGCTGGGAATTCTCCCATACCATGTATCTTAGACTTGTCCAGTGGAGGTTACAAAAGTTTTCACTCCAAACCCAAATGTACACTCCTCCCCTTTCAGGTCTTCTTAGTAACATAGAATTGTATTTACATTCCAAACAGGAGGCTACTTCTAACCTAGCTTCTATTTAGATTAAGATTGCAAATCCTCTTTAATTGCATCCTTTCTCACTTTTTGATGGCTTTTACCAACTGGAAGTTTTAAGCTGTCCAGTTTCTCATCTGTTTTTTATTCTCTTTGCTTTCTTTGGATTCATTCCTTTTTATGTTAATGATTCATTTTGAAAAATGGAGTCACTGCTTTGACACATCCTCTAAGACAGTTCAGTATATCCCATCATATGTTTCTGATTATCATTATACCTCTGACAACTAAGAAAAAACTTAAGGTTTATCTTTTGGGTATAACTATATCTTTTGGTTTTAACTAGTAAGAGTTCTTATGCATAAACATTATGAGCATTCTGTGTATCATGTACATTTTCAGATATGGATGAATGCAGCATCAGGAACATTTGCCTCAATGGGATGTGCATCAATGAAGATGGCAGTTTTAAGTGCATTTGTAAACCAGGCTTCCAGCTAGCATCTGATGGACGCTATTGCACAGGTGAGCACAATAAATTTCGGGTTCCCGAAACTTGTGAGTCATGTCTCTCTGGGTAGCTTCAGGAATAAACTTATTTCCTTACAGTGATCCTTGGGAACCAGATGTACTGAGCAGAGTTCTCAGCAGAGATGCTTTTTTAATCAGCTGGAATTCCTTGTCTTTGTGCAAGACAGTACTCAGTCTTCTCCACATTGTTGAGCAACCACCCTAACCAGCCAGTGGGAAATATTGTTGGAACAAGGACTGCATGATCTGACCTAGTCAAAATCCTTTTTTTTTTTGCATATGGTGTCTTTTGCAGATTGGTTCAAGCATATCACGCATTTTGTATTTGGCCTTTGAAAGTGCTCTGCCTTTGGCTACCCAGACATCCTGGCTCATTGCCTTCTTTGGGCTTTTCTCCCATTCCTGTCTGGGTGCTCCTAGTCAATACAGCATTTCTGAGGAGTGCCCAGCACTCTGTGTGACCAAGATGCAGACATGAGCACCACAGCAAGATTGCCTTTTCCATTTGGTGCACTAGCTCAGCAATACCCCCTGTGGGAGACACTGCAGCCTCCTGGTTGCTAGTTATTTACTTTTGTCATTAGAGTTTTCTTCAGTCCCATCAGGAACTGGAAATTTTGGGTATATAAATCTTCATGTTTCCACAGGTTTTACAGGCACAAAGCAGAAGTTCAAAATAAAGAATAAACAAGAATAAACAAGGGCCAAGTTACTTACAGTTTTTCTTTTGAAAAATTCAAAATCTTTTAACTCTTTGAATCAAGGCAGAAAAAGTGCTTCATTACACTTTGGCAAATTTTAAAAAATGTCACATTGCAGCATCTTGTGAACCAGTAGCAAAAGTAAATGTTTGAATAACTTGGTTTTGAGAGTTAGTGACGTGAACGGTGAATTAATTTGGATCCTTGTGTTTATTGAACACTGTACCAGCCCAAAACAGACTTTAGATCAAAATCAGGACAACAAATTGTGTAAAACATCTGAAACATCTCTTGAATGTGATGACTCTTGCACTAGGTATGCAGGAGAGTGCTACCCAGCCTTCAGGTGGGAGAATCAGGTAACTCTAATGAGATGATCCCATTCTGGCTTTGTAAAAGGGTTGCTTTAGTTGGGATGTGCTTTATTTTCTCAAATGAGCCATTGTGCATTACCATACAAGTGTCTCCTTAGCCTAACAACTGCCAGCTGTGTTGGCTGCAGCCTTCACACACTTAGGGCAATCACATTTATTTCCATTCTTACCTGTTTTCCATGTGGGATGTGTGTGCTTTGCCAAAGCTGATTTTCCAGCTGGTCTGTGTGTGGGATGTCAGTAAGACTTCAATGCCCATCAGGCCATGGCACATCAGCCAGTTGTGTTCCCACAGATCCCTGGCTGTTCTCTGTGTCATTAGCAGGGATGTGACTCATGGATGCAAGCTCAGCCCAGCCCAAATGCTTGTCTTGATTTTTGCCTTGAAAATATATATATATTTATTTATTTAATTTTATTTTTTTATTACATCAGTCTGTGCCAGTCTGAAAGGCCACCCAAGAAGATTACTGATTACTTAAAACACAATGATGTTCAGTCTTACAGCCTCTGTTATATGCCTCCTGGCTAAACAGGAGTATGGATATAGTCAAAAAGGGGTTTCTGGCCGTAGAGAAATGTTACTTCTCTGCATCAAAGGAGGAATATTTGAAAATTGTCCAAAGTTGCAGAGAACTCAACTGATTCCTACTGAAAATTGGAACAAATCTTATAGTAAAAAGAGGAATTTCTCCCACTGCTTTTCAGCACTTACCATAAGCCTTGTTCTTTATGAATGAGCATGCAAACATTTATTACATGTTAGAATTGTTACTGGGACAAAATCAAACCAGATTTTGAAACCTGGACACCCAAATTACACCTTTTATCCTCTTCATATTTGTCTCGTTTCTTCCATTTGCCCAAAGTATCATGGAACAATTCCCAGGTCTTCAGTGGCCAGAGGAGCACAGCTCTCCAGTCGTGTTACTAAAATTTTAAAAGTTTCATCTTTAATAATGTCTTTTCCTGTGTATTTTTGATGTTTGTCCTTATTGAGTCCTTTCTGTACATGCCAAATGTACAAAGTAAATAACTGGTGTCCTACAGAACTGCAAGTCTTTGAAACACTCATTATTGACACTGCATATCCTGAATTTGTTTGTCAAGTGCATACATTAAAATCTGACACCAGCTAAAACTCTAAGGTCACGCTTGGGTGTGCAGGGAGTTCTTGTGCACATTGGGAATATGTGTATGGACAAACTGACATTTCTGCACCAAATTGGCTTCCTGCCTGAGCAAGTTTGATAGGGAATTGAACATGTGTTCTTGCCAAACTAGGGGATCTACAAAGGAATGGAAGAGTGCAACTCATTGCTTCTATAACCATCTCATTTGATGCACTGTAAGCTGAGTTTTCAGCTAGTAAGAAAGGCTTCTAACCCAAAGATGGGGATAATGTAATTAACACTTAGTTCCATAAAATTGGAATTTAAGTATAAGTACAGGGCATATGCTTGGCTGTCTGGTAAAAAATTCCACTTAGACTTTCTGAAATAACATGCCAGAAAAGAATGTTACACCATAGCCTTGTATATTCCCTGAAATACAAGACATGCTGAATTTATTCACCATTAGCTGCTTTCAATGATGATTTGCTTGATTTTTCAGAAACACTTCTATTGGGCAGGCAGAAGTTTGAAGCATTATTTCTATTCCATACATTGTTTCATCTTTAGATCAAACAGGAATTCCCTGAATTGAAAGCCATTGCAAGGCAATTGAAAATGGTAGTTTAGTAGTCTGAGTAAATTTTTCCTGGTTAAAATTGGAGGACTTTGTGTACCCAGCTAGCACTACTAAGCAAGCTAAACAGAAAAGGCAAAACTCATTGAACGTGGAGAACAGATCCATTAGCTGGTTTTCCAGAACCAGGTTGAGTATATTTTAAGTTGTCCAAATGGTGACTTTTACCACAGAAGACAGTGGAGCGTTCTCAAGGTTAGAAATTTGGACCTTATGCCTGTGTGGAAAATTTATTTACTCCATGGAATCTCAGCCCTGGTAAAAGCAGAGGCTTTTTACCCATCTTTACAGGAACCAGGTTTCCAGCTGATTTGCACCATTTTAAGTGACCCACTTTACCTTTCCAAAAAACGCCTGTAGCAGTGTTTCCAACACATTCCTAAATTGTGCAAAAGAAAAGAGATGGCACATGTCACCCTTTACTAGCTTATGAAATCTTTTTTTGAAAATGAACTACAGGAAACAGGAAAGAAGTAATTTTGCCTTTCTGTTTCTATAAATAACCTTAAAAAAAACCAACTTTCCTTTTTTTGTTTAGCTTGTAGGAGAATCTGTCATAGGAGTTCAGGGTTGTCTACCAAAATAACTGTCTACAGCATTAAATAATAAGGGCTCATTTTGAATCCCAACTCCATTTTTATCTCCACTGAGTAAGGACTGAATTTAAAGTGGCAAAAGCATTTAAGATTTGTCTGAAACAGAACAAAAGATTGCAGGATGAAGTAGAAATGAATTGAGCCCATGTACTTAAATATAGCTTTTATTTTAAAATGCAGTTTGAAAAAGGAATCTTGGATCATACAAGCCGTGTTTTATGCCAAACAACACAAACTAAGTAAAACACAGAGGTGTTTCACTCTCAATTTGCCCTTTTAAGGTCAGAAAAAAGGAAATTGTTGCACACACTGTCTCTTGTATATAGTATGGAGAATTGTTATGAAGTGATTATTTTATAAAGGTTATACATACTTCCAAACAATATTTTAAACACTCCTTTTATCACTTCTAAAATGATGATATGCTCTCTGCATCTAGAGAATGATCTTACTATTAGCAGGGTACACAGCCTATGTAGTTTTTTACTAATTTGACATCCTTTTGTGATAGTCTAATATTCTAAGGCTTCATTCCTGTATTTCATTGCTATGGGCCTTATTGTTCAACATGCCAGCGTTGGGCAAAGGTGGTGGCTTGTGCTGGGCAATTACTCAGGGCTCAAATCATTAACAAATTCCTTTCAAGGCTGGAGTGCAGTCTGTTCATTTAAAGTTTATAAAATGGGCTGTAATGAGCATCCGATAGGAAAACCCAATTGTCATGCAGATCACCAGAGGGACAGGGACTGTGGGCAGGGACTGACTGGGGAGATTCAGATGTGCTTCCAGAAACTGAGCCCACAGCAGGAGGAAAGGAAATTCTTTGGTGGCCCTGTGAAGGCACCTTGTGGGGGGGTAAAAGATTCAATTTGCTGTTTGGACTGATTTCTTACAGCACGAGCTGTTAATACGGAAAGGGAACGTCCTGTTATATACTACATGAGTCCTTTGTCTTAGCAGCCATCGTTTCCTCCTTCCTCCAATTATGATTTTGCCTGAATGACCCTTAAATTGGAACATGTACCTCTTGGGAACAAGTTAGGAAAATGTAGCCCCTTTTATTCTCCAAGGAGAGCAAAATCGTTTTGTTCTGTTTATTTCTCCTGAATTTGGCATTTTCTTATTCTATTTCAAAGAATGACTTCATCACTATTGCTAACAAAATCTTTACTTGAACTACTATCCATTTACCCTTGATATTTTTCTATAGGATACATTGAAAATAAGCTGCACAAATGCAAGTTTCAGCCAGGCATTGAACACTATGTAATTTAACTTCTAATAAAGCTTGTTCTGTTCTCCAACAGACATCAATGAGTGTGAGACAGATGGAATATGCATGAACGGGCGCTGTGTGAACACTGATGGCTCTTTCAGATGTGAATGCTTCCCTGGCCTTGCAGTAGGACTGGATGGACGTGTCTGTGTTGGTAAGACAAACTTAATGGAGTCACAACTAACCAAGGTTAAGACATCAATGCTAGACTGATGGACATATGAAGTCTGAATGTAGAATTTACCATTTTTTCATGGAATGGTGGGTAGTAGTTATAGTGGATACTAACAGCTCTGGGATGCTTGCTGTAGTAGCCCATTTTGCTCTGTTTTCATTTCCTTTTTATTTAAAGAGAAAAAAAGTGTGGGTCAAATCACAAGGTCAGGTAGATTATACAGACCAGAGGTGCTGTATCAGTTCTGAGTAGGTGAGAATTTGCCCTGTTTCTGTCAATGTAAAACTCTTCATTTGTCACTAAGAGATTTAATTACTGTCACCTCTTTTTAACGTGGGATGTACCCAATTTTCTGCCTGTTTCTGTACAAGCTCAGTGTTTGGTTATAAAATGCTAATGTGCCTGACAGCTATTTGCGGGCCAGTTCTTAAATAAAGAGAAAAATCACCCCTTTGCCTGAAAACGTAAACATATGAAGTCTTAAGTACTGGAATAACATTAATGACTTTTTCTTGGGTTTTTACAAGCAGAGAAAGAGCAAAGACTTTGTCCATTTTCCCCATAGCTTCTCACTAGTTCAAGGTTAAGAACTGATTGTTTGCCTAATAGTTCACTAATGCATGTTAAGTCAGTAAATGCAGTAACACTTTGCATGCCTGAATTCTTGGGAGCATGAGGAAGAAGAATTTCCTGTCCCAAGTAGCGGGGGGGGGGGGGGGTTTAGGTGGCTGAAAAGCAGAGGGAAATAGTGAAAGATCCATTGTTTTGACAGCTATTTCATGGTGTTTATGGCACCCGAGCTACATTTAATACTTGTCATAATTGATGGCAGGATAGTTGGCTATGGCAGGATTAAGAGAGATTTCTTCCCTCAGACACACATATGCGGAGCACATGCTACGGTGGCTACAAGAGAGGACAATGTGTGAGACCATTAACGGGTGCAGTTACAAAGTCAGAGTGCTGCTGTGCCAGCACTGACTATGCCTTTGGAGAGCCTTGCCAGCCCTGCCCAGCACAAAATTCAGGTATGCCATGTTCACTGGTAAATCTTCTAATTTACCATTTCTCTTGATAAACTATTTTTGAAAAGGTAGAAGGAAGTTTTATATCAACATTGCAACTTAAATCAGGAGATAAAATTGTTGTATTAACATGTTACATACTTTGAACAGTCTTCTGTTTTGTATGTTGTAAGACTATGGGAGATAATTTTTTAAAGCAACAGTAAATTACAAATTACAAATCTGGGTCCAGGTTTGTTATGCACATTAAAAACAAACAGGACATTTTTAGGCAACAAACTGTATTTTGGTAGATGTAGATAACGAAAAATATAATTTTTAACTCAAGTTAGTAATGGAAAAAACTTGATTAATTCATAGATTCAAATTCTTATGTACACCTGCCAATCAGATTTTTGCTGCATGACTCCTGTATCCTTCAAGTGATCTGAAGCAGTTTATTCAGTACCTCGCCTTTGGGTACTCAATGCACAAACAAATGTCCAGTTCAGTTTCTTGTGAATACTTGAGTCTGTCACTGAAATCCCCACCAAGTGAAGTTGTCTGGGACATAACTTCTCTCTGGCAAGAAAGCACTCCTAACCATTCCAGTGGGCAGAAGTGTTTTAGGAAAACACTTCTTCCAACAAGACTCAGCTGACACAGTCCTTGCCTTGAAGCCAGTAAATTAAAGGACCTTGCTTTCATGGAGGTGACTGACTGCAGGGAGCTGGTTTGAAACCTCAATTTGTCAAGTGTTTCTTGTCACTCAGCGAATTTGTTGTTGCATATAAACAAAGTATGCCATTTGATATGTAGTTCCATGGTATTGGCTTTGTAGGCAAAAATAAGTCTAGATTTATTTTTCAAATCTGTTTTTAACGATAGCTTTATGAAAGCATTAGGGAGACAAAACCAGTTGGAACAAATTAGGCTGGTAGGGCTGATGTGAGCTCTTCAGCAGGAACTTGCTGATGACCATTTTATAACTTGGTGTGTTGTTTAGAATAGCAAAGCACCAAGGACATGTTAGCAAAATAGAAAAGAGCTTTTCCTGCAGCCTCTGGTGATGTTAGTGGGCCTTTCTTATTGTACAGTAGAGTTGAAATCTTCTACAAATACTGGACTCTGTATCATTGACTTCAGTGTTATGTTTGATTTACTTTATTGGAACATTTACATATGTGTAAGCTATTTTTCCTGTGTTGTTTTCCTCACCTCTTCAATTGTCAAAAAAAAGGCTGTCTCATGTAGGGTGAAGTGTAGCATTTCTTTGGGCTTTCAGTGGGGGAGGGAAGGAGAAGATTTCTTAGAGAAGCATTTTGCCAGAGAGACTGAAAAATATTCCTGAAAGGAAGACCTCTGTGCTCCTCAGAAGCAATTTGCAGAAGTTCCTGCCATTCTAGACTAAATTTTGTTGATGCACATTCAGAGCAGGTCTGCTTTCACATACAGTGACAGTGATTATTTGATTCAGGCCAGGGTACACATTAATTTGCTGATTATATTAATAGTGGGAGATGTGTTGCATGGGATTTTCTCGAAGAGAACACAGCTAATTCCATAAATATTTTTAATATTTATTAATTTTAGCTGTGTAAGTATTTTGGATGTTGTTATAGTGAAAATATATTGAAAAATGTTGACCTATATGGCAATAATTAATGCTGAGCTGGCTCTCAGTTTGTGCTATTAATTGTCCTGAACTCAGAAGAAGAACTTGAACCCAGCAGTGAGACATTTGAGAAGCTTTGACACATATTTTAATTTTATTTCTTTTAAAGATAAGATATCCTTGGTCTACTGTGAACTCATGAAGACACTTCTGCTAAATGGAGTTAAATACGGGGCAGATTTGTAGGAAAAAATGTTGTGTTTCCTGGTCTCTTTGAACATGCACCTTGAGCAAGGACTTGGACATACAAGTTCTGGAGAATCTTGCTGTGATTATGTTATGGTTCGTTTGTGTAGGAGAACCAGCATGAAGTTTATGTCTATTCTTAAATGCCACAGTTTGTCATGTGAAGTTTTTACTCATCCATCTTCATAAGCAGATTCAGACCCTGAATCTGCTAAAATGCTTCATGGGTTCAGAATACTGTGAGGTTATTAACATTTTCAGAAGAATTGGAAGGCATGTTACTTCTTTCTAATAATTGCCATAGTGTAAATGGTGATGCTGAAAGCAATGAGCTAAGAAAGAATATTCCAATAAGTATTTTAATATTTTTTCCAGCTGAATATCAGGCTCTGTGCAGCAGTGGAACTGGCATGACTGCAGGAGGAAATGGTAAGATCACCTAATGTAATTCAAACTATAGCACTTTTGTCTGAAAGTGTTTCCTTGATATCCTTAATTTGTTAGCCATGCTGGTGGGGATGGTGACAGAAGAGGATGGGAGAAAGGCTTAGGGTGAAATGAATGGAGCATGGAGTTTCAGGATCATGACATTTCACCTGTGGGGCCTCTGTTTTACATCTTGGAGTGTATGTAAGTGCCATTATAAAATAATGACAAATTTATGAGAAGTGTCGTCACCTACATGACTTTTTATGTAAATTATATTTGCATATTTCAGGTGAAATCATCCTGAAGAATAAACATATTGAACATTGAGCTTACTCATGTTTTCATCTGTTGGAATAGGCCAGGGTTTGTTTAACTACAAAGAAGAGGGAAATGATTACAATAAAAGCTTTGTAGTCATAGAACTGGGAAACTTCAAACTCTTAAGTCAGCCAATGCTTACTAGTAGATTTGCTGGCAGTAGATGGGGAAAAGCACTCAGAAAGAAGAAATATTAATGCTTTGGCAAGTGATGCCCTCTGGAAATGCTGTGAATCAGGAGATATGGGGAGTATTAATATGTGGGCTTTTCTAAATCTAATCTGTTATCCCCAGTTTAATATTCCAGTTCTTACCTACAGTTGAAAGTTTCCTAAGTGACCGTGGGCTAGAGATAAATCAATGTTAAAGAGATGCTTTTTTCTCTTGAATGTGAATATTTAGGTGTGAATTTCCTGGTCAGAACTATAATTATAAATATGGAGCAGCCGATGTTAATGATATTGAAACTGTCTTTTTCTAGTTTGGAGAATTAACCCCTGCAAGCCCTCAACAACTGGCTCTGATGTTTGGGTTTTTTTACCTTTATGTAGATATCAATGAGTGCTTATTGGATCCCGATCTCTGTCCAAATGGAAGGTGTGAGAATCTGCATGGAACATACAAATGTTATTGTGACCCTGGATATGAAGTAGACTCAACTGGGAAAAACTGCATTGGTATGAAATGTCTTATCCCCAAAGTATTTATAAAGAATCATCATATCCTTTCTCAAACTCTGTTGGCTAAACTATCCAAATCTATACTTCTAGTCTTTTCATAAAGCAGAGGCTGCAGCCTTCTCTTGAACATGACTGATCTGAGCAGTGTACAGTATTCTGATGAAGTCTGATCAGTGCCTTGTATAGTCGTGCCAGAAATTCTCCATTGCCCCATGGACTATTCTGCCTAAACTGATTCTAGAGTGGATTAGTCTTTTCTCAAATATGTGTTATACTGTGGGATCAAAGTCAGCCTCTAATTGGGAGTTACATCCAGAGTTTTCTCACTAGACTTCAGCTGATGAGTTCTGGTTTCTAGCATGTTATTGTTACTGGTCCCTAATTTCAAAGTTTTGAATGTTGGTGATTATATTTCATCTTATTTTTCTTGTTCATGTTGTCGAGATTAATTTAGCCTTGCCTTATTCTCTGTATTGGTAATAGCTTCCAGCTTAGTGTTGTCCACAGTTTTTGATTCCATTCATTTTTTACTTCTGCATTACAATGAATATTTTATAGGACCAGCCCCAAGGCTGATCCTTGAAAGCATTTCTAATATCCTCACTTCATCATGATAATTCTCTTTTTTAATATATCCTACTGTAACCTCTCCTTCATCCAGCTCTGGAACCACCTTAAAATTCTTAAATTCCTTTCTATTATCTCCTGCTTGCGTAGTAATTTTATTTGGGTTCTGTATTCTCTACTTAAACCTAAATAGCTTAAGTCATCTGTGTTATCCCAGTCTAAACTATCCATTATCTTTATTAAAAAAAAAAAAAAAAAGTTGATCTTTCTTAGATACAAATCACACTGTAATTCATCCCATTTTCCCATTTGCTTCTTTGGCTTTAATCATCCATTTCAATGGATGATTAAATCATCCCATTGCAGTGTTTGCTTGTAGCTGATGGCATCTTTTCTCCCAATCCATCTGTGAGTTTCCAGACACTTCCCAGCCCACCCTGTTGTAGGCCACATCCATGCTCCATCACAGCTGTTTCCCATTCTCCCATAATGTTCCACCTGGCCCTCTCTCAATTTTTCTGAACTCCGGTGAAGCTTCCCACATGGTCTGTTTTATTCTGCAAGTCTCCCTTCTTTCCCTAGCACTTTTGCTGTTCCCAGCTGCTCCGCTGACCCTCTGAGTCTTCCCAACTTCTCTCAACACTTTCTGAGGCCTCTCTGACTTAGCCAATTGTTCCCGTCTGCTCTTTGGGTCTCTCCTGGTCTTCACCTGCTATTCATGGCCCATTGCCACCTTCTTGCAACTTCTCTTTAATGACCACAGTTCTTCCAAAGATTTCCTCAGGGTTCTTGAAATTTAGCACTAGCAATCCTATTTAAATTTTTCATCTCTGAAGCAAGTGTAGACTTACATTAGCCTTGTTAACCGTAACATCTAAGACAGTTCAGAGCCAGCCTGGAAAAAATGATGACTTAAAGACCAGGATGATCAGCAAACCTTTTCAAACCAATCCTCTCCTTGTTTCTTTCATGACTGTGGGGGCTGCTGTGCAGGGACTGAGAGATTTCATAGACCTAGTCCACAATAAAGGCAGGATGAAAGTGTGATTCCCAGCTTTATTTTGAACTGTGGTGTGGCTCTCACATACATATGAATATGTGAGGAAAGGAAGTACAAGCTCTTGTGCAAACCTGTTGTCTACAAAAAGAATCCAGTATTCATATTCCACACATACCACATCCCCCTGCCCTATTTGTCTCCTCTGAAATGTGGCTCTTGGGAGGGAGATTCAGTCTTGACTTCTATTCCAGAAATGTTTTATTTCTTAAAAAGTTCATTTTCATTGTAGATATTGATGAGTGTGCACTGAACATGCTGCTTTGTGACAATGGGCAATGCAGAAATACCCCTGGAAGTTTCACCTGCACCTGTCCAAAAGGATTTGTGTACACTCCTGATCTAAAGACATGTGAAGGTAATTGGTAACACACCATTTAATCCTAATTTTATTCATTTGGGTTGTTCTCAGATTGTGCCAGAAATACTTTGAACCTTGATGGGGATATAATGTGTAAAACTAAAAAAATCACCATAAATAAATTCTATGGGGAAATAGGAGAATGAGAAGATGCAAGGCCAAAATGAAGCCATTAGATAACCTTGTGGAATAGCCTGTATTTGCTCTCCCTATATACTACTGTCAGTGAGCCCGCACTGTGCCAAGGGTGAGAAAAACCCAAGCTTTACAAATCTGTTTTTCGAGGAACAGAGCCAAAGGGCTCCTAGTTTGAACCCTTTTTGAGCCACAGACAGTTCTAATGTGTTAGTGTGTCTTTGGGACACGTGCACGTTAGTCTGCTGTGAAGAGTTTCATAACAGAAAAGGAGAATATCGGGAAGATCGGTTATGAGGAAAGCTTCATCCCCTTTTTCCTAAATTGAAAAGAGCCATATGTATTTTTGTTAATGTTTTCTGGCACTAACAGCAGTGTGTTTCTTTTCTAGATATTGATGAATGCGAATCTAACCCCTGTGTTAATGGAGTGTGCAAAAACACACCAGGCTCTTTCGTTTGTGAATGTTCTCCCGAAAGTACTTTGGATCCAACCAGAACCATCTGCATAGGTATTTATTCTTCTGAAGATTTTATGTTTGCTGGTTGAAAATGTCCAGTGACATGAGAACATTGTACACCACCAGCTTTAGAAAATACTTTAACTTGTGTAGATAAATACAGTGGAAAACGTAACAGAAACAATGTTAAGAAAGTGGTTTTTTTCACCATTCCCGTGGGTGCATGAAGTGCACTTGGGAGCTTGGTGTGCTTCCATGCCAGATTTGAAAGAGGTGAAATTTTTTCTAACCAACACAGAAGGGTTAAGACTAGTACTTCAGGTCTGTGCTCACCTCCTTAATTTCTCCTATAATAAGGTGGGCATGTTCTAATTAGGATCTGCTCTCTGGAAGGAATTTTCTATTTGAGATGGAGCATGAACAAGTTATGCACAGTCGAGACCAGCTCAAGAGCATCCACAGACAGTGCTGTGATTCAGATACTCTGTGGGCTCGTAATTTCCTTTCTTGCCT
Organism: Aphelocoma coerulescens; assembly: GCF_041296385.1. Lineage (NCBI taxonomy): Eukaryota > Metazoa > Chordata > Aves > Passeriformes > Corvidae > Aphelocoma > Aphelocoma coerulescens. The sequence continues at coordinate 2,505,406 of NC_091024.1, read as the reverse complement.
GTTCTGTTGGGACAGTAATTTATAGCTCTTGTCTAGTCAGTGAGGAAAACTGTAGGACTACAGCTGTCTGATCCTTAGCTATCTTCTACCACTCCCTATATGGGAAAATACCCAGACTGGGGGATCTAGCAAAACAATGGAAGATGTAGCAAGGGTTCATGTCTACTCTGTTCTTCTGCATGTGCCCCTAATCTGAGTCATAATCAATACAGGGACTCACATCTTGAGTGTTACTGACATGCTGCCTGTTAAGGACAATAAGCATAAACTAGGATATGCAAGAGCTCTGTGCTGGGATGATTTTAGGCTGTAGTCCAGCATAGAGAAGGTTAAATTAAGAGATTTTAAAATAAGTTTAGTTCTGATGTGGTAAATTATAGTGAAAGCATGATTCTTTTTCGTGGTTAAATTCACATGTGTTTGTAAATACAGTTATGCATAATGCTAGAGAATCTGCATGAAAATACATCGTTTTTTTTCCAAACAGAAACTGTCAAGGGTACCTGTTGGCAGAACATAGTGAATGGAAGGTGTGAAATAAATATCAATGGAGCAACTCTGAAGTCTCAGTGCTGTTCCTCACTAGGTGCTGCTTGGGGAAGCCCGTGTACACCATGTGAACGAGGTAATGCTGTAATGCTGTTCATTTTCCTCAGGAACCTGGGGCTTTTCCTCCTCTGAGGTTGGTCCAGATGATTGTCAGAGAAGTTGGGCACAGGGTAGACAAATAACTTCAGTTGTTCTGTTTTCAAGCCATCACTCCTTATTCAGTCCCAAAAAAGAGAAGTCTTAGTATTTGAGAGGTAGCATGCAGCTATAGAAGATTCTAAATGGATTTTACAGTAAATACTTTACAATTTTAAGCACTGAAGGGAGGGGACCACACCTACAGTCTGTAACTTGCAGCCTTACTTTAGCATGGTTTGTCATAATTAGTGATCTGGAGTTCCTAATGGTGTAGCAATAAATGCATGTTCCCCAGAGATCCCAAGGAAGTGTTTGCAACAAATGGATCTTTGGTGTGGTAATGGAGGGAGGAGAGGGAGTAGCCCTTTTTATTGTACTCTGTAGATTAACTGATGACCTGGAGACTCAGAGAATTGATCAAGAAATGGGTTGAGGTCGCTGCATATTCATTTGATAATTTTACTGGACTGTGAGATGAGCTGGGAACCCAGGGATGAGCTGATGAATGCAGAAATGTGTGTGGGTTGTTATTTCTATATCCTGAAAGCTGCTAGTTTGCTCAAATCTTTGGTTAATTTCATTCTGTGTATCTTAACAGGATTCATCCTCATTCATCCATGGCAAATAGGGTTGTAATGTGCTGTGATCAAGTGAAATGAATTAATTGGTTTGAATGAAGCAGCAATCATAACCACTTTTGGGTTAGCTAGCTGAGACACATGGGAAGCAAAAGAGGATAAAGGCTGACACTCTATATAGTTTATGTAGTTGCCCCATCTTCTCTCTTTATTATTTCAGAAACTACTGGGATACTGTCTAAGCACTCAGACTTCTCATAGCAATAAACTAGATAATGTTTCACATGATCAGTTTTGCACAATAAATTAATGTTGAGTTTTGGACTCTAGTGTTCTGAAACTTCACTTCTGTTTGTTTTACAGACCCAATATGTCAAAAGGGATATTCAAGAATAAGAGGAACATTGTGTGAAGGTATTTATTGTTGCCTTAATATAAATCAGAGCTTGAATGAAAAAATGCCAGTGTTTTGATTTAAGTGGTTAATTTAGCATAGAGGAACACTGTGCCAAGTTCTTACCTCGTGTTGTTCCATTGACTTCATTAGAGTTATGTCAGGGATGAATTTGGTTTCAGTTTGTTTAACATTCCTGCCTACTCACAGTTTGCCTCAAAGTACACACTTGCAAATATAATGTCTACCAGTATAAGGAGGTGGGTTTTTCTCTTCAAGTACTGTTAATTGAGTAACCTATTTTTACAAAGTATGTGTCTTATGTATACTACAAAACATGGCATAATACAGTGGTATGATAAGCCATTACTATACTTTAGAAAAAGAATGTTCAAAGACTGTAGTTCACATTAGTTTTTTTTCCCCCTAACCTTGACTTTCTCCCATACAACATTATATGAAAACTTACACATTCCAAAACATATTTTCACTGTCCTATTAAAAGGAAAAAAAAAAAAAAAAAAGCATCAGGACACAGTTATACTTTGGTTAAAGAAAAGGTTAAAGATATTTTAAATATGTAGTTTTTGCTTGGTATGAGATGACTCTATACTATTCTGTGAGAATTGAAGGTCCCACCCTATTTCATCTCTGTTTGAATTGATTTGAACCCCTGGAAAAGTACTGCATATTTACATAATATGCAGAAGCTCAGAGAGTCTCAATCTGCTGTGGGTCATCCTGACTGACAACATCTGACATGACACTGCAGTTAAAATATTTTTTAAAAATTACTCCCATATGTAGCTTCCATAAAGAAACATTGTTTTTTTCCCTTAAAAAAAAAAAAAGAAAGGAAAGAGGAACACCCTCACACATACTCTTTGCTTTCCAAATGATGACTGAATACCTTGGCATGTCTGTGCAGCAGACCCACTGTACATAACTTATCTGACCTCAGCAACACTTTGTGGAGTGTGTAAGTGAAAGAAAAGAAGAAAAAAGTGGGCCCACCTATCTCTCTTCACAAGGAAAGTCTTAGAACATTTTCAACACTGCTGGGATGGAAAGTTTATCCTTCCAAGATACAGACATAAGTGTTTTCAACATTTCTTTTACCAGCACATCGGATTACATCTCTTACATGCTTTAATCTTTCTCATTTCAATGGGACATGGATAGCCCCAGGTTTTTCAGAGTAGTTTCCCTTCCTTGTAACATTATGAAGCCCTACTTGGTTTTCAACCAATGTAAGCATTTTTCAAGACAGGGAAAGGTCTCTAGGAAATTTACTGGCAAGTTTGAGACGGGAGTAAGTTTAGTTCCCAAAAGGTGATAGTCAGTTCTCCCATACACAGCCCATGTAAAATGAGTAATAGATCTTGTGCAAGGAAATAAGCAAACTGAATTGGCAGCATTCCTCTCGTTTATGGGTGAGCCCTGGAATTGTCAGCTGCAATATTGCTCACAGGCCATGAAGAGTGTTTCAGTGGTTTCTAATAATCCACTGGCTTTGCTTCATACCTTCCAGTCAATTTACAGTATCTGTTCAAGGGCAGAGGCCACTGATTTGCCCCCCAGCATTTATCCTCCATCGTGCTCCATGAGGTTTAAGAGATGCAGAGCCTCTTTGCACCAGGAGTTTTGTCTGGAGGCCTAACCAGCCCAACCTTCCCCCTTCTTGGTTACTCTATACATGAGTATTCATCTACAGTTTGCCAGTCATTCTTTTTCCATTTCTTGTTCTTATCCTCTCCTGTATTAAAAATTGTCACTCTTCATCTTGGAGCCGTGTTTAATGCTGGAGGCTTCTTCCCAAGGCGGTTGCCACAGAGGACATGGGTGGGAGGACCTCACACTTAGATTACTAAACATTTATTGGAGCTCAAGCCAAGCTAATGCATATAATCAAAATATCCTTACCCAAAAGTGCTAAATTTGCCTCTTAAGTATAGAAATACAGTTTTTATTTAACAAAGTTAAACTCTGTGTGTAGTTGTAAGGAGGTTATTTTAATATATATACAGTTACTAGTTGCTGACAAGGCCATAGGGCCAGATTTCAAATGGTGTTGTAGTTTCCAGACATGCAGATAGAAAAAAGTTTTCAAAAATCTTTAAAAAATACTGACTCTAGTTGGAATAATGCATGTCGTTTTGCACTTATCTTGGTCTTTCTTTGCCCATTTGCTTCAAATATCTGGCCCACAGTGAGTATGAAAATGGATATAGTTTTTAAACACCCGTCCCTTTTCTGTTGCTTTTGAGTTTGATTTCAGTATATGTAGAAATGGCAAATAGCAACTGATCATCAGCAGTTTTCTGTAATTAATTGTTTCTGGCTGACTTGCTTAGGGAACTGTAAATGTTTTGAATTTTTTCAGGCCATGTAAACTGCTGTGGTTTTTTATTTTATCCTAAAAACATTAGAATATTATTATTTTTTATATTTTTGCTAATTTGTTCATGTTTAGCATGCTAGTGATTACTCTTACTCACTTCTTTTTTTGTTTTAATAGATGTTAATGAATGTGAGGTGTTTCCTGGGGTCTGTACAAATGGGCAGTGTGTCAATACCTTGGGATCATTTGTTTGCCAGTGCCCCAGTGGAATGACTTTAGATGCTTCTGGACGAACTTGTCTTGGTAGGTATTAATTCTGTGTACAGGTCTACTAGGGAAGAACAGATCTATGCAGTGACCAATGGTTGCACTGCATGTTTTCTAACAAGTAAGGAGAAGTATTTTTGCCCATTTTTCAAATGGCATTAGTCAGGGACAGGAACTTAGTTCAATTGGAATAGGAGCAGATTCCAGTGGTAGTAGCTAAAGCCCATTACTGGGCTGGTGAGTAGCATTGATTCCAGATTGTTCATCTGACAAATCCCTGCAGATCATGGGTGCTCTTAGCACTCTTCATCTGCAGCCCTGCTGAAACCACCTTCCACAAAGGCTGGAGCAGTGGAGGACACACCATTGTGGCCCAGGACTTGGCCACGCCATGCACCTTGATGGAGGGTGCAACAAAATATCCAGGTTATGTGTGCTGCCCACCCACAGCACCTTTGTCCATTTATGACAATAAATGCCCAAGATTTGTCTCTGAACGAGGCATATCTTGTAGTAACTAAAAGGCCTGATGTAAGTATGGCAAGCTGAAATGTTTAAAATCCTATTCTGATCCAAAATTTACTTCAAGTGTTGAGCACCATTTTTCAGAGTGGTGCTTTAGACTTACTTCAACTGTTAATGTCTGAGTTTAGCGTTAATATTTTGCTGTCAGGAATTATGCAGTGAGTCCTCCGAATCCAAAAAGCACAGAGCAAACTGTCCTGTGAAGGGATTTGGGAAAACAAATCCACTGCAGTGAACTAAATTTTCCCTTTCTGTGTCCACATGTTGTTCAATTGCCCAACAGACATCCGCTTGGAGAGTTGCTACCTGCAGCACGAGGACGAGCAGTGCAGCTCCCAGATCCCAGGCCGGCACCGCATGGACGCCTGCTGCTGCTCCGTGGGGGCAGCCTGGGGCTACGAGTGCGAGGAGTGTCCTCTCAGGGGAACTCCTGAGTTTGAAGCTCTTTGCCCAAGGGGACCTGGGTTCTCTACAAAGATAGAGATAAGTGGGAAGCCCTTCTCTAAAGGTATGTGATCCATTTGTGGTTCATTGCCAGCAAATCCTGAAGGCTTTTACTCTTCCATCAGACAGCTCCTATAGGTTTGAAAATTTCAGTGATAGGCACTTCACTCACCCTAAGGCACATTTGAAAATCCAATTAGATTTCATGGCAACTAAAGCCCAAATAAAATACAAGAGAATTTAGTTCATGTTACAGACCATTAAATACCATATAATTCTGCAGCCTCAAAACAAAGGATTTGTGTTTCTCACTAGAGAGGTTAAATTGTGCCTGACTTTGCCTCCTGGCATCTCACAGTACAAGAACTGGAACAAACTGGGCAGTCAGCTTTGGATGCATTGAAAGAGCAATCCTTGCTTGTGAAGGGTGCAACAAATGTAGTTCTGCTGTGGAACAACCAGGAAATGGTGAATAATTTTGGGAATTTCTTGTGAAGCTACTTGGAGAAGCAGAGGAAATAGCTTCCAGGATGATGGCTCAAATCAGAGAATTTTATTTACTGTAAACCAAGTCATGTTATGACTCTTGTTGGTAAACTTCCAGCATTAAGTGGGAATCACAGAGTGACACCCTAGCACCATGTGTTGAAAGCTGTCTTTCCAGGGTTACCAGTGGGGTTAAGCTGGACGATGTCAAAAGCTACCCAAAAACTAAACATTATGAAGTCTGAAATGAGGGGAAAATATGTATGAATGCCTGTTGCTGTTGTTAGTTTCAGCCTTGGTTTTATAAACAGTTACTAAGCCATTATTATCCATTAAAAAAGTGGCATGTGCTTTTATTTATGCTCATTATATTTTCTGTGACTCATGGAAGTCACATTTTTCTCAGAAATCAGAAGACAGAGTGATTTCTTTTCGAAGCTGTCTTTGCCTTGATCCTCTGTCCACTGAAATCTTACTGAGCTGCAGATCACATCCTGCAGGACAAAGGGGAGACTAATACTAACTTTGTTAAAGAAAGTGTTCTTGGCAATTCCAGTGCAGAGTGCCTACACTATTAGATAGGGGGAAGTCAGTATCAGTTTATGTAGTGTGGACTAATTTTCCCAAAAGGAGGGGTCACTGTCATGAAAAAAGATGAGCTCTGATGTCAGCATTGCTCTTTTGTGCACTGTTTTTGTATGAAATTATAACATCATATGTCCATATGATCTCATTTTCAGACATCAATGAATGCAAAATGTTCCCCAGCCTTTGTACCCATGGAAAATGCAGAAATACCATTGGCAGTTTTAAGTGTAGATGTGACAGTGGATTTGCCCTTGATTCTGAAGAGAGGAACTGCACAGGTAAACTTCATGGAAGTCTCTCTCATGGCTTTGAATTGAAAAGGACAAACTGAACTCCCTTGAAAATCCTGTGAATGTGTTTTGTGTTACAGATATCGATGAATGCCGCATCTCTCCTGACCTTTGTGGCCAAGGCATCTGTGTCAATACTCCTGGAGACTTTGAGTGTGAATGTTTTGAAGGCTATGAAAGTGGATTTATGATGATGAAAAACTGCATGGGTATGTTTTTTATAGACCTTAGATGTGCCGTAGTATGCTATGTGCTAGTATGCTAGGTATGATTTATTTGGGGGGTTTTTGAAGGTTTGATTGTGCCTGAGTTCAGGTCTCTCTCATTTTGAGAGCCTTATTAAAGCTAAATTTAAACGTGAATTTGCTGCTTCCGCAGGTTGCCAAAGCATATGTAAGCAAGGGACAGGATTTTAGGATGTTACATTTATCCCCACAATCCCCTTTTTGCTAAGTGGGACACCACCCTGAACCTTGAACTTAAGGTAAATTAAGATTTAGAAGAAGCCTTTTTGAATTAATTTTCTTTTTCTGACTGCACTGTGGTGCAAGGGATGGCTGGCTCTAGGACAGGCTGCAGGGTTGACTGACCAAGGCAGATGGTGCTGTGATGGGCTGTGGTGAGGGATGTGCTGGCCCTGCCCTGATGTGCCTCCCCTTCTCCCCACAGACATCGACGAGTGTCAGCGCAACCCCCTTCTCTGCCGAGGTGGCACCTGCATCAACACAGAGGGGAGTTTTCGGTGTGATTGTCCTCCAGGCCACCAGATATCACCAAATATCTCTGCATGTGTAGGTGAGACGTGCAGGCAAAATCAAGATTGTGCACAGCATTTTGTACCACTCTTGTGTTGTGCATTTACAGCATTTGCTGTAGTATCATTTTCAGGTCTGAAATGTGTTCCTCTTTTTCCTCTGCAACAGACATTAATGAATGTGAGCTGAGCACCAACCTGTGCCGAAATGGCCGTTGTGTCAACCTGATTGGAAAGTATCAGTGTGCTTGCAACCCTGGCTATCAGTCCACACAAGACAAGCTATACTGTGTCGGTAAGGACAAAATCTACACTGGATCTCTAGCAAACAGGGAAGATAAAACACACATAATTGTTTCAGTCTGGTAGTTATATAGTCATTTTTAACCATGATTCAAAAAATCTCTTACAGTTTGTCAAAACAGTATGCAAAACCTCCAAAACGTGCACATCCATCTTTGAGAGAAATGAGTGAAGTTATAGTACTGCTGCACTTAGCTGAGTAACAGATTATTTTCTCTAGTAAATCAATCATGATGCATAAAATCATGTACTATTTAAAATGCCCCAAGACTTCAGACTTTGATGATTAAGAGGGAGTAACTTGTTAGATTAGTTACATATTTAATTAAAAATCATCATTCCTGCTGGACCATGAAATAGAATCATGTGGTTCAGTTGCATACATTCCTTCTACTGTGCCATGGAAGTACATGAAAAATCCACTGGCTTTAATTCTGTCAAGTAGTTTTTTACCTTGATCCTTAAAAAAACTTTGTTGTCCTAATGATACTGTGGTAACTCAACAGTGCTGTTTCTATATGTAGAAGGAGAAGCACAGAAGTATTTGTATATGCAGTCAGGTATCATCTCTTTCCATCCCTGGTTTGCCTGACGTCCATCCCAGTGCCTACCTTTGCAAACACTTGAATGTTAGTGTGCAGATGTCAAGTGTAGGTTCTGGATTGATGCTGTACTGGAAAGCTGACTCAAAGTATGTCCTTGAAATGTGCTTTAAAGTAAAAGGTATTGTGGGTTTTAACTGTAATTTTCTCCTTTTTAGATATCGATGAGTGCAGTATAATGAATGGTGGCTGTGAGAACTTCTGTACAAACTCAGAGGGCAGCTATGAATGTAGCTGTAAACAAGGCTTTGCACTCATGCCAGACCACAGGACATGCACTGGTAAGGGAGACTTCGGGAACTTTTCTGCTTGAAGGGTTTATTTCAATAGTTTAAGAATGGACCTTCTTTTTAAGATTAAAGCTATTGTAACAAATACACTGTTACAAAAAGAAAATAAATGGAAAGTGAAGTTCTTTTTCTGAAGTAAACGTCTCCAAATTGGGCAACTGCAGAAAGAAGAGCTTTGAAGGGAATTGATTCTTCATAATTTCAGAAAGTGTACAAGTTGATTCTAATAACAAAAAACCTGTAATTTTTTCAGTACGAGTTGAATTTTCCTCCTTAAGGTATTATATTAGATCCAAATCCAAAGCAGGTTGAACACCATTAAAAAAATTACCATGAACAGAAGGCAAAATGCTGTGCATGTGTATTGTATGGTTATGTTGGAGAGAGGATAGACAGAGGTGCTAGAAAAGAAGCTGATTGCTCTGTTCTGTGGTTGTGTGGTATCTGCTCTTAAGCAAGAAAATTCCTATTTTTAATTCTTTGTTTAGTCAAATGCAAGTATGCTGCATTATTTCAGAGCTGAAAGACTTGCAGAGAAATTGAAATCTGAACAGTATAAATCTTTATTAGGAAACAGGTCTTTTGCACTCTTAAAAGGGTTTGTGAGAAAATTTTCAGAGCTCTCTTGTGGCTGGGTGTTCTCCTTTGGGAGTCTGGGAGTCATAATTGCAGGAAGTGAATTGCACTTGGTGATTTCCACATAGGTTACTGGAAAGAGAATTCTACCCTACTTTTCTCTTACTTTTTGCTTCACAGCCACTGGCCTGATGAGGCATGTGAATATTTGCCAGCTGTTTGCCAATTCCATCCAAGAGCTCCTTGAGGAGCATGAGAATTATAACAGGGTTAATCCCTTGGAATGGAATTGCCTTTACAGTTGAACAAATGGAGAGTTTTCTATACTGAATTAACAGAGTGCTCACATTTAGAATTTGTAAATATTTATAGACCTCAAACCAGGGTCTCAATTACCCTGAGGCCATTCACTACCATTCCAGAAGATAAAAGAGCCCTAAAGCACAGTAAAATGTAGTTTTCCCCAACATTGTAGCTTGCTCTGTCAGAAAGATGTAAAGTAGCTGCCCTTCAGCAAGTATCAGACCCTCATTCAAAGAAAGAATTCAACTAGAAAAAGTGCAGATTTGATTGACCCCGAAAACCTAAAATATTTAGATTAGAAGTAGTTTGCTTTAGCTCAAGTTTCTAGAAAAGGCAAGCTTTTTCAAAACCTTGCCCAAACATTGGTGTTCAGGGCACTTTTTCAGTGCAAAAATAAAACCAGTTGATCAAAATTGTCCCTCAGCCAGAATCTAAACCCAGTGAAAGGTTTAGAGTGACATGAGAGGGAAGGGAGCAGGGGGGGAGCAGGGTCTGAGCCACTGTTTTGTTTTCATCTTCTTGACTTGACTGGGGACCAAATGACCCAAGTGTGCACTTGGACACTCTTTGGGATCTCAAGTCCCATGGCTAGAAGCAGTTCTATGCTTTATTCCCCCTTGTCCTTAGCCACCCAAACACATCTCTAAACCCAGAACCAGAACTGATCATTTAGAGCACCTTCCTGCATATTAAACTAAAATCTTTGGAATAGGAAACTATTATCTTTCCATTCTCAAAGTCAAAACAGAAGCGTCTGCTGTGGGGAGGGGACAGATTCTCTGTGGTTTGTTCACACATTAGCTTGATCCTAAACATGTCCATAGAAGTTTGTTGTCAGATGTTACCTTAGTTGAGAATTTCTGCATCTCTATATCCAGCTTTGACTTGAAAAATAGAATTTCCTTCACAGGCCAGCTGTGATAACTATTAGCTATTCATACTCTCCTCTAATAAGGACTTGAGTGCAATAGCCACACATAAAAAGGTTTAAATAGCAGAAACACCAGACATCTTTGGATATCAAGTCAAATCTAAGAAAATATCCAGAGATGTGAGGGGTCACCTTCACTACCCTATTAGTATTTAAAACGCTGCTTTCTTCCCTTGAAAAGATGTTATTTACATATGTAGTAATCTGTTGAATATTCAAAATCCACATGCTAAAGTTTTGCCTCTGCCCAAACCAATAAGAATTTTAAAAAATTAATGACATTTCCTTTTTGTTGCACTAGATATCTGGTTTTACACTGTTAGGTGTTTGTGCATGGTACAAGATACAATAGAACTGTGACCTGCAGTTGTGAAACACCTATTTTACATTTTCAGTTTTCACTCTGTGTGAACGTGTCTTTTATCTTTAGCATCACACAAAGCTGGAAGCCATCACAGAATATATTTTCTGATAATTGAGCTGGTAAGAATGCTGTGCAGTTCAGTAGTAGGTCAGGTTTGAATTGGTGAGGTTATGCATAAATAATCAGCTCAATTAGGAGAAACAACAGGTTCTTTGTCAGCTGATTTTCCCCCAACTGTGAAGTCGGTACAGTGACAGGTTCGTAAATAAAGTTCTTTATTTCTGTCATTATTATTCCCATTTCTAGAGCTTAATTTTGCATGTTAATTCAAATTCCATTCCAAATTAACATTTTCAGGCTAATGTCCATGCCAACATTATTTGCTTGTTAAGATAAACAGGGACTGGTCAGTCTTCTTCCTTGCAGAAGTTGTGTATCCACACAAGCACTAGCTGCTAGAAATACAGCAGAATAATGAACATAATATTTTACATTAATGTGAGTTCATTTTTTGCAGCTGCATAATTACTGCAATCCACAATAGGCTGCTCTGATAATGAGTTACAACCTTTCTCTTGGAGAGGATTCCTGAATCTTGTCCTTTTTGTGCTGATTTTTTTCCCATGGTATCACTAGGCAGAGTTTCTGATTTTTGCTCTTGCTGGTCTGTGTTGGTGCTGACACAGGAAGATTTTAGGGATTTTTACAAGGAACACTAACATAATCCCAGGGGCTCTGAAAGATTCCAGAACTTAGCATGGTTGCCTTAATATAATAGAGTATCTGCTTCTGGAGCTTGGCTCTAATCAGTGATGGCAATTTTATCAATTGAGAAAACAACTTTTCATCCTAGAGGATGTAACTATTTCAGCTGGCCAGTCAGCTGAAATGCTAAAAAAGACCATAAAAATCTCCTAGTGGAATAAATGTGGGTACTTTAATTATTCCCATCATGAGCTGAGCTGTTTCCAGTTTGTCACCACCCTTGAGATCATCTGTAGAGGTATTTTGCATGTATGATGGCTTTTTTAAGCTCTGTCAAGTTTGATATTTTTTTCACTGAATTTGACTTCAGAGCTTCCATTGATTTCAACAATGATGGATTGTATCCAAGAATCCCCAGTTATATTTGGCCTTGTGGTGTGACAAAGGTTCCGTTGGGGTTCTTTTCTCTGAAGGAAAAGTTGGTTCCTGTTCTCACTCGAGTCAGAAGGGAATGTTTTGCCACTGACTGTAGCCAGAGACAAGGAGTTTACTCATCAGGACAATTTTGCAATGTACTGCTCAGTTATTTGCAAGGATTCAATCTTCACCATGTTTATCAGAGCATTAAAATACTTACTTGCCATGATGATGGCTCACTGCATTGCATAAAGGTAACATATTTTAAACCTGATTTTCCCCTGTAGATATTGATGAGTGTGAAGACAATCCTAACATCTGTGATGGAGGCCAGTGTACAAACATCCCAGGAGAATACAGGTGTCTTTGCTATGATGGATTCATGGCATCTGAAGACATGAAGACTTGCATAGGTAAGTGAAAGGCACTCTTTCCAAATAGACAGACAATGATATTTAAAGATTATTGCTCTTCTATCCTAATTTTGGTCACCTGACCATAGAACCAACCCTATTGCACAAATGCAAAGGCAGTCTCTGTATATCCCTGTAGGCTGGGGTGCAAACATGATCATCTATAGCATTGCACCTTTGGGTCCTCTTCCAGTGAGGTTTTTATGCAGCTCAGATAAAAGAGTGCCTGCAGAAAGGAAGTGGATTATGCTATGGAAAATTTCTGGGGAGATAAATCCCCGGTGCTAATTTAAACTTGTCTGTAAGACAAAACTGTGTGGAAGTGTTGTACCTTGGTAGAGCAGAGGCCTGAAACAGCATATCTCCAAACCCACATTTTCACATTTTGATGTAAAGTCTTGAGAGTGTAATTTCTCTTTGGGGAGAAATGTCTGACAAAACTAGACAAGGCATGCGTGCACTTCTAAATGTGTACACACACATATGCATACATGTAGAAATTATCAATAATCATAGTCATTCTTTGGGTAATGAACTGTACCTTAGTGTCAATTTTTTAAGAAAAGCTGGCATTAAAGTTATGTTAATGCAGATACAGTAATATAGCACTGTTACCCCAGATCTCAAAATGTGTGCTAGGTAAGGAATAACTACCATGAGCAGTTTTTTCTTCACATATGTAGACTTTTTTTGTATCAAAATTCATATCTAAAGAGATTTTTGTAGTTACTTTCTAAGAATTGTATTTAATAAATCTTAATTCATGGGGTTTTTTAGATGTTAATGAGTGTGATCTGCATCCAAACATCTGTCTGAGTGGAACCTGTGAGAATACAAAAGGCTCATTTATCTGTCACTGTGATATGGGATATTCAGGCAAGAAAGGCACAACTGGTTGCACAGGTAAGTTTTAATGTGTAATTACTAATTTTTAGTTAAACTCATGAGTCTGCTTTTCTGGTGTTTAGAACCTCCTCTCACTGTGCTATTTTTCACTTATTCTGCTCTTATTCTACCTTTTATCCAAAGTTGTTGAGCTTATGTTCTGCTAAATTTCAGTGCTATAGCATTCAGCCTGATGCTGCTTCTGCTGAAATGAGTGGAGCAAAGATTGGGATCAAAACTGGGTGTATTACTGCACAGTTGTTCATCTAAGAGAACAGCAAGTGCCATTATCCCTAACTTGACAACCTCCTGAGGATCTCAGTGCATTTGGATTAGTTAATTGTATACTATGCAAGCACATAACAGGTATCTCTTCAAAGTGTTCTTTGGCAGACACAGATGGCTTGAAATATGTGCTAAAATATATTTTCAACTGTCAACAATACAGTTACACAACTACATTCTATCAGCAAAATCAGAATTTGCTTTATTTCGTGTATTGCCAGCAAACAGAAATGAGATTCAAATATACAGGCTCTGAGGGCATGATATTAATAATCCAAGTGCTCATGTCTCAAGCCAAGGTGTTGAGAGTCTTAGGCTTTGCCCAAATATGAATGCAGACATATGTTTAATATAATTTTTAATGTAGACTTAGGGTAAACACATTTCTGGCAATGTCTTTGAGACACACTTTTATTCTTAGTCTGCTTTTATTATAGAGATTTAATAATATATTTTTTTAAGTGCCCCAAATATATGAAGCTGTTTTTTTAGAGCTCTTATAGAAAAGTCTGAGAGCTGGAGTTGTATTTTGCATATTGGACTATGGATGAATAATTGTGCATTAGTAACAGCTGCCTTTGACTTACATATGAACTGATTTAAATCCAAGAAATCCCCAATTGTACCCTGTAGACCAACATTTCAGTGTTCTTTGTTTCTGTGCTAAATTATGTGAAGATCTTCAGCACTCTAGACCTGAAAACCCTCACGCTGATCAGTTACACATGGTGCAGCTATCAGTCCCAGCCTAAGGAGCAGGCAGGGAAGATGAAGCAATGAGTTGAAGGCAAAAGACAGAGAAAGGTCATGGAGGCAGGGGAGGAATCTGAGCTATGGCTTCTGGAGAAGTGCCTGGAAATAGCCACCATTTTGGCATCACGTGATTCAAAGTAGTGGCAAATGTCCCAAACAGTGTTTTTTTGTTAAAGGAGAGGCCAGGAAATCCCTCTCTCCTGGTCCCAGCCAAGCCCTGACCTGTGGATGGACACTCTCTGTCATGAGGGCTCTTCCCGCCTCCTTACACGTTTTTACCTTTCCTGCTGCTTTTGTTTGCATGCCAATATTTCAGAGAGGGTGGCACTCACCAGGAAAAACACCAGAACACCTTAATTACAGCAGATATTATGAGGGTAATGATTTCAGTAATTTGAAAGAGCCCAGTGGTCTAAGACAAAAAGGTGAAGTATCAGTTATGCTGATACAGCTGAGATGGGACCATACTCAGATAATGAAAATTTTTGATTTCAATAAGAGAAGAGGAAGCAGAGCAGGAAATTTGTAGGTTGGTTTCATAATGAAAAAACTGTGTGGATAGAGATCCCATGGTGACTACATTGTGCAGGTTCTCACCTTCTGGTTTTTAAAATGTCTGATTTACTGCTGGAGAACACTGAATTCCCCATTTCTTGCTTGCACGGTGTTCGAGCAAAGTTGAAGTTCCCAGGCTCAGGTGCTGCAGACCATGAGAGCATCCTTCAATACTTCCTCTGGAAGGACCTTGCTAACAGCACCTTGACCCCAGAATTCAATTCTTGTCTTAGAGACAGATCAAAAAGCATCCATGGTTTTTAGGAATTCCCGTGGAAAAAAAAATTACAAAAACGTGTACAGCACTTTGAATGGGAGATCCTCTTTTTCTTGAGAACAATTTAATCATGTCCTTTGGGTTCCATTCCAGTTTTGTCCAAATATTTCAGCTCCCTTGTCATTACTGACTGTTTCCATTCTAACAAATAAACTTGTTTTTTTCCCCCCAATCATTTAACTGTATTCAGAATCCACCCACTGACTTACATTCCCATCCCACACAGATGTTAGTTCCCCTAGTTCTCCCCTCTCCTTGGTTCTCAGTAAGAATGTGGACAGAGTTCAGTAACAAAACTACGAATTTTACAATACTGTGCAAAAGTACAGGCTATAGATGCAGGTTTCCAACATGAAGTGCTGTGAGCGGTTTAATTTCCATTCACAAGGCAAACTGTGATAATACTGGCTGAGAGCAGTTCATTTTGGGCTTCCCTAGGCAGGCAATGGTACGCAGCCAGTAGAGAGAAGATTGCTGCGTTTTCCCCTGTCCCAGTTCCACATCGCCCAGCTTTATGACAAACACCTTGTCTCTAGTTTTTCTGTCAATAAAGTGTACGTGTACTTGTGCAGAAATGAAATCCTGGTTTGGCACTTGCGTTTGTATTTTGTGATTCATCACCACTCTGGATTACTGCCTGTAAATCTGCAGTATTTCACTGTTGATGTAGAGCCTTGAACTTGCTCTGATAATTTCACAGAGAAACAAATTCTTCTCTGACTCTCTCCCATCCATCCTTGCTGTTACAGCTGTGTGCACAGCCCCCGTGGTGGCTGCTCGTGATGGGGGGCTTGTGCAAGCTTAGGGTGCTCTTCACAGAATCACACTGAAAGAGGTGAACTTGGGCAGTAATTGCCCCACATGGCCAACAGATCAAAAATAAACACATTACAAGCCAGCTGGATTTCTGCACAGCAGGCTCAGGGAGCTGGCAGGCTGAGACCAGGCTCTGACTCTGCAAGGGCCATGCTGTTGCCATGTGGAGAAAGGCTACTGGAAGGTATTCAGCTGCAGCCTCGGTGTGGGCTGTGAGCTTGGGGAGTTTGGTGTTGAACGTCATCCAGTGATGACGGCGTTAGTGGACACGGGGGCAGTGAGTGCACTCTGCATACTTGCATGGCTGGCACAACTTGGTTCTAGAGAGGTCAGACACCTGATACAGGGAAAGGAAGAGGTGAGCCTGTCCTTTGCCCTCAGAAATAGAGCCATAGTATTTTGTGACTTGTATAATGTGCTCTCCTTGCCATTATTAATGGCTTCTGGCCATTAATAATACACTGTGTTTCAGGCTTGATGGCACGAAAGATTTCTGGTACCAGTGAAAGATATGTTTGCCCTCATGAATCTGGGAGCTGGCTTTGTCAGGCCAAATACCAGAAGATGATGTTGAGATGCTGCCCACCAAAGGGGTGTATTGCAGGAGGAGTGTACTGGCAGTAGGCATCTGTCCAGCAGTAACGTGCTGTGCCCCAGTGTGCTGATGTAAGGAGGGACAGCAGGCAAGAGCTGAACTGTCCCATGTGAAACTCCAAGAGTACAGTATACTGAATAAAATCTAAGAGTGATTCCAAAAGAGAAAACAATTTTACATCTAGGTAGATCCGAAGAGGGGAATTTTTCCATATATTTTTCTACTTGTATGAGCACCAAGTTGAAATTCCCAGTGTTTTCCCTCTGAAAAGCCTTAGTTTTTCCTACCTGATTACATGGGCAGCAACCCAGGAGGAGGAAATGCCTTGTGACTTCCACCAGACGACTGGCCCTTGGGGAACTGGACCCAGGCTCGAAATACCAGTGCAACGTCAGTGCGATAAAATGCACAGATATGCAGAGACTGCCAAAAAAATGTGAAAGTCACAAAATGCTTAAGGGATTTGCATAATTCCTGACAAACAGTACTGATTCATAGGTGGAGTCTGAATTAAATTTACAGTATGCTAAGCATCCTTATAGACCACTGAAACCCAGTAAAACCTAACAGAAAACAATTCACAGAGTACCTAGAGGATTTCGTGCCCAGTGATGAACATGTGAATTTTTTTCAGTTCATGTACACTCCCGTTCTGTTCAAATGCAAAGGGATGTTTCTAGAGTACAGGTGAGGAAACAGTGACTTACTGCCATGCTCCTCTCTGGCCAGCTTCGATGATCCACTTCCAGACTGGGTAAGGATGTGTTGTGCAGATATTGGCTAGCAGTTTCTTTCCTTTGGTGGCCACATTTTGCAAGCATAGTGCAAAGGGTGACAGGTACAGATGATGTGTATTTTTGCTGCACACACACTGAGAGCCCTAAAAATTTGTGCCACTATGATTAATTGCCAAAGGCTTGAGAGAAAAAATATTTGTCCAAAGAAGAGAACTGAAGGAGCCAACAAAATAGGGTGACTGACAGGTTTTTTTCCCCAGAGTGCTTGGGATTATTATGATGTCAGACCTGCATATTATTTATCATGCATATTCTCATCTGTTGTAGGCAGACAACTCCCTTAGTATTGATGGGAGTTGTGCAATTGCAAAGCTGAGAACACGTGTGCAGCAGCACTGGGGCACAGTGGGACCGGCTGAGGATGCAGTGTCAGTCTCTGGCTGGAATGGCTTTATTTTCCTTGGCTTGTCACGGACTCATACTGGAGGCAGAAGAAGGTTGATATAAATCAGTGACTCGCTCCTTTACTCTTCAGTGAAAATCCCCATGAAGTCAGTGGGAATAGGCCATCATTGTGTGAAACCCTGCCTTGAGTAGTGTCCTCGTGGGTGCTCTTTGGGTCATGATGCCTTTACTCAGACCGAGTAATGCCTTTGTCTTCAGACAATTAAACGAAAATAGCTGGAGTATTTGAAGAGTGTAGTACTGTTTGTACTGCCATGCAGACAGAACAGGCTGGACTTGTGCTTTTATTAAAGATATTGAGTTAATTTTTCCCCTACAGAGCTCAACTTCTCCTTTCTGTTTCATTCTGTCAAGCCATAATTCAATTCTTATGGCAACATAAATCCATATTAAGCTCCAGTATAAGCAGGCATAAATTCCATTGATTTCAGTTTACACAGGACCATGTTTGGTCTAAGATCTCTTTTGCCTTGGAAATAATTGCAGTGCAATTATAACTCAGCTGTGCAGTGAAAGGAAAGAATAGGGATTATAGCAAAACAACATCTGAGTGAAATGCAGGTGAAAAGAAGTAAAATCTGGGATGAAGCCAATGATGATATTTTATATGCTTCAATCAGCTTTAAGTATCTGAAAACCTTTCCATGCATCATGGAAATAAGCCCTACAATGTCCCTTTAAAGGTAGCTGTATTAGAGAATACATTTTGCATTCCCTATTTGAGCTTTACCCAGGCAAAAAAGCATTGAAAGCTATTAAAATTTTTTACTGGAGAAAAGCTGAAAAGCTTTTTTATTCAAAGCAAGTGGAATGGCATTTCAGTGGCTGATGCCTGAGAAAGCTGAGCCCATTATAAATACCCGTATTTGGATATGGATTTATACTTGCAGCTTTCATCCCACAGAAGATTCTAAGCTTTTTAGTGGGTGTGTCAAACAGCTGATGGGGGAACAAGTGTCCACTGCAAGTGCCCCAGTGTTGTGGTGCTGCTGTTCCACTGGGAGATGTTAATGGGGGTTCTCAGGTACAATGTGTCAGTGGGTCGCTGTGTGGTGGGATGGAGTCCACAGTCACTTTATGGAGAGTGGAACATTTGGCTTGGGTTGTCTTAAACTTGAGCCTGAGCATGACTTCATTGCGGTGTAGCTGTTGCATGCAAGTTTCTGTTTGTGTTTGCTGGTGGTTTAAAAAAATTCTTGGCAGAAACCTCTCTCCTGGTGATGGGGTTTTTTTGCGGTGTTTTGTTGTGCTCTGCAGGGTATAAGGAAACTTGTGATTGTATGTTTTAAAGCATCAAATAATCAAACACAGTGGAGTCTTAATGTGAGCAGTGGTTTAACAGTTTGGGGTTTAAAATCATGTAAAGGTTAAAATATAGAGTGTTTGCCTCAGCTTTTTTATGTCAGTGTATACTGTAGCTGACCTCTCTAAATTCCTTCCAGTCTTTCCCCAAGCCAAAATGAGTTGCTTTTTCTTCAGGCCACCCTTAAGATTTTTTGACAGATGCGAGTTTCCTGTTTAGGGTGATATTATCTTTGTATGAGTCCCTGCACATGCTAAAGGCAAAACTGCCCTGAGATCATTTGCTCCTGACCCTTTTTTTAAGTTTTAAAAAGTAAGTGTCCATTTGCATGTTTTCAGGCCTGTTGGTGGAGTCAACATTCATTAATGGTAGATTCCAGCTGCCAGATTTAGATGCATATGTACACGTCAGCATTCGGATTATGGGAATGCTCATGTCTGGGGCTTTGAGTCAAAGCAATGCCTCACTTAGAAAGAGACTCAGAAAAGTAAGATTGGATGAAATTCCACTTCAACAGACTAAAAAAGTTCCAAAAAATTAAAAGCCAGCCCACCACAAACCCCCCCACACAAACAAAACAAAACAAAAAACCCAAAAACCAAAACACACAAAAAAAGCCCAAAATCTCAACAACAAAAAACCCCAAGAAAGCACAAAACTCACCAAACAAACACTCCTCCTCCCCTGCCCCCCCCCTCAACCAGTGGGTTTGGGGGTTTTCTGGCCTTGAGTATTTAATTTTAGGATAACAAACAGATGTTGTCTGCTTCTTGAAGTCATGTGTTGCCTTTGTGGAAGGGCAAAATATGTGTACCAGGCATAGTGAAAGGACACAGCCTTTTGTCTAGAGAAGTGTGGATAGACAAGCCTAAGAAAGTGCTGTGAAGGAAGTGGTTAAGATGATACCTGGACACTTTCCCCAGTAGCTCCACAACCTTGCCTTCTTTAAATAGAGCTAATTGTTTTTAGGTAACATCATAGGGAAATTCAAGTCTGTGATTTTGGGGCTGAGAATCCCAAAGGTTGCTACATATTTGATGGCTGATGCCTTTTCTTAATCATCTTCTTGAGAAGGGTCTGAGCTGGGTTTTTGTCTGTGGAACCATGTAGAGTTTGTGAGCTTGTTTTCCCTTTCCATCAGCTGCTTTACAGAGTGGGATGATCTGGCTTACAGCAACATCAAAGTCACCTGGGAGGGCTAAAAAAATGGGTTTCAGTTTTATGTGGTTTGATGGGAACTCTAGATAAATCACATCCTGCACGGAAGTAAAGCACAGTTTGAGAGCTCAGTTACAGAAAATACTGTAAAATCCATAGCTCAGATGTGCAAGAAAATTCCTACCAGTTTTGTTTTAGTTACCAGTAGTAATTTCTGAAAACTTTGCCTTTGAGTTTATACGTTCTCCAAGTACTTATATGGGGCATTAATAATGTTCTGTGAGAAGGAAGAATGGAGTTCAGTTTGGTTTTTGCAGCCTATACATTTTGACATTGCCAGAGAACGCCCAAAAATGAAAATAAGGTGAAAATAGTAAGTACTGAAATAGAATGTGCTGGAATGAATGTGTATGTTGAAGACTGGATGTCTTGCTGCCTGGTGTCTCCAGGGATGCTGACTCTTTCCTGTTGTGTTAGGTGTCCTGAGTTCCTAATAAACTGCATTTCTGATGAGCCCCTCAGCTGTCATGTTAAATACAGTGGTACAGCCTGTCCCCCACCTTCCACACAACCTCTGGCCAGGCAGAACCTGCTTCATTCCCTGCCTGGGGATAATCCTGGGGGCAGCTGGCTGGCGGTGCCTGGCTGGTGTTCATCAGCATCTGTGCAGATACATGGGGGCTGTGGGAGTGCTACATTCCAGGAGTCCCTGGGCAGCAAAGTTCCCTCAGAGCCTTCTTAGCAAACCATGCAATGTGGAGCCACCAGTGTGGTCCCTCTCTGCCAACTCTGCCCATTTCTGCAGGATGGGCACACTGGGAAACCTGTCTTCTGAGGTAGTTTTCCTTCTTGAATGTAGGCTTTGGGGTGAACTGCAGCAGCACTGCTTTATATGCCTGTCAGAAAAACAGGTAGTGGGGCAGCACATTTGAAATATGCTACATGCTTCTTTGCTTTGATCCTCTTTTGTTTTGTTTTTTGTTTTGTTTTGTTTTGTTTTGTTTTGTTTTGTTTTGTTTTCTCTTCTCTTCTCTTCTCTTCTCTTCTCTTCTCTTCTCTTCTCTTCTCTTCTCTTCTCTTCTCGTGAGTTTCTTTTCACCTTCCTTTTTGAATGTCATGTAAAGAAATGCATGCTTTTTTCATGTTTGCATTGTTTTGCTTGAGAAATTCTAGTGCCAGTTATCTGGACATGAGAACATGTGCTCCATGAGCTCCTCAAACATCTCTGTTTTTGCAGATATCAATGAGTGTGAAATTGGAGCCCATAACTGTGACAGACACGCCATATGTACAAACACAGCAGGAAGCTTCAAATGTAGCTGCAGCCCTGGCTGGATTGGAAATGGCATCAAGTGCACAGGTGAGGGTCTTATGCATTTGTATTTATTTGTAAGGTCAGATGGGGTTCTAGCAATTCTGAAGAAAACAATACCAAACCTATAAATTGAGAAGACAAATGGTTATCGAACTTGTTAGGTCGATTTGACATGATCTGTTGGAGGACAAATTCTCCACCATGGTAACTGTGAAATCAGCATTATCTCATATTTGGCTTATGAAACAATGAGAACAGACTGGACCATGGAGAGAGATGTTTTGTGCTTGAGGGCAGCTAATGGGAGGCAGTGAGGGGCCTCCTGGTGCTCCCTATAGAAACAGGGTACAGGTCTTAGTACTGAGTGCCCTGGAGCTTCCTCAGTCACAGTTACCTTGTCAAACTTCTTTGATGGGCTGGAAATAAGCTGTTTGCCACTTTTTCAGTCAGATGGCCACACATGTGTGTGGGTTTTATTATGGAAGATTATTTAAAGTAGAGCTTCTGTGTTCCATACACTATTTAAAGTTGTATTCATGTGTGTTTTTTAACTAATGTTTTTTGGTTTTTGTTTTTTTCCTCCCTTTTTTATTGTTTTAAAGATCTGGATGAGTGCTCCAATGGAACCCACATGTGCAGCCCACATGCTGACTGCAAGAACACGATGGGCTCTTACCGCTGCCTGTGTAAAGAAGGTTACACTGGGGATGGTTTCACTTGTACAGGTGAGCTGTCTGAGGAAAGCAAAGGATGAACTCCAGTGATACTGTGCAACCCAAGTTAGTCTATGATCCAATACACAAAAATAGCTTTTAAACATCTGAAATTTTCAGTAATAAGTCATCATTGATTGTCTTCTCCTTCACCTAGGTTGCCATTGCTTAAAAGAAATACTATATATTATACATAGTCTAAATCACTTTTTTTCACTTGATAAAAGTGAAAAAAATTGCTTTCCTTGTTAGTTGAAGTAAGTGGCAAAATTATTAAAATAATGCTTGATCATGTAATTTGACTAGTTAGTAAACTAGTCCATTGGCTACTCACCTTTTCTTAAATAACAGGGCATATGCATCAAAATTACTTAATAAAATTGCCAAAAAATGTTTGTCCTTTCCACAAGTGAGTGTGTGATGTCTGTCTTCTTTACTCCATCATCCTGAGAGCTGGTGTCAGGATGCAGTGCTGGCGTGTAGAATGAAGGAAGTAGCTGCTTCTGAAACCTCATTTTATGAACTGTAAATGAGATCATAAAACTTTGCTAGAGAGATGCTTCCCACCCACACTTCAGTCTTCTGCTTTGAGGAACAGCTTAGCTCATGGGTGCTTAGTGCTGAGGAGCCCTGCTCTTGCACTGAGGGCCGCAGTGTGCCCGGGGGGCTCGCTGGAGGCGGATTCTGTTTGGAGCAGAGCCGTGTGACAGAGCTGGTGGGCCAGGTGTTCAGCTGGTGCAAATCAGCAGCACTCTATCAACTACAGCAGGTTTTTAGAGCATCTGAGAATCTGGATTATCAGGCTCTTAAGGCTGAATTTGAATCATTCCAAATTCTAAGCAGACCCTGGGATTCTGTTTAATTCTCTCAATATAATTTCATCTTGAATCTGATTCAGCTTCCTCAGTGGCCTTCCTAACCCAGTGCTCTTTGTTAATTTCCTGTGTGATGATTTCCAGGAATCTGCAAGCTGCACCCTTCAGATGGAGTGCTTACAGAGTTTCTGCATTCAATAGAACTTTTTTTTTTAATTTGGATACTTTATTGTTTGTGAATTCAAGAGGTGTCTGGGACTCAAACTAGAGCACTCAAATGTTCTGTAAGCCCTCTGCCAAAGTGTGCAGTGTGCAGCATTCCCCCTGGTAGGTGATATTTGATTTACCAGCCATGGACTTCAAAACTCCCGCTGCCAGCCAGACCCTGTTGCAGTAAGGAGGTGTTTCTGTGATGTGTAACGTTTCAGCTAGAGAGTCAGGCCGTGATCTAGCTGAAGGTGAGTGGAGTCCAGTAGCAAGGCTGTTTTTCTCATCAGCTGTTAACCTGCAGTTCAGTTCTGGTGAAGTTCTTTTCATGCCACTTTTTGTCAGTGTTTTGATGTTTGGCATGGAGAACTGCCTGTTACCATATATTTCCTCACTGCATAGTAAACCTATTTTTTTCTTTTCTCAATTACTGCCTCTAGGCTTTGCTGTAATAGAAACAATAACTGTAATAAATTTCACATGCTCATTCTGAGTCTAAATTTGCCCCTGTGTACTGCCTCCAATTGTTATTAACTGTAGCTATTCTAGGAGTCTGTGCCTCTCTGATTTTCCTTTTGATTAGAAACTGTATTTTCAACATGTCAGGAATATACAGAGCTGTTACATGTAGTTACCTCTGCACATAACTAGATTGCAGTTTCTTCTGCACGTGTTCAGATATAATAGAATAATTAAAATGCTCAGAACACTGTGTGCTTCAGCTCAAATGTTGGTGGAAAAACCATCTTCACTGCTAACTTGCAATATCCCTTCCTTTTACAGACCTCGATGAATGCTCAGAAAACTTGAACCTCTGTGAAAATGGGCAGTGCCTCAACACCCCTGGAGGGTATCGCTGTGAATGCGAAATGGGATTTTTGCCAAGTGTAGATGGGAAAGCATGTGAAGGTAATTCTTTGTAAGCTTTAAACAACTCTCAACAAATTCTGCCTTAATAGTATTTTATGTTCCAATTTTTTACAGTTGTTTGCTGTTGTGGTTGTATTGAGAACTGCATGAAAATTTTCAGTAGTAGTTGCTTTTCTGCAGTTTATTTGTTATGGACCTCTAGATGTTCATCTACCTGCTGCATACAGAGAGAACAGCTTTTCAAAGCCTATCTTATGATACATTATTTTGGGGTTTGATTGGTGATCCGAATGGCACCGATAGCTGCCATTTCTTCTTGATCATTTATGTCCAGTTCTTCATTTTATTCAAAACAATTAAACAGAAGAAGTTGTTACTTTGCATTGGTGTGTATGAAGCTGAAAAACAGTGATTTGGTAGCCTATACAATGAACATGCTTTGAGGGCTTCTGTGAGGTGCAGAATCAGAGTGTGAAGCCTTGCAGGAAGTTTATATGACCACAAAAAAAATCCTGTATGAATATTTGTTCACTTTCGAAAGTGAGCTGTCAGTTAACAGTTTACAACTCGTTCATAAGAGCTTTGCATCTGCAAAGATTCAAAACAATCAAATAATAAACATTACCAACATGATTAAGGTCATAGATTTGATTTGAACATTTGAAATCCTTATTTGGTACACCACTGATCAGTTAAGTCAGTCAAGAAGATGCAGCCTTATCATCTGACATAATAACCCATACCAGCTGGTGTTTGATGGAGTTCATAAGTGCATCACTATAAGTAAGATTTTTCCCCTTGAAACGTGTTCTGTGTATTTTTTAGTAACCTAGCAAGTGAAATAATTTGAGAGTGAATTTTTCTTTAAACTGAACCAATATTAGGTTTTGTAATGTTTCATGAAACAATTTACTTTCAAACCTTTTAGCTCAGTTTAAATAGCTTTTAGAGAGGCTAGCTCCTGTTGCTAAAACAGACTTGCCTTCGTGTCTCAGATGTGTACACTAAGTGCAGTATTTTAAGGTCCTTTGTAAACACACACTTTTTTACTGTATCAGATCAGCTGTTCTTTGTGCAGTGCATGTGGCATTCAGTAAACACTGAATCAGACTCAGTGATTTGGAGGAAAGGCACAAAAGTGCCTGCTTGCCAAACTTAAGATCTGTCAAATGGAGAAACCTGAAGATGAACATGAAGTTCACCTTTGGGCACAGGCTTTTCCCTTGCTGGTGTCCAGCTTTCTGCAGATGACTGCTGATTTATAATAAACTTCATTTTATTAAGGCACGTCTTCTGCTATGTTTAATATTGCTAATTGTCAGATCAGCCCACTAATAAGCTAGGATGGTTTCTGGCATAGCTTCCAGAGTTATTAGAAGGAGCCTTTTTCCCAAAAAATTGCTATGGATTAGGTTCCTTAGGCTCCAACATAAATCTTCCATGTTACTTTTTCTTGTCTTACGTGGTGTGCAGAAGCTGTTGTCTTCCAGATCCATGCTGCTGAAAATTTTTACAGTTCTCTGTCTGTGTGTAAAGATAAGGAAACCTCATATTTTTCCCCTCCTGTTCCTTAACCAGATATTGATGAGTGCTCACTTCCCAACATCTGTGTCTATGGTACTTGTCATAACCTCCCTGGACTCTTCCGATGTGAGTGTGAAGTGGGCTACGAGTTGGACAGAAGTGGTGGTAACTGCACAGGTAAAACTTGGAACAACAGGCTTTTTCATCTTCTGTTAGGGCCACAGTCAGCTCCTTTTCTTTTAAGAAGCTGTACAAATCAAACTGGATATAGGAAAATGCAGACTTCCCTACTGTATAACACAGGATTCTCCATACCTTTTTTATGCTTCTCTTTAATGTTCTTTGTCAACCTCTGATATCCCCTTAAGAAGGGGAAAAACAGATCAGAGAGAACCCCTCTGGCAGAGATGTGTTGTGCCTTGTACAGTACTTCACAATACTGGATGGTAAGCTATGGCCTTGTCTTGTATTTTTCCCTTAAGTAATTTTTTAGTACTTCATGTGAATCTTGTTCATAGACTGATTTTTTTCAGGAAAAATGCTTCTTTTTCTTTTTCCTATGAAATTAGGAGTTAATCTCAGACCACTGTTCTTCTGAAATGCCTGTTTATTTTTTAGAGCTTTCTGGAGATCAGTATGTCATAACTAATGGATTTGTGATGGTCAGCATATGGTACCTGATATATCAATGGTTTTTAGTGTCCTTGAGTATTTGTTTACCATGTGCTGTTTTTTCTTGCAGATGTTAATGAATGTGCAGACCCTACAACCTGCATTAGTGGCACATGTATCAACACTGCTGGTAGCTACACCTGTGAGTGCCCTCCTGATTTCGAGCTGAATCCCACCCGAGTTGGATGCGTTGGTAAGGGACCACTCCTTGTGTCACTTGCAAGTGAAGTTCCACAGAGGGACTGCAAGCCTCACTGCTTAGGAATAAAGCCCCAGGTCATGGGAAAGGCCTTGATCAGGCTCCTCAATTCCCACCCCACTGCCCCTGGCTTGGAAGCTGTACTAGGGCAGCAGGAGCATGTCCAGAGCTGATGCAGCATGCCAGCAGTGCCCTGCTGCCAGAACCAAGCCCTGGGGGCTTGTTAGAGCTGTCCACAATTTACAGCAGGCAGGAGACAATTTTAAAATTCAACAAACTTAAGCCCACATCCAGCTGGCCCCAAGATGGCAGGCAAATGAAGTTGTGGCATGAAGCCACCCATTCTCTTGGAGCACTGAGTGCACTTGGCTAGGTGCAGCTTCATGACCAATGGAAATGCTCTTGTATTAGGCTCCAACTGCTTAGTAATCCTAATATTTTTTTGGTTTTGTTTGTTTAAGAGTGTGTGGGGATGCTTCTCAAATTTAAATATGTTTGAAATTCCTAACATTTAGTAGATGCTTTCCTACTTGTAAACCTCGAGTAGAGGAGAAAGCAGTGGATATCTGGAACTGGAAGGATGTACAAATGTGGGGGAAAATGTGAGGGAAAATGAGAAAAAGCTTGACTGAACTGCCCTTGGTCATGATGAATAAATTTCCTACTTTGTGAAAGGTCAAAAAAAAGCAAGGAATGGGGCACCAACAACCTACCTAAATGGGAAATGCTGGGCCCCCCTGGGCAGCACAACTCACTTGCTTTGGTGTCCTGCAAGAACTGGGAGCCATCTGTAGGTATCCCTCACCCTGAGAGGATGTGCTGTGTTTTGCTCTCTCCTAAGATGTGTTTGTCATTATGTGCATTGTGAATAGATACACGATCTGGCAACTGTTACCTGGACATCAAAACTCGGGGAGATAACGGCGGCACCTTCTGCAGCAATGAGATTGGAGTGGGTGTTTCCAAGGCCTCCTGTTGCTGCTCCCTGGGCAAAGCCTGGGGGGTTCCCTGTGAGCACTGCCCACTTGTGAACACAAGTAAGTCTGCTCTTCCTGGCTTCAACACACCAATGTGTTTGTTGGGTTTTTGCCTAATTTAGCCAGGTAGCTCAAATACTGGTGTGCATTTATTGTGGACGTGCAGGGGACAGGCTTCCACTGGTCTTAACCAAAAACTTTATTGGTCTTTGAGAAAGATTCAGTCAGAATATTATTATCACTTCTGAGCAAGTTTGCTATTACACCAAAAACTACATTATGAAATGGAATAGCAGATGGTGTAACAGAGTAAAACCTAATGTCTCCAGCTGGTTAGTTTGTAACTTTACATTTAAATTATCTGTAATAATCTGATCCATTTTCAAAAACAATTGTTCTGAAAATGTTTCTACTATCATGTGCTCATAAATTTGTTTTGTCTTCAGCTGAATATAAGGTTCTTTGCCCTGGAGGGGAAGGATTCCGACCAAACCCTATTACAGTTATATTGGAAGGTAATGTTTGCAATTTCCTCTATTTTTACATGTCTGAAATTGTGA
Organism: Aphelocoma coerulescens; assembly: GCF_041296385.1. Taxonomy (NCBI): domain Eukaryota; kingdom Metazoa; phylum Chordata; class Aves; order Passeriformes; family Corvidae; genus Aphelocoma; species Aphelocoma coerulescens. The sequence continues at coordinate 2,477,467 of NC_091024.1, read as the reverse complement.
AACTCTATAGTGAATTTTGGGTTGGTTTTTTTCATGGAAAACATTAATGAAATGTTTATGGGTTTGTTTGGACAGATATTGATGAATGTCAAGAACTGCCTGGACTTTGCCAAGGAGGAAAATGCATTAATACATTTGGTAGCTTCCAGTGTCAGTGTCCATCAGGGTACTACTTGAATGAAGAGACTCGAGTGTGTGATGGTATGGAGCTTTCACTTAACTAGTCTTCTGCTTTATTCTTTGAAAATAGTGACACATCACTATGCAGAGAATTAATCTTCCTTGAAAAGGAGCATAACCAGACTAAGCAGTGTAAAGCTTTAGGGTTGGAAAATTGAGCAAGTTGAAGTCTTGCATTGAGAGTGTGACAATTCCTTTTTGACTATGTTGAAATATATGCAAATTTTGTTTAAAATGATATTTTGATCAAAACCAGAAAACCCTACAATTTTTTCTATAAGTAAAGCAAATTTGCTAACTGGCTATAAAAAAATAGCTGTTTGTTAATGGGCAATGATTAAGCAGTCAGATAAAAGAACAAACTTTCCCCATGAATCTGGTGGGCTGATGTGTCCATGTATTTTTCCACTGCTTTTTTTACTCCTGCTGATCCAGTGGCCAACTGAAAATATTGGTTGTGCTGCAAAACATTTTCCTTTCCATAGCACAGTCAGTAGTACATGTCACATTACGTGCCACTCTCAGGGTGTACTGGATATAAAACCTTAAGTAACCCATCAAGTTCTAAAATTTCCCATTTTCCAGGCTGTCTTCAGTCTTCCAGATTGTTAATAATGTTAATGTAGTGCCTATGATGTGCAAAACACTGCAGAAATACAAAACATTCAGGCCCTAAATTAAGGCTGAACCAAAGTGCTTCATCCATACTGCGCTTACATAGCTCACCAGAGGCTGAGTGGTGTGTCAAAGATACTCTAAAATTGTAAGGCTGGGGAAATATTTTTTAACTTTTGGGAACTGAGGTGTTTTGGGGATGGTGTGTTTGGTTTTGGTTAGATTTTTTCAAACAAAACTTACTCTCTTGATCAAGTAAAATATGACATCTTGTGTTGGGAAAGTTGCTCACTTTCCCCAGTCAGGCAATGCTCAGTGGGAACCCGTCAGGGAACCGCTTTGGTTCTTTTCCAGATACAAGAATCCAGAATGGAGGAGATCCTCAAATACTATTTTTGTGCAACAGGTGCAAAAGCCAAGTTGCTGTTTCTGAGCTGCACACATGTATCAGAGTTCCACCTTTGCATCACAGCCAGGCTTTCCATGGCCGCCGGTGCTGCCACGTCCTTCTCTGTGTGGCTTCGTCCCCCATGACGTTCCTCAGAGCCCCTTCAGCTCTTCTCCACCAGTGCCTTCCTACCTCAGGCGTTACTGAAGCATTTCTGTTCTCAGAAGCACGATAAGAAAGCTTCTGTGGCCACTCACTCACTGCCTGTTTGTCCTCTCCTAGATGTGAATGAGTGTGAGACACCTGGCATTTGTGGGCCTGGCACATGTTACAATACTGTTGGGAACTACACCTGCATCTGTCCTCCTGATTACATGCAAGTCAACGGAGGAAACAACTGCATGGGTATGTGCTGGGGTTTCTCTAAAGCTTTATCTCTGTGCTTTGGGCCAGGGAGATCATCTTCCTTAAGAGTTACCTACTGCATTGGCCTGAGGTTTTCTTCATTTTCACAGATATGAGAAGAAGTCTGTGTTACAGAAATTACTATGCTGACAATCAAACCTGTGATGGTGAGCTGCTCTTCAATATGACCAAGAAAATGTGCTGCTGTTCCTACAACATTGGGCGTGCATGGAATAAGCCTTGTGAACAGTGTCCTATCCCGAGCACAGGTACATTTTTGCATGGCAAAGCTATCTGAAGGCCTTGGTAACATGGTAATCACTATTAGTGAGTGTAACACCATTAGAGATGTATTTTTCTGCTCTTTTTTGTCTAAAATGAAGGGAATAGTTGTTTCTTTCTCCTGGTGATGATCAGTCCTAGTCACAGTGAAGGCATGTGTTGAGTGGTTTGTGTCCGTGCTGCTGGGTTGTGCTTCCCCTGTGCCAGTTTCTCTGTCTCAGAGACTTCATGATCTATATTGATTAATCCATCTCTTTGCAAGTGCTTGTTGATCCAGTGTTGAGGTGCTGACCAAGATTTTATTGGTATTGCTCCAACAAATACGGGGTCTGGTCTGCTCTGCCTCGATTGCTGTTTGCCATGAAGGGCCTTTGTGGCAGCCATGGGCTTACAGAGATACCTTGGAGTGCTCTGAGAACAATCTGTGTTGGGCAGCTAAATGTAAAATGTAGGAGTTTCTCTGCTAGTTGTGTGGGCATACATGACTCTTCCACAGTGGAAAAGACTGCAGGACATCCCACTCTGGTTTGAGGTGGTTTGCTTCAAGAGCAGCTTCCCAGACACTTGATTAACTTCCAACTTGTAGTTCAGGTTTTTAGAGACAGATCTGAAGTTGTATGCAAACACTGTAGTTCACAGGGATAGGCATAAGCAGAGCAAAATAAGCATGTGAGCCCAACTGGATGAGAACCCAAGTGAGCTCACATGGTGAGTTTGGGAAAGGGACTGCCTACCTCTGCGTGCCCTGCAGGTGCTCAAAGAGTAGAAGAAGAATTTTCTCAGCCAGAGGATATGATGAGTTTTAGACTGTTGATCAATTCCAAATGCTTTAATCACTGCTTTGTTTTCCTGTTGCAGATGAATTCTCCACACTGTGTGGAAGTCAAAGGCCTGGCTTCTTCATTGACATTTATACAGGATTACCAGTTGGTGAGCTCTAATTTATGTTTTGAACTAAATTCCATGCTACCTCTGCCCAGGGAAGAAGGGAGGTTTGTTTTCCCAGTTTTTGTTTTCATGGGAGGAATAACAATTAAACAGTGTAATGGAGTTCAACCCTCTGTTTATGTCCAACTTAAGTGCAAACTTTCTGCCTGGCTGCTCCTAGCTGGCAGCAGTGATAGCTGCTGCTTGTAATCAAGGCAACGCACAGCTCCAAAGAAACTGTAATCTGTCCTCCATGAGCAGGGCACAGATACTGGGAATGAGAGGCCTGGGAGTAAGGCCAACCAGCATTTGGTCTGTGAGGAACTGGGAGTCTTTCCTTCAAACTAAACCAAGATTTAGTCTGACATTTCACATCAGTCCCCCTGGGTATTGGTTTGACACAAAAATCCTTTTTTCTGCTCAGCTGGAATATTTCTCACATATGTTATTGTGTGTTACATTTGAATCGTGAGTAACAAATTGCAAAACAAAAAGAGGGAGAGAATGAGGAATTCTAGGACAAGGAATTGAGTAAATCCCTAAAGGGACTCCCTTTTGTTTTTATTCACACTAAAATGCAAATGAAAAGCAGATAATGTACCCTGTAACAAACAGAGATGGCATATAGGCAGTAATCAGATGCGTTAGCATGAAGCTGTTGCTGTGATGCAGTGTTTAGCTAGTTAGATGGAAATATTCCAGTAAAGTGGGGAATGTAATTTTTAAAGAGTTTCCAGAAAAGTACAATATTTATTATTTACAAGGTCATTGCTTGGAAGCAAAGTTTCCCCTTCTGGCTATTAGCATTAGTCCAAATTATTGCCGAGCTGATTGGGCCCCTCATCAGCATCAGCAGGGAGCCCTTGGGTCTTGCTGACACGCACAGGTAAAAGCTGCAGGGCAGTGTTTGCATGTGTGCAGGGGTGTTGCAGGCTGCTCTGTCTGCGCTGCCACAGCAGGGAGCTATGCAGTTCAGGAGCCAGTGGAAACAGCAGGGCTGTCCCACAGAGCCCACCAGTACATCCCAGTGCATGCAGGCCTGTGCTGAGACTGAGGCACACACAGCTTCTCACAGCTGTGCAAATCACAGCTCTCCCTGCTGCTTTGGGATCGAGGCTGTGGCACTCAGGCTGCTGCTTTGCACAGGGGTTACTCATGTCCCTTAACCTGCAGACACAGGATCAAAGGAGAGCCCTTTCTGCAGGGGCAGTGCTCTGTGTACCCTCTAATATTTGCTTACAGTCCAATGATGTTAATCTCTGTTTGGGTTAAAGTTCTATATAGTTGCTCCAGGTGTTTGTTTTAGAAACAGAAATAGTTCTATTTTTACTCATCCTGTATGTCAGAGGACTCAAAATTACAGAATCTAATGTAGAAAATTAAGGGTTGGATCCAGCAGCAAAAAAAACCCCCAAAAAATGAAAAAAACCACAACATTATCTGATGGAAACTCCTGTTAGCTGATCATTTCCCACCATATTCTATGTCTGGGTACCTCAGTGCATATGGCAATGTTTACTAAAGGCAGAGGCTTTGGAGGAGTCTCTGAACTCTCTCATGTCAGAATATTAAGATGTGTAAGGACCCAATAGGCAAGACATATAATTGTAATAGCAGCTGGGGTTTTTTCTGCCAAAATCAGTTACTTAACTGGGGTGTATGTAAAGCACTGGCAAGCCCTGGCTGCCTGGCTTAATCAATCTAATTAATAGCACGTTGGCAGCACTTCAGATGTTACCTGTCATTGGCACTTTGAAACTGTTACATAAAACCCTGAAAGTCTTTTCAGATTAACAAAGGTAAAACAGTGCAAAACTAATTCTGGTAAGTGTTTGCATTCAGTCATGCTCTCCTGTATTAAACCAAAGACAGTTCCATTCTCTCTCTGGCTCTTTCCAGTGACTCCACTGTAGCTCTTGGGAAGGTGATGAGATTCATCAGGGCTGTGGGTGGGAGACATGAGAAAAGATGTGATGCCCTGTGTGTTTGTCTGTAGCAGGATATACCTGTAGTACAGTAAAGAGTCAGAACCTGAGAAAATGGGAAATGCCTATGTTTGCACAGTTTGGAATGACACACTCACTGTTCAGTTGGGAACATTCTGATGCTTGCATTATGATTGATAATTATCTTAAAGGGTAAATGCATAAGGACATACTCTGTAAGATTCCACGAAGTGCTCAATATAAGTATTAAAAAAAAAATTATTCTTGCAGACATTGATGAATGCAGAGAGATTCCTGGAGTGTGTGAAAATGGGATCTGTATAAACATGGTTGGCAGCTTCCGATGCGAGTGTCCTGTGGGTTTCTTCTACAATGACAAGCTCCTGATCTGTGAAGGTAGAGTGCTCCTCTCATTCAGAGAAATGGTGTTTCACAGGCTGGCAACTCAGACACTGCCGAGTCAGAGCCCTGCTAGGCATCCTTAATGAGGGGAGAATACTGGTATCAGTGTAATATCTGTGTTAATTCAGACATTTTGAATTCTTTTGCATAGAAAACACCACATTTTCTGTCAGACATCTAAGGCCTTGAAGGCACGAGTCAGCAGTCATGGGAAGAAACATGTTTTTTCATATTTGACACTGAAGCCAAGAAAAAAACCGTACTCTTGAGTCAGATCATGAGCACATTTTTTTTAATTCCAAAGTACTTTTTTTCTAATGGAACAAATATTTTTGTAAAAAATATAAACAGACGTGGGTTTTTTTCCAGTTTAAACATTCCCTAACATTGTATTAGTCACTGTAATGGAGAAACTGAAGATAGCATATGAATTGCTGTCATTCTCTGGTGTGAGTTATGACTGCTGACAACATGGATGCTGCAGGCAAGGCATTGAGAGCTTTGAGTAAAAGCATCTTCTGTATGCTGCTTCTAAGTGAAATCCAGTTACATTTTTAGGGAGATAAAGTTCTCCTTTTGCAGCAGCTGAAGTAAGGAAAATTGATGCAAATTTTTTGCCTAAAGCTTTGCAATTGTGTTTACATTGAAAGCTTCTAATACCTGTATGCTAAAAAATGTGGTTTTGACATCTTTCCACTGCCAGCTTACTATAAAAATCAAATTCCTCTCTTGTCTTGACAGATATTGATGAGTGCCAGAACGGACCAGTTTGCCAGCAAAATGCAGAGTGTGTGAACACAGCTGGGAGCTACCGCTGTGACTGCAAACCTGGCTACAGGTTCACGTCCACGGGGCGCTGCACTGGTGAGTGCCTGCCAGGGCTGCACACACAAGGGGATTTTAAAGGGCTTGAGAAAACATCTCTCCTCTCCAGAAAGTTGGTATTTCAGGAGATGATCTCAACTTCAAGAACTCTTTTCTTGAAGTCTTTTAGGGCATCCCATAAACATCAGGCCCATCCCATGGATGTGTAAGTGGTAGTTAAAAACTTAAGTAGGTGTTTGTCTTTCACTTTATCCCACCAAATACAAGCATTTTTCTTTAGCCCTTGTCACGTCTAGGAAGGGAAGACCATTTGATTCACTACCTTTCTGTATTTTCTGATTTTCATTATGATGTTCTATATGTGTTTTAGCAATTTATTTTCCACTTGCATTTTTACAAATAATTCAGTGCTTGCTACTGGAGTTTCTGCTGATAAGCTAGACTTATCTGCTTGCCTGTATGCAGTAACTAACTTGAAAAACTTATTGTTGAATTTCCTAACTTTTATACAGATTTAAACAGACCCCATAACATTATTTTTAAATACTCACTGAGTGGGACTGCAGTTTTTTATTCTATTTACTTTTTTTATAATATCTTAGTCCAGAGAGGCATTCATGTTATCTTGCTTACTTGAAGAATTGCTGAGATTTTGAAGACTGCAGTGGGTCAAGCTGCTGTAAATATTATATACTATATACATTTCTGAACAACATAAGAATTACAACGGAAGCTGGTAACATTTTCCTCGGGTTTTTGCTTCTGAGTACTTGAGTTTTAGGAAGTTCACTTTTCCCTGCAGTGCAGTTTTTCATTGTTTCATGTGACCCTTGAGGGAAAAGGGTGTAGGGGAAATCAGTACACTACTATGAGAACTAAAACTTTGCTTTGTTAAGCTATGCAGTGGCACATGTAAATATTCAATATGTTCCTAATGTAATTGTTGTTGTTAAGGGTTCATTGCAGCAGTACAGGAAGAGCAAGGGAAGGTTCTGATATGGGTTACAATTCCAGAGATGAATTGGCACAAACAGTAATACTTCCCTGTATTTTGCTCTTATTTTATATTTGGTGAAAATAAAGTTACACAATTAGAGTAAAAATAAAAGTGGTTGATAAAGTACGTGATCCAGCAAAGGAAGGAAATTCCCAACCACTCTGCTGGGAGCAGGGAGTGGTAAGCACCTTGCAGTATTGGATCAGCCATGCTACTGCGTGGAAAATGATCACAGCTGAGTAGTTTGTGTGCTGTTGAATCCAACCTGATTCATCACAGCCACAGTACTAGGAGCACTGCATTTATCTTACCTTCAAGATAGTTCTCTATTGTGGTAAAATAAATAATTTTTCTTATAAACTAGTTTTTGGCATCACTATTCATTTGCCCACAAAGCACCAGAGAGTCATAGGTTTTCTTTTGTCTCTGCTCTCCTGAGCTGTGAAGATTGGGAGTTCTTAAGACAGCATTGGCTTTCCTTCTGCCTTCTTCAGACTGCAATTAGCAGTGGTATCATCAATAACATTGGGAGAGCTTGGTCCTCAGTGCACACCCATCCAGAGTTACTCATGGCCCCATGTGCTGTGCAGAGATCCTGGGGATGAGGCTGTCAGGATTGTCCTTGTGCTGATTGTCCCTGTGCCAAGCACAGTGCAGGAGAGAGACAGGAAAACCAGATTTAGTACAAGAAGTCCTTTGCAATTAGGAACAACTTGACTCTTTACAACAACCTGGGGATGGTTTGCTGAGAAACTGCATCTGCTCAGCTTAGATTGCATATAAAAGAAAATTACTGAACACTAGAGCCTAATCAATTTTAATACAAGCTCATGGCAGCATCTGAGTTCTAATACTTTGGAGCTGCAGCATAGGAAGGAAGGAAGCATATTGAATCAAATTAGCTCTTGGTGCTGATGAGGTCAACAGAAACACCTCATTTGATTCATGTTTCTGATTTGTCATGGAAAAAACTATGCCAGAGAGCAAACATTTTGTTTGTTAACATTTTATTTCATTTACTATTGATAGAATCGTGGGTTCTGCTTGAAAGCATTTGTAACAAGAGTAGCAGGAAGCAGTTGGCTGTTGAACAAGTGTAAGAGATGCCCTGCTATTGTAAGGCAGCAATCACATGCTGGCAGGAGAGCTTGCCCCCTTCTGTGCAGAATTATACAACATATTCCTGACTCCATATAGCAGTTACCCTTCTTGCTGTTTGAGCTCTGTCCAGTTTATAGAATCACCACATTTCATGGATGCTGCAACACATGTATGTGTACCTGTTTTATCTCTGCATGATGAGTTGATAAATCCACAGTGCCTTTTATCTCCCTGTAAGCCTAGTGAGAAAAGTGTGGTGTTCATCCCTCTCTCTGTTCTGTTGATTTCCATGAGTTGATCATACAATTTGTGCTACAGTCAAATGGGGTTAAATGCAAGTAGGTGTTTTCATGAGAAGAATGCAAACTGTAATTCATGTGCCTTTTTCATACCTCTTGCAGTCAATACAGAGAATTCAGACTCAGACCCTTTCCAATCTCGTGTCATTAATTCTGCTTTTCAAAGCCATGGTGATATGCTTTCCCTCCAGCAAGCATTTGAGTTGGCTAAACGTCATTTTTATGCTAAATTTTGTTCAGGTCCATTCATACTGGAAGAGGTCATTTACATGCAACTAAGCTCCTTTTCTGGGATTTACTTGGTAATGTTTTTGTCATTAATAAATTAAAAATACTATTTTAAGTCCTGCCATGCACTGGGTACTGTCTTGGTTGCTGCTAATGCATCTTTCCAGCCTTGTAGTTTAGAAGCCTTAACTTTCACTGCACCTCTTTGCTTTCAGATCGGAATGAATGTCAAGAAATTCCCAATATCTGCAGCCATGGGCAGTGTATCGACACTGTTGGAAGCTTCTACTGCATTTGTCACAACGGATTCAAAACCAACGATGACAGGACAATGTGTATAGGCAAGTATATCAAATTAACCTGAACTTAGGTTTCCAGTATGGTAGTTACTAAGTCTGTTCTCTCTGTAATGAGTTGCATTACAATAACTGACATTGTGAGCCATTTACCACCAAACAAAGGTGCAAAACTGGCCATTAGAGATGATAAAAAGCTGATACTGAATGAAAACCATCTCATCAGAGTGAACCTTTAAAATTACATAGCCTGTCTAATGAACTGCTAATGCTTTCATTTTTGAGAAAATATTTCATTCTTCTTAGAATTTTCTGGAGCATCTTGTTGCATTTATTCCTTTAGGCAAGGAATTTAATAGATTACTATTGCAATGCAGCAGTTGTATACGGCCTACTTGGTAATAGAGGGAATGAAGGGTAGATTTCTTGCCAGAAAAGAACCTTTTTCAGAAATAGTCATCTTCATTAACAAGGGAATTTTGTATTTAACCCATTCACAGCTGTCATCTGTGTGTTGTATGAACAAACTGAGATTTCAGAATGCTTCCAAGATAGCTTAGACTTACTTTGGGAAGGGTGATACAGGAGCCACAGTAAAGTAAATGATTGTTGGACCCTTGATTATTTTTGTAGATGTTAATATTGAGTGTGTAAACCTATGTAAAATTTTCTTTTTGGGAGACAGGACAATCTTTTTGCCTTCAGTTCTGTCTGTTGGCAGTGGATTATTTCTCCTCTGTTCCTTTGTAGATATTAATGAGTGTGAGAGAGACGCCTGTGGCAATGGAACCTGCAGGAACACCATTGGCTCCTTTAACTGCCGCTGCAACCTGGGTTTCATCCTCTCGCACAACAACGACTGCATAGGTGAGGGGTGCTGAGAGCAGGCACAGGTTCCTGAGACTTCCTACTTCTAATAAAAGTACCATAACTACCATCTTCTCTTTTGCATGATCTGTGTGATTAAAGACAAAACCCTGTTTCTTCGGTCTCTTTGATTACACACTGCTCACTTTCCTAGAGCCACTTGAATGTTGGCACAAGATACAGGAACATTTGGTTTTGACTCCTGCTCTGACAATTTTATAACATAGTAATTTCCCCTCACTTTTGAAATGGGATTGTGTTATCAGTTACTTCGTTGATATGGTGGAAACAGAAAACTCACCTACCCAGTTTCCATTGTTGCTGATGTTTCTGACATCTTTCAATGTTATTTTTCTTAGATGTGGACGAGTGTGCAAGTGGAAATGGAATGCTCTGCAGAAATGGTCAGTGTGTGAACACCATCGGGTCCTTCCAGTGTCTCTGCAATGATGGCTATGAGGTGGCTCTGGATGGAAGGACTTGTGTTGGTGAGTGCTTTCTTCTAGGGTTGAAAAAAAGTGCAGCAAACCTTGAGCAGATATGCTTAGTGAAGCAGTAGGCTCAGAGAGAACTGTCACACTGCCATCATTGTACCTAGCAGAAGAAAACAATGACAAGAGGACAGGAAGATGACTCCTCTGCTGCTCATGAGAAGTTCCACCTTCCATTTGATGGAATCAAAATTAAAGCAGCCTCAGTCAGAGGTTTATTGAGATAACAGCAATTACCTCAAAGAAATTGTCTTTCTTTTCTTCTAGATATCAATGAGTGTGCACTGGAGCCCGGAAAATGCTCACCAGGCACATGTCAGAACTTGGATGGCTCGTTCAGATGCATCTGTCCTCCTGGATACATCCTGCAGAATGACAAATGTGAAGGTATGTACAGAACAATCCCTCTCTGTCTCTTTCTTAGCTGCTCACAATTGTTACCTATTTCCCTTGCATTTAAATGTGAGTAATGTTTAGTCTTTTTGGCAGTCTACAGTTCTGAACTGTAGCCACTAGTAAGTCTCTCACTTCCTAGAAAAGGTCTCACCAACATTTGTTTGAACCAGAACTACTTGCTCTGAACCCTAGAAAAATATAATCCCAGGCTATTTCCCTGATGGTACATTGGTGAAGTTTGCCCAGTGCCTGAGGATTAGAAAACTAACTCTGGATTTTGAACTTGGACTACTGCTTCCTCCTTCTGGTTTTTTTTGTTGGGCTTTTTTGTTTGTCAAATATGTTAGATAGCAGTGATGATGTAAAATTGCACTTTATGTAGTATAGCTGCCAGTGTAAACATTATTATTTCTCATCTCTTTAATGACTTTTCTTACAGACATTGATGAGTGTGTGGAACAGCCAGAAATTTGTGCCCTGGGGACATGCAGCAACACTCCGGGCAGTTTCAAGTGCCTGTGTCCAGAAGGCTTTGTATTGTCTTCCACAGGAAGGCGATGCCAAGGTAAGTTCATTCCTATTTTCTGGCATTTCAAAATTTGTTTGCTGTTTCATAAAAGTCTTAGTAGCGAGCTGTTTCTAATACAGCAAGAAGACTCTGGACTCAAACTGTGTTTTTCATAGGGAAAACATGATAATTCTGTAGCTGGGGCCAGGTTCTGTCTTGCCCTAACATCTGTTTGTCATTAAACAGAACATTGCAATAAAAGGGGCGAAGATAATGTTTAATGCACAGGTTACACAAAGAAATTATGTTGTCCTGAAATCCTTTCTTGCACCCCTGGAAGAAATACTGGGGCTACCTGGACTCTACTTTGTAGACAGCAACATGACACAGGGAGGGAGCACGAACACGGGCAGGAGACTAAAGGCAGCATTTCCAGTTTTAAGGCTGTCCTTAGCACTTACAATACTCACCATAACACTTGTTATGTGCCGATCCTCTCTGCAAACGTGTGGGTGGAAAAAAAGATTGTTGGCAAAAATTTGCAAGCAATGTTGTGTGGACAAATAGCACCCATCTGCTTAGGGAAGTCTGAAGTGTCTTTTGGCTTCCAGATTACTGTATACACAGTTCAGAGCCGAAACATGGGCACTAACACACAGATCAGATGCTAAAAGCTGAACATCTAGTAATAAAAAGCCACAGGTTAGTTTATTTTGTCTATAATGAACAAGCACAACAAATTTGGGAGTGAGTTACTGTAAAGGCTTTGGAAGTGATTAAATAGATACAGCATTAAATGTCCTATACACTGCACAGTGGGAACCACTGATGAGTAAGACCTTTATAAGGACCTCTACAGTTTTGCTTGGCATAGAACAGTGAAGCTTGTTGACACCATAGCAAGTTCTTCACTTCACAGTAGGCTAAATGAAATTGTGGTTTTGGTAAAAATGAATCCAACCTGCAGTAAACATTAATCCAAATCTCCAAACCACCATGCAGTTTGGCACAGTTACTTCACTCAATATCAAGAAAGCATGTTTTAGCTGTGTTTATGTAGCTTGTATAAATGAAGTTTCTTCAATTTCAGGGTGTTCTTTTCTTCAGGTAAGAAGAAAAAAAATCACAAAAACCCACCAGGAAAAAAATCATGAAAAAGAATGCAGCCCAATCTTCTGCTTTTTAAACACAGGCCACTGTTCCACACAATGTCAGAGGAAAATGCACACTTGTGTATGAATTTCAAAATTTCACACTTGTGTATGAATTTCAAAAAGGGCTTCTCTCCATGCCCTAAAGAGGACTGTTCTTTTTTCAAGTATCTCAGGCCAAACAAAGTTTTGTTTAAAACTTCCCGTTACCTAGGACTTTGTTAAAACCTGGACATTGCCCAGCATTGATGCTGCAGCCGGCAAACTGGATGAGCAGCTGCTTCCATCACTGCCCTGCTGCTGTCCCCCTGCCAGCACAGAGAGCTGTCAGCTCCCAGCCTGCTGGATGCCTGTGGTCTGTGATCTCAGCTCTGTCCAGCATCCTGGTTACCCAGCTTCAGGAAATGAAATGTAGTGCCACAGGGAGAGTTTGCTTTGTGTGTACCTCCGGAAGAATGAGGAAGGAAAGGGCTGTTGAAAATTGCCTCTCATTTTAGCACTACATAATATTGTCATTGCAAGCTGATGAAAATCTCTTGACTCGAGTGATTCTCACTAGTAATAGAATATAAATTCATGAGGCAACATTCAGTTTTTTCAAAGAGGAATGAGGATAAGAGGACAGTACAGCCCTCTGATTTCTGCTGGACCAAAGAGAAAACCCTTGCTTTATCATGACTGAAGTAGGAAACTATCCCATAGCTTTTCTTTACTGAGGTACAGAGCTTCCCTCCTTATTCAAATCTTCCACAGTCAGAGACAACGATGGTTCCTATTAACAGAGCTAGATGGGAGTTGGGTGTTTTGGTGGGGGGTATCCTGTAATTATGCAGTTAACAACTCTGTGTGAAAATTGTGCCAAAGTTACCCTAACTGCTCATAACAAGTTTTTTTCCCTATGCAGATCTGAGAGTGAGCTACTGCTTTACCAAGTTTGAAGATGGAAAATGTTCTGTGCCGAAGTCCCGAAACCACTCCAAACAGGAGTGTTGCTGTGCCTTAAAGGGGCAGGGATGGGGAGATCCCTGTGAGCTCTGCCCAGAAGAAGCAGATGGTGGGTTATTGACTAGCTTACCATACTGCCTCTCTGAACTGAAAGGAGATTGGAGATTCTTATTAGAAGGAATTCTGAAAAATAATTTTCTAAAGGTGTTTAACACTAGTAATTGTCATTGGTCTGTGTAAAGTAGAGGCCATTGCAGTCTCAAAAACCATGTCCCTTGGATAGTCTAATATCAAATATATTCCTTTTTTGCTTACAGATTTGTTACAGTGATTATGGGCTGGGTATCTTGCTGTGGAGGTATCACATACAGACAGTGTACAGAAAGCAGCAAGTAGATCCTTGATAGGCTCTGAGTGGCAAGTCCTGCAAGACACAAATGGAATTCTTCTAATTGTAAATAGGTATAGGAAGAGGTGCCATAAACATGAAATCTAATTGAAATAAAACCCCAAACAGTTAAACTAGATCTGCACCTGAATATTGATACTAAGAAAATGTAAGTTTTCAATCTTATCAGTGTGAATGACTTGCAGAAATAGCAGGGAATAACAAAATGCAGGCCTTGAAGGAAAGCCTCCCTGGACCATTGCTGAAGAAACACTTTCCTTTGTTAGTATCCTTTTTAAGACTGAGTAAGTCGACATCAAGCAACTCAACAGGCCTCTGTAGCATCGTGGTGCAGTTGGCTGAACGGACTTTAATTCATGCTGACAAATGCGGTTAACAGCATTACTGGTTTCAGCAATACAGGATTGCAGTTCATTTCATTCATTAGTCATCTAGATGTTTTGCAGAAAATCCTCACAAAAGGCGAGGTCAGAAAAGAGAATTAGAAGTACCAGTTGCAATATTCCTCCTAGGCCTATTGCCTGTGCGTGTTTCATTCTGCTGACGTGGACCACGTGAACCAAAGTCAGTTGAAAAGCACAGCATATGTTGCAGCATTTCCTTGAAGTGTCAGCACATGCATTTTTCACAGTCTAAACTCTCTCAAAGGATATCAAGGCCCTTCTTCTCATCTTTTAAAGAAGAAGTAGCTTTAAGGTAGCCAAGTCTGGATTAAATCATGCCTTCTTCAGCAAATGTAGGAAATTTTTCTTTTACAACAGAAGAAACACAGCCACTACTATTGATACTTCTAAAGCAGAAATGCTGCATTAGTTTGTTTCTTAAGGAAGTTAAATACTGCTAATTGTTCACAGGATCTTACATATATGCCTGGAGGAGATTGGATGAAATGTAAAGCAAACATGCAGATTTTGCATGAATATAAAATTATAAGTCTGTACATGTGCATACTTTTTTTTTGGACCTGAACATGAGGAGGATGAACTGGTCACAGTGGTTATGTGTAGCTTGTGAGGAATTCTGATTGCCAAGATAGAATTTAACATATGGTTTGATTTTTATGGTTTTTTACAGAGGCATTCAGACAGATTTGTCCATTTGGAATTGGCATCCTTGTTGGACCTGGTGACGCAAGACTGGGTAAGTGCCTGAACTGCACTGTGCCATTTTTGCATCAGTGTCCCTTTTCCACCCATAAGCCATTCTCCCTTTCAACTGAGAATAACACCTCTGCAACTATTTCCAAAAGCCATGAATTGTGGAAACTTCTATACCTTTTTCTTTCCCCAATTTTTCATACTGATTTCAAATTCAAGCTTGAATATCTCAAATATCAGAAATTAAACTTCTTTTAGAGCTAGGAAACTTATGTAGGCTCAGGAGACTGGATCTAATGTCACGTAGCATACTTGTCTTTTCTTCTACAATATGTGTAGCCTGTTTACAGTAAATGGTTTTAATCCTCCAGAAGTGCAAACCACGGTTTCCCAGATCCCTTCAGTACATTCTGTTCTCTCCCAAGACAAACAGCACTTCAGCCTTATTGGCAAAAGTTTGCATTTAAGGAGCACTGGATGACTACTGCTTTTCATATCTGCTGCTCTCCCTGTAGCCCCAGTCAGAGGTTTATATCTGACATTTAGAATTAGTTTCTTTTCTGCATTCTGAAAGCTGGCCTACAAAACAAATTCTGTGCCCTAATCCTAGTGTGTCAGAATTTAAGTATTAGTACTTTTTGTGATCTCAGGAATGTTTCTTGCCAGAACACTTGTTCTTTGAGAGAAGTCTAAATGCACATGAAGCCAGTTGCACTTACTGTGTTGTTTGTATTTCTGGTTAAGATGTGGATGAGTGCCTTGATCCTGATAACTGTAAATTTGGGCAGTGTATCAACACAGATGGGTCTTTCCGCTGTGAATGTCCGTATGGTTACATCCTACAAGGAGCAGAATGTGTGGGTAAGTACGGCTGTTCCAGCTTCCATTGTCAAGATTTTCCTGAGTTGCTAGGTATGGCATTAAAGAGCAGTGGGGTTGTTTAATTCTAATATCATGGAGTCTCTATCCCTGTTCGTGCTTAAAACCTGCCAGGGCAGGGTCTGAGCAATCTGCTCCAAGCTGGTCCTGCTCTGGCTGAGTGTTTGACCCAGATAACCTCTAGCAATCCCAAATTATCTGTGGTTCTAATTCAGTACTTAGCGAGTTATTGCATTTTCTGTTTTTCTGGTTGCACATAAACAATGTAGATTTTATATAGTTTTGGTTGAGGATAACTATGTATTCCTGCCTTGGTCTAACTACTTGCAGATACTGATGAATGTGCTGTTGGAAACCCATGTGGAAATGGAACTTGCAGGAATGTGATAGGAGGCTTCGAATGCACCTGTGTAGAAGGATTTGAGCCTGGGCCAATGATGACCTGTGAAGGTGGGACTCCCATGTGCTAAGGACTGTTGTTGTAGTTGTGTTTTCTGATTTTGAAAACAGTTGAGGGGAGTAAAGCAGCTTTAAAAATAAAATATGGACACTTGGAACAATACCTCTTTATCTGAAACAGGAAAATGGGCTCCTCCTTCCTGTATCCACCTTGAACTGCAGTGTGTTTTTCTGACTGGAGCTGGGGTAGACAGGCTTTCAGGTGGTGTCTACTTAAGGGACTGCCCAGAGAGGAGCATGTTGTGGTGCAGTCTCTCCAGAACAGTCCCCAAAAGTGCTGCTTACTGTGTGTATGGTTTTTGCCTACCTCCTTGAGTGAAGAGACTCACTGTGGATGATGAAAATAGGAAATGGGCTGTTTGAGTGAGTTAGGGAAAAAACAGGGAACAGACCAGAAAATACAAATACAGTACTCAACAATTACCTTGGTACCCCTAGGTTGAATATTTTTCATGCTTTGGTGTCTCGTTTCAAAAATGAAAATTTGAAAATACACAAAGAGAAGTAAGAAAGATCAGAGGTATAGATGGGACACTCAGAAAATAAATTAGAATTTTTCAGTGTGGAAAATGTGGTTGAAGAGATATATGATTTTATAAAGCCACAAGTGGTAAAGGTACCAAAAATAGAGGGAACATGTTAGACAAACCAAAGCAAACATTTTTATATGCATGGTACTTATTTAAGTTGTGGAACCCTTTGCTGCAGAGTATTAGTGAGGCCACAAGTATAAATTGACCCAGAAAGAGATGATACAAATTTGTGTGGGAATCCATCAGTGGAAATTAAGCTTGATAGTTTGGTTGTGGCTTTTGGCTGTGGGAGTCCTTAAGCTGAGAGGCTGTATCAGGGGAAATTTCTCTGCATACATGGTATGAGGTTTTTAATATTCATCTCCTCCTGTTACAACCAGAGAGAGGAGAATGTCCTAGGACATTCTGACACTGTCCTCTGACTTGACACAGCTGTTCTTAAATTATCTGCCACAATCTATTTCTTTGCAAGCCCATACAAAAGAATGCTTCTATTTTTGCATCAGACTGCATTAGTTTTATATACAGTTAGAGCTTCATTCACTTCCCTGTGGAATTTGGGTGAAAGCTCAAATTGCAGAGGAGGAGTTAGCAGAGTGCATAAACATCGCTATATAGCAGTAATTACTCAAGTAGTCCAGACCGTATGTAAATGCACTTCAAAATAATGTTTCTAGTAAGGATATTGTTTTGTGGAATTCAGTTTATGAAGAAGCTGAATTAGTGCACATAGAATTTAAATAACCAACCAAAAAACCAGAACCTAGATGTGGAAAAGGTACAGTTTTAACTGAGCAAGTATTTTGGCAGCATGGATCTGGAAATTATTTCCATTGGCTGCTTGCTGTTGAACTTATTGAAACTTCAGGGAGCTGGGCAAACATCCTGGTGGTGTCTGTTGCCTGCTTCTCTACAGAAATCTATGAAGCATAGAACCAAGGGTCCCCAGCTATTAAAATCTAGTCCTCAGTAAACTGGGATCTGTGGTACTGCCTGTACCTAAAACCTGTGCTCTTGTCTGCTGAGTTTTACACAAGTGTTTCCCTTCCCCCATGGTCTTTGTCACTCCAAATGCAGATGTCAATGAGTGCGTTCAGAACCCCCTGCTCTGCGCTTTCCGCTGCGTGAATACGTTTGGATCCTACGAGTGCAAGTGCCCCGGGGGGTACGTTCTGCGGGAGGACCGGAGAATGTGCAGAGGTAAAGCTCCTACCAGACTCTCACTGCTATGAGATAATGATTTCAGATCCTGCAGGGGCAGGGCTCTGACTCACTGCACTATTGGGCCAGAGTTTTAATCCCAGGAAGTAACTGAGTCAGAAGGAATTTGGGATGAAATTCTTTGGTTCGCATTATGCACTTGATTGTGCTAGGCCTGTCCTGCCAGTAAATTTATACATCTGCCTAAAATGAGGTCATATCAGATGATGTGGTTTTGTCTTGCCCTAAAAATGGGCATTTGGGAGAAATCCGTTTGCTCAAGGCTAGTATATTTTATAGCTGGTTTAGAACAATAAATATAAGTGTAGGGTTTGATTACAATTGAGATTCCAAAGTCAGAATTTACTACTGTGAATTTCCAGGATCATCTCTCTATATAATAAAGTCTAAACCTTGTGTTTTAGATCAGAATGAGTGTGAAGAAGGAATTCACGACTGTGACTCAAAACAGATGGAATGCAAAAACCTAATTGGCACCTATATGTGTATCTGTGGGCCTGGTTATCAGCGCAGACCAGATGGGGAAGGCTGTATAGGTAAGTGACACTGAAGTGTTGAAGCTCTTGAAATACACAGTTCCTCAGCAGAGCTAAAAATTTTGGATTTAACAAAGTGTTAAGAAACTCAAGGGAAGAATTGCACAACTGCCTGGGGTAATGGGTCTGTTGGTGCTGCACACACTTGGTTTTGCTGTTCAGGTGTACACACCTGTGGGCAGTAAGTAGAAAATCTGGGTGTGGGAGTCTTTACAATCAGTTTGTACTGCTGCTGCTGAATGCTCTGAGGGAAGGTGAGGATTTGGGTCAACTGCTGTAGGCTTGTTTATGTCTGTTAGCATGAATGAGAGTAGGTCTGAATTTTTTTAAACCTTGGATGGCATTCAGAAATGCAGCTGTAACTGTGAAAAATTTTGAAAACCAGTGAGGAATGTACTTCAGTTATAATATATATAACAGTTGTGAGCCAGATGGCCATCTTTCCTCTGAAAATTGAGTAAAAGAACCTTGAAAATATAAGAAGAAGAAAAAAAATTTAAATTTAACCAGGCAGAATGCACAGCATAAGAATTCCATACCAGGTGCTCTTACCTGCATTAGTCCTACTTGAACTTGATTTTTGTCATAAAATTTCAAAAACACAGATGAGAATGAATGTCAGACCAAACCTGGGCTCTGTGAGAACGGCCGTTGTGTGAACACAGTGGGGAGCTACAGGTGTGAGTGCAACGAGGGATTCACCGTCAGTGACACCCAGGACGAGTGCCTTGGTAAGTCCCAGTTCACACCTGAGTGAGCTGTCACTTGCATAGCAGCAATGAGGGTTGAAATTAAACTTAGAAATGTATGGTGAGAAAATACTCTCTTGAATTTACATGCCTTTGAGAAGGGGCCTTTGTATGTAGGTGTCCTCTTGCAAGTTCTTTCTTGCCATGCTCACCATATCCCTGCTTCGGTCAGTCCAGCTGGGGTGACTTGCTACAAAAGCTGACTGTTCCATGGTTTCACTCAGCCAGGAACTGCTTTGACATTTCTTTGGTCCTGATTTTCAGCCAGTCCTTTTTCTCTAGGTCCAAACAGAAACATATATTTTATAAGCATATTGTAACTTCTTGTCTTCCACCTTTTGCTAAATTTCTTGTCTTTGTTTCCCTTAGATGTCATTCTCTCGTTCTTACTGCTGGTAGTCTTTCACTCTCAGTTCCACAGTCTCAGGGTGAAGTATGCCCCTTCTGTTATATTTCTGACTAAATTCCCAGTATCTCATGACCCTCTGGAGGTCACCATTAGGATTCTCTGTGATGCACCATTTGTCTTTCAGACAACAGGGAGGGCTACTGCTTCACCGAAGTCTTACAAAGTATGTGCCAAATCGGATCGAGCAACAGGAACGCTGTCACCAAGTCTGAATGCTGCTGTGACGGTGGCCGAGGCTGGGGGCAGAACTGTGAGGTCTGTCCCTTCCCAGGCACCGTGGCCTTCAAGAAACTTTGCCCTCATGGCCGAGGATACACGTCCAGTGGAGCAGGTACTTTTCCTTAAATGCTCTCTTAGACAATGCCAAATTAAGTGATAAATTATAAACTCTCTTTTTGCATATTTGAACACTGTAAGGTCCTAAATGTTTTGGATATCAGGTGAAATTTTCTGAGATTTTTCATGTTGACTGAGTATAGTCCTTTGGGAGGAGGGTGCACAGCCAAAGGCCCTGGATGATGAGGCATCCATCCCATCTTGGCAGATACTTGCTTTATGTCCTGGTTGACTGACATGCACTCAAATGGGAATTTGCAGTCTTACATTTGAGTGTGTTGCAGGGACATATTAAGAGCTATTTGTGTATGTGAAGGCAAAATGGTGTTTGATTTGTGGAGGCTGATACATGATCAGCTCCAGTTCCCTTCCACTTAGAGCTTGTTCATTGCATAAGAAAGTTAGATTAATGCTCCATTCCATATTTTTCCATTTAATATTTCTCCCTAAATCTGCACAATATTTCACTATTTTATGTAATTATTTTATGTATGGTGTGGGTTTCTCTGTGTCAGGTCACAAGAATCTCTTGAAGCTGTACAAAATCAGTTTGGTTCCATTGAGAACTAACCCTCGTTTAATTGCAGATATTGATGAGTGCAAGGTTATTCATGACGTCTGCCGCAATGGGGAGTGCATCAATGAGAGGGGAACTTACCGCTGTCTTTGCAATCTGGGCTATACTACAGATATCACTGGCACTCTTTGTGTTGGTAGGTTTTTCATTATGGTGTTTGTGTATAAAGTTTACTACTAACAGAGGACTTGAAGAAGGAAATAGAAAGATTTTGAAAAATGAGGAAATAAAATGTCACTTGTTCATGCTTTGGGGGTTTGGATTTTCTTCTGATCTATCCTGAACATTTTGTAAAACATTATCACAAATCCTGATTACCAGTACTGAGGTATCTGTTTTTGTTTCTTGTAGATCTGAATGAATGTAATGAGTCTCCAAAACCTTGCAATTTCATCTGCAAAAACACTGAGGGGAGCTACCAGTGTTCATGTCCAAAAGGATACATCCTGCAAGAAGATGGGAGAAGCTGCAAAGGTAAAAATCAAGAAAAGAATATACTGTGGAAACTCTGTGTTCCACGGGCAAAAAATGAATACAAGGACATTTAAATGATAGAAATCTGTCTCCTTGATTCATATGAGTATTTCCACTAAAGACAGTGGAAGTGGCCTGCATAGAATGGAGCTGGTATTTCAGTTAATTCCTTGTTAATTTGGATGAACAACAGATCAACAGGAATTTTTGCAGGTTGATGGCAGCTGATCTTAAAAGATTCTGTAAATAAGAATATATCTGATTGTTCTTATTTTGGTAAGCATGTTGGTTTAAGCCATGTAATTCAATGATAAATGGATCTTATTGGATGCAGAGACGAGCATGGTTTGCAGTACATGGCCCAACATCAACAGAATTTTTACCTACTGCGTTTGCAGCATGCTGGGTAAGGCACAGCAGTGCAGGAGAGAATATTCGTTAGAATTCCATACATTTATGTGTCTTGGTAACAAAAATTTGACTAAAACCACACAAGTTAGAGCAGCAATTCCAAATTTGGCATGGAGAACGACAGTGTACTTTGTTCTTGGCATTTCAGTATTTCTTTTGGAGTAATAGTATGCTTCAGTGCAAGGCCATTTTCCAGTCTGCCAGGTCTCGTGAAAAGAGGGTGACTTCCCATTTATTGGCTGAGCAGACATTTATTATGACACAGCAACTTTCAGACAGATGAGAGTGGTGTCTGCAATTCACTGTTAGCATGGACACTGTGTAGCTCCAAAGTCCCATTCATTACATGTGGGGCTTCATGTGAGAGGAACTGGAAGCCAGCATGGAAAGTGAGATGTAGATTCAAAAGGCTTTATTTGCTGTTATTTGTAATCACTTCTTTCTGAGTCCAGCAAACATAAGTGAAAGATGCTTTCTTGGTTTTTTTTAGATCTTGATGAATGTGCAACAAAGCAGCACAACTGCCAGTTCCTTTGTGTCAACACTATTGGGGGATTCACTTGCAAATGTCCTCCTGGATTCACTCAGCACCATACAGCCTGCATTGGTAGGTGATGTGGGAATGGAGACACAGATTTGGGATTTATTACTGACCCTTACTCCAGAAGCAAAGTAGCAAGGATGTAGAATCATCTTCCTGAGAAACCAAATGGAAACATAGGGCAGATTCTGATCCTAATCCCACCAGAGCAGAAGATGCAAAAAGGCCCATTCGCTCCTACCTTCCCTTGCTTTCATAATCTGTCTTTGAATTTTGCACTTGCAAGAACCAGCCAGTAAAAACACCACTTCGTAATTCTTGCCTTACCCTTTCTTAGGCATTGAGCAAAAGAATAGTTCTATTTCTCTTCTTGTAGCTCATTGAGATCATGTCAAGGCCTCTTGAAACAACAACTATGAAATACACGTTTCTGCAGTTGTCCTCTGAACACATACCCATTGGGTACGTGGAAATGTTAAGCTGAACTGCTTCCTGCAAAACACACTTTCTGCTCTGTAAGCTGGAGCCCATTTCTGTGTCAGTTTGATGA
Source organism: Aphelocoma coerulescens (assembly GCF_041296385.1). Classification (NCBI taxonomy): domain Eukaryota; kingdom Metazoa; phylum Chordata; class Aves; order Passeriformes; family Corvidae; genus Aphelocoma; species Aphelocoma coerulescens. The sequence goes on along the minus strand of NC_091024.1, from coordinate 2,455,037 downwards.
TCCTGTGGTATTGGTATGAATTTGGAGGTGTTTGGAGACCAAAACATCAAACTCCATATCCTTGGTGAAGAAAAGGGGTATTTCCCTTCCTGTTACTTTTGTGTATCCAAATTCAAAAGAAGGCAGTGTGAGGTGTCCTGTAGTGCCAAGTGAGAGCCTGGGAGGGCAGTGGGACACCTGTGTTACTGATGTGCCTTTACCTTCTCCATCATTAGCGTGGCCAAAAGATCAGCTTTGAAGTGCCAACTACAAACTAACACTGAGCTTTGGTTTCCCTCAGACAACAACGAGTGTGCTACTGAGATCAATCTTTGTGGGGCAAAGGGCATTTGCCAGAATACTCCAGGAAGTTTTGTTTGTGAGTGTCAACGTGGCTTCTCACTTGATCAAACTGGGCAGAGCTGTGAAGGTGGGTACAACACAGTGCATTTAACTTGGCTTTCTCTTGCTTCCTTAATCTTCTTTCAGCCGTATTGTTGTCCAAGGAAGGATGTATGGAGTAAGCACCAAAACCTACAGAAGTAAGCGTGTGTAGGTTGAAGGGGGTGGGGGGGAGTACAGAAATTCAGCAACAAGGCAGTGTTTCTCTCCATGGGCCAGAAAAATTGATACGTTGTGGGATTCTAAAGACATGGATTGATATTTTCTGAGGAGATGTAGCCTGGAATGTTTAAGTGTTGTAAATTCAGTGAACTTCTGAATCCTGCAGGGATTTCTGAGGGATTCATCAAGGACAGAAAATCTTGCATCTCCAATGTGACCTGCTAAAGAGAGAGTTCAAGGGCTGTAGACTTATTCCTCTGGGTCCTCAGAGCCTTCTCCTGGGACAGAGTTTGGGTTGTTTTGGAAAGACATATCCTGGGATTTCTGGGTTGGATGCCTGGGTAAAAGCAAGGGTCTGTCTGCTGTGGAGCTGGGACCCTTAGGAAAGCATTAGGGATCCCATATACAAATGGCTTTCTGCTGTCTGCTCCAAAGCAGAATGCAAAAACTGAAAATTATGGCTGAATGTGAGCTTTCCATGGTTTTCAGCCCTATGTAACTTGATGTGGAGCCACAAATCCAAACCTGAAGGGCCCAAAGTGGTCAGGTGTTTGGAAGATCCTGAAATACAGCTATATATATGATAAATGAATATATATGATTATTTGTAACATGTTTTCCAAATTCAGCATAATTTGAGCTTCTCCCAAAACTCAGAGTGTGTCTCACCCTTTTAGATGTTGATGAATGTGATGGAAACCACCGGTGTCAGCATGGCTGTCAAAATATAATTGGAGGATACAGGTGCAGCTGCCCACAAGGATATCTCCAGCATTACCAGTGGAACCAATGTGTTGGCAAGTCACTTTTGTAAATTCATACATTAAAATGCATGTTAGCTTTGTTAGCATCAAGAAGTGAAGGGCAGTGGTGCAGTTTGCTGTACTTTCTTTTTCTGATTATAATTTCATAAGTTCAACAGAGTTTCATTACAAGTGTGTTCTCCTGTGAAGGCAGAGTGGGTATGAAGCACCCAGTAGCCCATGTCCTGGTTCAAGAAGTGTTTAAGCACAAAGCTCTCCTTGAAGGTGCTAGAGGTTGTACTGACTTTGAGGAAACTCGTGTTACTTGTGTATTTTGTGGTCTGTACAAAGGATATCTTACTCAGCTCTGCGATGGTCTCTGCTTGGACAAAGGTCCTGTCTAAGAGTGGATGGTGGATTGAGCCTGGCACTCTCAGAACTACAAGTTCAGATTGTTAAATTGTAAAATTCAACTTCTGGCCCCAAGCATTTCAAATTCCGTTAAAATCCTACTTGATCTGTGCTTTTGTCATTCTTACAGCACCTACAGGAAGGCTGCTGTGTTTAATCCCTTCCTCTGTACAGAATTAACAATTTGTCATATTTGAGCAAACCTGAAGCTGTCTGTCTAAAGATGCTTCCTTGAAGCTTTTGGATACAGTTTAGAGTGAGGGCTTACAGGGCAAATCTGGTTATAATTAACAAATGCTGGTGCTCATAAGTTTATGTTAATAAGTAAATACACTGGTGAATTAAATGCCTATTTCTTCCCTATCCAAACTTCGTTGCTATTCCAAGTCTCTGAGCTCTCATAGAGGGGGCTGCCTGTGCAGCAGACATGGGAAAAGCCTCTGTTTCAGCAGTGTAGTATGCAGCATATTCAAACAAGAGAAACAGGAATAATTTTTCCTCTAGTGAGAGTTATGTACAGTTTTCATCACATTTAATGGACTTCATGCAAGCTAGTCTTGTGTGGATACCCAGAGAGGTGTTTGATGACCTCTTTGAGAACAAAGGGCTTTATAACTTTTTGTTTGGCTTTCTCTGCTTTCAAAAACATAAAGATGCCTTGCCTTGTTATCACAGTGGTGCTCCAGGGAGGTCTCCGCTTTCAACTGTGCTTACCAAACCTCCTGACATTATATGCAGTCCTTGCAGTGAGATTTGCTTTGCCTGTAGCACTCTGTGCCTGTAACATACAGGGAACAAGGAGGGAACACAAACATGTGGGGCTTTTGAATGTTAATTAAATTAGCAGAGTTTAGGGTTAAATTAGAATTTTATCTGCAGGAGGATAAAAATACCCCCAACAAACCAGCACTGTCACATCTGGCTGCTGGAGGACACTGGAATCTGAAGAAGTGCAGCACTGAGTTGTGTGAAACATCTTGCCTGTTTCCAGGTCTTCCTGGGTGAAAGCATTTAACTGAGTGTTATTTCCAAATCAGGTGTACACTTGTATTCCAGCTTTTGAACCCATTGACTACTGTTTAGATTTACCCAGAGAATACCAGTTTCAAAATGCACAAGCACTGAGTATTTGCCCCACTGAAAGAAAGGCTTCAGCCTTGGCACCAGAAATGATGGTCCATCAGAAACTTCACCAGGGAGAATTCTTCTGAGAGCCACAGCTGGGGCAAGACTCAGCCAGCACTCCCACCTTCTTGGACATGGGGCAGTCCAGGCAGAAATCCAAAGCTGCAGGGAAGGAGGTTTGGGTCCCTGTGTCCTCATGGCATTTCTCCTTCCTGCTGAAGCTGAGCATGACAGCTGTGTGTTACAGAGCACAGGAGAGCAAGGCTCGTGCCTGACAGCACAGCTTGTGTAGAGTCTTGAGGGTCCCAAAGATTTTTTTTTCTTCATATTTTTTTCTTCCAACAGTAACACAAAATATGGGAATTAACCTCATTAGTATCCCCTTCCTTGCTGCTGTGGAGTGAATCTGCTTTTGGTGCAGTAACTTCCTGTGGCCCAAACAAGCACTTATGATGTTGATATAGTTGCTGTGAGGTGTGACAAACACTGAAACATCGCTCTGAGTTAATGGCAAACCCCTGCAGGCTCTGGGAACACAGGATTCAGCCTCAGGTTTTAGTACCTTGTGGTCTCCACATGTTCACGTTGTACTGTCTGTAACTGTATATTCTTAGGATACTTGTCTGGATCTCCTGGGTGTACCACAGGGAAGAATCCATGTACGAGGTTTTTCCGTGACAATTCCTTCATATTCCTTGGCAATCCCAACTCTCCAAACAGTTTGTGTCTTTTTTAGCTTATTTAATGAATCGTTCAGGGATTTTTTTATGTTGCTGCAACACATTTAGATAATCACTGAAGAATGCTTTGGTTCCTCCCATGTCTTGTGCTGTCTGTGACTGCATCCCCTGCTCAGGCACTTCCACAGTGCACCACATCGTGAATCAGGCTGCAAGAAGCAAAAACATTACTTTTAAACAAAGAACAAAGAGCCATATTGTTTGGAAAAAGACAATAATGTTCTGACTTAGTACTTACTTTCCTGTAACCTGGATATTGAGGTCAGAGATGCTGCTCTGTACTTCCCAAATGGAGTTGCTTATGTGTGCACACACCCACAATGTACATAGGCATTTATCACAGAAAATGGGGAACAATAATATTCAGAACTTTTTGAAGCAATTTGCCACATCAGACAATAATAATCAGACCAGCTTCATTTCAAATAGTGGCCATTTTCAGTAAATAAACCTGAACTGACCTCAAACTCCTACAGTGCCACCCTTGGGAAGTTTGGAAAAGGACTGGTTCAGAACGTAGCAGTTTTTGTATCTACAGCTGCTTTTATTTTTACTACTTGTTCCCGTATCTTACCTATATCTAATATTTAAATGTGACTGTGTAGGGAGGAATTTTCAATGGCTGGAGAAGGTGTCAGAGCTTGATTCCTTACTCTTTTTCCTTTAATGTTGAATAGCACTATGAACAAGAGATTACTTGACCAGATTGTTTACTGTACAAAGTTTTATTCTTCCCAGTTATTTCTGGGAAAAAAAGCTACCTCCTCTGTTTCTCTGCTCTCCAGAGCATGAGCTGACATGGCATGAAACATCTTCTGTAGAATAGCCTCAATGTTGCTGCTTTGTGGTTGTAGTCATCTCCCAGGGACCACTGCCCCAGCCAAGGGGGAGGACAAGCCCAATTCTCTGTGTCCATCTGCGGTGGCAGCACATTCAGCTAATGTTCATGACCTGGGCAAGGGGAAGGCTGGACTGTACCTGAGGGTGAAAGTTAATGTGGTATATTCTGCTTCTTTTCCAGATGAAAACGAATGCCTCAGTGCACACATTTGTGGAGGAGCATCCTGCCACAATACTTTGGGAAGCTATAAATGTATGTGCCCTACCGGATTTCAGTATGAGCAGTTTAGTGGAGGTTGCCAAGATATCAATGAATGCGGTTCTGCACAAGCCCCATGCAGTTACGGCTGCTCCAACACTGAAGGTGGCTACGTCTGTGGATGTCCACCTGGTTACTTCAGAATAGGACAAGGGTAAGGGATTCTCATTCTAAACTAACAGATACCAAGGGGTCATAGTCCACTCCTTTCTTTGCAGTGTGGAGCAGCAGAACCAGGGGGATTGTCAGCAGTTAAAGAGGGATAGGATTGGGAAGGCACTCCAGAGTTGGGTGCACCTACTGATTTTGGAGATTTGCAGGGGAGGGTGGGTAGGGAAAGGTAACCATGGAAAGGGTGGGTTTTAATGCTTGAAACTGTAATTTGGTCAGGGCTACCAGGTTCAGTCCTTCTATTTCAAGCTACTGCTTCCACCTCTCCTGCACACCCCAGCAGCCTTCCAAGTCCTCTGAGCTTGGCAGTTGGGAGCTCACACTCTTTGCTGTGATTCACTTGTCTCCTTAAAGAAGAAACAACAAATAAAACATTAATAATAACACCCCCTACCAGCTGCAAAAAGAAATTATATTATACAAGTGGTTTTACCTGCTGGTTGGAATAACAACTCTGTATGTTCTCATGTTCTTGTATGTTCCATATTCTTCTGTGTTTCAAATTAATATTTTTTTAATGTCTGCTTTATCAAGAAAAGCAATTTTCTGTTGCCCCAGTGGGAGGGTTAGGGCTGGGCATCATATAGGACCAAGCAACCCAAGTGGAAAGCAGAAAGATCATGGCTTAAATTTTGTAAGTGACTAAAAGCTTTGGGATGCATTATGAAAGACCTCACTTTTCAGATTTTTCAGCAGTTGTTAAAAATTGGTCTCTTTAAATGTGTTCCAGGCTGGAAAACAGAAATTGCTAACAACAACTCAGAGCTTAAGTCTGTGTTTTTAAGACTGTTAAATGTTGGCAGGTCTCTCTTGGGCAAAAACCCATGAAGGCAGATTCTTGAAATAAGAGTGGCCTCATTGTGATTCAGTGAGAATTTTGTCTGTTGACTTTAGCAGAAATTTTTCCTAGGAAATGAATGCAACATAATTGCTTAATTATTTGTACTTTCAGTCCCCCAAATTCAGCTTTTGATAAGATCTGTGCCTCGCTGGAGTTAATTTTGAATTTCTTCCTTCCTCAGACACTGTGTTTCTGGAGTGGGGCTAGGCAGAGGTCAAGGACAAGAGCTTTCACTCAGTGGAGAAGTAGATGACAACTCCCTCTCTCCAGAAGCTTGTTATGAATGTAAAATCAATGGCTATCCCAAGAGAGGAAGGAAGCGCAGGAGCACTAATGAAACTGCAAGTGAAGCAGAGGTAATTGACCCTTTCTGGGGGAGAGAGTTTGTGGCTGTCTTGTGAAAGCTGGACTCAAAAGGAGGTGTGCCAAGAGAGAATCTCTCAGGAAAAATCTACACCCTAAAGTAGGCCAAAGCTGGTTTTGAATGTCAGGTAGTGGTTTTGTCTCAAAGGTGATGTAGAGCTTTGCTTGCTTTCCAGATGAAAATGTTACAGCTAATGTGCTGCTGCCTGGAATGTTACCATCCAGTCAGAGGTGCAGAGTGAGGCCGCTTTTCCAGCACTCTGCTGTACCTGCAGGCTGCCGTGTCTCCACACTTAAACCAAACGAATCTTGCAAAGCAGAAAATCCCATTGAAATGCTGTGGCTCCCTCACAGACCCTGCTCTCCTTCACACGTTGTTTTCTCAGCCTGTGGCTCCCCTGGCAGAGAGGTTGGAGTGTGCCTTGTTTTCTCTTTGTAGGAGGCTGGTCACGGGCTCCCAGCATGGAGGGGCTTCATCTGTCAGGCAGCAAGGCCCACGCACAGAAACTTCCAGCGCATGTCTCGGGCTCCTCTTACCCCCACAGGGGTGGTGACAAACTCTGTACTTGATCCTGAGGAGTCCTAGGCCCATAATAGTGGATTTGACAGATGATGTTACAGAACCTCCTCTTTAAAATTGTTTAATTAGTAATGAATGAGCTGGGCAGGAAACACACACAGGCACGTGTGAAACGCTCACTGACAAAGCCAACTGACATCCTTTGTTCTTACGCAGGATCAGCAAGAGCTGGAGCCGCCAATCAGTCTGGCCAGCTGGGATATTGAGAAAGCAGCAGTCTTCTCCATCAATATCTCGGATCTCAGTAACAAAGATCGCATCCTGGAACTGCTCCCTGCCCTCACAACACTGACAAACCATAACCGATATTTAATTGACTCCGGAAATGAAGATGGTTTCTTTAGAATCAATAAGAAGGACGGGATAAGTTACCTTCATTTCACAAAGAAGAAGCCAGTGCCTGGAAATTATTCATTACAAATCAGTAGTATTCCACTCTATAAAAAGAAGGAACTTAACCAGCTTGAAGCGAAACATGACAAAGACTACCTCAGTGGTGAGCTGGGAGATAACCTGAAAATGAAAATTCAGATATTGCTTCATTAATTCATCAACCAAAGACCAAATAATTAAACCAAAGATAGATAGGTAGGACTGAATATTCCTCCCAATCAGATTCTCCATATCATAGGTACAATCTCACATGAGTACATTTGTATGAACGAGCACTATCATACTATTACATAAACAAGGTACAGGATGAATACATGAGCTCAAAACTACCACTTTCTCAGGCTTTTACGTGTAGCTGAGCTACCTTGATATGTTGAATCTTGAAAACTGGGACTTTTATCATTCGAAGTTGGCCACTGATGCTGAGACACGTCATCATTTCAGCAGAGGTACAAGAATGTGCTTTCAACTGATGGACAGCTCTATTTTTGTAATTCTTAAACTTCGCTTCTCCAACTACAACTTACTAGGTCAGCCATTTATGATATCCATTTGGTGCTAGTAAATTTTCAACCTAGATTTATAAATGCACTGTAATATTTACACAACTTAGAAGCCAAAATTGCCATTATTCAGTCTAAATACTTCAATCAACCAAAGTTAGCTCAGTAGTTTATCTCAGTTATGCCTATAATACATTACATGTAAATTAAGTGTGTGTATACTGTAATCATGCTATTTTTATCAATGAAGCATTTGTAAACTAGATTAATAATACCCTTAATGTGAGGGTTTGTAATGGTGCTTGTAAGACCAACTACTTGTTAACTGTATACACAAACCTGATGATAAAGTTTCTGTGACTTGCCAAAATGCACTGAGGTCAGTAGGGACCATTAAACATTCTCAAAAGTCAGATGACAATCAGTGCCATCCTACACCATGACATATTGTAACATGTCAAGAGTACCCATAGTCATTCATATCAACAAGGGTTCAATGTCATAAATGTCACAATAAAACAGTTTTTTTTTTTAGTTTATTCTGTGGCCTTGTGTTCTTGCTAAAAGTGTGATGAACTGCATTCTTCTACTTCAGGCGTTGTCAGTAGGGTTGTCTGTGTATCTGTCTGTGTGTCCAGGTGATTCCTCCTTGAAGGTGCTGCTGCTGTTCATTCTTCATGCAAAGGAAGAAAAGAAGAAGTACAGAAACCTTCACAAATCTAAACAGCAGTGGACCTCTCTCAAGTTACTGTGTGGCTCCAGAAAGGAAGCGAGAACATTTCCAATGACATGACCTGAGTAGTCCTGTCAATAAGTAATTTGATAGCCAAAACATGCAGAAGTGGATGTTAAATCATTATACAGAAAACACAGTTAAGTGTGAAAAGTCTTTGTTTGCTAAAACTGCCTTAAGATATTCCATTCTTTTACTCCTACTTCAACAGTTACTGTCAAATAATCCAAGAGTGATAGCAGTGGAATAATCCAATACCAGAAGCCATCACAAGATGCAGATGGGTTTTAATATCAAGTGAATTATTCAAGGATGTGAATGTTCCTGTATATGCAGATGCCGTGGTGTATCTTTTAGCAGCAGCAGAACGTTGTACTGAGGTGTGATGCTATAAAAATCTGGAAGAAAGAAGTGCTGGAAGTGCTGCTGAGACAGCACTGTAGTTGATAGAGGGAGCATATATTGAGCTATAATAGCTTTGGAAGGGAAATGTACTCCTATAATTCACCCCAAATTGTATTGTTTTCTGTAATTAGATTTCAGCTCTCTGTGATTTCTTCTGCATAACAAATATAACTATATAAAAAGGAGCTTGTGCACAGGATTACTTTGATATTTTTAATAGACCATGTCTGGATTTTATTTGTGTGTCAAAATGTTGAACAGTGTATTTTTTTCCACATGTTGCATAACTATGGTGAGATATAACCAAAACTTTACAGTTGCAAATGGCACTCATATCAGCAGGTTGGGAATGATTTTTAGTGCCAGCGTTCATGATTGTATAGCTTATAGTTAAGTGTACAGTTTTAAGTATTTTTTCTCAGCCCCTAAACACTGAGAGGAACTGAGAAGGATGATTTCAGAAAGACCTGTCAGGAGTCTATCCAGTACAGTTGGTTTACATTTAAGCTCTATGTAACACCTTATGATGCCAAAGGTTCTTTGACTGTGTTCCAGCAGCCCCAGCATTGCCCACACAGTTCTGTAAATTGCCTTTGTTATGCTTCAGAAACAAGAAATCTTGACAGTGGTTCTTTTAGTCATTTTAAAATGGAAAAGCCAGTCTCACAGTACCAATCTGCACATAAAAATCCACTTTTTTGTACATTATTCATCTGTCTCTTTGCAGCAGTGCCCTTTAACTATAACTAGTATATAATTTTTGCTTCTTGGTTTTAGTTGCTGTATGTGTATGATCATTTCCATTAGTTTGAATTTCTGCAGCTTCCTTGGCATCTCAGTGAAGCATGAAGGTTGCACAATAACATTGCATGAAACCTGCAATTAAAAAGTGGTTTGTAACTTGCTGTGGGATTTTGAAATAATCTGCTGTATTTCATTTGATAGTGGGACCACAGAATGACTCTAAGCACAAGACAGACTGAAGTAGAGGTCTTTCTGAATGTGTATCCTTTTGCAGTTAAAGGATATTTTTCAAATTCAAGGAAATAGCAAAATGCTTAAATATTTGAAGTGTGTCTGCCCTCCATTGCGATTGTGCATATGACTCTGCATAGATGATTGCATGGATAATAAATCTAATTTTTGTTTAACAGAGTTTAACAACGGTGGCTTGTTACTGTACACAGCAAATCATTCTGTTATTGTGTGTTGTAACAGTATCTTGTAAACTTGACAGCCCACATGTATTTTGGCAGAACACCACTGTTTCCACAGTCTCTCTTTTAAGCTGACTTTCAAAGAACCCCAAGTGTTTGCTTTCTTATGGCAGGTCTTAAAGGGTCATACTCAGGTTTTCTCTAAGATAAATATTCTATGCTGTGATTCAAGTTCAGCTTTGTGCTTTGGAAGAGCTAATCAGGTCAAGACTCCACAGACAGGCCCGAGCTGTTTGGAGAGCAAGACGCCACAGTTCGTGTCCAGCAGCTGCCTGCACCTTCCTGGGCCCAGGTTTGGCACTGCCGGTCTCTGCCAGCAGCACCACAACAGGTAAGTGCATCACAAGGCACCAAACCTGCTGCTCTAGGCCAAGCTGGGGGTGCTGGCACTGGCATTGCAAAAGCTTTCTCACCACTTCTAAAAATTGACATTGGCTGTGAAGGAATGGCCACTTGAACCATTAAAGCCTCACAGTGCTCTTGTGGATCTGATGGTTTCTGCCCAAATTAGCGAAGTTAACAGCTTATGTTGTGCTGCTACTTTCTGAGTAGGCACCAGATGAAGAGACCTTCTCTTCACTGTGATGAGAAAATCTTGTCTTTTCAGTTATAGAAGGGAAGCCAGAGTTCAGCATTGGATGAGGCTGGAGCTGCAGGAGCTGTGCACCTCTCTCAGTGCCCCCCAGCTGCCCTGTGCCAGGTAGGACAGGAGCTAATGGGACACACCAGCTTCAAAAAACTGGGACATCTGGACCCAGGATCTTGTCTGCTTCACTCTCTCCCCAGAGCAAATCTTGCAGCTTTCCTGCTTGCAGGAGTGGCCAGAAGCTAAGGCCAAGATATGATGTACACCAGATAAATCCAGTAAATCGGGGTTGGCAATGTCCTACCAGAGTCTTTGCCCAGAGTAAGCCCTCATGTTATCACAATCTTGGCAGAATAGCAGTTGGCTAAAACCCTTGTGTTAGGAAAATCCCAGAGTTTCTAACTGTTGCCTGTGGCCTGAGCATGTTGGATGCCTGCAGAGACCCGTGCAGCCTCTGTGTGAGCTCCTGTGGTTACACAGAGCTGTGTGGAGGGCTCTGCGTGCAAACCGTATCGGCACCACAGGTCTGGGACATCACATTAACCTGCAGGGTCATGCTTGTTCAGGATGCTGTGAGAACTTGAGACAGGGCAAGCAGACAGGTGTGATTTGGGGCAAAATATGCCATCATTTACACCCATGAAAATGTAAATGATGACAGAGGTTGCAGTAGTAGCAAGAGGGAAAGCAGTAGGGAGAGGGCAGAATGCTGCAGTAGTTCAGTGGCCCAAAGCACCCCAATGCATGTGGCTTCTGCTTCGCTCACATGTGCTGGTCCTGCAGCAGCTCTGGTGCTTTGTGCTGCTGAGTTGTCCCTTGCAGGTCCCCAGGCAGGTGCTGCTGGGGCCAGCAGCTGTCCCCTCAGTGGGGCACGTGGCCTGGCTGCTCTTGGAGCAGGCAGAGGCACTGCTGGTGCCAGGCTGGTGGAAGTGGCTGGCAGCAGGGTTCTGTTTGCAGCTCCATTCAGTGAGCGCTTCACCAAGGCTGGTGCTGCTCCTGGAGACTTTGAAGTCTGATCCCACTGGAGTGGGCTGTGTGCTTTGGCTTGCCTGAAGATGAGACCCTCTGTGCAGCAAAAACGTTGAAGATGTCGATGACTTCAGCTCTGACAAATTCCAACAATCTGCTTCTGTTGTCCTTAAAACTTGCCAAATATTTCACACCCTCATAACAAATGCTTTTGAGGAATATCACGCCCAAGCCAATTTCTCAGTTTCTAGCTTCCTGTTGAGTTCAGAAGAGGAGCCTTCGGGCCAGAGAGGTCAAACAAGTGTTTGTTTTTGTATTTTGGGCTCTCCTTTCTATTTCTGCTGTGCCATGCAGCAATGGCAGGAAGTGTCTGTGGAGGCCCAGGCTGCCTAATCAGTGGGAATGTGCTGGCAAAGCTGGGCTGCAGCCCCATGCTGGTGCCAGCCAGTCCAGTCTGTGCCATTGCTGCTTGTTTGTGTACAGCCAAGTCCTCAGCCTGTTTAGACACGTGCCCATATGTGCACATAGAAATGTAGGTGGCTTTGTCTGGAGAGTCTAGACAGATACTGTATTTCGGTACTTCCAGGCCAAAGGCACACTGTGATAAGCCTTTGTAAAATACCCAGGAAGGGCTTTCCCCCTCTCTTGGGCTGGACCTTTCCCTTGCACGTGGCAGCAGCGCCGGCCCAGCCCTCTCCCTGGCTTGGCTTTCACATCTGCAGGTTTGTTTGTTTATGAGCTTCTCTATGGCTCCCAGGGCTGTAGGATGTTCCTCACTACACCCTTGTGAGGTTGGGATGTGTTTGTCATCCTTATTTTACAGGACAGGCTCTGAGAACCAGATGTTTTGGTTTGGGAGAGCTCACAGGCAATGCCTGTTCTTCCAGGAGTAACTCCAAAGCACTGAGGTGTCCCTGGAGAGGACAACAAGGAGCCACAGGGGCTCATCAGCTATGACAGTCCCAGCTGGCACAAAGCCATGGGAACTGCCCCTCTTCACTAAAATGCATCTCAGATGGAGCTTGCTGGAGCCCTGGCCACTCCCCACACACTTCAGAAAGCCAGGAGCGTTACCCCGTGCCCTAGCACAGAGCCCCTGCAGAGGCTCTTCCCATAGGTACCCCACCCAGGATGCTGCCACTGCAGGTGCAGCAGCACCGGCTGAAAGAAAAACCAAACCAGTGTCAGTGCCTGGTAATTTTCTACTACAAAAAAGATTTTGGGTAAGTATCCAGGCCAGCAAGCTGCAGGGAGATAATCAAAAGTGACACTGCTGGTGAGCAGGACCTGGGCTCTGCCAGCCTGCCTGGCTTGTCTCTCAGAATGCTGGATGAACCAGCTCAGAAAACAGGGCTACTGCTTAGTTTTCTTTGGAGGTTGATTGTTTATCCCTGTAATTTCTGTGTGAGGTGCATCAGGGTGATTTTTTTTTTTGGGTCCTTGACAACCCAGGAGAAATTTTTTTAAGCAGCCCATCTGGGGCTGAGTTTGACTGTAGCTCCAGTCCAGTACATGATTGAGCTGGTGAGCTCGGACCAGTAGGAAGGCTGTCTGGGCTTCTCTGTGTGCTTGCATCTCTGTATAAATGTGTCATTATTGTAATCATAATAAATACTAGAGCCATAAGAAATGTCTATAACCCAACCCAAACCAGGTGAAACTCCCTTGGTTTTGGGTTTCATTACAAACTCAAGACTCAGGCCAGGTTTGTGAAGGTTCATGAACCTCTCTGAAGTTGGGCTCAGTTTCAAGCAATAATAGGCCAAGTTTCAGGCAAATCTAGGCCAAGTTTTGAGGAAATTTGGAACAAACTTTAGGTGAATAAGAGATGATTTACGGTTTTAGGTTGAAACCATACCAACCATGGACTCTTTGCTTGGTTTCAACCTGTAACCAGGAAATCTTGGCACTTTGGCTGAGTTTCACTTTGATTTTGAGTTTAGACCATAAAAACAAACCAGGTCAAAGAGGTGAGTCCCAAGACAAATCATGCAGAAACTGGTTCTCAGTATGGGAGCCTGTGACTGCACTGAGCATGCCTGTTATGCTGTACCACTGTAGGTTATGCATGGTTAGATGTGGGCTGTGCTGCTCCACTAAACCATCCAAATAATTAAGCCTTCCCCAGACTCTTAATTTGAAGTTGCATGTGCAATTTCCAAGCGTGGAGTGCGCTGACTTCAAGTTTGGCTTATGCAACAAAGATCCAGTCCATACTCCATGTTTGCCTTTTGAGGAGTAAATTCAGCTACCAAGGGAATTAACAAATAAGTTCAGGAGATGAGGCAAATGGTCCTCATCCCCATATTGCATTTAAATATGGCTCACATCAAGGCAGATAGTGGAGAAATCGACTTTCTACCTGAATTGCTGAGATTCACAGCGATGTGGTGCCAGTTCTCCCAGTCTAGAGGTTGCCCAACATGATTATGGGTCTCAACTTGTCAGTGCTGCCAGCTCTGCCATAGCACAGATACCTTAAAGATGGAAAAGACCTAAAAACACTTGTCAATGCAGATTTCTTTAGATTCATTCAGGCATTTTAAAGGAATCTTCCAATATAAAGTTGACTTTTTAAATAAAAAAAATATGTATTATCATTAAACCCCTTTATCACAAGATTAGTTTTGCATCAAACATAAACTGTAGATGGAAAATATTTGAGCAGGAGCTGGAGTCAACTATCAGGCAAAATATGAACTGGGAATGTAAGTGGTGGGTCCAGAGAAGAAGGTGATAGCACAAGTTGCTGCTGCTTTGAGAAACCTGTGATGGAAGGGATGGGCAGGAAGAGAGGAGGAAGGTGTCAGTGCAGAGCAGACAAGGAATATGAAGGGAACAGTTTGTATTCACAACAGTGCAAAGCTGAAACAACAGGAGACTGGGAGAGGAGAAGGGGAATGAACAATACAGTAGCACTGGCTCTGCAGGGCAGCTGCTCAGAAGACTTTCTGATGTGACTCACCAGGCATACCTTTGTGGTATTCAGCTGCTCTCCAGATCTGGAGAATCTCAGGTGGAGTCTTAGGCCATGAGAGCTGCTGTATGGCATGGAAAAGTTTCAGTGAAGGATGGTGGAGGTCCTGAAGAGACCAGGTCTTTATCTTTAAATCATGTATCGTCTGTGTGTTTCATAGTTTAAGACTGAAAGCAGCACCCAGCAATGGAAGGGGAAAGAAAGGCTGAGAAAATCCACTACACATGTGCTCAGAGCAAAGGTAAGGAACCAGGAAGCAGAACTGTAATTCAAAAGTTCAACAAAGCCAGCTCTGTGTGAATTTGTGTGTTATATGTTTGCCCCATAATATGATTATATCATTTAGGAGACTGAATTTATTGTGGGTCACGTTGTGACCCGTACATAGGCCTACTGCACAGTCCTATATCCCAAAACATGCTGGGAACAAAAGTGTTTTCTGCAGCACAGATAAAACCATGGGAGGAAATTGTGGGTCCCAGTGTGACTGCCAGGCCTGAGTTGAAGGCCAAGTCTGGTGGAGTTGCACAACCTTCTGGTCAAAAAGACCAACTATTTGTGTTTGGGCTCATTTGTGCTAACAAACAGCACAGTCTTGAATTCCCCACAGACCAGCCTGCAATTTATTTAAAAAATAGAGAATTGGTAAAGGATTTATGCAGGGGGACCTCCCCATCAGCCCCCTAAGCACTAAATATCTCATGTCCTGTATGATCTCTAACAAGGAGCAGTCCTGCAAGAGAAGCAGCTGAATATTTTCTTTGAGCACCAGCTGGGAGGGCGGGGTAAAAAAAAAAAGAAAGAAATGCTGTCTTTGGTGTCAGCTGAACCCCCACCCCTGCAAAATCTGCAATTAACCAAACATCATTTGCTGCCAGTCTCTGCAGTGCCACCAGCCCGTCCCAGCCAGACACACTCTTCAAATCTGCTGCAACAATCAAGCCCTGAATGATAAATCCAGTTATTCTGCCATATCCGAGCTGCTGGGATCTGTGCTGAAGCTGCCTCTTTATAGCATGTGCTGCTTCAGCACAGTCACATGTCAATGGCACCTGTCTCTGCTTGAGCAGCAGGAGCAAAGTGCCCCAAGGCTGGTGTAGAGCTGCCTAGAGACAGCTCCCATGCAGAGACTTCAGCCACTGGCCTGCAACCACCCAGGTCATTAATGCAGAAATGGCATTTTCAAGGCAGTAGTGCAAAGGCAAGTGAAAGACCTCCAAGTGCCAGAAAGAAAATACGTATTAATGCATGGAATTCTGTTCTATGTGGGAATGGATCCTGACACTAGTTGTTTTGCCTTTTTATTTACTTGTAAATGAGAACAAAAGTCAAATCCAGGGTTATTTTGTGTTCCATTACTCTCAATACCCAAGATCTGCCCTTCTTGGGCATACCTTTATACCTTTATCAGAAAGTAGGTTTGGTGGAGGATCACTCTACTTACGCTTCACTGCTCCAGAAATATGTCAGCAAACTCATGACCCAGAGTCCTGCTCAGAATAGTTGAATTATGTTTATAAAGTCAAATAAGAAAGATGATGTTGATCAAAGTAATATCAAAATGGCATGGAAAATGAATTTTGAATGAAACACACAGATAAATCATGTATCCTCACCAATACCCTCCCTATGTTTCTTATCCCAGTAATTGAAACCATGTGTTGTGCTGCAAACAATAACTATGGGAAATTACTCACAATTCTTCCTTCATAAACATGGGAAATGAAAGTGATGGGAAGTATGATCATCTTAATTTTTTTTTTTATGTTAACAGCTCTAAATTATTAGGGTGGGAAGAAAATGTCAATAGAACATAAAAGTGCTTTGTATAGTGTTCACATTTGCTCATACTTTCAAATCCACTGTGGCTTATTAGTTCATGGGAAAAATGACAAAAAGGAATAAAACCCAGAAAATGAATCCAGTATCAACATCTTGCCTCTATAGTAACAGAAATTGTAACTTGTGGGTAAAAAGTGACAATATTAAGGAATGGGTGTTGGGCAATTATGGTAATTAACCCCCTCCTTTCCTCAGTACATCCAGCTTCCCATCAGTCTGACACATTCCTGCACATTAAAGAGTGCCCATTGGTCTGTGCTGCTCCTTGTATTAAAAGTCTGGAGCTAGTGAGGGCCTTAACCTCTGTTTCAAGAGTTTATTGCTCAGCTGTAAAAATTCTCTCAGGGCTGAAACTTGACAGAAAAATGTCTCCGCCTGGGAGGAGTTTCTGTTCGGAGTTTGGTTTGAATTAATTCAGGCCTTTTCCACTTGCAGTAGGACAATGGAGCAGGATTCCCTCTCTCCTTTTTTTCTTTTTAAATAAAGTGACCAGCGTGCCAGGGCAGTACACATGGCAGGCAGCACTCAGACCACAGACCTCTCTGCAGCTTTAGCACAGGGTCAGTGCTGGCTGCTGCAGCAGCAGCCTGGCCCTGTAACGAGCCAGGTTCCATCCCTTTGCTTGTGCAGCTGCTGGCTCCGACAGTGGCTTCAGCCAGATTTGTGCTGAGGCTGCTGAGGGCTAGCTTGGACACGGTGCAAGCTGGCAAAGTCCACCCTTGCTGCTATTGCTTGAGGGCGCAGCCCACTGCGGGGCAGAACCACCTGGGCTACACCTCCCTGGGCTCTTCGCAGAGCTGGGCAGCACGGATGCTCCTGTGGTGGAGGCACAAGTCAGTCCCACTCAGCTGCAGACTTACAGTGCAGTACTGGGTTGGTAGGTTTCCCAGATGAAGGGCTTGGCACAGAGAAGCTGCTCTCTGCAGACCTTGGCCTGAGCCAGGGGATTCATTTCTAGAAGCAAGAGTGCAAGATCTATTACACTTCTGCATGGGCTGCCTGCAGGGCTGGTAAATCTATTAAAGCAGTCAACACTTTATGAATGAAGTCCGGCCCCACCAAAGTCAATGGCAAAACTCCCATTGATTTCTCTGGAACAAGATTTTTACCCCGAATCCTCAAAGTGCCCCTGGGATCTCACCCATGTTCAACACAGCCATGCACAGCTCCAGCAGAGGAAAGGAAAACAAAGAGCAGAGAAGAGCCCTGCTTCTTCCTTAGCTGAGCCTGTGTCCTGCTCAGATAGATATGAGAATATCACTTTGGCAGTACTGACAGGCCTGGGTGTGAGATAGGTGCTGTGCAGATACTTTGGCACAGAAGCAGAATTTTGTAAGTCAGTGGAGTTTTGCTCTGAGCTCCCAGAGGGTCAGAGCATAAGTAACATACAAATAAAAGTTTTTAGGTATGGAGATGGAGAGATGCCCCACCCACCCAGGAGTGCCTTGACCTGGTGCCAGTAATCCAGCCTCCAGAGTCACTTCTTTGTGTGTATTTAATTGACTGAACAGCCACTTGCTATCATCTAGAACTGCTTATAAAATTGTTATTAAGCATAAGGGCAGACTCATAATGCTTGCCAGTGCTTATTTCAATAACGATGCTGTGCTTGCCACTCCACAGATCTGATCTGTCACTGGAGAACTCAAATGACCCATAACTTAACATATTTTATCCAGCTATAAATTCAGGCAGTTTCATTAACTGGACCTGGCACTGTGTCATATTTTGTCCACCTCTTTTACAACCATTTAAATGCCTCCTGCTCTTACACTTTCCCATCACCCCTGCACACATGACCTCTAGTGACAATATTTTGCCATCTGAGTAAATGAACAAGTAAGATCAACTAAAAAATTTAATTGCTGTTATGTAAGAGCTGTTCCGCCAGTTTCTTGTTTTGCCAACTCTCCCATACCTTACTATTTTCTAAGCTGATGGAAAGGTTTTCCCCATTTTTTGATTCAAACAACATTTTTTTCATGGCAGGGGGCTTGAACTAGGTAATCTTTATGGTTCTTTCTACCCCAAAGCATTCTATGATTCTGTGACACTGGCAATTAAAGCTAGTTAACAGGAGACTGGCTGGTGCGAACAGCTGCAGCCAATAATTACAGCCTGTTCTCATTCCCCTACTTCCTGAGTGTTTGTAGCATTGCTGAGCTGGTGAAGAGAACATGATCAGTTTGATCTACTGAAGTTTTAAGTTCTGTTTTTTTTCTAATCTAACCTGTTGTTATAGGTGGAGCACGGTCTCTCTTTGCAGGTTATGGGCCAGTCTGGTTGCTAAAAGACTATGAGAAATAACCAAAGAGTCATGTGAAGCTTAATTTTAAGCAGCAGCTCAGAAAATCCTTCTGTCTTAGAAAAAGACTAATCTGATTTTCTAAGACTGAAAGGGTTTCTCAGGAAAGCTTTATTTTATCAGTGAGGCATGTGGGGGAAAGGGATTGCTCCTGACTGCTCTTGACTGTTTAGTTTGAGTGCTGAAAACACTAAGGGAGAGGGAGTGATACCCAATCTGAGAATGATATTCCTCAGTCACAGTAAGGCAAGCAAAGCTCTGCAGTGCCAAGGTCCAGCTGTGGCAGATTTTGGAAGGCCCTGTCTAGGATACATCACTGCAAATTAAAGGCTGTAGTATCTAGATTCCCTTTTCTTTTTGTACTGTTCATGTCTGGTAGATGGGGAATTTTTGCTCATTTGTGTGTTGATAAAGTGTTTGTGATACTAAAGGAAAAATCGCCCTCCCCTGAAATTTAAGCGCTCATGCTCCAACCTCCTGATCCTTGATGACTATTGCATTAGTCAATTTGTGGCTAGCCCAGTAACTCGATAGCAGCGAATTATGTAGTTATGTGGGAACTCTGGGTTTTGGAACAGGCAGATGTTCCCAAGCTCAGGCCCAGCACTGCTAGGGTGTGTCATCTGTGTGAGGCATTTAGTGGAAAGAGAGCTGCGAAGCCACAGTCTCTGGTGCTTTCTGGAGGACAAAATACAGCAACAATATTACATTAAGGTAAGAATGGGAACAAACAGAACTATTTCAGCACCAAGAACTTTTCTCTGTAGTGAGAGACTGATTGGTAACAGCCTGGTGCTTCTTTGTGCTTTCTAATGCATTCAGACTTCAAATTTACTCTGGAGAGTAAACTGGATTGTGATAGAGCCAAGAAATAAACAGCTGAATTCATACAAAACATTCAAAAAGATAACAACATGGCCTTTAAAAAGAGCAACTTCAGTGTTACTAAGTCCCAGATTCTGTTGTATCTTCCATATATGTGCAGTTTGATTCACTGAATATCAGGGATACTGGCCTGTGGTGGACCCTTAGAGCCAGCTTTCAATTCTGAAGGAGGTTTTTCCACAGGGCCATTCTGCAGCACATGGAAAGGTCTGGAATTTAAGATATTTTCGCAAGTCACATAGCAGGGGTACATTTGTCTGTGTAGGTCCCTCTGAATTCCAAGAGATATAATAGTGTTGAGCTGTTTTATTTTTATACAATAGCAAAAGTGTTGGCTTCCATCTTATGCTTATTGATGTAAATAAACACATGCACTTTGTAAGAAGTGCTTGAATTACTGTATGGCTGTGTCCAAGGCTACCATATCAAACAGGTCTTTCAGAGCCAAGATTCTTGTCCAGGAACCCACCCAAAACTTTACAGTTGAGGTATGAAGTAACAATGGAACCCACTGATTCATCTTTTGATGAAACCAGGAGTGCCCAGTATTGCCCAACAGAAGGTTACATAGGGCCCTAATGAAGTGTTTCTCTTGCATAAAAGAGAACAGATGTGGCCAATCTCATGAGAAACAGAGCTGTGACCTGCTGTGAGTTCCCACTGGGCAAAGTTTCCTTCAGATCTGAGACGTTGCTCCAGCTGAGTCAGAATATTCCTCTGGTACCACCAATCCTCCAAAGGCCAGATTTCTAGATTCAGATCTGGCTTGCTGTAGGCTACATTCTTCCATATTTCATTTAGTTAACATATTGGCAAAATATCTTTCGGCTTTGCAAACTGTTGGAAATCTAACTTGGCTGAGGAACTCGGCTCCAGGGACCAACAGAAACTACTCACAAACTGACTCTGCTTTAGGGGCTTATGGTGTATCTGCCATGGAGAAGCAAGTGACCAAGTTTTGGGTGACAAGAGAGATTGTGAATCTTTCTGCTGTACTCTGAGGTAGAACTGGAATTGTGTTAGTTCCTTAAGTAATTCCAGTGGCAACAGGGTAAAGTAGAAAATCTGGTCTTCAGACTGATGAAGAAACCTGATGAAGTGGCTTTTGTGAGCTTCTACCAACTTCAACAGGCAGGTGTGCTATAGTGAAGAGGCTTCTGGGAGGCACAGACTAGGTGAAGAGTAGAGAAGAAATACTGACACGTTTGTTGCTGAGTGAGGATTTCTAGATTAATTTCTACATCTCCTAATGAACTAAAGTCTCAGGACCAAGCCAGACAAGGGAGCTTATAAATCCAAACACTACCTTGAGTAAACAGTACAATAGCTGGTTATGCACCAGGGGTTTTCTGCACTGAAGTAAGCAGCATGCTGACAACCACTGCAGTTAGAATATATTGATGCCAGTGTTTCAGGGGATCCCAGTGCTAATGGCCAGAACAAACCCAACTAGCATGATGGGCCGTGTTCCCACTGGCACTCTTGTTGCCTCTCACCCCATACTAGAATAATTTGCTCAGTGCTATTAGTTGCTATTCTGAGTTCCAAACCAGATCTTTATTAAAGCTTCCAGGAAAGCAAGAGCACTGTGGATGTCTGCAGGGCCTTCAGTATTGAAGTCACAGAATAAAATTATAGATGGAAAAGACCCATCAGGTCATCTACTCAACCTACCAGCCAATGCTGGGATGTTCTCTGTGGTGTGCTTTTTCCTTTCTTTGTCTGCATCAAGCCAGAGGGGTTTCCACAGCTTCCCTGGGGAGAGTATGACATAGCTGACTAGTTCTTGCCCTTAGGAATAACTTTGAGCCTCTGAATAATAGAAGCATTCTACATTTCATTTTGATGGAGAAAAGAACTCTGAGAGAAGGTCCCTCAGTCTTATGACTATACTGTATCTCAGATGTAATTCTATATTAATGACTTCTTGTATGCAGATCATATGAGGCCAATGCTGTGTCCCACCCCACAGCTGTCTCTTTCAGCAATTATTTCTTAGACAGATTTTTGTCATCTCTCAGTAGTAAATAGTGCACAGACCCTGATCAATTGCATTTCACTTGGCAAACATTCAGAATTTGCCCTGACTAGTGTTTGAAGTGTCTGTCTGACTCTCACTCCTTTTAATTGTGCCAAAGTTCTTTGGCAATTTGTGATCTCATGTCCCAGAAACACATTAAAAAACATAATTCCAACATATTTTCCTTAGGTGAATTTAAACCACTCAACACATGTTTACTAAAACCAACTGCACTTATAGATAAAGGTATCTTGACAGCTATTCATTTAATACTTCCAAATGTTTTCATTCAAATCCCTTGGGCACCTACTGTCGATCAAGCATAACTTTCTGGCATCTCGGTCTCTTGCAAAGCAATGCCTCTGGCCAAATAGATGAATGTTCTTTTTGACCTTGAGTATTGGGCATTAATAGACATGAACACAAATATTTTTTTCAGAGGGAATAAAATACTTCCATAGCTATTAAAACATGCAATCCTCTGACTTTTCTTGAAGACGTCTGTGCATAGAAACCGTTTAATTGAGTATGAAGATAGTTTTAAAGCAATGCCAATACCCTTAGCATTTGGATGAGGGCTGTATCAGTTTCACAGTTCTCAGATGCTGAAAATTACAATTAGCATGCAGGATAACTTTAAAGATAATAGTTACAGAGCTATGGAAGGCCATGATTAATACCATTTGGTGATTGTTTGAGTAGTGCTTCACACAATGAGCAAGGATTCAGAGGAAGCCTTTGTCTGACTGCCACTTTGGCTATGGGAAAGGGGGGAAATCTGAATACCAAACATGTCTTTGTTAGCAGTGGGATGTCATTTTCTTTTGTTCAGCTTTTGCACAGTGCTCTATGTGCTCCTATGTGTGTAGGAACATTATAAAGCTTTGCCAGCAAAAGCACCAGACTTTGGGAATATGCACATACCAGTGAGACTATGGAATGTACTTTTATCAGCAGAAGAGGCAACTTAGTAGACCTATGATGAGACCTATGAAAAAGGTTTTCCCTGGACTATTGGCATGTGTTGTATAGTGCTAAGCCAGCAGCTTTGCTCTTAGGTGAAATTTTGATTCTAATGCTTAACTTATAAGCACTTTTCTTTTGTATCAGTTAAATACAGCTCAAATTATTTCTCTATTGTTCATTAGAAGTAAGCAAGTTTCACATGAATTTTTCAAGCTCCTATTTAATCACTCCTACCATTGCCTGCTAGCTGATAGCACAGCTGGAGATGAAGGTTTGGTCATCCAGAAGGTAGAGATCAATGAGAAAAAACATGAGGAGAAAAGAATTTATACAGGGAGATCGTAAGGCATCATAAGATATAACTTAAGCCTTAGCTTTCTCCACATCTACTCTATTTGTGCAGTCACAGTATTTGTAATAAACTCCACTTAAAGCATTTCTAACCTGGGTTAGTATCAACAACAGTGTCTTGATTAACAAACCTACCACAGTTCTGATTTCGATGTGGTGTTGTTTTTGCTGATCTGTGGCTCTAGAGGCGCTTGCTGTTCTCCAACAGCTCAAATATAATGGAGGAGTAACCCATTTTCTGGGCAGATGTTGTTAGCACACAACAATGCACGTTGTTGTGCACCAGCTCAACAGTGGGGTAAAGCTGAGTCTTCCAGGCAACCATGGCTGTGACTTTGCATGAGTTTCTTTAGCCTGCATGCCAGCTTAAACTGATCCCATCCCTCTTCTCATCCAGCTGTTCTATTATTTTGGCAGCTACTCAAGATTTCCTGGAATAATTGCAAATGAGTAATAATTTTTCATTTAGCTTATATGCAGCCCTGGAATCAGTGATCATTTGCATGCTGTAATAAATATTCAGCCATGCCTTGGACATAAGTTCTGTACATTTGAACAGCAAACTTCAGGAGGAGGGGGACAGGGGTAGAGTCCAATTTGTTATTATTGTTATTACTGTAGGTTCTCATAGTTTTAAAATCAACTTTATTATCAGAAAATAATGATGTAAAAATAAATATGCAGGTTCTGTTGGCAAGCAGGTGGCCAGGAGCAGACAGAATTGAAAAATAAAAAATCCTGTTGTAGGATCCAAACTATCTGGAAGTGCCTGAGCTGTGTTTTTCTGCTCAGTCCAGGCTGTCCCATAAATGCTAAGCATCTCAAAGGTCATCCAAATAAAAAGTAAATGCAAACAGAGGCTTCTTTCTCCCACACAGCAGACCTCCAGCCTGCTCAAGATACAATAGTGAAAGCTTGCCTGTTTTGACTATTAGTCAGTCTTACTCAGCTGCCATTTGGGAAAGTGATGAACAGCAGTCTGGGGGCTCTTTGCAGGTGACCTAGGGCAGGACACAACATCTGTCATGCTTCCAGAAATATGAGGCCCTCTTTAAAGCCACTCTTAAAGCCTTTCTTGGCGAGCAACTGACAACAAAGTGTACAATAAGGAATGATTTTCTGACAAAAAACCCCAGCACCTCGCTGCCTCCCTGGTGCAGCAGTTTGGCTTTACATCTGGTAGCAGTCTTCCAGGCAGTGAGTTTTATCCAGTTTTTCCTGGAGAACTTTTAGTAGCTTAACTGATATGATTAATACTAAAACCCGACCAACCAGACAAAAAACCCCATCCCAAACAAAAAAAACCCTCACCAAGATAATGAAGTGGGAGCTCTCAGTCACCTCCTCTTCATGTCCAGGGAGAGCAATGAGTACTCTATTGCTGTATCCATGATTTCCTGTCATTGTCACAGCTCCTTTTTCAGTTTTCTGTCATTACTAACGCCTTAAATGCAAGTTGAGAAGAAAGGTAAGAACAAGATTGAAATATACTTTCTCCCCTAACAAAACACCTCCTTTTCTTTGACTGCTCTAGCCTATATATGTTGCTAAGTTACAGCATCATAGGTAGGATGTAGAAAAATATTCTTGCAGAATTTAAGTGGCTTGAATTATCTGTAATGCTGAACAGCTTGGCTTGCTGCCAGCAATAACTTCTATGTGGGAGCACAGGATAGTGAGACTGGTGGTTTTGTGTTTGCTGCTGTGAAAACCTGACAAGTGGGATTCCTTGATGCAGTCCTGCACCCTAAGGAAGGGTCCCTGGAATCTGGCAGTGAACAGAGTGTAAGCTGAGCAAGTCGGAAGGTTGTTGTCAGGACTGAGGTGTGTGAGCAAGACAGCACTGGATATTACTGTGCTTGCCAGGCATGGCACACTTAGTTTAGCTGCAAAGGAAAGATGTTTCCTTCCAACTAGGACACACAGTTATTTTGTCTTGGACACTTGGAGACAACCTTTCAGAGTAGGAATCCACAAACCACAAAAATACTCATGTTAAAAGAATCTGGCCAAAGATGCTACATTCATGTCTGTTTGTTTTTCCTTTTTCCTTTTACGAAATGAAAGCAAACGAAATCCTTTGCTACAATCAATAGTAGACAAAAGATAACTTTCTTCAGTTCAAGGCTACAAGCAGTATTAATTGATACAAAACTCTTCTTTGTTACAAATTATACTATACAAATATTCTCTAAAAAGATGAAGGTTAATATAAAATTTTTGTAACTTAATGAAAAAAAACCCATCAAAATCTAAGGGGAAGCAAGTAAGTAGGCATATCCAGCTCACATGTGTTTGTTTAAACATACTTTACATGTTAAAATACAGTAGTTACTTTCTGGATGAGAGCTCTCAAATTATAAAATTAATCTGTCAGATTTTCAGACTTGGCAGGGTAAAAGGCTTTCTTGCTGTGTTCAGAGTAGGGGAAAAGCATCATTTCAGTGGTAAAGAGCTAAATAACCACACAGTTAATGGAGGGAAAGTTTAGGAAAATAATTACGTAAATTCACTTCAGTCTGATCATGCAACCTTTAACCATGCAGTGACATTCTTTGCCCAGCAGCAGACCCGAATTTACACTTTGCAGAATCACATCCTTACTAAGGTAGAGACTGCCAAATAGCTGTGAGTGAGGGAAGTGCCATGTGTGCCAATTCTAGAAACCAGTAAGGCAGTACCGTCTGCCCTATATTTTCAGGCTTTCGGTAACTTACATAACTAGGTGCAAAATACTTATTTTTATTTCTGGTTCTTTTCTTTGGAAGTGCAGTCATGTGCAATCAGGTGGAATAAGTGTGCTGATCATTTCCCTTCAGAAATTGTAATGGCTAGCGATGTGGACACTTTTCTTTTTAGGCAGAAACCATGAGGTACTGAAGCAAGCATTCACTTTTCTTGCACTTGAGGTCACAAATTTATGCAAGTCAAAAATGTTGGGCCTGCCAAAAACATCATGCTACACTTCACCAAATAAAAGGACACTGTTATTCTTACAAGGAAAGGTTTGACAGGACAGGAAATAGGGAGGGTCATAGAAGTTTACTTAAAACCAAAACTTACTTAACCATCTTTAAGCCAAAATACAATGATAGTTATTTAACAAAAAAAAACCAACAAAAAACCAACAAAAAACCAAAAATAAAATAAAATTGAGGGTGAGGAAGAAGACAAATACAAGAGCTCCAGACTGTGTTACTACAGGAGTAGCAACCAATACAGAAACCAGGGAAGGTTAATTTACATAGTTCAGGTTACTGTATATCACCCACCCTTACTGAGTTAACATGTATTAAGCAAGTTTTAATTTATATGCTGAACTTGCAGCCAGAGGCATCTGATTTGGAAAATGCAACACAGTTTACCAGGCTATACATTACTTTCATTACAAGGCAATCCTTAAGTAGACTGCATTCCACTTAAAGGAATGGAGGAAGAGAGTAAGAGAGTGAATACGAAAGATAGGAAAAATGTTGCTGTTCATTACAATTTTCCATTTTTGTTGAAACACAGCAGGAGAGCAAAGCCACAGGCTTCTCTACTGCTCTTGCATGCCAGGAGGGATTATGCAAACACTGCAACCACCCAAATCTTATTTAAATTATAGTCATTGTTCCCCCTTTAATGGTTATACTTTTGCCTGCTTTCACTCAAATATTGCTGCATCTTGCTTTCCGCCAACATAGTCCCAGTGGGAGTCATCAACTCTTAATTATAGATGAACAGATCTTTGAAAAATACATCTGAAAAAGAAGTGGAAAAGACTGCAAACTTTAAGTGCCATCTAGTGGCTGATCTAAAAATCATTAAATAGATTAAAAAAATTCCTAACATGCCACAGAGTAACATAACAGTAGCTGAACTGAGGAAGCTGTGCTTAAATTCTCAACTACTAAAGACCAGGTTAACACTCTGGGGGAAGGAAAAGGACTAAACATCAATGGTAGTAATGGTATTATTGCCATATTTTTTCTTTAAGATTTTTGTCCAAAAGTGGAGAGTTCAAGCAGTAGGAATTGTATAGGAATTCTATGTTTCTTCAAAACCCTCAGCAGCTTATGAGCTTCTGCCCTTCTAAGGACATAGAGGTTATCATAAATATTGCAGCTGAAATAAAAAAATAGAACCCTCCTCAGATCTCAAAACAGAACCCAAACCATGGAGGTGAATCTGGGGCCAAGCATCTGAATTTTCTTCCAAATTCACCTGGGGTGGAAGGCCAGAGTTTTTCTGTCCCTGTAACAAGTCAAATCCATTTCTAAAAAAAAGGAAGAAGATTTTTAGCTAGTGATGTCCTTTTCCTTTCCTTGCAGGAAAATACCCTTTTCTGCTGTAGATAAAGAATTCCCTACAAATTACTTTTCATTTATAAAAGCTTCATGTTTCATTTACACAGAGGATGTTCCACAAGATTGCTCCCCAAGCTTTACAGAATTCCTCTGGCAGATGAGCGTAGTTGAATTAAAGAGCAGCTTTGTCTGGATCTGTTCAGTGATGATGGAGAACAGCCCAACATAATTTTTACTTTAAGTGATTTTCATTTTGTTGCTTTGGAAATAGCTTTACATCTCTTCAGTTTCATACCTGCAGTGAGCCCTGGGGATCACACCTCAGTGACAGGCTCTGGACACATGAACCTGTCTACACAGAAGTGAGCCCTATGCACACTATTGGGTAGCTTCTCTTGAAGTTACTTGCTCAAGCTCAAGCATGTGCACTTAATGACACACTTAGGCAGCTTGTCCCTGATTTACAAAACTAATTTACAACCAGGTAATGTAGGTAGGACAGGTCTCAGATAAAGTAATGAAAAAGATTGTTTCCCAGTCCCTCTTTCTCACCAGATACCAAGATAATATACTTTTAAACGCAAATTTTATAGGAAAAGGGAACATGTAAAAAACTGGGAGGGTATTGGTTTTCATATTAATGCAATTGTGGGACTATAAATAAAAAAAGATGTAGAGAGCTTGTTTTGAACCATAAACTAGCCAATGCTGTTGTAAGAAGCCTCTACTCAGTACCAGTACAAAGTTTCTCCAAGTTTCAAATGCAGCCCTTGATCTGCAGTAGCAGTATGAACTTAAGAACTCCCAGTACATTGGTAACTCCTGTTGCCTGTGTAGAAGTATTTGTCTTTCATAGATTTGCTACTCCTATTGAAGCAAACCCCAACACTCTAACAGGAATTATCAGACTTCCTTACCCATGTGCAATGGTTTGGTGCACATGAAGGAGCTGTGTGTAGAGGTGAGCTTGAAAGCATTTCTCATTTCAGATAAACTTTCCCAAGCTCCTACTGGGAAGAGGCTTGCAGTAATCTAAAACTCATGACACGCTTCTCTAGAGAAGTACTGAGAAACAATGGAAAGGAACTCCACCATACTGATTTTCAAAATAAGAGAGCCTTTTCTGGTAGTAACACTTAAGATAATGGTTTTCATGTTGACAAGTAACAGCAGGCATGTGTATGTAAATTTGTTTTTTCCCCGTATGTCTGACTGTGCTGTTTCTAGCACATACGTATCTCAGAATCTGTAGTATTAGCATTATTTTCAAAAATGGAAATCAGATCAGTTTCCAACAGGCACAACGAATAATGAGTATCAACAGAACTCCAACTTCCTCCTTGTAGGTTGCTGTTCCAAGTGAGGCCATTTTGTAGTATCTTTTTTTAAAAAGGACTTGCATCAGTGGATCCCCTGCTGGGTTTTTGCTTTGGGAGGTGGAAACTAAAATTTGCAGCAAAACTTCCTCTTGACTTACAGTCCAGCAAGAGGAAACACCTTTACACAAAAGGATCATAGATTTTAAGACCTTTAAATAGCCTTTGGTAATTGAAGTTCCTTTTTGGCAGGTTACAGAACTGAAGAAACTTAGTGGCAAGCTCAGCTTTTCCAGTTCATTTAGACTGCATTGGTATGATGTGCTCCTTGCTTACAATGGCCTTTTGCATGGTGAGCCTGCTCATTATGGTCTGTCTGGGTGTACAGATGCAAGTACAGTGCTGTGATGAGGGGTAAGAACAACAGCAAAAAGACTGATTAGCATATCATGCACACAGAGGAAAAGCCTTCTACCCTAGATAAAGATGAATGTACTTGTTTCAGCACTGCCAAGCCAATGTAATGCTTATCCCCTGGCAGAAGGGATCTGAATGCTGTCACACTACTCTATTTTTCAGCTCCTTGAGGGGGAGGGTGGGATAAAATGGATAAAATATGTAGTATTTTGGGCCTATTTCACTAGAAATAGTCCTAGACAAGGACATGAAACCAATACCTACAGGATTATCCTGATCTGAAACTACCAAGCAGAAAAGTGGTATGAACACCAGTCTACAATGGGCCCACATTTCCACTGCTAAAACTAAAAGCACAGTATTTCCTACCTGTGATCTTCCAGATTAGAAAATCTTAAAATACAGACAACTGCAGGAAAAAAGTGTTTGAGTGCTTCAGAGCCTTTTCTAATTCTTTTATGTAAAGTGGAAAAGTAGTCACTTTTCTTTGCTTTTTTGTTTCTTCTTTTCTGTGCACGTTCTTTCACCTAAAAGTTAGAGAGTCATTTAAGAAATTCCACACACTTACTGAATCAGGTTTAGGACAGATTCCAGAAGAATTCTCTGTTAACTAGACAAAAGTGAACTTAAAAAACCAAATTGTGCACTGCTTCAATAATTCAGAATCTTTCTTCCATACAGTAACATATTAATAAATTTGTAACAAATATTTCAACTGCTTACTTCATAGCTCTTATTTACGATATAGAAGTTATTTCCAGATGAGTTGTGTTACTCAGCTCGAACACTGTATTGCTTTTTCTTTTAAAATAAGAGAACTCAAAAATTGGCCACTTGAAGATCAGCTAAGGATCAAAGTCAGAACTAGCTTTGAACAGAAAGACAAGTATTTGGACAGATCGTAGAAGATGAAATATTAAATATCTGTCTTATTCTGATTCAGGGGTCAGAGTGTGAACTCCTATAGATACTGTCACTGATGTTGTATGAATTAGGCTCTCGGTATGAAATCCTGAGCCATGTGGAAGATAGCTTTCAGAAGTCTAACACAAACTGGCAAGGGAACAATTGGCCATTTTAGTTTAGGTGAGTAAAATTAAAAAATAATAAAATTATGTTTTAATTTATTACAGTAAAATTGCCATATAAACAATGCATTCTTACTGCTGAGGACCAAACATCTTGAAAGACAAAATAATACATCAACTAGTAAGTCAAGCCAGTCATGCACATTTCCTCATTATACAGACAAATCCACTGGAGGATAGATACAGAGAAGTCTCAATAAAACTTGAAATATTTTTATGTCCTACTTCTAATTCAGATGAAAATTTAGAAATAGTGTAACAACAACAAAAATATATATAGAAAGCAGATTCAAGTAATTTTCAGTTTTTTCCAGTAGAACCAAAGCCACCTTCACCACGTTCTGTATCATCCAGAGCCTGAAAGATATCAATTATGATAAGCTGGTTTAGTGCCTTAACTTGCCTTTTGTTTCTATACAACAGATATTGCCTATCATTTACTTGTAACAAGGGCTATAATTAAGAAACCAAAAAATGTACATGAGGCACTTTAAACTATCTTTTGTACAAGTTAAACAAATGCTTGTGAGGCAAACACTTCTAGTATACACTGAACTGTTTCTCAAAAACTCTGAAAACTTGCATAAAAAAAAAAAATCCACCCAAGTGCATACAAAGAATCAAGACTTTCATTCTGGTAGCACTGCTGCTATGCAGTTTTTCCACTGAAAGTAATTTCAGCAAAGTATTTATCTGTATAATAAATTTCATCTTATATACAAGTATCTTAAACTATTAGTCATTGAAAAATGCAGAAATATTTTATTTGGCAACTTACTTCAACTTCTTCTAGCTCAGGATAATAAATGCGTTCACAGATGAGCTGGGCAATTCTATCGCCTTTTTTAACTGCAGAGAAGTTAAAATATTAGTTCTTTCAAAAAAGTGAATAATTAATACAGACTTTAGACAATCTCCTGTCAAAAATATCAGAATACTTATTTGAAACCGAGTTAAGCAGATGTTAACAGTCCCAGAAAAATACAGGTTAAGATAAACTTCTGTTGGGTCCTTTTAAGGTGAAGTGTCAGCAGCTGTACCAGCTCAAGGCCTTTCCATTCCTTCCTGCTGCTGTACTCTGGCATCTTAATTCATTATGCTTAAGTAGTGCAGAGATGGAGAGACAGCTGCATGGATTATGTAGCTGCTTTCTGAACTAGACCCAGGAATCTGGGGAGAAAAAGGCAAACTGATAAAAGGAAAACAGTGTTTCTCACTAGTAACCAATATGGCTCACAGAACTTCCAAAAGCAGCTTGTGATGTGAAGATGCAGAAGAGGCCACAAAAACACTGGCAATATTTTAACTGGGCACTGAAGCTTAAAACTGACTTTTTGCAAAAAGACAGCATAATAAAGGGAAAATCCTCTTTATTACTCCTGTTTCACAGGATTCTGGAGAAGTTTTTATCTCAAGTACTACTCAGCTGACTTTTTTTTTCAGAGAAAGGTAGAAACTTAATACAAAGTTGCACTTCAGTACAGCTTGTGAATCTAAAGCTTAGCTAAGTAGGGTTGGTTTGGTTTGTTTTTGTGGTGGTATGGTAGTTTTGGGGGTGGTTTTTTTGCATGCTGCTTAATTTGCTATGAGTAGAATCTTTTCATGTTCCCTTGACAGGATGTTACTAAGTATCTATGTTTTTGTTAACTGAGAGAAGAAAAATGTTCCCAGCTAATTCTACCTCTGCATAAACTTTTAAAGAAAAAATTAGTTTATCACTCCCAGTCAGATGGCTGAAAATAGGCTCTGCCAGGCTTAACAGTTACCTTCAAAAGTTTCCTTGCCAAAGTTGAACAGTACCACACCAACATTTCCCCTGTAGTCCTCATCAATAACACCAGCTGTCATGAGAAAGAATTTAGAGAAATATGCAGTTAGTGTCAGTATATGAGAACTAGATTAGATAAGGTTTAGATTAATAAATTATTACAGTATCTCATACCGCCATCCTTTATACTACTGATGCACAATTAAACAATACATATGCAAATACTGAGACTGAAACATAGATTTAGAAGAAACATAAAGATTTTAGTTACAGGCTAGCTGTGTTGAAATTAGTTAGAATAGGAAGGAATTTGGGCCCAGCTAGAGTTAATTAAAATAGTTAAGAGAGCTGGACCTGAAATGGGTTTTAAGATGTTAGTAACTGATTACCAAATAACTGATGATCTGTCATTTGTATGTTTGCTTAGCTGTGCTTAAAACAAGGAATAGAAACATTGATAAGTTGGTGTAGGGAACAAGGACAATTTCCAATTTCCTCCCTTGGTGGGAACCCGTTCAAAAGTCATGCAAGAAGGAACTTAGAGGTCACTAAAGTAATTAGGATTCTTAAAGTTCAGAAAGGCAAAAAAGTCAAAATGAGGAAGATGAGTTACTTCATCTTTTTTGGGACCACTGACCCAATTCAAGACCACCAACTCCATTCAGGACACACACTGTGCATGCTTAATGACATTTAAGCTCATTTCCATATGAAGTGGAGAATGGGAGGTGTTAATGTTATGAATATGCATTTTGTATTTTGGATATTCATAATATTTGGAAATAAAAAGTGTCATGTTTGCTTGTATCGGGCCCTGCGTCTTAGGGAGCTATCCCACGCAGAGCCTGGCGCCAAATAAAACATTCCCTTTCTAACTCTAAACTGTTAGAGAGCTTTCGTCTGTCTCAGTTGGATAT
Organism: Aphelocoma coerulescens; assembly: GCF_041296385.1. Classification (NCBI taxonomy): domain Eukaryota; kingdom Metazoa; phylum Chordata; class Aves; order Passeriformes; family Corvidae; genus Aphelocoma; species Aphelocoma coerulescens. The sequence continues at coordinate 2,422,474 of NC_091024.1, read as the reverse complement.
CGATATTAGATCGGTATTCCTATCTTGGTAAATCAAGACACCTAAAAATGCTAATGAGTCTTGAATTGAAAAACACCACCACATGTCAAGAAATGCTTTACCACTGTACTACTAATTTTAGTAGTAATACCCAATCTGAAATCAAGACAGCTGGATCAAATTCAGGCTCCATTTGTTCTGCTAACTTCAGCTCTTTCAGTGGCAAGCAGAAATCTGTTCTCAACTCCTAACATTTTATTTGAGAGCTATGGATTTGCACAGATCCAAATCCTGTACCTCTGGCAAGGTAACAGAATCAGAGCTGTAAGGAAATGATATATTCAAGTATCAAGACTACAAAACTAGCTCACTCTTGTATTTTGCATGACTGTATTAGCTACACTGTTCAGAAGATTATCTACCAGTGCACATTAAAATAATTATATTCTGCTTCGTTAGAGTTTTTCTCTCAGATACAGGAAACATATTTCCAGTAGAAAACAGGAGCTTGGGCCTCCCTGTGATCCCAAGTATGTATTTTGAAGTCTACTTGCAGAAATAATTTAAATACTAAAATTAAATGCCATACCAAGACATTCCCAGACTCATACAAAGTATTACCTTTAGAGATTACGAGCACCAGAGGAAACTGTAGTATGATTGTACCTTGAAGTTTTAATGTTGAACCAAAAAATGCACATTTAAGAATAAAAACCTGGTTTTTAAATTAGTTTCTTCAGCTTTGTGAAAAAATTGTAGTGCATATGATCCATAGTTACCATGCAATCTTTGCTCTGGTTCTAGTGTGGAAAAGGTATTTACACAACTCTCTTATGTAATGTTTTTGATTAATCCAATGGCACTTCTGAACAGCTCCCTAATTAAGGTGCTAGTAACACTGGGAGTATCCCCTGAGTTTTGAAAATTTAGAAAAACATGCATTTCTCAAGTTAACTTGCTGGTTAAAAAAATGGATAAAGCAGAATATAATAAGTCATATTTAATGCCTAAACCAAAAAAAAACTTCTATGGCAGGCACTGCCTACAAAAGTCACTATGGTTATTATTTTAAAAAATCAGTAATATTTTTTATAATTAAGCCAGTTTTAACATAATTATGATGCACTGTCTCTCTCAGGTGTTATCCAGGTATCTCCTTTTGCCAGATTACCCATGAAGCCATCATTTATTTACACATTACACTGTGAAACTAAGGCACTTCCGTGATCAGTATTTACCAAGGATTACTAAAAAGAACAAAAAGTTTACCTCCAACATCTATGAAGTGCTTTGCAGCTAAACCAGAACGTGGTGCTAGAAAAGAATTTTTTTGTAAGTATTACAATTTATTTCTTTAAAAAGACAGTATTTATAGGTTACATAGTATGTTTGCACAGTCTTGTTTCCACAGTCTTTTAAAAATAAACATATTACAGGAATTACTGTAAGAGTTCATGTATATATTAAAAGGAATAACAACAGGCTACAATAAAATTGCAATCTTTAAGTGATAGAAATGTATCTTTATTTGACCTGCAATAGCAGAGCAGATTTCTCCATGGAAGGCAACTGGAGCAGACAAGGACTGTCTAATATTGGTTTATTTTTGGTGACTACCACTGGTTTGACATCATCTCAGAAGAATATTAGGTAAATCCATTTAAGTTACAATGGAAAACAGTATTTGGCAAGCAACTTCCTAAGCAGTATTATACACAGATAAATTACGTGTGGGGATTTGGGGTTTTATTTACTTTAGTCTACTGTGATGAGGAGCTAAAAATGATATGATCTTCAAAATTTTCTTTGGGATAAGAGAAATGCAAGTGTGTTCTCCTTTTACATAAAAGGACCTGGCAAACTCCGATCATGTTCTCCCCCTGGAGTGGCTATTTTACTTTACTAATTTATACATAATTCAGATAAAGAATGCACAAAATAAACAGAACATCTTGTACAGGTTCTCTCAAGTATTCTGTCACCAAAAGTAATCAAATTCTACACTGTTACTCTGGGGTTCATTTTTAAACACACAGGGGATGTATTTTCTGTATGTCCACTACCTATTGGTCTTTCTGATTTGAATTTGAAACTGCAGAGAAACAATGAAGTACCGCAGAGCCTGTGAAGTTGTATGTAGAGTACAAGCCTTTTTGCTGATCATCCTTTTGTCACTTGACATACACCAAACCTCAAATGTATTTGACAACAGGTAACAGGAAAATCTCTGCTACAAGATTTAGTAAATCACACAGCCACGTGGCATCCCTTTTTTGTGTAGACTAATTCTGAAAGCTTTAGGCAGAATCTAAACGGGAAGATGGCGTCAAACCCGTTCTACAATGACTCTGCAGCCTTTTCACAGCTTGTGTACTCACCTACTCGGCCATAGCATCCAGAAGGAAGTGCTATTTGAATGTCTGTTTTCACCACAGCCTTTTCCATGGGTGGTATCACACAGTCATAGGCACTACATTAAAGAAAGAAACATTAGTTTATATAGAATACCTCTTAAAGTTTCTTTAGTGTAACTTGAGGTACAAAATTACCCAGAATTAATTTGCCTGGGAATTTATACCATGAAATTTAGACAATAAATATTTACAGATTTGCAAAATTTAATGCACATCCTAAACCACAAGATGTTGCCATTCTGATGATGCTAGTTTAAGATTCCAGAAGTGTCATTTGAACAGCATACTCCTGCAATCGCCAGTTTTAAATGTTTTTTTAATTGATAAGATAGACAAAAGATACAAGCTTAACTTTAAAGTAACCATTAGGTGAACATGGTTGTGCATTTTTTTGTGCAAAAGCGGAAACTTTACAAATAATACGCTCTGATTAAGCTTTCTATAGCAGATGAACTAGTTGTAATCAAAATTAATAATCTATTAAGTTAACTTTTAGGCAACAATTTTTTTTCTGAGGAGTCTGACAGCTCATGATTCACATAATTCACCTGGGAACTCTGAACTACAGAGATTTTAAGAACTTGCTGAAGTTACCCAACTGAAGGCTTAATGAAAGGCAGTGGTAACAAAACTTGTCATATCTTGACCTTGACAAAGAACTAGTTTTTTTAAACACTGGAAGCACTGAAAGGTTTTCTATAAAACAGACTTTTTCCAGGTCTACAGTGCACCATTGGAACAAGAACAAAAACAAACCTGGTGAGACAAAAGGGATAAAAAGAAAAAAGAGTGAAGTGTGGTGAAGTAAATCTTCAGGAAAGAGGTAAGCGAGGTGAAGGAAGAAAAAGGCTGATTATTCTAAGTAATACTTAAAAAGGTAAGTTAAAAGTGGTGGCAGCAAAGTTCAGATGTAACTAGTGACTCGATCGCAGAAGCACTATGCAAACAACCACAAGTCTAGCTACAGGTATTCCTGAATATAGTGAAAACCATTGAACAAGGATCATTATAAATTCAAACAAACCAAAACCCGAGTCTGTACACCAACCCAGATGGTTTCCAGCCAGGACCGCTATCAAACTGCTACAACGCCCTTTGGCAGGCAGCACCCCGGAGCCAAGAGGAAAGCAGAAAAGCACAAGTGCTGGCAAGGAGGGCCCATGTGTGCTATCATTTCTTCAACAGGAACGCGCCCGGCCGTTGTGGGCACCACCAGCAATTCCGGATGCTGTGTCAAACCTGACTTTTAGCCAACGACTGCATCTCTGCCTGATGAAATCAATGCTGTAGCATAGCTGGATCATGGATACCCGAAAGTGGTCAGGGATGGAGGAGCAAGGGAGCTACGACTTGGTCAGCTCTGGCCTCCTCTCCTGCATGGCCAGCGAGCCTGGCCGGAGGCTCGGCTCGGCAAGAGGCCACGAGAGCGCTCTCAGCCGCCAGAGCCCCTGCCCAGGGCTCACCGAGAGGGGCGGCATCTAGCGCGGGCTCCCGCCCCGGGTGCCGTAGCCTCACCCTCCCTCACCTGTACAGATCGTAGCCCGCAGCCCGTGCGGAGCCCCTGGAAGGGGCGAAGGCGTTCTCGGACAGCTTGGTGAAGCGGAGCCGCGTGGAGACCTCTCCGGGCCCCGAGCCCTTCTGCCTCTTGCTGGGGGAAGGCTGCGGCACGGCCTCGGAGGCGGGCATGGCTGAGAGAGCGGCAGAGTCGCTGTGAGGGACGGCCAACCGCCCGCCAAAAACCCCGCCAAAACCCGGCACGGCCCACGGGCGCCGGTACAGAGGGGGAAACCGGCCCGTCCGCGGCCTCTCCGCGCGCGGCGCAACCCCATTCCCCCCTCGGTGAGAATGGCCTCGCCCAGCTCCTCCTGAGTGCCCCGCACCGCCACTGAGGGTCCCGCCCTGTCTGTCAGGCGGAGCTCGCCCATCGCCTCAAACCGCAGCCGCCGCGTCGCGGCCAGGCGACCCCTGAGGGGCGCAGAGCGGGCCGGTGGTGCGGCTGAGCAGCGTGTATCCTCCCCAAAGCCCCCGAGGGCAGTATGTGCTTCCCCTCAATTCCCCCACCGCTTCTTACAGCGCCCGTAGGGGAGCCGGAGCCACCGGAGGCACCGCGCCAGCATAGCGCCGCCGCCGCCGTGTGGGGAGCGTGCCATGAGCGCCCGCCCGGTGCTCCCCGCCGCGGTCCGCCCGGCTCATGGGGGACGGGCGGAGGCGCCGCTGCCCCGTTCTCCCCCTGCCCGGGCTCTACCTGCCGGCGCAGCCGTTCCGGCAGCAGCCCGGCCTGCGGCGCTCCTCGGTAGGCGGCGGCGGCGCTGCCGCGGGATGGCGGGCGGACCCCGCGGGACGCGCGGAGTTGCCGGGGGACGCGATTGCGGCTGCACGGGCGGGCGGGGCCGGCGGGGCGCGGGCGGTCACGGCGGCCTCAGAGGCGCCGCGGAGCCGCTCCCCCTCCCCGTTCCCCCTCCCGCTCCCGTATCGCACAGCCGGGGTGGCTGAGCACGGTGTGCTGCCCCGCGGCCTGCAAACAGCCGCTGTCCTCCCACAGTCACAGGGTGGTTGGGGCTGGAAGGGACCTCTGGAGAGCATCCAGTCTAATCCTGCTGTTACAGCAGGTCGTCTTAGAGCAGGTTGCACAGAATAGTGGGATAAAGAGACTCCTTCAGAAATGGTCAGGCCAGCTCTTGTCGATGCTCTAGATGGGAAAACCTGTCAGTGGTCGGTGTGCTCTGTTCTGTCTCGGAGCAGAAGACTCATAATTTCACTGTCTTTCATAGTCTCTGCATGCTTGCTATCCTATCTATGATGTGATTTACCCCATGTTGTTCCTGTATCTATGTCTTTCTACCTACATATCTATATATATATATAGGATATACAGATATATTCTACAGGACATACCTATGGCCTTAAGAATAGGGAATTTATAAATTCCCCCATAGCTCTCTGCTGTGGTCTGAAAAGACTATCCCATTGGATTCACAGTTTAAAAACTGCCCCTGGTGAGGCTAATGGATGTATTTGACTGTCTGCAAAATAGCTACAGACTGCTGGATTATTTTTGCTGGTCTAAAGTTTGTCAAACAACTATTCTTTGTGATTTTTTTTTAAACTCTATATGTGATTGTCTCTTTGCTATGTTATGTTTTTTAAATGCAGCCAGATGGCAGTGAAACCTTTACTACGCATTGCAGTTCAGTTCTATTTTTAAGGTATTTTTAAGAATGTCCCAGTTTGGGCTTTCTTTTATTCCTGTTCAGTATTTTCAGTCTAAATAGTATGCACTGTTTGAAAGAGAATACGTATTGTAAAACAGACCCTGTGAAAAAACTACTTAAAATATTTTATGGCTTCTGATGTAAGCTATCCAAACATCAAAGTTCATAGGAACTGAAGTTGTATCCAACTGATATCTAATTGTAAATGTTTACTTATACAAGCAGGGCTTTATAGAGTTTACAACTGCATCCTGCATTATAGTGTAGAAAAGGACCAATTTTATGAATGGCCAGGCTTGGTGAGGCAGGCTGGGTTCTAAACTGTGCTTAAGGTAGCCTGGAAGTCCATGAATAATAGAGAGGAGGACTCATCCAAAAATGTTATTAAGGAGAAAGGTCTTAGCTGAGTGACACTTGTTTTTTTTCCAGATCTTTACAAGGGGAATAATCTCCCCAACCTTGTGCTGGAAGACTGGGCAAGTTTACCTTGGTTCTGGGAATGTGTGGCTCGCTGTGTAGATAGTCAGTCAACCTTCCTGCATTCTTGATCGCTGATTAGTGCTGCTCTCCATCGGGCATTTCCTCCTGACTTTGAAAAACAATACTGAGATAAACTGAAATCATCCACCTTTTTTCCTGGTGTGAGAGCAGGAGTGGAGGCTGCTTTGTTCAGGGGTAATAGCCACAAAATTCTCACTACTGAAAAGTTTTGGTGTTAAAATGAGGATTTTTATTAGCAGAAAACCGTGGCTTTAAAAGAGAGATTTCCCACCCCATTCTCTCTTAGAACAGCTGTCTCTTTCACAGTGATTAAGGTTTGTAATTTAAAAAGGCTGTTATCATGTTGCGTGTTCATAATGAAGCTCTGTTTTTGATTACGTGTTTGCAGTACAGCGTGGGGGTTGTAGAATTTTGCCATTGCTTTTTACTCTGTGCCAGACAACCTTAGTGTTTGATTTTGTTTGACACTTAATTTCCTCTGATGAAATTCCAGCAATGGGATGACTGTGGGTTATTGCACTTGTTGTTTGTGGGGAGTGTGAGCTGCAGCTCGCTGTGTTTGTTTGTTTCCATTTTCCCTTGCAGAGTCAAGGTCAGTGTGAGATGTTCCCCTCAGCAATGCTGGCCACACGGCCTCGATGGGCTACACAGCTGCCAAGGGGCTGTGTCCTAGGTACCAGCATGAACAGATGTTTAAACAGTGGCCTGACTTCTGCTGAAGCACACTTGCAAAACCTTGACTTTCTTCAGCTGTAACTTGAGGGATGAGTCACTCATTTAGCAAAGAGCTGCAGCACCTGAAGGTTATTGCCCTGCTGCCAGGAGTTGCAGAGGTAGCAAGGGAGAGAGAGTAGGATCTTGGAGTGATCCACACTCACTTCATTAAAGTCCAATGACAGCCAAACCACCAGAGGCAGAAGGTTGAGGAAGACCCCTGAACTTCAAGATGGAAGTGCTGCGGGTTACTCAAATTCTGTGCTCCCTGCTTTGCTGATAGGTCAGGGACCTCTGCCTGAGGGGAGGTGACGAAGACCTAAGGGGAGTTAAGTGAGTCAGTAGTAGCTAAAACTCTGTAGCTGTTTGCCCCATATGTAGAACTGCAGTGCTAATTCCTGTTACCTGGTGACGTCTCTTGCTTGTAAACTACCAATCAGTTGCTGAAACTGCTTTCACCAAAAAGATCTTGAAATACCTCATGGACTGAGAGAAAAAAATGAGAAATGTCTAGGTTTTCTGTGGATTAGTATTGCCTAGTCAGGAAAGCTTTTGTTAGGACTTCTCAAAGATGTAATGAAAATTGCAGAGATTTAAGACTGAGGAAATTTCCTATGCTGGTGGCTGGAGCTTTGTATGTTGTATTATGAAGATTGAGTGGAAACTCCTTTGAGTGTGAAGTAGGATAACAACATGCTCTTGGCAGTGTAGTTGCAGTTGTTTCTCCTCACAATGCAGTGCCTTTTTGGTTAGGTAGCTTTTCTACTTGCCCTGTTGGGTAGCTAATTTAAAAATAAAATAAAGAAATGATCCCCTCAAAAAGAATCTTTGTTGGGGACTGAAAAATCTAGCAAAAGGCACATCAGAAGAATGCTGTTCTGGACAGCACAATCTGGACTGTGCTTTAGGGATATGTGATCAAGATGGGCAACTTGTCAGTGGTTGTAAAAAGATTGAAGGAAAATGTGATGAAATGCCTTCTGTGATACCTGTTGGAGCTCCACTAACATTGGAAGGGAAAGGTAAGATTCACTGGTGGGAGGAACGATAGTGGATCATTTTAACAGGCCCTTAGGCACAAGCTTAGCTGTGCAGGATGCCTAGGCTTTTGAAGAAAATTCAAAATATTCTTTGTTTTTGCTTCATAGCAGTGGTATTTTCACACTTTAATGTCCCTGGTCACCTTACCTGTGCTTGCTTTTGTCGTGGCTGATCAAATCCAGCCTAAATTATATAAACTTATGGTAGTGTGATATAAGCTAAAAATGTGCTGGACAGCATTAGAGCTGTATTTTTTCCTTGAGATTTCAAGCATGTAATTAGAGTTTAGTTACTAACTTGATGATTAAAATGCAGCAGTTGTTTTACGGATAATTTATGTAAAGAAGTGTCTCTTACAGAGTTGAAAAGGAGGGAGGTGGACTAACAAAATTTTGCAATCTAAGTTGCAATTTAAGATATTCTGTAATTAGTATGCTTCCAAATTGGTCCACACACATTCAGAAATCATGGTGAGGTACAGGAAATAGAAGATGCTTGGAAAATACTTAGTCTAAATTACTTGTGAATTTGTGGAAGTAACACCTTCAGGTAGCTAAGTGCTGTTGCATCCTGAGTTTCTCCTATTACACTGTTGTGTGGGTACAACTTCTAATTAATCACTGTCATGCAAGCAAGACATTTGATAGAAATGTGTATGTTCATACTTAGTTTTTGATGACTTTATTTAGAAAGGTACCTCTTGGGATTTATTGTTGCAGTGCCCACAGCAGTGTGTTTGTGAGAGAGCAGTGTGAATAGTATTGAAAGTGCCGTTGCTGGTTCACTTTGTGCTCATTCTCTCTTTGGATCTCCTTAGGTCCCCCAGAGCAGTTTGGGTCAATGTTCCCTATAGATTGAGAGTTACAATACTTGGGAATATTTAGGAAACAATCTCCAGTCATGTATATAATTAAAGGGCTTAATAAAGGTGTATAATTCCTCCAGGTCCTTGTGTAGATTGTGATAAGAAACATGCAGAAGCCTAAGTGGAGCCTCCCTAAAAGCTCTGTTTCTTGGCATTGGCTGGGTGCCATTCAGATTATATCTGTGTGCTGGGTGAGGTAGAAAGGATGGTGACCATTACAATTCTACAAGGAACTGGAAGGACCTGGCAGCAGGTAACAAGCTCTGGTATCACTGCTGACATCACTGTGAAGGATGAGAATAATCTCCTTATTTTGCAGGTGCAGAATGTGAGCTTTGGTTTGCTCAGAGTTGTGCAGGAAGTCTGGTATAAGGAGGAAACTTCTGTGTAATGCAGTTAGATTGTAAAATGATCCTTCAGTCTGGTTGAAAATGTGTAAGAAGCAAAGGAAGAACATTATGAGAAAATATCAATATTTAATATCCTGCCTTTAATAGATGGAGAAAATAAAGCATGGATTACTGGGCTACATTACCATGTTCTGCTGAATTGCTGCTGTTGAACTCAGAAAAAATGTGAACATCAAATATTTGTCATTTTTTGAGATGGGAGTGCTAGATCCACCACAAGTTAAATTCTAATAATTCAAGCAAGATGAGGCCTGCTTTAAAATACACATTTAGTGGAATTCAGGGCTCCTTGGCTTTCATGAGGCTTAGATGTTAGTTGATCTCTGCAAAGGAGTTGCAGGACTACAGAAAATAAATTAGCCATGTTCTGTGATGGTCTTTAATTTAAATAATGCTTACACATAGGATATAGCTTTACCCAGTAAAAAGAGAAGCTGCTTTTCTTGACAGCTAAAATTATAAAGCACCATAATGTTGCAGAGTAGAAAATAGAAAAATTACATAACTTAATGGATTGCCTTTATTTTAAGTTAGTGTATAATTAATATTATTTAGAAAGTCAAAAAAGAGAGAAATCTTTTATATAAATCAAAAATAAGGCATTCAACTCAGATGAGTTTTTTTATCTAATCACATAAATCACTGTGCATTTTGTCCCAATGTGTACTGTCAGATTGTATTAGCCCTAACATTCACAGAAAACATTGTCAGAATATTTAGTGTTTTACTAATTTTTTTGTGAAATTTACTTAACACATTTAATTATTTCAATCACAAATTCCATTGCATGTCAGAGCTTGAATATGCATTATGAAGTCTTTTAATAGAGTCCATATTTTTATATATCTAATTTTTTTGTTTGTCACTAAATTAGAAGTGTTTGAATGAATTTAAATTAGCAGAACAATTTAGGTAAAAGCATCTTAATTTGGCAATATTACAATCAAAAAGCATTGCATGTATTCTACTTGCATTCTATCAGTTTATCACTTACACCTGATGGATGCCATAAAGATTTTTGTCTCACAAGTTGGTGCATTTCATTTTAATCCTACTGTGTGCCCATTAGCAACTATGATAGTGCAATTTGAAATAATTCTTTATCAATTTAATGATTTTTGTATTATACCAGTTAATTTTGGCTTTTTACGATAAATATCAAAAATTTTTTCAATACCTTATAAAATCAGAAGAATTTCTTCTTTGTGTGCTCAAAATGTTTGCTGTCTCTTTTGACATATAGGTAGATTTTCCTTCTTTTGCCTGTACTGGAGTGTAACACCAGCAGGAACCATGTACAATTTTTGTCTAATTCTTTGCTGTGTTGCTTTGGATTTTTGAAAAATTTTCTGTCAATTATTAAAGTTTTAGATTTGTATTAAATGAATGTGTCTTTGATAAACCATTGCCATTAAAAATGTAGCTGTTGGAATCAAGCAAGGCATATTCTAGGAACTGATGTTTTTCTAAGAATAGAAAGTCAGTACATTTTTGTGGTTGCCTCTGACCATTAAGACTGGAGGAAGGTTCTTGGAGAGAATTTCTAGCCAAGCCATGTACAGGTAATCAGACACTGCTCCTTTTCTTGCCACAGGGAGGCTTCTGTTTAGGCAGAGGGAAAAATAAAATTATGATTTTGAAGGCAGGGGTATCCCAGGCTTCTCACTAAATACGAAGTAGAAACATCACTGTTCATATACAACTCTGATATAATTAGACTATGAGATTGTTTTGATATCATAAGGCCTTAATTTGCAGACCCTTGCTCACCTGATTGTACTGGACAGGAACTGCTTGTGATTGTAGCCTTAAACTGGTAAAGAATATTTTTGGGGTCATAAAACATACACATAATATGATTTTTTTTAAAGGATAAAAATACAACACATGCATAGTTTTGCAGTCCATCAACCCATTTTCTGATCTGAAATTACTGTGGGATGAGAGTTTTAGAAGATGGCTCAATTTATGGTAAGCATTACATGCTCACCAATTTTTTTGAGACTGAATTAATGGAACTATAGAGGTTTATCTATGCATCACAAGTGCAAGCTAATTTATTGAAGCTGTGTATAAAAAACGTGTCTGTAAATAAAAATCAATTCTGGAAAGGGCCTTTTTTTGGTAATTTTGTTGGTGGCCTCTTTTCCTTTATACAATTGCTTCATCACCAGGAAAGATTCATATTCAGTGCAGTCCCAGAGAACCACCAGTCCAGATGCAAGTCCTTCAAAAGGTACTTAAAAGATTACTTTTGTGCTCAATGAATTAACACAAGGGTTTCTGTAGCTCCAGTTCAGAATCCCATTACACATTATTCTTAGAATCAAAAATCTGGCAACTCACAGGACAATGAGGTTGGCTGCTCTCGAATGCTCTTGTAAGAGTTCGTTCAGACGGACTTGGCGATAACTCTGGTTAAAACACAATAGGGAAGAGAAAAAAATCAGTCAGGTCAGTTATCCTCAGTTCTGGTGTCTTACATACCTCTGCACTCCCCTTGTCTGCAACATTTTCTGCTGTTGATTTGGCAGCACTGGAAGCCAGGTCTGCTCTGGGGTCCAGAGTCATAGCAATGGCAAAATATGATGCTAAGCCACACTTTTTGATTAGTATAGTTACATTAGGGCCAGAGTTGTTCGCCCCTATGTAAGGTTTCCTGGGGATAGGGATTATTTTTGTACTGTACTTTATGGTCAAGCTCAGGCCCTCAAAATTTTTATAACTTAACAAGTCACAGGGAACAAGAGACCAGGGCAGGTTTGTGTAAGATAGATGTATCTTAACCGATCTTGTAAATTACTTTCTCTTTCCCTGGAGAAAGAAGAAAGCTGGTTTTTCTCCATTCAGACCTTAAATTTTCCTTCTACACAGAAATTTCAGTGTTCTTTTACATGTTATATAGGTAAGAATCCTCATAATTTAGCCAGTTGTTACCTCATGAGAATCATCCTATAACATCACCCTTTATCTGTGCTGCCAGGTTTTTCTCTGTTGAATTGTAAATGTGTTCTAATGTCCTCTGTAAAATTCCCAGAACTGCCTTACTTCTGACGATAAGGGTCATATCTTTCCAGATGTATAAGCTAAACTTTTTGTTGCTGTTCTTGTTTTACGGAGTAATTTGGCATTTTCATATTGCTGACTCTTTTCAATCTATGGGGAGTTTTTTTGGTTCCTTAGTTAGTGACCTTGACACGACCAAGCTTAATCATGTATTTTTTTTCTGTTGTATCCTCACTGGTTCTGCATGTGAGTATCTGTGATTATATTCCTGTTTTCTTTTATACTGAGATGTTTTAAGGGCTCTGACTCTCAATTTTTGATAATTTGAGAGTAATTCTAAGGTTTTCTGCCCATAGCTGACTACTATAACCTTACACTGGTTATCAGCTCCATGCAGAGGGTAATAGAGTGAGCAGTCAGGCTGCTTCCAAGCTGCTGCAGTTAGTAGTATAGTGTTATCTTAAATCATCATTGATTCCTGCTGATGTTAATGTGTCAGGCTGTGACTTCTGGCAGCTCTGAGCTCAGAGTTGCAATCCTTGCTCTGCTGAGAAAGTTACCAGCACCATAAAGTGGGGATAACTAAACTGCCAATGTACTCAGGTTAATTCCACAGGAACCATAACTAAAATTGCTAGATTAATTCTCTGGGAGTTACAGGAGAACTTGTCTCTTAAGGGTGAAAGAGTTTGCAGTATCCTTTTGTCACTGTCCTGATGAAGCCTGGTGGTTCATTGGTAAAAAGGTATTTTTCCAACAAGTTTAAAGAGCAGACTGGGCTGTAATTGACCCAGTGGATCAGCCAGCATCAGCCTTGAAGTTCCTGTGAACTGCAGGAGAGCTTCTGCATGGTAGACTGGTTTAGTCTTCACTCTGCCACTGAGGTAAGAATTCATGCTCACCCTTGCCTTTGGAGAAATTTCTAGCCTTAGTTGAAGTGTCTGGATTCAGTTCTAAATGGCCCAAAGTGGTGAGTGTTTGGAGCTGCATCCTCTAAGAGATTCAAGCTGCAAAACAGTGGAGCCATTTAATAAACCTCTCAGCAGACCCAATTAGCTCAGGCTTAGTGCAGTAACTGTGTGGTGTCTGGTTCAGAGGTGGTTTTCATCTGGCTGGCTTTGATGTGGGCAGAGCTTCTCATCAGCCTGGAAAATGCTGTGTAAACATGCCAAGGTCTGAGGGAGCTCAATAATGCAATCATAACACGCCTCTGCAGTGTTTACAATATAAATCCAATCTGTAAATATCAAATACAGGTTTGTACATGTCATGTTTCTAATGCCATATCTGGTATTTCACATTTTCTTACTAATCGCTTCAAACATCTGGAGGGTAAGGAAAAGTACATATGTAAAAAGGTAGGTGAGGCTTTACCTTCTCCTTGAATGCTTCCAGCTCTGCATCTGTAATTTTCCATGGAGTCTCTCGCTTTAATTTCTCAGCAGTTGTTATATCTTTGCAGCTTTCATGGAGGCGATACGGTTCAATCATCTCTTCAAAGAATTTCCAGCTGAAACAGGAATTACAAAGGAGGCCTTGCTGCAGGGTATGAACTCACTGACTTATTTCACAGTCACTGTGTATGACAGGCCTCACTGATAATAATTATAGCTGAAAAACGTGCAAAATCTTTAACTGTTCTTTGCTACATTGTGCCCCAAGTTATATCTGTGCCGCTTCTGTATGTTTGGGTTATTTGAGGATAATTTAAAGGTTATTTGAGGATAATTAAATACTGCATTTAGCAGAGAATTTTCTGCATTGTCCTGGTTCTGGCAAAAATACTGAAATGAGTTTTACAGTAACTCCAAACTGCAGTATATTGGTTACTAATATTAACAATTAATATGGGTCTCCTCATGAATACTGACCTTTTTATTACTGTTTCAGCACTAGCTGGACCAATCACCTCACTGATATGGTTTTACTGATGGTTTTAACGCAGTGGGTAAACAGGTGATACAAATTGCCTATGACAAGGGGCTGAAGGAAACACTGTAGGTTGTTTGCTGTACGTGGACTCTGAATTGTGTTCAGATTTTCTCTCTAAATTTCAAGTTGTTTCTTGAACTTTTGAATCTTTTAATCTGGAGAATCTTAACCGTCCTTCTGTACTTCCTTGCTTGCCCATTGTTGAAAGTTTCTACCATCCCACAGAGACCTCAGGGAGTTTCTTTTGTATGGATGTGAGTGTATTTCTGTGAGCACTTTGTGCTGATAGGCCTCGCTGCGAAGTGCAGTGGGAGACTGGGCACAGGCTGGCCTTGGCTCTATGGCCAGGAAGCCAAGAGATGGGTTAAAGGCCGTGATATGCAGCATTTAGTGTTGCTGCTGCTAAGTTGTCAGAGTTTGTCAACATCCTTACTGGCTGTTTCACTATGTAAAATAGTGATAATCCTCTTATTATTAATCAAATAGATGGGATGCCAGCTGGAAGAGAGATACAGTGGTCTGTCTAGCAAGTGTCTGGCATAATATTAGCTTGTTCAGCTCAGATAGTGCTGATGCAGCAAATGTATGTGGTTTTTATGTTAATGCCAGATATTAATTCTTTTTGATAACTTTTATTTATGTAAAATCACTGCATTGTACTGAAGAAAAAAAAAGACATGTATTGCACAGTGCTTTACATAATTAAAAGATATTACGTGAGATCAAGAGGGCACTAAAAGGGGACTTTAGGTATGTAGTTATAAAATCTTTATATTCTTTAGTTGCAATCTAAATAAATGTCATCATTTAATAACATCATTAAAGCCATCATAAAATGTCTGTTAAACCTAGTGGCTCATAAGTATGGTGTCTAATTAGTCTTTACAACATAAAGCAAAAGACTACACATGGTTTTGACCCTTTAAGCTGTGATTGTTAAAAGGTTCTTTTCTTTTTCCTGCTCTTGGTACTTAGAAAATTATTGCAATCAAATGACACTGTTATTTTCTGTGTTGTGTTTTGGTTTGGGGTTTTTTTTGGTGTTTTCTTTTGTTTGTTTGTTTTGGTTTTTTTTTTGTTGTTTTTGTTTTTAATGTTCAGCATAAAGGAAGTAAGCTCTAGATAAAGGCTGACTGCTAAATAATGGATTTTGGTAATGCTTCTTACCTCTCTTTGTTGGGCTTTATATTGATATCACAAATGATATTAATATCAGCAAATTTTATTCTGAATTTGCTTAGGAGTGAAGCCATCCTGAAAACAAAAGAGAGAATGTTTTATCATTGTACTTCTGAGTGCCTTGTATCAAAGAATACTTGTAAATGAGTTAGACAACTGCATTTTATATCTTATCTTTAACTATATGACAAATTACTTTAAATGCTTTAGCGTTTCAATTTCCAATTACAAAACTGGATTCATGTGATTGCTGTAGCATAATTCATTTAACTGATGATCGATGAAAATAACAAAAAAATGGAAATTAATAGCAGACAGAGGGCAGGGTGTTTACATTTTGGGAAAACAATGGTACTTTAAGTATTTCCAAAGGCTTGTGTTATAAAGGAAGAGTATTCAGTATACAGTAGGGCAGAATTCTCCAATACTTACAGAAGGCTTCTGTTCCTCTGTTACTGTCAAAATGCTGTGGATGGAGTTTTACAATACTGGTAGTACATGTGTTGGTGAAAATTTGGTCCAGAAGGTTGAAGTGCAATACTTAAAGAATCGTTTTCATCTTTTTTATTTATTAATTTATATTGATCTACTCACATGTTGTCTTTACACATGTTCATAAAAGAAAATACTTTGCTTTTCTGCCCCAGTTGGCAGAAGGAATAGTTTATAGTTTTTTGTGTGTTTGTGCTGAGGATAGAGAGGTTTAATTAGGTCAGTTTTGCCTTTGTTTGAACAATGGTTGGGGTCTTGTGGTTCTTCCCCACACCTCCTTCTCCCACCTCCTTTTTTTTTTTCTATTTTTGGTATGTAAGCTTTGGATTTTGAAAAGGTCAGAGAATTCCTAGGAGCAAACCATGGTAGAAATATGTGTTTGTTTATGACCTGAGAGTTTACTCTTTTTTTTTAATATATATACACACATATATATAAGAACATACTGCTTGTATAAATCTTGGTGTCCCTTGCGGAAATCCTTATTTGAACATGATAAAGAGCAAAACCTCAACTTCTGTGGAAAGGTTTTAATATTTGGGGAATTACATGCTAGTAAAAGTCCAGTTAAATTAGACTTCTGAATTCAAAATACAGGGCTGAAATTGTACTTTGGATGATTTTGTATTAGGTCTAACTAGGGAATGGAGGAACCACCCAGCCCAGATTTGTCTCTTTGAAGGCTTTTGCATGTGGCAGGTATATCATGTTTTGAGGAAAGCTGGTGTTTAGGTGGCAGTACAGACACATACTGTTTCCTTGGGGACAGACTGGGTCTTTGTCAGCTGTCCTGATCATGCTGTTTACTGTGGCCTTTGTGGGACAAGCAATGTATGCAGGTGTCAGAACTGCCTCTATGGAATCTATCATGTTTTGACAAATCCCATTTGATGTCAAAACTTCCTACTTCCAGCAAAATCTGGTGACTAGAGGGTCTAGGTTCATGAGCCTGTTTACAGTCTTGAACAGCCAAGACCGGGCAGACTCTGGACAGGGAGCAAAGAACATTTCCCAGCAGGTCCTTGAGCAGCCCTAGGGCGTTTTGTACCCAATTGTAAGGATTGTACAAACACTTGTGAATCTCTCCTGCAGAAGTACATTAACCTTAGGGTAATGTTCAAAACTGACAGAACCACAGAGCAGCAAAGTTCGCTTTGTGTGTTCCCTTTTGCTTTAAGGGAATGTCCTGTGGCAGCTGTCTTTTCAAGGTGCTGTGTTGTAATCCTAGTGAAGCAAATGATTCTAATTCCTGTCCTTGCACACCTCTCACTTGCTTCCCACTGGAGTTTTGGCTGGAGATGTTTTTAACTCTGCATGGTGCTTCTGCTCTTTGTTGAGCAGTCACTGACTTTCATCCCAAATTGAGCTGCTTCCACTGGTGGTGAAATGGCTGTGCCTGCAGTGTGTAAAGTGCTTAGGAAGGAAAGGTCCTACATACAGTGGTGATAAAAACAAGTTTATATTAATACCTTTCATTTGCTCAAAGGCAAATGATGATTATGAAATCTAGACTTTTTAAAAAATGCTGAGTAAAATCAACTTGGCCTTAAAGTTGATTAACTTGCTCTTTAACTTCTTTATATTTTACCACAGTTAATCACATTTATGTGAGCTATCTGTCTATGCTATTTGCATATGAGAACTTCATGTGCAATTTCACTTGCTGTTACCTGGACAGTCTCATGTAAATCCCATAAAAGTAATTACATTCTCATTACAGAGTGCAGACCGCTCTTCTCAGAGAAGGGAATATGAGCTATTAATGGGAAAAAGTGCTGGATGTGAGTTTCCTTTGGTAATCACCATTTGCAGAGCCTTGAGGGCTATGCTATAAGCTTAACACCTTTCAATCATGTACATTTTTTTTTCATGCTGCCCACAGTACAACAAACCAGTTGTGCTGGAAAATTCCCACCTTCCTGCTATATATGCATTATATTCAGCATCAGTTCAAACTCTTTAAACAGTGAGACAAATAAAGTTATATTTACACTAGTTTTTCTTCTTCAATCCTATTGACTTTTCCTCCAGTGAAGATCCTTAATTTACAATTTTTCCATTTCTTCCTGATAGTTAGAATGTAAGGAATTAGGATTGTTAGACCTGGAAGAACATACAAAAATGGAGGAGTATCAAATTAGTGCATTGTATGGTAAAAATTCCATCTTTCACTTCAGCAGTGTTGGACGTAATTTAGTTTTAAAACATTTAAGCCTGACATAAAATTTCCTATGTAAGCTTAATAAAACCCAGTTTTATGCAGCTTCCCAAGTCCATTTTTATATTTGGTAACAGAGAAATCTCTCTCCTTGTGGTTCTTACTCAAATTCCTTACCTCCATCATCGAACAGCCACCAAATGTCAATTGTACCTTTTCCTTGCTTCTTTTTAAATTGAGTGCTGGCTTCCAGCAG
Organism: Aphelocoma coerulescens; assembly: GCF_041296385.1. Lineage (NCBI taxonomy): Eukaryota > Metazoa > Chordata > Aves > Passeriformes > Corvidae > Aphelocoma > Aphelocoma coerulescens. The sequence continues at coordinate 2,404,315 of NC_091024.1, read as the reverse complement.
CCTCTGATTGAATTCACCCACATGCATTGACTGTATGGTGTTAATGGTGCTCTCTGTAATGAGAAAGAAAAAAATGTGGAAGGATGTCTGATAAGTGAGGCAATAAGTAGCTTTAGGGAGCCAAATGGAGGGAAAGCTTCAGGAAAATGAACTGTTTCTGACATAATTGCTATACTTAAAATCAGAAAAAAAGGAACAGAATAGATGCTTTGGACTTCTAATGTTTCAATATGCACAGAAACCAAAGCTTGTGTAACACATTGTTGCTGGATTATAACATCTTGAAAAAGGTTACCTGATTATTTGTTCTCTGTCTCTTTTTAGTTAATGTAAAATTCACTGGGGCCTTAAAAAGCAACTGGGAAATATCTGACAGATTGTAGAAGTAAATATGTCATTTTGCATCATTTCCAAGCTCAGCTGTCTTGTAAAATAGAGAGGTCCCTGAAAGGCACAGTCACAGTGCATGAAATGAGCGGGTGGAGTACAGGGTGAGCATAGGTGAAGCTGGAAGTCAGAAAACACAAGCACATATGGCTGTTTCCCTATGCTGACTTGGTCACTGCTAATTGGAAATAAATTTTGATTCTAGCTGGTTGCTTGGCTGGCTTTAAAAGATATGGTCTTGACTCTGTACTAACAATACCTTCTCTCATTCCACCTTTTCCTGCTTCTCTTTCAATGATTTCAAAGAGATGGTGTCAGAACAATATTCTAAATGGAACAGACAGGCTTCTTTAGAGGTTTTACTCTGATCTGGTAGGTCTTGAAAATGCTTTGTTTGGTTTTCCTGTATTTCTGGAGTGTGTACAGGATAGTTATAAAGCAGTTACTGGCTTTCCTCTACAGTTCTATCACCTCTGCTGGAAGATGCAACAACTCTGGGGAGTATGAACACAAAAAACAAAGGGGAGAAGCTATTTATTAACATTATCTAATTTAGAGAGCCAAAATGTGTAATATGTATTTCCTTTATGCTCAACTAAATCAAAAAGGGAAGTCAAAACAGGGGTACAACACTTCTGGTGGAATTGTCATAAACATATATTCTACTGAAATAAAATAAACTGAAGTCTGCCAACTGAAGAATAATGGCATTTTATGTTCCTGGTCTGTAGATCTTCCTGGTACCTCTGGGAGTTGCATGCACAGCCAGATGAAATAGTGTCTGCAGGTGAAAACTCTCAAAATCCATGTCTGTGTACAAGTATGGCTTCAGGTGGGTCATTATCAGTGCAGCCTAGCGGTTGTGAAACGCAACCTTAAATTTTACTATGTATGAAACGTCATATTGACTTCATCACCCACACATTTGTGTTAATTAGTTATTGACAGGATGCTGTGTATGTACTTTCAGTACTTTTAGCACCTTCACTTGTGCATTTTTATGAAATTATGCTTAGAATATAGAGCAGTTGTGCTATTTTTACCTGGTTTTCAGCTGTGTACTGAGTTTGTGTGTATGTTAAGTAAAGTAAGATTGCTTATTGTGCATATATTCCTATTTTCTTTAGAGAAAAGAAAAAAAGCCTCACTTTAAAACACCCTATTAAAAAGATAAAAACAGCCCCAACCCCTTCCAACCAACTTGTTCTGTATTCTTCAAACTTTAATAACCATGTTCTATTTTTGACAAGTAGTGAACACAAGCTGAGCTGAGAAGTTTATCTAGCAAACGAGAGGGAAATGGTTGTGTTGTAGGTAGCATGTCCTACGAGCAGGGATGCCACTGTGCTGCATTACAGGGTTGTGGCCACCACGGTTTGCACAAGGGAGGTTCTGTTCCAGGGGCTTCTGTGTGGCTCAGGAGTTTTTGGCTTGGACTAAAGTCCAGTTTGCATATTGGTGAAAGTGTGATGCATTGAAGGGTTGGGAATAGGTTGTCATTTTGGAACTTACCCTTCTTTGTTTCGTGTTTCGAGATACTGAGAGTGCTGGCTTTTTTGAAGAATCCACAGATGCCCCTTTTTCTTTCTTCAAAATCATTTTCCTTAATGGTGGCTTCCAGTGCCAATCTCTCCTGCTCCAGCTTCTCTAATTCCTCTGTATATTAGAAAAAGTAAGAGAACTGGTAACACATTGGTATCTTTTAAATTAAATCCTTTACTGAACTAATGGCGATGATGTAATTGGTGTTGTGGTACTTTGTAGACAATGTAAAACTCCTGGGATGAAAAATTCTTTTAAAAGGCTTTTTTGCAAACCAGTAGGGACAAGGAAGCTGAATTCACCTCAGGAAGCTCTAGATTAGGGTGCCTGTGCCTACAGCACTGCTCTCAGGTTGTCTCTTCCAAATCAAAGTCAGTATTATGACATTTTTTAGTTACATGAGATATTATTTATTGAGTTATTTTTATGGATGTTTAGTTGGTTTCTTTAGCCAAGAATTTGAAAAGACATTAGGAAAGCTGTTTTCCTACACTGAGGAAGCTGAGGTCTCTTTTATTAGAACAAAGTCTCATGGTTTGTACTTTGAGATTCTCAGAAATAAGTAAGGATCCTGAATATACAGTCATTCTCTATGCTGAAATATTTTTCATGTTTTAGTTTTTTGAGCATTTGCTGCAAAGATGTAAGATTTAGCTAATCAATTCTGTGAACTTAGTAATACAAAAGAACAATTTCATCTTAGCAATATTAGACTTTTTCTGAGAAAAAGGTATCATGTGTTATTGAGGAATGTATTTTGGTGAGGCACTAATTAATATGATCCAGGCATTTGCCTGCAGAAAACTTTTTTCATAAGGAAAGCTTCTATTTGAGTAATACATGAACTAAATATGAGGTAAGTTCATTTAAGACATTGTGTTAAAAATGTAAAATAAACCCTCACTAGCTAGATATTATTAGCTCTGTTAGCACTCTCAGTTGCCAACAGAAATAATATACTTTCTTTTACTTTTTAATCAGTGACAGTCACGTACTTCTGATTATTAGACATGGTGATAGCCATGAACTTAATGGTTGCTCAAACTAAAATTTCAGCTTTTCTATTGAACAGAATGCTGTACCAAGTATAAGAGAATACAATGATCATTGTTTTCCACTACAATGACTTTGTATCTGCTTCAATATATTTCTTTGTATTTGAGGCTACTCCCCCCCCTTCCTTAATCCTTTCTAACTCCTTGTGTCTTAACACTTGGAGAACATTTGCTCGTTTGTAAGATTGCGGAGTTGTTTTTCACTGTATTTTTACAGGTGTTCCAATGACTGTATATTTTGAGCACTCAGTTTGTGACTCGAATCAAGCAGAGATAGGCAGATCTCTCTCAGAAATCACCAGGGGGAGAAGAAAAGCTTGATTATTTTGGAATTCTTTTTCTGAGTGCCTGTAGTTTTGCCTCGTGGGTCTCCGTGCACATCAAGCTGCCAGTGCTGAGTGCGTGTTCATCTACCCTTGTTCCTTAAAGGCGTCTCTGGCGCCTTTTAACTGCGCGAGGTGATTTGCTTTGGGGGGTTACCGCATTTGCCTCGTGCTGTCCCCGCCGCGCTCAGCGCGGCGTTAATGCGGGCGGAGGGCGGCGGGGCGGGGCGGGCAGCAGGCGGCAGCAGAGAGCCGCGGGCCCGGCAGCGGCAGCGGAGAGCCGCGGGCCCGGCAGCGGCAGCGGAGAGCCGCGGGCCCCGCAGCGGCAGCGGCAGCGGAGAGCCGCGGGCCCCGCAGCGGCAGCGGAGAGCCGCGGGCCCGGCAGCGGCAGCGGAGAGCCGCGGGCCCGGCAGCGGCAGCGGAGAGCCGCGGGCCCCGCAGCGGCAGCGGAGAGCCGCGGGCCCCGCAGCGGCAGCGGAGAGCCGCGGGCCCCGCAGCGGCAGCGGCAGCGCCGGGCCCGGCCGGGCCGCTCCGGGGCCGCGCTGGGACCGGGGGGGAGAATTGTCCTGCCGAGCGCCTAGAGAATTGTTCTGCCTTTGCCACCCAGATAGCGTGTCTCCCGGAGCGGCTGTGGTGTGGCGAAAGGTTTTCCCTTTCCCCCTGAGATACGCACTGCTAGCCTAAGGAAGAGTGAAGGGAAAGGTGAAAGAGAGGACTGATGTTTCCTGCGGCTTCCAGGTTTTTGCGTGGGTGAGAACTCTGTGGGACTCAAGAGTTCACAGAGATGGTACCAAAAGTACAGCTTCCCATTTCCTGCCAGTCCCAGAGATACCAGGTAGGCAGAGGCAGGAAGGCGTGCCAAGACCAGGAAGGAAACATGCAGCAGAGTAACTGGTTGCTGTGGCACAATGTGATTTCACTGCTTTAGTCTGTGCCTGTGCTGGAACTGCTTTGGGACTTGAGTTCTCTGGTGTGCAGAGCCACTTAATGTGTGAGGCTTGTACTCCTTCTGTCACTGCCAGTGATCAGCAAGGATTTCAGGCAGGATTTAAACTGCACAAGGATAAACTGTGGAAATTATGAGTGTGGGAACTATTCTAGAAACCAGATGGTGACTCTTATGAGTGTCAGTCAGAGTCCTTCTTATGCTGTGCACCTAACCAGCATAGGTATTCAGCTGTCAAGTCACTACATACCTTGAACCTGAAGGACTGGAGATATATCAAATCCTTGGCTAATTCTGACGATAATTACGCCGAGTTCAAAATCAAAGGCATCACTGGAAAGAAAGAAAAAGAAGAGTAAACAGGATTTTGCATCGTGCATGTCAATGAGGAAAGCTACTTTGAAGAGATCAGTGAAAGTTTTCACAGGGAGGGCAGACTAGGTAAAACTGCAGAAGGAGTTGCCCCAGATAAATTTGTAGTACTTAGCTTATCTTCCCTCTTTTAAAAAAAGGGTGTGATTGGGCATGGGAACAGATCAGCTATTCCAGAAATGGGTCTTTCAGACAGCACTTTTTTAGGAACTAGGTTGCCATAGGGTAATTTTTTTTCTCCCTTCTCTGAGGAAATAACAAAGTTGAGGTGGGGTTTGTTGCTCTGTAACTTGCTTCAGCTTTACAAGTGAATTTTGAGCAAGCATCCATGAGAAGGCTGTTTTAAAATGACTGTTTCCTAGCTAAATCCAAACCCACAGAGCTGCTGAGCCTTAGGCACACATGAGATTTGAAGCAAAGCTTTTCCTCTGTCTCCTAGGCTTGAAAGAAGAATTCCATGATGTTCTCTTATTCCCTTAGTCTGTACATTAGGGTTGTTTTTCTCTTGAGCTCCTGCCCACTAAAAATGGGAAAATACAGTTCTGCAAAAGCACTGCTGCCAGCAGTGCAGCTTCTTTAGCATTGTCAAGCCACATCAGCTCTGATGGTGCCAGGTGTTTGCTAAGCAGATCCTACCAGGTGTGGGAAGCCAGTGAGCCTCTTTTGATGGGCAATAACTTCAGCCACAGAGCTAGGATGTGTGAGCCTAGGTTTGCACATATTTCCTTGCATTGTTTCTACACATCAAATTCTGTATGGAAATGCTATATTAATCTAGTCTAAGAGGAGTGAAACAGGAGGTGCTGAGCTGACTTACTGTATAATGCCCACATAGTTCTCAACTTGCGTGGCAGGTGCACTTCTCCAGTCCTTCTTAAATCCAATCACCAGGGTATTTGGTTTCATTCTACCCAAGCCCGAGGCCTGACAATATTAAAACACTGCTTGAGAAAGGTACACATGCATGCTTTTACTGTAAATGAAAAGTAATGGCAAAAAGATAACTGAAGTAATGTTCTGGAGACACTTACAACTAGATTGGATTTCATAAATGCCCTTCATGCTCATACCCATGCGGAAAGCAGAGAGATTAGCTTTAAATCATTCCAGCTATAAATGATTTTAGATGACAGAAGTGTAGTTTTGCTAAATTAGCATTCATTTGCATTTCTTCTGGCATGCTCTCATTAAAATGGTTCAATAACTTGGAATCAAGAGAGAGTTCAAGAACTGTTTGTATGCTCATTCTAACATAATGGCATAAAGCTTTTATCAGCTTCAGAATATTCAATAGATGAAGTGGGTCTGAAGTCTCTTAAAACATCTCAGATACACAGAGAAGGCATAGGCTCCTAATTTTGCATGGTTTTGCCTTGAATTTGGAAACTGTTACTGTTTCATTTGCTCTGTTCTTTTCAAAAGATTATCCAAAGTCTGCTGAGCATGCTTTATAGATAAAATTATGGTTTATAAACAGGAAAAATAAATGGTCTGTCAACATATTAGTTTGCCTTCAAAACTGGCTCTGGATGCTAAAACCTGGACAAGTAAGGGAAGTCAGATCTAGATTCAGCTGACTTAAGGTTTATAGAAATCTAATTATTCAGTGTATTGGGAACCTTCAGGAGGAGACACAAAACACCAGCTTATAAAGTTGTAACACTTGCCAATTTTTTACTACTAGCCAACAGAAAATAGGTAAAAACTGTTGGAACCTTGGTGGGTTTTTTGAGTAGCGCTGTTTACACTGAAATCAGTAATTGTTGCCAGTATCCTTAGGTTACAATAATGATATGGTTATCCTTGTGTTTGCTGGAAGGGAATTATTTGGGGTCCAGTAGTTGACTTTGGCAGTCGTGCTTCAGTAGTAATGGAAAGGAAGAGATCATCAGACTGTAGGAGTTGTCAAAAACATCAGAAGGATCTCCTGCTGAGACAGTGTGTAAGCCCAAGATGAAGAGTTTTCGTGAGGCTTTTATAGAACAAAGGGATCTTTATTAATAGCATTTCATCTTGCTCAATTGTACTGCCCATTCAGCAAGTGTACAAAGAGCCTTGGTAGGACACCAGTGGGTGACTTACAGTATTTTAGCTGGCTCCCTACTGTCTCAGTTGGCACTGATGTCTTTTCAGCAGTGTATTTTGTGCAAAGGATATGAATTTTCTCTACATTTTGCCTCAGTACCTATATGTTTAAATATTCATATATGTGAGATAGGGAGGGAGATGGGAAAAATGAAAACAGTGTCTCTGTGCTTTCATTAAGACCATTTTAAATGGACTGTTGGAAATGATCTGCTGCATTCTTAGAGTAATAGAAAAATATTGCAGGTTTTTATTTAAATGACCTTCTCGCTATTTGCAGAAAATGTATATTACACATTTTCAGTTTTCATTTATTGCCAAAACATTCTCAGATATTTAATATGCTGTGTAATACCAAACAATGGAACTGATTTGAAGTGTATCAAGTGTCAGCTGCATAGACATTCATATGTTGCCCTGTAGATGCCTCTCTTTTTTCATAATAGTGTCTCGTTCATTTAGGAGAGAATCAGTCTGCCTTGTCTCATAATTCCATAGCCCAGAACTAGATCTTTATGAAGTAATCTGTGACAGAATAGAAATGTACCCCCAGAATGCCCTTTCTGTCTATAACGTTATCCATATATATGTAGGGCTTTTAACAAGTAAATAGTAATGCTTCACATAAAGGGATGCTTTGATGTACACTCTTCTGTGTGTTCTGTAAACAAAAAGCTTACTTGAAGTAAACTTTTGACTCCATCTCTGAAGCTGTCAGCTGCCACTGCTGCATAAAAGGCTTTTCTTTTGTTCTTTGTGAGCCAAGCCTGCTTTTTTTCCATGCCACTGTTCATCTCCTTAACGCACAGCTTGCGTGGTCCCTGTTAAAAATGATACAGTAAAATATTATTAAGAAGGCTTTGTGTTGTACATCACACAGTGATTTTGAAGGAGTTACCTAGTCTGCTGTGGGAGCAAATGGAGGGAGTCAGAAAAATACATTTCCAAAAAGGGTCCACAGAGATTCAGCCCTTTGAAAAGAACTGTGCTGCAAACATAATTCACATTCTGTGAATTATGTGAATATTGAGAGGGCTAGGGCTGCTAATGCTACTTAAATGCAGTGATTCTGACAGAAAGAAGGACTACTATGGATTATAACATCTTAAAAAAATATCTAAGGTATAGTAAAGCATCTCAGAGTGAATAAAGTCCCTACCTGACTTGACTATGTAAAAGAGTCTCAGCAGATTTAAACATACATGTCAAAGTTCCTATCTGACAGAAGAGAAAAGAGCTGCAGTACTATTAAAGATGCAAATGCCTTTGTTGCCAGTTTTCTTTCAGTGGCCATCTGGTAATTTAATGGGAAAAAATCCATGTGCATGTCCAAGTCACAAGACATGGATATAACTTAAGAAGAATTTGATCCTGGCTGTGTGAAGAGCTGGGAATAATAACTTGAACAATAAGGTTGAAGTTTCATTGTGGGTAAGGACAAGGAAAAAACAAGTTTTGCCCTTCTTCCCTGTCTCTCTAAGGAAAGCACCTGAAGGTGTTTTTGCAACTGGCTTGCACAATACATTTCTGCTGGCCGAGGGGCCAGTCCCACCCTTCTACCAGGTGACAGCCGTGTCCTCCCCTGCTACTCCTTTGTACCTATGGAATGTTCCTGCAACTGTAGAAGGAATCCAGTGAATTTGCAGACTGAGGCCTAACCTCGCAAAAATATTTTACATGAAGGCAGGGAGTAAAAGCAGAAATAGTCCCTTTTACTAGAAACCCAGACTGTTCAAACCAACATGCAGCCATAACCTCAGAGAAAAGTAAACTTTAAATCATCTTTATGTTCTGTTGTGATCTTTATTTTGCCTATTTCTGAGCTATGTATCACCATGTTCCTGGAAAGTTTCTTGCTGCCTTTTAGGAAAAAAAAAAGAATGGAAGATGTTCTCTCTGGCATGGTGTTTCAAAACTTTATGCATAGCTAACAGCATGTCAGCTTTTGAGGCAAAATGTGCTGGGTGTTACATTTATGGCTGAATAGTCTTGCTGTATTTGTTGTGATAGATATTGCAGGCTGCTCTTCAATGCGGTTGCTAGGAATTTTATCATCCACTTTTTACCACAGTTTTACAATTCATAAAGGTTCATTTTGTCACACTTTTATTACCAAGGAAATCAAATTTCACTAAGTTGCTGAAGAAATAATTAGAAAGCCCCCCCAAATAATTACAAAGCTTATACTAACAAAATAGTCTTTGGGGGTTTTTGTATAGACAGGAATGAAATCTCAGTTCTCCATAGAAAGTATTAACAACAGAGAAATGTGCCTAAGAATTCAGAAAACTTCCTGAAACTCAACTTTAGGAAGCTGCATAGTCTCAGGATCTTGTTGGGATTGGTTCTACACTTACTGAATGCAGTGGGAAATCTAACAATAATTATAGTAGGGGGGAATTAGGACCAGTCATTCTTTATAGATTCATTTGATTTGGGAAGAATCACATGTGGATCTTCCATACTCTGCTTCTGCAATGTGACAGCATCAAATGAATTACTCCTACACTCCTGTAGAGGAATACATTATCTTGGCTGGACTGACTCTATTATCTAGATTCTGCAGCCCCATTTAGTGCCAGGAGCTGGGGTTTTTTTCTCTCTCTCAAAATTAAAAGGTCATTGTAATATTTAAAATACATTTTCTCCTTACACTACAAACCTATCTATTTTTGTTCTGTCCTAATGAGAGACTAGATTTTCATCCTCGAAGATACATAATTTGCTGTGTATTTATATCTAGAAATATACTTTGTTACTCTCTTTAGATCTCAGAAGAGCATGCTTATCCTCAAAATTAGCATTGTAACAGTTTCAGAGGAACCACCAAAAAGAGAGCTGAATTACTTGCCAAACCCCAACTCTGCAAATCAGTGACAAAGCTGAAAACAGAACCTGGGTAATTTGACTCTCACACGGTAACCCTTCAAATTTTGCGTGTTGTGTGGTTTGTGGGTTTTCCATTTTCTAAGCCTAAAATCTTTCCTTATAATGTTTTGGTTTGGTTTTTTTCAAGCCATTTTTTTGGTTCACCTGCTATGGACTTTGAAATGCATCTCAGTGAGGCATTTACCAGCAGGCTTTGTATCAGCTGATAGCTTTCGTGTTTTTTATGAGAGAATTCATTCTCAGTGCAAATCTTTTTCCTGGAGTGCGCAGATGCCAATCAGCTCCCGTGGGAACACCGTGTGCTGAGTGAGAGTGGAATGTGTAATGGAGACCTGCAGCCCCCACTGGTGCTGAGTGTGCAGGTTTGTGTGAGTTGCCCTTACCGTGTACACTTCACAGCAGATACACAGCCCGTTGTTCTTGGTGAAGGTGTGTGTGATGTCTAGCAGAGCAGGCCTGACCATAGGAGCTCCTGTTAATGCTAAGCACTGGGGTCTGGTGGAGACAAAAGAGGTTGTATATAATTGGCTGATGTACACATTCAGGACAAGCCATTCTAATGTTCACTGGAAATCTTACCTGAAGTTTTTCACATGGTCTTCCACTGTCGTTAATGCCAGAGCGCTGTCTAAGGCATTGACAAAGTACAGAGCCTGCGTGGAGGAGCCCCAGTTTACTTCTGCATATAATAAAGATAAATAATGCATATTAAACCATGGGCTTTTCCCCACATTCTGCTGCAGAAATCAGCAATAGTGTTCTCTATGAAAAGCAGAGTACATTCTGTCATACTTCATAGATACAGACCTGTTGTTCTTTGTGCTTCCTAATAGAATGAATAGGTTTTGCTTGTGTGATGCAGAAAATCCCATGCAAGTAAATACTTTCATTCTTTATTTAAATATTGTAGGGAATGTTCTTCCCCTGCTTAAAAACTATTTTCTTATCTGTTGCATTAACTTTGTATCCTTCTCCCATTTAGAAAATGGACAGCCCTGAGTCATGTACGTGGTGTGGAATTTCAGGAAGTGCAAATGAAACCACTAGGAAGGAACACTCTGAATTCCAGTTTGCTCTGTTCTACTGTATAGGCCAAAAATTGTTCTCCAGCCCAGTTTTGGCATATACATATTTTCTCATTACTGTGCAGCTGTTTGGTCAATGGAGACATATAAGAAATGTCTTTCTACACATTGAGATCTACATGAATGCAGAACAAGTCCTGTTATGCCAAGATACAAAGCCAATATTTAGTGCAACTAAGTGGAGATTTGTGTAGTGTCCTGTTCTAAGGAATATTACTTTTATCTGAACCCTCCAGTTGCTGGTAAATTAGTACTGAAGAAAGCTCCCTCTCTTAGCAGGAGATAGAGGGCTTTTGTACAGTGTCTTCAGTGAATGTAACCAAGCTTTAAGGTGCTACTTTGCATCAGGGACACTGTCAATATACAAGGAAAGGGCAGAAATCCTGAAATGTTTTTGACAATTGCCTTGAGGTGGGTGTACTTTCCTACAGCTGATGTTATATTTACAGGGAGAGAAGCACAGACCATCCCAGTGGGTGTGAGAGAGCACAGATAGGGAGGACAGACAACAGTGCAGCAATACACAGAAAAGAATAACAACAGTCTCACACCAGGTGTTGCTGTCCCAAGCTCACTCCAATAAAAGCACATCTATTGCTGGGAACCTTGCCTCTTTTATTTCTTGGTTTTGTTTTATGTTGTCTGCTGCAGAAGTAATTCAGGTAGTTAGCACTGAAATCTGAGCCTGGGTTAGTTTTGTTCTGGATATGACTAGCCAGACTGTCTAGTCTTGTACAGCACACAGGTTTTTGAGGACAGCTCCTGTGATTTGCTGAGCTACTGAGTGGTTTTTTTTCCAGCAGTAAAGTGGGCCCGTCTGTCTTGATTTACTGGGGAATTGTAGGGAGGTGCTGGAGGATGATCAGTTCATGAGTAATTCATCTTGCATTTTTGTTGTATAATGGGCAGCAGGTTTTCATTTTGAGTCAGGACCCTGCTTGAGTCAGCTAACAGCACTGCAAAATTCAGGTAAGGTTTTGTGCGTGGGTGGAAAAAAATTCTGAGTGATACTCAAGTAAAAGCCCAAATGTCATAAAGATGGGGGAATATACCAGCCTGCTGGAATGTTTACAGAAAACCCTGAACCATACTTGAAATTCTTGTTAAACAGGCAGTCACCAGACTATCAACTTAATCTATATTATATAAAGTGGAATTTAATGGGATGGTCCAGACTTCCCTCTAAATAAAGATAGCACAGAAAAATAATTTCTAATTCTGTAAGCAGAATTAATTCCTTTAAAATCCAGTCTAGCAGCATGACATATACACATAATAATAGTGGGGTTTGGCCTTACCTGGCTTCTTATATGTTACATAAATATATAGGAAGAGCTCAATGGCATAAGTGATGAGAGCTGCCCACCAGTTGATGACAAACATCACCCCGCAGCACAGCAGGGCTCCAAAAAGTGACACCCACATGTTATAATATCTGAATGCAGGTCTCCAACCTGTTTAAAGAGAATTGAGGAAATTGGAAGACCATAAAATATATTGATGGAATGGTGATCCATGATTTTTGTGCATACAAACCCATGTACAGTTTGTTTCAGGCTCTGTCAGAAGGGGTGGGAGAGTTACCTGTAAAATCTCAGGCATCGTATCAGCAGATGCTTTCAGGTGTTGGCTGATGTAGGTTTCAATTTATAAAATACTGGGTCTTACAGGCCTTCTTCTACACTCTTTCCTACTGCTTTATTCAGCTTGGCTTTGAGTAGCTATTCTGTTTATATGTATTTTTGCAAAATTAAAGTTTACTGGTTCAGATTATTTCAGAACATCAGAAAGAGATTAGCTGTAAGTCCAGGTAATTGGTGGCTGTGTACTTTTGGTGCATATACACAGAACTTATTATTGGTAGCTAAACGCTTGCTGAGAGGAGTGTTTATCCCAATACTGTAAGTGCATCTGTCTTAAACCTGGAAATTGCCTGGCCTTGTGGCAGAAGAATAAAATCATCTGCAATTGACTTTAAAAAGATATTATTCCTGCTGCTCTTCAGCTGCAGTACTGATTCCATCCCCTGCTACCAATTAAAATGATGAGGCAAGCGCTGAGCCTTCATGGTTTGCAGGTCTCTGCCAGGTGTTCTACAGAGCAGACTTTGGAGAGGGAAAAAACACAGAAGAGGCTGAGCAACTCTATCTTGGATCATCTTTGTAATGAGGGAATGGGAGGGACCTGCTGGGAAGAAATTTGCTGTCCTGCAGCCTTGCAATTATTATAATCTATCACTGTGAATTGGCAGAAATTAACTGGAGGAAATGAGAAAAGAAAAATGGCTGCAGTTCTGTCTGAAATGTTAAGTAGTGGCAGAGTAGAGTCAGATGCACACAGATGAAATCTCTAGAGGTAATTGTCACTCAGCTCCAAGGCCATGTGGAGCAGATCTGCATTTGTTCAGCTGTGCAGGTAATTAGCAGAAGTGCTCATCTTTTCTGCCCTCTAAACAAATGGCACTGTGCAGATCCATAGGAAGGAAGTTGATGCAGGCATTTATGTCGCTACTGCAGTTTCTTCACACTGGAAATCAAAAATGTATTCCTCGCTCCTTGAGTTGAATAATTAATTCACAGAAGCAGGAAATTGTCTTTCCTGTGTGCCAAACCAGTGTTGCTCAGCTGATTGACTTCAGTCCTGAAGGTGTCACCCCTTTATTCGTGAGATGGTGAGAATCGTTCTGCTGTGGCAGTGCGCAAGTCTGACAGCCAGAATGTTCCTTTGCTGCACAGATGTAGAGGGAGGATCTCAAGTTACCCCTGAACAGGATCTCGTTGTGCTTCACAATTGTGCTTTATAGTTCTGCTTCTGGGTGCTGCAGAGCTGTGCTGGTGCTGTTTGATGGACCTGCTCTGCACGTTCCCTTCCTGGCAGCATCACTTGTAGCACTGTTACTGTGCTTAGGAACCTCCCCGTACATTTCACTGGTTTGGAGAAGGGAATGATGACTCCCCACTATACCTTGCTTACTTCATTGGCCAGAGTTGGCATAAGCTTTTACGCACACATGTTTTGTGATAGTGAGGGGAAAAAAGCCACCCTGAGAAGGAGCTTTTTTTGCTCCAGTGAGATCCACCAAAGCCTTTCTCATCCTGTGCAACTGTAGAGATTGTAAGGACTGGAGCCATTATTTTTATCTTTTGGAGACAAATGAACTGCCATCATATTCAATAAGACATCAGATCACATAGCTTAGATACTTTACACATACTGCAATTTTCTCTGACATGCAGTCAAAAACTTCCAGAGACCAGACTATAAAGCCCATATTTAAATCATGGCTGAATGCAGACTCACCTGGAGATTTTGCATACGAGGCATGAAAGCAGGAGAAATTAATCAAAGCATATGAAGCCAGGAAGAAATTGGAGATGATGGGAGCAATGGTATTCAGTTCAGCTGCAAGACACATACACAAGTCAGACAGAGGCACCAGTTTCCTGGATTGTTGGCTAGCTGTTTCCTAATGATGCATTAAATCTGAACATTGTCTGCATTTATCATCCAGGGAGAGCCTGAGTATTTTCCTGTCTTACTAATTTAAGGCCACCTTGATCTACCTTCATTCATATGAATTATGTCTGCTAATGCTTATTTTAATAACATTATGTGCTATGCAAGGTTATACTTGATACTGTGATTCAGCATACTGTCTCTTAATGATATAGATCTGATAAAAAGTTCAGAATTTTAAATACATAATTGAGAGGATGGATGCATTTTTAAAAACTCTTTGTAGTTACAATGTATTGGGAATCTGAATTCTCTCTACTAGACATCCTATTTACTTAGTGTAAGACAGTTTGAATTCCAAATCATGGAAAAACTGATTTAAAACTCCCTGCACCGCTGAGTGTGGTAGCTGGGATTTTCTTTCACCAGTGCTGGTAAACTGGGATTTGCTTTAGAGCTGACTTGGGAAAGGCTTGGGCAGAATAGGCTTCCTCATTATCTCAAAATTACCTCAGATCTATGTGCAATATAAACTGGAAAGCCCTTTTCAAAGATTCTGACTTTGCCTTATCTGGTAGAATTCTAAGCACTGCCCTCTTCCAGCAGAGTGAACAGGAATTGAAGCTACTCCACATCTTGGAAAATGAGGCTGTGGTGGTGGTGAGAAGTCACTAAAATCCCTGCTGGTTTCTTTTTGCCTTCATTAAGAATAATGCAATTGCTACCAGGAATTTGAGTATGCTTGAGTTTATGTCAGAGCTTACCTGACTGGAAATTTTTCAAACCATAGCTACTAATTACATTATAGTACCGGTTTGTATGATTTCAGAACATGATACTAGAGCAGCTGTGCAACATTGTACAAACCAATCAGAATGAATGCCATGGCAATCACAAAAGTGAGGACATATCCCCTGATAGGCTCGTTGTTTTTTCCATATCCTTTGGCAAAGAATTCCAGCCCTTTGTAGACATTGTCCTTGCAAAGAGCCTGGGAAGAAAATCAGCACATAATTCTATTAAGCAGTGCTTTCTTGCACCAGAAGTCACTGTCTGTGAGTGGCAGCTTGCTTTTGCTAAACAAAAGTTAAATCTGTCTTAGTGCTTCAAGTACATCAACTGCTGTGGCATGTGAACATTTAAATAAGGTGATAATACAATGTGCTGCTATCTTATTATATCATGGGAAACAGAATCACAGACATTTAGTGCTTATTCAGTGCTTTAAAAGAAAAAGGTAATTAAATAGCTAATAGAGTCTAAATTGGGAGAAATTGAAGCACAAATCAGTGTCTTGGTGTAATTTTTACAGGTTATCTCTCTGTCCCATGCCCTCTGTTCCCAGTCTGTCCACATTGCTGCTGCCCAGACAGCTTCTGGACAGCCTGTTAGAGCACACCTGACAGCACCTGAATCTTATGGTCCTGAGGGCTCCTGGTGCTCCTGTGCTTACAGTGTGGCTTTCTGCAAGAAGACAGAAGTGCTCCTGAAAGTACCCTTGAAGCTATTTATGACACATGAGAATCCCATGTTCCTGCAGCAAAGCTGAGCTCTGGCCAAAGAAGCATTATTGCCCTTGTATGATGATAAGACCTGCCTATTTCTGCTGAAAAACATTCTACATATTGTTTTCCCTGCCTCTTCCTCCCACATGTCAGTGTTGTTTAAATATGCATTGCATTTGGCATATGGAGTTCAACTTTGTCTTTGAAGTAAAACTGAGTATAAGGAAATGGATAGTTTAATTTTACCTGGAAGACTTTGGGTGCGCTGACGAGAGATGCTAGAGCTGATGACAGAGTAGCTGAGAAGATACCAGCTGTGATGAGAGGACCAAAGCCAGACACCATGCTCATCACCTTTAGGAAAAAAATGAAGGTAAAATGAATAGGCTTGCATTTGGATGCACTTTTTAATGACAAACCCATTTAAGTGCTCTGTTTCTATGCGTCTCTGCTTTTCATGGTTCTAAATTTAATCTGCTATAGACCAGCTGTGAAGTAGGGAAATACTATTATTTCTGGTTTAGTTAAAAGCAATGGAGGCAAAGCCAAATTTTTATTCAAGTATGCAGCTGTCTGCTGGGGCAGATGAGTACTCTGTGAGATTTCCTCACTGCCTTTACTAACTGATTGCTGTGAGAAAAAGCCTCTACTTGATGAGTAAATAGTCAGATGGTAGAGGACAAGAAAATGGAAATAGCAGGAAAAAGCACCAAAGTATGAAATGTGGTTGGAGGCACTTTGTTTGGGTTTTTTTTTCCCCTTGATTATTTAATATGGCTAAAAATGAGAGAAAATGCCTGATGGTGCTGATGAAACTGCAGTGCTGCAGACAGTAATGATGGTCACTGTCAGGCCTCCCTCAGCCTCTGTGACTACTGAAGTGAAAAGGTTGTTGAGAAGCACCAGACAAGGAAACTAGAAGATGGATGGATGTGACTGCCAGATGCTTTTGGTGTGTGGTCAGTACTTCAGGAAAGAATCCAGTGAATCCTGTAGATTTGTCAGATGAAGACATACTGTTTTCTGGCTCTAGTCTGGCAGAGGTAAATGCAAGAAGCAAAACTTTGTCTGGCTGTAGGGAGGGCACTGATTTTAAGGGGTGTCCTGAGTGTGGGCAGCTGAACTGAGGTGGGAATAAGGATAGTAATGATCAAGGAAGGAAGGGAAAGTCGTCTGTGAAAGGGAGAGCATATCCCTTTTAAGGTGGTTGCCCAGCCCTGTCATTTAGCAGAGCCAGCTGGGAAAAAAGCGAGTGACTTTAAAAGCTACAAATGACTGGTTGAAAAGCATGTGCAGGTGGGTGGTGAATTCCTCTAGCTGGCCATGAAGCACAGGGGCTGAACAGAGATCTGGGAGCTGTGGTTGTCAGGCTGCAGAACTGCTTTACTTTGATGCTTAGCCTAAGCTTTATTTTGAAGAATAAAAATGGCAGACAGTCTCTCTCTGGCCTAGGAGAAAGACTCCATTACTTCTCACTTGATTTTTCACTCAACTATTTTTGGATACTTTTTTTTAAGAAGTCAGAACTCTGGTTTTTGTACTGTGACACAACCCTTTAGCAGTGACCACAGCACCCCTGAGGTGAAATCACATCCATGTGTCAAGAGCAGTGAGGTGAGTTACTCATCTAACAGGAGCTCCTGAGGTCTCTGTTAAGTCTGGGCTTTCAGTTTGAAGATGTTACAACATACGCTGCTGCATGGTAGTTGTTAAAAGAGGATATAAAGACCTTACCAGAGTGTTGGGAAGGCTAGTGATGGGCAGTATGAAGGTAAACGTGGAATGCAGGGGATTTTTGCCTTTCATCATTCCTATCGTTCTTTAGTTTTTTAGATAGGAGTGGTTGTCCTGTTGTAGTTAGTTGTCTTCAAATAATGGTTTTGCATGTTTGTACTTATGTATTCATGTATTGCTTATTATGCTAATATACACCTATATGATAATACATATTATCTCATTAAAACCTGAAAATTATTCATCAGCCCATAATCACATGGCTGACTTGTACATCTGGAAAAATCATAGCCTAGGCCGCAGGCAGATGATCCATTGCAGCTCATTCCAGGTACAATTGTATCATTGACGTTCCCAGTAGCATCTCGTACAACACAGGAGGCTGTGGAAACAATGATATATTTTTATTTTGCTTCCTTGTGACATTGAAAGAATGTTCTTGCCACACTTTGACTCCTAAACTGCACACATTTTGTCCAACTGCTGCCTTAGACTCATCCCAAAGAGCAACGTTTTGTGTTGGGCAGGGGTTACTGCCCTGGACTGTGACTTAGTTTCTCATGGTGGCTGTAAGCAAATATTTGCTTCTGTTACTTTTAAAATAATCAGCCATTTAACTAATAAGGATTAGCATATTTCTGAGATTAGAGAACCAGACAGATCAATAATAAATTGACTAACTCAGAAGTCTTTAGTCCTCCTGTCACCGCTTTTAAAAGTACCAGTATTCCAAGCAAACAGGTCAGTGAGGGTCTTAGGTCTAGGCATACCCTTCTGTTTGTGTAACAAGGACACAAAATTGCTTTAGAGACCCAGATCCTCACCTGTTCAGATTGTCATAGCCCTACTGATACCAGTATGATGAGAAGAACTTTGAAAAGGAGAAATTACCTATATTCTTTTTGTGTTTATTGATATTTATGTTGTCTTTTTTTTGCTTGCCACCAGAAGTGAGAAGAAAAACATGAAGTTAAGTTGCAGTGTTGATCTCAACATCGTTAGTGGCCAAAATGTAAGTTTATATGATATCTTCAGATTTATCAAAAACATTAAGAGTCCCAAAATACCCAGTGGCTATTTAGAAAACTAACATACAAACAAGAATGAAAAAAAAAAAAAAAGAAGAAGGAAGTATTACACTGAAAAATACACAGCTCTGAAGCTGAAATACAGCTACTTCTTGTGAGACCAGAGCAATGTTCTCAAATAAACAACAACGATTTATAATATGAAGTGAATTTATAAAAGAAAGTGAAGAATGACTACTTTAATTTTAATTGCAGGGGGAAATTTGATCTAAATAGTGCAACGGCCTGAGCTGAGGCTTGAGTCAAGTATTCTGCCTTATGCATAAAGTCCAAGAACCATAGAATTTAAGAAGATTTGAGAGTCATCTCCCAGAAAAGGGAGTTCTCTGCTGGGCTTTCTTGTGGTATTGAGGTATTTGCTCATAAGAAAGAGTGTTGTTTGCAGCCCTTTTTCTTGCATTTATTAAATACAAAAGCAAAATTATTTTTCTTGACCAGAGATTTATTGTATGCTTGTAATGAGAATTTAACTGCATAATCCTCCAACACCGTTCATGGCTTCAGTACAGGTCCCCTTTTTACTTGTGTCCATTTTGTTACCTCACATCCCACTACTGTAGAACATGTAGTTGTGTAGTTCCTTTGAGACAGGCAACTGATTTCTGTCTTTGACATATAATGTACAAAATGTGTGTTCCCCTGTTCCTGTGATTCTCATGAGTGTTCAGTAAGACTAGGGAATGCAAGCAGAAGCCATGTGAAATTTCAGTGTGAACCAGGAGCAGAAGATCAGCAGATTGATCAGAGGTTTCTTTGATCTTTATTTTACTCATGGATACTATATGCTGGTGGTCTTTGTCACTGAATGGAATGCAAAAATAACCATACAGGTTACCTGAAGGTCCAGCTGCAGACAGGGATTTTGGTTTCTGCTGGTTGCTGCTTTTTTTTAACCACTGTTTTGACATACAGTAAAAGCAAAACTACTCTCTCTCTCCATAATAAATCCATGGGATGAAAAAGCAGTGAGGTTAATCATTCATTTGCATGCCAAGCTTTCAAACTTAGCTGTACAAGTGAGGACATGCAGCCAAAGTTCTGTACTTACCTGCACATATTGCAACAGCAATGTAAGCAATCGTGGTGATCACAATGGCCAGCATTGTTCCCTGGGGTATGGCACTTTGTGGGTCCTTAAACAAAGCAGTGACACGAGAAACATGGTGAGTTTGTGTGCTGCAGCCTGACTGCATTTCCCTGCTGAGAGTTCTGACACACTGTGGTGTGAAGATACCCCTAGAGAGTTGATTTTTATCACTCTGACCTGCGCCAACATTTCTGGTCCCAGCATGCAGACAGAGCAGTGCTCCTGTGGTGCAGTGCTCCTACCTGCACATGTGAAGGATATTCTGCAGGAGCAAAGCTCACATTTATAGCAACAGGAGGGTCCTGAGCTCTGCATTTCTTAGAACTCCAAACTCTCTTTACATTGCAATTGGCTTTATTTTAATGTTTAATGATCTAGTGGGTAAATAGCTACTGAACCATCAGCCTCTTGTGGATGACAAGATGAGACCATTTTTGGTTAATTGGTAAGACAGATGTAGTACTTCTGTGCTTTGCAACCAGTAATTGTTAGTTGGGTCTTCAAAACAGCTACTTTCTTTCACTGTATTGACTTAATTGAGATAATTTAATACAGCTGGGTTACAATGCTTACAGACTGGCTCACAACAGTATCAGCTTTAGTAATGTAACTGTAAGAGTCCAAAGATCTGCACTGTAAATTTTGAAGGGATTTTTAATGCTAGATAACCATACAATTTAGGGTGTGTTTGTTTGTGCTAGGAAGAATTTTTTATAAATTTTCTTCTTTAGTTGGTTTAGCAAGGTTTTGTAAATCAAAGATTTGTTGAATGCGTTTTAAGTCACAGACTTTTTATAACGATCCTTCTTGCAGGGTAAAAAACCAAAATAGAAATATGGAGTTTATTGTGAAGCATGGATGAATTGCTTAAATGTATTAGTAATTAATATAATTTTTAAATGAGGAAAAGATTTCTTGAGCTTAAAAAAAAATTGTGGAGTCACTTCAGCTGCATAAGACTCTTTGCATTCAGACCATGGTAAATTTATGCAGTTCTGATGTGCATGTTTTAGGTCATTGTTTTTGTGGAATCTTGTGGTTATCCTAAACTCTGTAACGTTACATCTTAAGGTTAAAGTTTCTTACAACTTGACAACTTTTACGTTTTACATTTTTAAAATTTAAACCCATATTTCCTGTACTGTTAGCACTTTAGGGGCTAAACCCCACTGAAGTCAGTAGGAAGTCACTGGGAAGCTGTCCCTGTAAGTAGGCTCTGGAGCAGGACACAACCTGAGTGTGTAGTGGCTGCGGGAGCACAGACGTAGGTGTTTGCAACAAATTCTAAAGAAAGTTTGATTGGTAAATTTTACACTTTTTAAACACTCCTTAGCTTGTCTTTTAGATTCTGGAGAGGCTGGTTAATTTAATTAGACTCGTCTAATGCATCTAAACATGCTCCATGGGAAATCTGCTGCCTGGAGGACTTGGGTACAGAAGTCCACTTCTTGTGAGACTGAAACAACTGCAGAGATCCAACGGGAGAGCTGCTTCCCTAGGTCTGCTCAGATTGTTTCAAACAGCTGATGGAAGAAGTGCTGCTGCTTTGGGAGTCTGCCATGCAGGCAGAGCACCATATATGGCAAAAGAATTATTTTTGTTTGATAAAAAGATGGAGATTGTGTGAGGCTGGTTCAGTCTCACTGGGCAGAAGTACAATGGGTTTTGGTTTTTTAATTAAAAATGGAATCTCATTGACGCTATCAGTGGCTCAGTTTCCACGTATTTTCTCTGTGCTTGGCTTGAAAAGCAGTCCTCTGAAAACAAAGGAGCTGAGGCATGTAGCTCAGGGTGAGGAAGGGAAAGAGAATTGGCTCTCAGGGGTGGTGGGATCTGGTGAACTTGTGACTGCTGTGCCAAGACAGAAATAACAGACCTTTGGTTGAATCCTTAAGGTCTGCAAGGCAATGGATTTATAGGATAAGGCCAAATAACTTTATCTGACATTCTGGGGTTATCTAGCTGTGAGCCATGTCTTGTTGGTGACTTTCTTTTTTTATTTTGGTCGGTTTTTGAGTGTTTTTGTCATGAAAACTAGAGGGCACTCAAAACTAAATTCCTGTCTCTAATTTACCTGTATGTTTAGATACTGGAAATTCCATCTCCTGTAACTCCTGAACTGCAAGAGGAGAATGGGAAACTGACAGAATGGCCACAGCAAGGCAACTGGGCACCCTTGGACCTCCTTTCCCTTTCTCTTCAGACTCCTTTTTTTGTCACAGCTGCAAGCTTGCAGCCTTTCCTTTGAGCAGCAATAGTGACATGGGGTTGGGACATACTTGCTTTCATTAAATTCTCTGTTTGCTCTGCCCTTGCTATGACCCTGAATATGAAAAGCTGATCTCCACTGATTCTTGTGAGTACAAACATGAGCTTTCCAGGTATGCTTTTTGGGATGATGTTTGGATCGATGTTAACCAAAGATGAGCTCCAAGAGATACACATGTAATTTCTCCTGTAGCATCTGCTGCTAATGGACCATTAATGATACATTATTGCAGGTTATTCAAACATGTTCTTAAATGACCCAAATCTAGCTACAGTCATTTCTGTAAATACCCATAATGCATTATGAGAGAAAATGTGAATGCATATTTTAAATGATAAAGCAGGTACTTGAAAGAGAGATCTTTGCTTCCCAAAATAAGACATGATCTAAAACTGAATACAGTGTTGATTCATGATTGGTTTTCTTGTTATTTTTCCAAACTACAGCAAGTATTATGAAGTTAATGAAATACATACTTTCAGATCTCCTGAGATATTGGCTCCTGCAAGAATGCCAGTGGCAGCTGGGAAAAAAATGGCAAACACCGAAAAAAATCCTTCTCCACTTCTGAAATCTGGTCCAAAGTTTTCTGCAAATATTGATGCTGCAAATATAGGTGAGAATGAAATACACCAACAAGATTTGATTCCAAAGTTACTTAATGAAGGAGGTGAATAAGCCAGTCTTTCACATCTGGACAACTGGGTTTGAATCTGTCTCACATCATAAGCAAAGTAAATTTGATTTCCTTAGTCTGGTCCCCAGGTGGACGTGCTTGTCTGCATCTCAGAGCTACAGATCCATGCTGAAGTGACAGAAATATCACTGCAGCATTTGCTCTTAGCTCTCTGTGAAAGTTTGTCTGTGGTCTACTGATGTATAAATGACTCAAGCTGCATCTTAGTGTGCTATCAGCTGCAGCAGCAGAGAGACAAACTCAAAATTAGAGATGAAATCCATTCCCTTTGTTTGCAAGCTCACTTAAACTTGGGCAGAAGATTCTGATCTTGTGACCTTTTTCAGTGGAATCCTTAACTTAATAGTAAGTCAAAAGAATGCAAACACAATTTTATGATAGATAGCAAGGTAGCTTACCTTGGTAATTAAAAAAGCCTCTTGCCTTCTTTTCAGTGTTGGTAGGAATGACTGTCCCAATAAAGAAGTTTGCAATGGCAACAAGGAGAACAATCAGAAGAATAACTTGAGCCTATTAATAGAAACAAGAAGATTCTCCTGTTGTTTTTAACTTTGTTGCTGTGGAGATGGCTATACAGTAAGTTATCTGTATCTGGTTCCTATAACAGGTTATTAATTTCTATAGTTTTTGAAAAATACCAGGAATCAAGATAGCTGAATCAGTTGATGACAACAGCAGATGCTTTTTTACTTAGAGGATAATGAAATACAGTGTTACAATTTAATTTTAGCTTCCTTACAAGAAAAGGTAAAATGGAACAGCTAATGCATTAATATCAAGTGTAAGACTTTTTTATATTGTTATAATTTTTTTTAATTGCAGGGGGTTCACTTCAAAGGTTATAATATCAAATTGTTTTCTGATCTCTTTTACAAGTTGTTCTAGTCTCTGTCACGGCATAATGCAAAAACAAGGGTGCTGTTGAACCTGATTTCTGGACCCAATTTCGATAGCTGCATTCCAATCTCTAAAGTACTGCCATTTGAATTTGCATTCTGACATTTTTTACAGGTGAAGGAATAGCAGAAATCATTAGAGATTGAGGAATGGGTAACAAGAAGAGCTCTTCTGCTGAGTAGGGCTTGAGAGAGTACAGTGATAAAACCATATGTTGTTTTTACTACTGTTTATTCTATCAGGCTGCATCAAAAATAAGGGCAAAAGGGGCACATAGCCAAGGCTCTAAATGATGCCATGAATTATAAAAATCAATATAACCAAGCTGTCTGCAAAACTCAAACTTCCTCTTTGCTTTTAAATGTATGTTCAAGGCAGAGTGTAATTGGGCTTTCATTGAATGTAATGATTAAACTGCTATTGCTTTTAGAAAGATTAAGCATAAACTGAAACTGAGTGCTTTTGAAAATTCCATCTGTTGAATAGCATTCTTCACCCACAAATGCTGTACAGCAGGTTAATATACTACTTGCTTTTATATTCTTTTGAAGGTTTACCTTTGCTTCCCATTCCATGCCAGCAACAGAGATGCCGAGAAGACACACCACAGTTATGGTCCCTATGATTCTGATGTCATTGGACTCATCTACCATCAGTGTATCACTCTCCTGAAAGTGGTAAGAAATGGTATTAGAACCAGTCTCTCTCTGCCCAACTGGTGGGATCAAATAACAAGGTGAAATAGAAAGCAGTGAGCTGTCAAAGTTTCAGAGATTTGTGAGACCACATGTTTGTATGTCATGTTCCAGCTGGCTTTTTGCAGTTGGGGTTATTTGGCTGTATAATGGGATGTCTGCTACTTGTCTGATTATGAGATTATTGTCAAGAAATGTATGAAATACACTTAAAAGGTAGAAATAATGAAGAAGCATTTTGTGGCATGTTTCGACAGACCAACTTCTTCCCTTTTAAAGATATCCCTCAAGCCTTAACTAAAACATATCACTACTTATGCAAATCCATTATGTAAAACAAACACCACCATCACCATCCCCCCCCAAAAAAAAAACAGCCACACAAAACAAAACTGAACCAATTTCATCATATGCATGAAATATCTGCATTTACCTTAAGAAGTTCTACAACTGTTTCAGCAAATCCGACTACATACATGGCAACTGCCACTGCATTTGCAAAGGCAAAGATAAGTCCTATAGAGCCACCAAACTCTGGGCCCAGACTTCTTGAGATAAGATAGTATGCTCCACCTGCAGACAGAAATGATTGTTATTTCAGCAACTAAACACTCAGCTTTTGCTTTTTTTCCCCCCCACATAGCTGTTCTTGCAGAAATCTGTGCTTTTAATCTCACAAATAGCATCAATCTTTGCCCTATATTAACAGGGGACACTGCAGAAAAGCAGTGTGCTTTGTACTGGTTCTGCCTTCAGACTTTTCAGTAGCCTTTCTATTCCAGAAATCTTTTTAGTGCATGTTAGTGTGCAAAAGTGGATCTTGTTATAATTTTTCATGATACATGATATAGTAACACAAAGGAGAGAGAAAGTCACTTCCAGAAAGGTTCTGACTTACATGGATCTATTCCAGTGTTAGCATGAAAGGTCACATTCCATGGTACAGTGTTTAAGCTCCTGCATCATAGTGATGCAGTGAGTCTTTAATGTTTTTTGCATTAAATCTGTACACATTTCAATTTGCTGTTGATCCACTGGGAGAAATCACTGCAAGTATAGATATTCTTTCTTTGCTTATAACACAGTTATCTCAATTCCATGTATTTTTCTAATTCAAATCTGCACATTTTTATATGACATCATATTCACTTACCTCCTCTTACTACTCCATTAGTGCAAATGGCAGACATGGAGATACCTGTCAATGTTGTTACTACTACACTCAGAGCAATAACTATGATTCCAAGACCTGAAAGATCCGAAAAAGAAAGTATATGCAAGTGTGTTCCAGTACCTGTTCTGGTAGTAAGAACTTGCCATTTTCCACAGGGCGTAGACCAGACCAGTTATAACTTAAAGGCTCTGAAATGCACTAAAACTTTGTTTCATCAAATACCTGACACAGACTTTTACAGCCAAATTGTTCATCTGTCTTCCAAGGAGTGGCTGAAATGTAAGGAGTGTTATAAAGAAGGCATTAAACTGAAGATAGCCAGTGATCTGCAGCAGTCTTCAAAATGACAGGAAGAGATGTCTCATGCTCAGTTTGTTGAAGAATGTCCAACCTGGAATGCTCTGAATAGAAAGGACTGGCTGAAAGGTGAAAGAACTCCATGAAGAGCCAGAACCATCCCTTGCTCAGCAGTTGGCAGGAACATCTGAAATGTACTTCTCAGACTGAACTGAAATCTGTGCTTTATTAGAAGTGACAACAAAGCACGCCTTAAGTTGTGATGAGAGGTGGCTAGCATTGTTACCTTCCAGTTCCATTAGATATGCCCTTTGGTTTGTGGTCCCTCTGGTTTGTCTCATACGAAAATAATGCACAAATACCTTCTGGGGCTTGAAAGCATTAGTAACCCTAAGATTTTTTACCTCCACGGACAAACCCATTAGTTGCTATTGCAGAAGTTGACAACCCAGTAATTGAGGTTACCATCGTGGCGAGAAGAATTATGATTACTCCAAGACCTGTCAGTAATAAGAAGATAAAATATTTTACTCATGTTCCATGTTTCCTACAATCATTCTCTCTTTAAATTGAATTTTCAGGCCAGAATCAGAGCAATAAACTGAAAAGATGGTTTGTTGACCACGTGCAGCTTATAGAACATTTTCATGAAGTCCATGTCACGATAGTAAATTATTCCCATCAGTCTTCAAGCAGTGATTCTTTCTGATGGGAGTTCCCTATCCAGGAATTCTTATGATTTCCAAAGGATGGAGGAAATGAACAAACAGGCATGCCTTGGCATGGATGCTTGTATCTACCTTTAACACACATCCTGGCTGTTTAAAGGAAGAGATTGACACATTAACCAGAGCTCTTGTAAGAATGCTGTTGTCTTTCATCAGTAAATTAAATGCTGAATCAGATTCATAGTACAGATTCATAGTGCATGAACACAAAGAGTCTGTCAGGCAGAGGGACAAGACCTGAGTGGGAGCCTTCCCCATCCTCACTTGCCAAGCCATCAAGTGCTCTGCTTCCCCACTCTGCACATCTGCCTCTTTCCCTGCAAAAAGTAGTTTTACTCTAACACAGAAGAAACACTTGAAAATGAAAATACTGCTTTTTAGAGGCCATTTACTTTAACAGGTGACCTGTAATGTATAGTCATAGAGAACTTAGAATATTTTTCTTCTTTTTTAGCTGATATCACAAGGATAATCAAACATCTGAAATCAGTGATAGGTGATTAGTTATAGGTAACTGGGTTTCAGTGTAAGTCTGAAATCTGAGACTGTTTCCAGTCTTTGGCTATATGGCTGTGTTTCTGTTAACTTTGTGAAACTGTGCTAGAAATTACATGAGCAGAATGTGCTTTGTATGATTTAGAATCACAGAAGCATGGATTTGAAGTGACTTCTGAAGGTCTGTAGCCTCCCAGTCACAGCAGAACTATTGCTAGGATTAAATCAGTGATGACCTTGGCTAGCTGGCTCTTGAAAACCTCCATGGATAAATATCCCACAGCTTCTTTGGATTACATGTCCAGGGCTACACTACCTGCCCAATAAAAAAGCTTTGTTCGTGTACAAACTGGACCTCCCAAGGAACAATTGCAGCCATTGCTGTTACATTTCTGCCACTACCAAGAGGAGTTTGGCTCTGTAGTTCCAGAAATCCTTTTTGTTTCAAGTCAGGTGAAGAAATAATATAATGATTTTCTCTCAACTTTATTCCTTTTATTCACATTTCTATCTATGAGAGGGAGAAAACCAGGAGAAAAAAATTAAAGAACTACAGTTTGCTGCCAAGCCTGGAATTAGTTCTTAGTTTTATCTGAACTGCTAAGGCTTATGCAGTATCTGCCTTGTTTCCACAGGGTATGTAGGCATTCAGTGTGCAACTGGAGAATATACACTGCTTGTAGTATTTATTGACCAGGGCTCATCCAAATTGAAACTTGGATCCTACAATTGATGTTGAGCTAGAAGCACTCAAACTTATTGATTTATCTCCTGTGTTTCTACCATCTGACTTACAGATCAGATTCCTGAGTTCAGTTCATAGTGGATGGTTATAGACATCCAGTCCCTGAATTAATGTTCTTTGCTGCTTAAATTATAGCTATGTTATCACAATCCTTTAAGACAGAGCAATGTAATCTGTGAGCCATAAATGATATATAACAGAGTGTAGGATATTTAAAGTGATTTGAGCCTCTAATAAATCATTTTTATCTTAACTGATTTCTGAACTCTTACTATAACTAGTCATGCAAGTGTTTTATATGCAGGTCTGTATAAAAAAATCCAGATGGTCATTCCTTTGGTCAGCTACCGTTACATAGGAGGATATTGTTCAGCCATGCAAATTCTTTGTCTGAGAAGTGGCTGGATTTGTCTTTAAGAGCTGTTAACTCTTAAATTGAGTAAGTTAGACACATAATTCTCAAAGCAGTTTTAAAATTGTTTGGTTAGTGTATGTGCATCCTAAGGATACTTTTCAAGGATGTTTTGTTGCATTTCACAATTCATTGTTAACACATATATCATATATAGGGTCAGATATTTTGCTAATTTCATAGTAACATCTTCATGTGAAGGCTTTAATGATAATTTTTTAAAAATATGTTACCATTTTAAAAAAAATGCATAAAATAAAATGACTCAACCAAAACATCATTGCAATATAATGTAACAGAACTGTAATATTTGGGATTTTCAGGTAGCATAAACTTGGTGTTTTTCCCTGTCTTTGTCTAACCATTCCATGTATAGGTACAAATACAGATCTCAGAGAGTCCCCAGATGTTAGGAGGAAATACCAGACTAGTTTTGGACCTGTAATCTTGTCAGAACCATACTGTCCCTTTTTTCCTAGCTGATGATAACCAGAGAACCTTGCAGAATCCTACTTTTTCCCCTGTAAGAGCTTTTGCCCAAGATAGCCTATCAGGGTATGGAAATAATTGGATTGTCTCTCTTTGGCCCTCTAATGATGGGGATATAAATGGTGCCCAGATGGTGGTTTAACTGTCTCATTTAATTTCCATGTTAGTAGCAGTACTCAGTGAAATCCCTGAGCCTTGGTGATGATGAGCTTCCATCACTGTTCTCCTTAAGCAGCTTGGCTGGGGACTTAAAGCTGATTGCTCAAAAGGCATTCCAAAAATGCATTGAGAAATTATTCAAATGGAATTTGACGTTTCATTTTCAGAAGTAAAAGTAACCCCCTTGCATAATACAGGCAATTGAAAAAAGCAACAGCAGAGCAATAAAGCATAAGAAAGAAGAGCCTGCTCATCAATGAGTTAAAATGGTAAAATTAAAAATGGAAGCAGAAAGGTTGTAACTGATGTTGGTGCAAATTAATGTTAAAATCTGATTAAAGTTCAGATTGAAAACCAGGCATATGGCTCCTAAGTAAGTTGTTCCAAAATGAATTACTCTTGCCTATGGCTGTTCTCACACCTCAAAACAAAGTAATACTTCTTGATGATCTCAATAAGTTACTAAACTGCCCTTAAAAACTAATTTTGCATGAAACCCCAGAGCAAAGTCTTGGCAATATTAAGATGCAGAATTTTCATGGCAAGGCATATAGTTATGAGTGCCCTGGGCTGTATGTGCTCATTTGGTATGCATCATAAAATCAGAAAGCACCCTTTTGTCAGGCACGGCGCTGGAGCCATGCATGGAGCACTGCAGGAGCAGTAAAGTTCTTCCGCTTAGTTCTGCATCTTTTATTGTTGGGTTGGTTTTTCTTTTTCTTTCTTGGTTTTCTTTTCCTATTTGTGTCTCTGAAAGTTTGTGATTCTTTTCTTAATAAGTGTTTCATTTGTTACTCTTTTATTAAAAGCTCAGTCTTGCTTAAGTGAAACTTCTTAGAAGTTACTGCTTTTTATTGGAAATAAGACTTCAACCATGCAAATTTTTGGAGATGTTTCATCTCACTTCCATTAACAAGGATATGAATGACATTTATATTCAATCTGATTTTGAGCACTGACTTTCGTCCAAGCCCAGCAGAGCTGACACCCCTTAATGTTTCCATTCTGTGAGCATCCAAACTGGAATACTTGCCATCCTGCCTTTGGATTGCTGTTTTTCATAACATCTGGGTGCCAGTTAAAGATCAGGGCCCCATTGCTCTGATTGTCTGATCATGGATCACAGAGGGACACTGCCATGGCAGCTCAGGTTTCTGTGCTTCCCCAGAGCAGTAGCTCGAAGGAGGGAGTTGTACCACCCAGCTGTGGGACACTGCACCTTGCTGAGCTGCTCTTGCAGTGCTGGAGACTTGCAGTATTGGGAGCACTTCCTGCTCTCACCAGTGTCACTCAGCAGTATACTGGATGGAGGCCTCGGGGCCCAGTCTCCCAGGGATCTGGGATCTGGAATTTGGATTAATTAAATTGCACAGTGAAGAAGCAAAGATACAGCACACAATGAAATGTACTTATTTAATTTATATGAAAGCTGTAACAGAGTTTTTTAAACTTAGTCTTTCATAGTATGCTAGTATCTAGTGCTGTTCTGTAGTTAAAAATAACAAAATCCTGATGAGATGAGACCTCCTTCCAGTTCTGTTTTCATCTTTGCAGAGAAGTGTGAAGAAGTGTTGTTTATAATATGTAGATGACAAGGTTTGGGTTTCACAGATAAGCAAAGTGTGAACTCTTAAAGGTTAACTCTGTACACACGTATTAGAAATTGGCCCAAGTCATAAAGTTTACATCTGTTACAGGATCTAAATACAAATTTCACTAAAGCTCAGAAATACTCAAATGTGATGATCATATGCATAGTTAACAGATCTATGCCTCTGAGCAGTAATTTGGCTGTGAGTCTGGAAAATTCCAATGGTTTGGAGGATTAATGTCTTTTACCCTGGCAAGCATTTGAAAACATTATTTAGTTCAACATGCAAATGCACATCTCAGATTATATATTAATCATGATCATGTATAGTTTATCCTCTTTATCCCTTTCACTGTTAAGAATGATATTAAATAAGATACATACCAATTCCTGCTTGACCTACAATCCAGGAAAGTCGAATAAAGAGCATCACACCCCAAATATTAAGCATGCATCTTACCTAGGTTTTAAAGAAAAAATACTGCATTAGTTCAATTCTGAAAGTAATGTTAAAAACCAGAAGGGTGATAAAGTGCATTTCATGCTTTCAGAAAGCACCCCAAACATCCCTGAAGTCTGCCTCCCTCTCTTAGTTCTTCAAAGACTTAAGTGTAACAGAACTGATTTTATTTTCTTTTAATTGTTTTTTTAGAAATGCAGGTAAGTTTCTCACCAGCACACCCTTCACCCATCCAAACTTGACAAATCCCGTTTTGTTTTCCTCCTCCTTGCTGAGTGCTGTCTCATCTCCGGCGGTGCTTTCTCCATTCGCCACTCTCTCCACTGAGCCGGTGCTCACGGCAATGTTCTGGAGGATCACACACAAAACAAAGGCATTCTTTTGTGCCAGGCAGAGGACACCTGGCTGCATAAGGGAGGCATAATGGAAAAGAATTCCAAAGATCAGGTTTTACTGTCGCTGGAGGAGAGAGCAATATTCTGCTCACACCAGGCATCAGCAGGTGGGCTTGCTAACAAGGGGAGGAGATGAAAGAATTGCTTAAGCAGCATAAATACATTATTACCTGATCTGATAGTAACCTGGTTTTATTGTAAGCTATTCCACATATACATTGTGTTGACATGTTACAGAGCATCTAACATAATGAGGGTCTTGTGGTTGGCCTCTGCATGCTCTTGCAACAATTTATGAATAACGCTAAGTGTAGAAACAGGGATAATTGCACACAGTGAAAAGAGACCTAACTGAGTGCTGCATGGTAAAGTTCTGTGATGAAATCTAGTGCTTCCTATTGAACAAAGTACAAACAGAACTGCAGCAGCAGGTGGGTAACATATTCCTGAAAACAGTTAGAGAAATGCCAGTGAAATGTAGTAAATTAATAATCCTTTCTGTGGCTTTGCCACCACTGGTGTTACCATAGTAGATAGGATTAGGAATTGCCATATTTATGGTGTAAATAGCCCAGAATTATAGATTGTTCACATCCAGTTACTGACATAAATGTGTATTTTATCTCTTCAGCTCTTTTGCCCCAGAATCTTTGAGGCAATTCAGCACCATGATATGTTTCTTGTGGTTCAAGTAGGAATTAGTCATGGTACTGAGATTTATACTCATTGTCATTGTCTTTTAATTTAATTTAATTTTTTTTTTTAAATTCAGAGCTCTCACTGTTCCTGTGAGGAGTTGGCATTAGGTTAGCAATTGCTGGATTTTCTGGGTCCTCCTCAAAGGCCTTCAGGAAGGACCCTGCACCTTGCCATGGTCTGGCAGAGAGTCAGGAGCAGATACCACTCCTGGAGAGGAATCAAGATGCTTTTAGGCTTTGGAAGGTGATGAAGATATCTCCAGATTAACTAAGCAGGTCAAGGAGGAAAGACATCTGTGATCCTGTGAAACACGAGATTTTAAATCTTGGTTAACTTTAAGGTTGTTTCTATATTTTGTCCATAATTTTAAAAACACCAAACACACAAACCCAAAACAGACATAAAGACCAACTGTGTATGCCTCTTACACTAATGTTTGGACTTGCCCCTCAAGGATGGGGGCTCTAGCCAAAATGATGCAAGGTTTTAGAATGCCTTTGACACAGTAAATCCAGGACTGTGCTCACAAATGCAAAATGAGTGACTGGATAATACATTTGAACATGGGCTAAACTTGGTGCCTGTTGGCCCTAAGAAAAGTGGGAATACAAGATCTATTGGAAGCCTGTGACTTTGAGCTCCTTTGAGATACTTAGATAATTTTGACAATTCTTACCCTGAAATAATAATGTCTGTGTTTGCTCAAAATACAGTAAATGATTAAAGTGAGTGAAGGAAGATCAGCAGAATAATATGATGGGCTTTTGCTACAGTGTTAGAATTTCAAAGACAAAAAAATTAAAAGGGTTTGGTCTTTGTACTTGAAACAAGTTGTTTCCTCTGTACTTTGAATTAATTTGTGCTCTCTATGCCATTATCATAAATTATGGCCTTAAACCTTCCATAAATGCATTTTAAATTGGTGTGCTTTAGTGAATGATTGGTTATTTACCAAGCAGCTGTACCTGTGCTACTCATGCATTAAGGATGTGGAATAAAAGTGACAGAACATTTTGAAAAGCTACTAAAATAAAAAGTTAACTGCTTAAAAAAAACCCCAAAAAAACTAACCCAAACATTTTCCTTTCCTTGTTTCAGAATGGTTTAGTCTTCATCTCTCCTGAGGCTAAAGATGATGAGCTCATCAAATCTCCATAACAAGTGTGGAGAATAGCCAAGAGGAAGAAAGGTTAGATTATTTCTTATGTAGGGTAAATATTAAACCCAAGTAATTATCACCAGCCATCAGCTGTGAAATAGCACTTAGACTATTTTTTAGGAATTTAATTGGCTTAATGTGTGCAAAAACTGACACATCTTGCTAAAAGATGACACACATTTGACTCCAGCAGTGTGAAAACTAGATATTTGAATTTCCTTTCAGCCTGTCTTACATTCTGAAATTTGAAAAATTACATATTAAAAAAATGTATTAAATATTAATATTTATCTTCTGATGTTAAGCCCAGCATCAAAGCACAATGGGAATGCTTATGTGATGTTTAGCAATCTGAAGTCAAACATATGCCACTTCTCATCAGAATCTGGCAATGAGCTCTGACAGAACAGTTGTCTTCAACAACTTGAGTTTCAAATTGGGGGCAAGGGGGGTGGGATTGCCTTGGGGTACGGTGTGGTAAGGCCAGATTTTAGTGGTTAAGTAAAAAAGGAATAAAGCATCTGCTTCAGAAGTGCACCTTGGGCTATTCCTGTAACTCCTGTGCACGCTCAGTGTGGCATCTCATCCCCTCCTTGCTGGGGGCTGGAGCCCCATCCCGTGCACGTACAGCCTGTGCCTCCTGACAGGAGCTCTGCCTTTTCAGACTCAGCTCCTTCCCTACTAAGCTCCTATTTGGTGACCTTGTCTTTGTTTATTCTTCAGCATAAGCTCTGCAGAGCGAAGTGATTTGTCCAAGGTCACCAAGTGAGACCATGGGACAGCCAGGACTGGGCTCCAGCCATGCTGATGGGGCGTTGTTTGTTCCAGAGCTGTGGTTGTGCTCCCAGACCAGGGCCACAACCCACGTAAGGGCACAGCAGGTTGCCACTGTAACAAAAATCCCATTACCTATGGCATTCACCTTCCTATTTTGAAAGGCATAAGATTATCTTTCTGTAAGATGGATACTGGATACTGGAAAAAATCTGTAAATTACCAAGTTAGATTATGCCCTTTTTTCCAACAGTCCCAACATGTGAAACAATTTTCTCTTCATTATTCTATGATGTAATCTGCCTTCTTTTTAATCTTCTTTAAGTGAAAGCCTTAAACAAAACCTAAACAAATTTATCTAATTTTGTTTAAAATACACAAACCATTGAGAGATACAACGGTAAAACCCCCAGAATTTTCTGGTTATGATCAAAACTGAAATCCTTTAATATGCTAATGTTCAATACATGTTCATTCAGCATTATGTTCAAAGCTAGGACACAGTTTTACTCCTCTGGCCACTACTGAAGTAAATTATTTCTATAAGAGGAAATTTCTTCTGGGCATGGAAATGTGTTTAGTCCTTTGAGTAACAGTTTGTACATTTGCAAATGAGTTGGGATACTAAATTAATATTTTTCCCTTTTCCTATCTGCTTTGTTTTCATCTTTGGAAATGCTTCTCCTCTCCTTGTAAGCTGTTTTACACAGGTCTGTGGAGAGCTTAATTTGAGTAAGTCAGGCCAAAACTAGGAAGCTGCCCTAATAAGATCCTAAGGAATCAGGTCCTAATTTACTAATGGCTGTATTTTTTAAAAATTTCATTACTTTGTATTAACCCTCCTTAGGAAAGGGGAATCTCCTGGAAACAGAAGTCTGAACAAGATCTGGACCAGCATTCAAAAATCAGAAGCTTGTCCACATTATTCAGACCTCACCAGTATAAAAAACTGAGTGGATTGGGGATGAGAGCTTGTTTTCTCTCAAGTTTTCTCATTTCACAATTGCCTAACTCAAAAAAAGAACCGGAGTTTTTGCTGCATATTGACACTTTTAGTCTCAGTTTAACTATAGCAATGATCTTTCTCTTTCCAGCCCTGCCCTGATAAGTGCACAATTAACCCCAAATTTGTTCACTGTACCAGCACCTGAAAAGTGTTGTCTGGTATCCCTCAACACCCTTGTTCTGGATTCTTTCTTGCTGTTCAAATGGTTTGTTACAGCAGCAATTGAGTGGTGCTCTGGATATCTGATTAACTGAAATTGTGTTTGTTGCACATAGTATTTTTTATAATACTTATATTTATTAATGAGCACAACGGAGGAATCTGTCAAAATTAGTTATGCATTGATGTAAAATTCAAGTCTAGAATAAGTGTGAATTGAGTAGCTTGGTTAAATTATGAATTGACATTCACCATCTGCCATCCTAACTCTTATGTGAAACAGAAGAGGTTTGGTATCTCCATACTTTTAGACAAGATTAAGCTGTGTTTTTCTGCTTATCAAGTACTTTACAATTACCTTTTAATAAAAACCTTTGCTTAGAGCACAGTACAGAGCAGAAAATAGACTGCAGCTACCAAAGGAAATATGGTAAGTAGTTACTTGTACTTTTTCTCTTGGGCAAGGTTCATGAATTTAAGGACTTTCTCATATTAATAAACAGAATTAACAGTCTGGAAATTGAATAGAGAAAATTTTATCTTTCCTTTTCACTTACCTTTGCCAGTTGTTCATGAATTTCTAATAAGCTTGGTCTGTTGAGCTTATTCCCACTGACGCTGCCAGTGTTTCTATAATAATCAATTTTGGGAACTGGGTCCATTGTGTTATGGCCAAAAGTTTGTAGATAATACATTTTACTGTGAGTATCATAGGGATGTAAACTAGCTTCTGTTTTCTCCCCATTTTGATGGAAATTGTCATATAATTCTCTTTTTCCTGGTCTGTAACTGATTCTCAGTCTGTTATGTGTTTCATCAGTAAAAGATGTTTCTTCATAATGTGGTGGGTCAGAGCCCACATCCTCTTGGGTTGTTTCACTGTTGTCATGGTCTTCATTAATTATGTTAACTTGAAACCGATTTGCATTTGGATCCAAGAATACATTTGGTGCATTGTTCATTGACATCTTCAGGGATGCTACAGACTTGGGTCACTGATCTGTGTACTCTTCTGTGGCTGCAGCCACTCAGTTGCAGCTACAGCAAAGGGTTTAGTGCTGTTGCATATCAGATCTTTGCTTCTCAAATAATGAAGGGCTGAGAATTTTCTGTTGAATCTCTAAGCAGTCTTCCTGATGTAGGCTGCCAGTTTTCTGCTATAAAAATATAAATAGACTATTTCTATTATCTTGCATGGTTAGATATGTTTTCCACCACAAGCTCTCCCCTCTCCCCTGCCTCACCAAGTATCCATGAGACTATCATCCTATGCCTCGTTGAGTAAAAGCATAGTTGAAGCAAAGACAGAGCTTTTGAAGATGTTTCCGTCTGTGATGGGTGCACTTGACCCTCTAACCAAACCAGCAGTATTTTGGTACAAGCTCCAAAGGAGGTAAAGGCCTGAGCTGGAACTGGGCCAAGAACTCCTCTAGTCTCAATCTGTTTTATAAAAACCCACAAAAGAGCAGGGTGGCATCATGAGCATCAATGTACACAAGCTTGGAACATGATCATGCCATTAAAACATGGATTGCATGGGGCTCTCTCCTCTGTAACCTGGGGCTCCCCAAGTCCCTTCCAGGAGAGTTGCTCCCTGTATGGTGCAGATGTTAAATCTGTTTGAGGTACAGGATTTGCATTTGTCCTTGTTGAATGTCATGAGGTTCCTGCTGGCCCATTCCTCTGGCCTGTCTAGGTCCCTCTGAGTGGCAGCCCATAGAGAGGTGAACACACAGCTGTATAATCTGCTTCTCACCTCCTCTTTCCCACACAGACCCCCTCAAAGAAAATGAACGAGCAAACATAAACTCCAAGAGAAGAAGGGGTACTCATATTTAGGGCCTTTAGTAGGTTAAGTACCTTTGCAGCAATTTAAAGTATGACCTAGATGGCCCTGAAATGAGCTATTGAAATGCTGGCAATCATATGTCTTGAAACATATTTCTAAGGAGATTAGGGAGTGTGGTTGTATAGATCTGTATAATTCAGTAGGAGCCCAGGTTTGTTCAAAGGCACTAAACCAGAGCATGCTTAGACATTGAAACTCTGCAAGCATTTGTAAAAGCAGAAAGTTTTAGAAACAAAATATGTCTTATAAGCAAATGTATGAACTGAAAATCTGGATAAATAAGCCCATTACAGACATTTTTTTTAAGTTCCATATTTTCACAAGAGGTTGGACTAGATGAACTCCTATGATTTTTTCAATTTAAATTTCTCAATGATGTTGTGAAATGCATTTGGCCCTTTGGCACTGAAAGATAAAATACTTCATCAATATTTATAGCTCAGCAATGTAAATTTTCTCTAAAATCACATATCAAGTTATAATTTGAAGAGCTGATAATCAGATGTCCTCCATCTTCAGCATGAGATACAGCTAAAGCATATTTTCTTATTTCTTCCATCAGCTATAGGTAATATTCCGCTGTCACCTCTCTGCTGAGACACCACTTTGTCACCCTCATATTTATGTTAGTTTTCCTCCTTAATGTTGTGTAAGCCTCACAGCAACATATTACATTTATTTAGTTTATTTTACTTCTACTGGCTCTGTATTATTATTATTATTATTATTATTATTATTACACATTTATGATCATAGTATTCTGCTTCCTTCAGCCTTTTAAAGTTGCAAGGAAATGTTTCATCTTCGGGCATGAAGGAGCAAAACCAAATCTTCTCTCATTGAGGTCAGTGAAACTATGTTTGTTTCCATCTCCATGACTGAATGAAATCCTGAGTCTTTGACGACAACGAAACTCTTGCTACCAAGTAAAATGATTCTGTCATTTCACTGTCTTATTTCCATATTAGTGTTTTGCTAGGAAAAGTAAAGTCTCTTACCTTTCTGCTGTTCTTGAAAACAATACTTTGGTTTTCACAATGTATTTCCAGAGCTCTCTGAACTGTTATTTGCCATTAACTTTGTGTTTAGTTTTCTAGCATTATGCATAAATAATCAAGTTTACCTTATTCAGGGTAATTTAACTTACCATTCAATCCTGTGTTTTTAGGGAAGGACAATCTGCCTCTTTTATTCATGCATACAGTGTGACCCTCTCTTTGAGGCATTACGGACTCTGCCTTATTGGCCAGATTTTTCTCCTGTTTAATATACTGAATAGGCCATCCAATCACTCTCTTTCAAAACATTTCTAGATGGTGATTTAGAAAGGCATTCTAGCTTGTTAACTATTAACCAGCAAATGTACCTATCCATTACAATTACTGGGTTTATGGCATTGCAAAATTTCTAAGGGGGCCTGAAAATACTTTTGTTATCTCCATTTCCCTCCCAGCTATGCCTGATTCTGAACAGATCATATTCTCTCTATCTTTCAGTTCTGCATATATAGTCATGCAGATAACAAGAGTTCAGGACAGGATCTGCTCAGTGCATTTTATGCAGAAGATTCAGTGAAGTCAGTGGGATCAGTCTTTGGGGGGTCCTCTTGTCCTACATGCAGTTTTAAAACACTTACTCCTGACCCTGTTTAAAGTTTTACTTTGTATATTTAAGGAAAACCTTTGAAAAATTATGTGCTCTGTATTATTTCTGGGAAGGCTGACTTCCTAGTCTTTTTGGGATGAAGAAAAGAGCAGGCAGGAAATGATGAAGCTTTGTAATTATAAGGGGATTAGATAATTGTTTCCAGCAATAGATTGGGTAAAGAACAAAAATAATAAGACAGTATTGGAGTTCTTTGGATATGTTTGCAGTGCTTGCTGTGTAGTTCAGAGATAACTGAACTATATTTAACCCAGATAACTTAAGTACCTTCAGCACTCCAACCTGACAGCACAGAGCTCAGCTGTGCTGATTAGATGTACATTAGAAGAATGGCAGTGTCAGGTCTCTGCAGTGGATGATGCTATCCAGCAATAACAAATCACATGAATCATTGTACTGATATCTACCTTGGATTTTATGGCTAAATTAGCTAGGATATATGCAATATACTGAATCTCTGAGGGTCTGGAATTTTTTCTTACATATAATCTGAAGCAGTTGAAAAGCCCTTACATTCACAAAATTGTTTATGTTTTATAATTTGAATGGACCAGTGTAGATTAATATTGGCTGTTCCTCTCTTGTCTTTTTCAGACAGGAGATTCATGTCCTTCTCTGTACAATTGAGTATTTTATGTTCCAAATGACACTTCAGGTCTGCTGTTCCACTGTCTGCCTCTGCCTAGTATATGGGGCAAAAGGAATAACATGTATTTTTCAGAATACATGAAAAAGAAAACAACTGCTGCAACTGATCTCCTTGTCTCAGCTCCTCATTGCAAACAGATGTGTTTAGCAAAAGTGACAGTGCCTAAAATTCTAATGCCAGCCTTCTTAAAAACAGAATTGAATTTCTGTCAAGTACTGTCACACTTGCTAAACAGCTGTGTGTATGAGGGTGACCTTGAATATCCAGATTTGAGTCTCTGCTTTCATAGGATCTCCCATGACCAGTTCATCAGTGACAGTCCAGATCACATACTGTGCACAACTGCAGGAGCACAAACAGAAGAAC
The DNA here is from genome assembly GCF_041296385.1 of Aphelocoma coerulescens. Lineage (NCBI taxonomy): Eukaryota > Metazoa > Chordata > Aves > Passeriformes > Corvidae > Aphelocoma > Aphelocoma coerulescens. Next base: position 2,364,932 of record NC_091024.1, on the reverse strand, counting down.
CAGCTGTGGAGAGTGCTGGAGTGTACAGAGCTCTGGACCCCGACCTGCCTGGGGGCTGGGTAAAAATGGGTAAGCAGCATGATTGTGTCTGCTTTGACCTTGCCAGGCTGGTGTAATTACTCCTGGGAGCTGTTAACCAGACAGTTTAAGCTCCACTTTAAACGGAATCATCTTCTGTAACCAAGTGGAATAAAATCACGGACACACACCTCTTGCAGGCACCTCCTCTAAGCCACAACCTTTTGTTGTCCTCCACTTTTGTATCCTCAGTGTACAAGTACAGACACTGAGTTTCAGAAAATTGTGTTGGATGAGGAGGGGAGGGGGCTACCACTTGAACGTTCACCATTCATGAGCCTGTCTTTTGTGTTCTTCATCTTTTTCTTCAGCCTATCATGAGACACAGTAGACATGAGATGCTCCTCTGAAGAGCCAGATATCATCTGATCCTTAAAACACTGGGCATGGTAACTTTCTAGTGAATTATTGTGTATTTGTTTGCTGTTAGCCATTTCTCATCTACCATTCCACTGTTCATCAAATAAAAGCAACATGAAGTACCTTTTGAGTTTGCAACAAATATTTATTTAACAAAATGGATGTCACCAACATATCTCCAAAATGCAGGTATGTATAACAAATGTAACAACAGTTGGTTTCCAAAATGAAATCAACATCAAATTTAAGGCAGGATATTCTGTGAGTTTTCATGCAAGAGCATATTCAAATGTTCCTTTGTCCAACCCCTCAACTTCATCTTCCCACGTGGAAGAAGGCATACTGCTGTAGGGGTCTAGCAAGATTTTGAAGCATCTGATAATTAGAAGTCCCAAGAAAACACACAAAATCCCCACAAAGGCAAAGCCAGTTTTTTGTTCTAAAGTCAGAGGGAGAGCAGACATTTCGTTGACACTCATGCTGGCTGAAGTGTTGCTGCAGTAATTACTGCTCATCATTGGGCATCACATCCTGGTGACTCTGTGGGATTTTCACCTGTGTTGCTTCTTTGCCTGCATAGAAACATCAAATCAGTGTGGTTAGCTCTAAGTGGGGTGAATATATCTGAGCTGTAGCATATGAACATTTGAAAATGAAAACCAGCTTGGATTTTGGAAGTGTCCTGTTGTTTTTTCACATTTAAATGTATGTGATAAAATTGCAACTATTAGCCTCTACACACAATTTACTTACTGGCCTCTGTTTTGAGACAGCAGACTCACAGTTTTCTGGCTTTCTGTCTGCTCAAAACCAAAGTTTCAGTTGTTGCAAACAGCATTTTGTCAGACTGCTCATAAGTCTACAGACTGTGATTTGGCAATACTCTTCAAGGTCTCCACATGGAGAAACCTGGTATGCTCCTGAAATGGCTTTACATCTCTGTGCTTAAACTAGTTAGACTTGCATTGACCTCAAAGGCAATTTCAGACAAATAATGTGGATTTTGCTCATTTAATTTAGCTCAGAGTCTACATAAATAGATCCAACTTGTAAAATAAAAGACTATGTGTGCAGTTTTAGTGAAGTCTTGGGCTCCACTTCCAGAAAAAAAATGCTGTGTGTATTTTAAGCTTGTAAGAAAGTGAGCAGATTGATAAAATTACCCCTTCACCTTTCTCTGTACATGTCCACTCTTGTGTGTGAGCAAAGATTGGTGGAAGAAGAGATAACAGAATTAAATTCCCTTCCCCTGTATCTTGCTCTCATTTGTTTCTTCTCCTTGGTCTTCCCCATAGACACCCTGCCATTCTTACAGGCACAATAAACAGATCTGCCCGTGCTCCTGGCGTTGCTCGGGGGACTGACCCCGATGTGTGTCCTATAGAGACAGGATGCTCAAGCAACTCCACCCCGCTGCTGCCACCAAGGAGAGCTCTGCATGTTTCCAGACAGGAGAAACTTTTAAAATTTGTCTTTTTAAGGAGATCTTATGTATAGATTTTGGTTGTGTGGGGATCATTTGGCTTTAATTTAGGTTTACCATCAGATACTGGAATCACATCTTTCTTTTGTATCTACAGACAGTGGGAGAATTGGAAGGACTAGGACATCAAAAGTGCCAAAGGACAAAGACATTTTTATTCTAAAGTTAGAACTTGAGGTTTTCTGGCTCTTGCTAACACCTATTTAACGAACGTGCCTGAGGGGAAACTCTTTTTGTTAACGATTCAACCTCTTTTTCCCCAGGGAATTGCCACTATCCATTTATTTCTTGGCAGAGTAATTAGGCCACTCAGAGCTCTGTGCTGCCATGGCTACACTGCTTCAGGTACCTGCACTGCTAAGCCAGGTTAAAGGGAGGTCCAGTACCTTTACTCTGTACTGCAGTCATGGCTGAGAGAGCCATACTCTGAGTCAGCCTACAAGTAAAAACAACAGAAAAAGTAGAAATAACTTTTGGTATTCCCGAGCAGGCAGAAATGAACAGAATTTCTATTTTGTTTGGTGTCTCTCAGTTCAAAATTTGTGGGATTTTTGACTATTATCCTAAAGAACAAAAATTTTAGAACAAAGATCAAAAGGGCAAAAAACAAGTATTTCTTTTTTGCAATAAACCTCAGTATAGTAGATATTAAATAATGTTTCCTTTTAGTGTTTACACATTTGCCAGAGCACAGCAACCAATGTTCTGTTTATTCTATATAGCTGTGTATGAGATCCTTCCTTAGTTTGCATTATATTCTGCTCTTTGAGTCATGCTGTTTTAATTCCCGTTAGGATGGAAGAAAGATCCAGATATAGCCTATAGGAATTAGAAATAATGTCAACAACAAGCAATATTTATTTTCTGAAAATACATCATAGGTAAAGCCCACCTGCTGTATGGATTTTCATTGGGCATACTTCCCATTTTTCTATTAAATTTGACCTTCTGCAGGAAAAAAAAATCAAAGAAAGTTCAATATCACAAATTTATGTTAGAAATCAGTTGATTTGAGCAAAAGCCAGTCAAGGAAAAAAAATACTTTCCCAAAGTCCTAGGGCACTGGGTTATAAAAATTAGAAACAAGGCTTGTACAGGAAAATGATAGTCACTACCTGGAAAAGCCAGACCCAAAAAATCCAGTTGTTCTCTTGAAAGACATTGAGAAAAATGTTAGGGATAGGCTGGCCATGGAGAACCCTGAATCTGAGTTGAGTCCAGACAAATACGTTTGTATTTGACATAACATTTCTTCACCACACAGAGTAATTTTCCAAGAATATGACTTCCAGTCTTACTAATTTTGCAGCTTACACGCTGGAATTAGATGGGATTTGTTTGAAAATTATGTGCTTGTCAGGAGACATTATGGGACAGATCTCTGTGCAAAGCTGGATTTATGCTGAAACATGGAGAAATTGATATCTTAGTCTTATTTAACTAAAGTTTTCTGGAAAAAGCCGCATGAGAAAACTGTATTTTGCTTGGGGGGGATTGCTTCTGGGAAACTCTAATGTGCAGCTTTGTGTTCTTCTCTTCCTTGTCCTGAATTTCAGAATTTGCAATTGAAGCCTTAAAGTTCACAGGAATTTTTGTTCTAATTATGTATCCCCAAAACCGTGGTACCAAGACTGACCTTGACTACCTTTAATTGCTTTCACATGTTAGTGCTGCACACAGGTTAGATGTCCTCTCCCAGGCAGTCAGATACCCTGCCATTTGCTGCAGTGTATCTGTCGAAGTCCTGAACCAGAAGACTCTGAATACTGATTAACCTGGCCTGGATCCCAAAATGCTCAAAGATAGCCTTCAGGACAGCATCATGGGGACAAGCATTGTATCAGTTAGGATCTGCAGAGCCATTTTGTGGGGGCTGGCCCCAGACTGATCTCAATCTTTTTTTTTACAGGTCAGGACTCTTCTCCCTTGATTTGCTACCCATATAAACACTGGCAAAAAGAAAGGCTCCTTAACATCCTGCTGTGAAAGAAAAGGCCATTGGAAGTCCTTCTGAGGCGAGAAGAAACGATCAGAGTCCTAAAGAAAATAGGAATGAGGAGTACAGCTTAGCACTGAGCTAAGAAAAACAGAGGTATGAGCTGGGAGTGCTGGCTGCACCTATGGGGGGATGAAGGGAAACACCATGGGTACTAGGTATTGTGAGGCAGCTGGAAGGAAGATGTTGAAATTCTTGTTCTAGCAGAATCACCAGCCCAACTCTACCAGTGTTTGGTGTTGACTGAAGATCCCAGCCCCAGCTATTTGGTGGTTTGGAGTGACAGAGTGTCACTTTTTTCAGACCTAGCCTTTAGTCTCATGTTTACAGAGAGACTTAAGAAGATCAAGAAAGTAACCAGGATAATCATCATTGGGTTTTGGGTTCCAGTCCTTCTCTCACAGAACCCCCTTCAGGATTTTTTTCTAATGGCTCAGTACTGGAAATGACTTTCTGTACAAGGTCTCAAGCTGGGACCATTCATCCTCTTGGCACAATTAAGCCTCGGGTGCCTGAAAACTCACTTCCTATATGAGAGTTTGTAACAAAATGGACCAAATCAGTGGCCATCTGTTCTCTTCTTGGATGTCTGCAGCCCAGATGCTCATTCATGGATGTGGTCATTCTGCAAGTACTTCGAATAGCTTCAGTCCCGAGCTTGTGCTTAAGTAACAGCAAACCTAACTTGAAAAGGGACATATAAACAGGCTTTTTCTGGGAGCTTTGGAAGCACCTCATTTGCACTTAACTATCTGTTCAGGGAAACTAAACAGTATTCCAGAAATGCTGTTACAGAAATCGGTCATAGAAGGTGGTAAGATGAAAAGATTAACAATGGAGAAGTCCTATAAAATAGACTAGAAATAGAAATCAGCATGAACATGGAATTCTCTTCAGAGTCTGAGCTACCTGAGTTAACACCACGTGGCCAGAAATGCTGCAAAAGGAGCGCTGTGACCGCACAGCTGACCTGTCATACTCGTGCTCACTGCACGCCTGTATTCTCTAAATTACTGGGGAGAACATTGTTTCCTCAGGGTACGTTCTAAGACAACATACAGGGAGGTGAAGGTAGGAATGCCAGGGCATGGATGCTCAGCAAATGAAGGCATGGCTCACGGCTCTGCAAAGAGAGCCCCACACAGTGTTTTTGCAGCATAGTAACTCGGGGTGCAAGCAACACTTTTCCACATAAACAGCACTCCCCTGTGAAGAAGCAGCAGCCGAGCAGTGACACGTCCAGCCTTCTTGCAATGAATTGCAAAAATAAGATTTTATCCGTAGCAAATACATAAGCCTGGAGTCTTCACTGGACAAGAGCTTCTGTGTTGTGAATTCAAATACGTGGTCTAAATTTGGACAATACAGAGATACAGGAAAATAAAACGTTCACTAGCATCATCCTTAACTTGTGAATGTGGAAGAGTGTTGCCTGCTTCCCAGGGGATGGAGGCTGAGAGAGACCGAGCACCCGCAAAGCAATTGTTGCTGTAGGATGGCACGCACAGCCTTCGCTTTCACCGGCCCCGCTACCCGGGGAAGGCAGATTTAGGCGCTTACCCTGCCCCGTTCCCCCCGCCGCCCGGGATGCCTCCCTCCATCCCTCCCTGCCCGCGCCGGGCCGGGCCGGGCCGGGCGGCGCCGCAAGGTCAGCCCCGCGCCCCGCCCGCCGGCCCCGCCGCGCCGTCCGCGCTACGAACCCGTGTCCTCCGCGCCCGCGCTGCCCATGGTGGCCGAGCGCGGAGCTCTCCGCGCCTCCGGGCCCGCCTCGCCAGCTGTCGAAAGCCCAGGTTGGAGTCCCGACGGCTCGGGGCGCGGGGTGGTCCCGGGCGGCGGGGGCAGCTCGCCCGGGCTCCCCTCGCCGCCCGGCGATGCGACCCCGCCGGGAGATGCTCAAACCGCCCTAATTAAAAAATTAAACACGGCCGCTGCTGCTACCGCCTCCTCCTCCACCTCTTCGCCCGCCCCTTTCCATCGCTATTCAGCCGCGCTCCTCTCCAGCCCCGCTTTGCGCGGATTAAACCCAGGAGCGTGGAAACTTCCTGCAAAACACTACGTGCGGTGCATCGGTAAGGGCCGGGCCGGGGCCGCTGCGGGGCGGGAGCAGCCCTCCCTCCTCCGCTCCGCTCCCGCCGCCCAGGCCGGGTACCGGGGCCTCGAAGGCCGGCTGGTCTTCGCAGTGATGGAGAACGGGGCTGCGGTGCCCGCAGGAGGGGCTGCATCCCTCCCGGGGCCCCGGGACCGGCCGAGCGGCGCAGCCTCGCCGCCGGCGCCGAGCAGGACCTGTGGAGCCGCGCTGGGTGCGCGGGGCGCTGCTCGCCCTGAAACAGCGGGCAGGGCTTCACACGCTGAGCTGAGTGGGGCGTGCTGAGCCGAAAGCCTCTTAGGCTGTGCCCGCAGTGTGGCCTCGGGTCCTCCCAGCAGCTCTAAAAGTAATAACGATTAATGCATAGACCAAGCTTTATATCCTTTCATTAGCTGCGTTTAGCTGATGGTGGTTGTATATTAGAGAGGTTTCTATTGGCTACAACAGCAGGTGTTTAAGTTGGATTAGAAAAGAAGATTCATTTTCCCAAAGCTGGATCTGTATATATTGCATTAATAAATAGCAAATCTGTTTCAAATGATAGTGATTCCATATCTGTAAATCATCCGGGTGAACACACCCCTGCAGGGATGCACGTGGGTCAGTGGAACAGGACTGTATCACACTGTCAAGCATCATGAGACTACTGTAGACCTACTAACAGAATTTGTTCTGTAGAAAATAATTTTAAAACTCCTCATGTTTCTTACTACATGCAATAACACTATGATAGGTTCAACCTTCTTCCTGAAATTATCTGGGGAAAGAATTGTTTTGCCTTGCCTGCCATTTTAATGCCTGATTCCTCTGCTGTGACTGCAGTGGACTTCTAAGCACTGGGTAGAGTCAAAATACAGCTTTCTCCTGGTGGTAGAACTAATGGTTAAACTGATGGTTAACTATGTATTTGCTAATGATTATTAGTGTGATCTTCTGATGTTGCAGCATTAGTCATGTGATAAACAATGTCTGTAAGTCAAGCTAATTTTTGAAGTGCCTCTCGTATTTAAAGATCCATGAAGACTTTATAAATAGATAGTTTTAAATAGTATAAGATTGTGCTTTCAGAATATGTATACAGAGCCCCTACTGCTCCTAAGGAGCTCTAGTGTTCTTTTTTAGCCCTGTCCCTGATTTACTTGGGGGCCCCATGAAGGTCTCTCACTAGATGGAAAGCTGTAGTTTGAATTTTTGAGAGTAGCAAATACAAGGTCTCAGAATTTCACAGTACCGCCTCAACCTAGCATAATTGTTAAGGGAGGGTGACAGAAATCCACGGTTTCCTAATAATTGTTGAGCACTGCTGTACTTGGAGAACTTTATTGGAAGTAGGACTCTGGAGTAGCCAGGACCACTATGACTGCTGTGGCTGGGAGTGAGGAACAGCATTGACAATAGAAACACATTCTAAGGGGGTGCATCTTGCCTCTTCTGCCAGAATTTGGACATGGATGCTGGACCTTTGACTACCATTTTCCTGGAAAAGGTTTACTTGTGGGATATTGCTCCTTATGGATACATTATCCTTTTGTCTTGTTATTCTTGTAGGATTGAATGTTTAGATTTTTTTTTTTCAACACTGAAATAATTGTCCCTCTTGTACTATGGCGTGGCAGAAGTTGCTGAAACTGTGTGTTTATTTCTAGGAATCTGACACTCATGTTATATTCTGAAGACTTTATTTCTGATTTTATGTATTGAAGATCCACTTTGCTGGAGATGAAACTGGAAAAGAAACTGGCAGCCAGCAATAGGGAATGAATTTCCTTCTTCATCTACCAGTTGTCAGCAGACAAGTAGCACTGTTTTTCTGTTCAACATGGTATATTTTAAAATGGAAAAGTGATGGAATAACTATCTTTCCCTGTATTTCATTTCTTTTTCACTTGAAAGTCACAAGTTTTGCTTTTGCATGGGAAAAGTGATTTTTTGGTAAGGAAAATGGGAGAGCAGTGTATGTGAATAATTCTGGGTATATGGACAAAGGGAGCGTTCACTACTCTGTGTTTTCAATTTCTTTATCAGGATCCATCTTTTGTGTTTAACTGACTATTACTATCACTTTCATCTCACTTCAATCATATTTGTGTTGATTTGATCCTTATTTATGGAGTGTTGTGTTTCCTCAAAGGAGAGCCCTTGATCAGAAATAGAGATTTTATAATCATCTAGTAATTTATGTTGAGTTGGCAAATTCGATTGGCCTAATTTAAGGTTGGGCAAGACACTTCAAGTGGGTGCCAGTGAGTGAAAGGCAACGTGGAAGTCTTAGAGCTATTAGCTGGTTAATACTTTTAATGTTTAAGGATCGCTTGAGTTGTGTAGGTGTCAAGAAAATGTAACTGCTTCGAGGGATAACTAACTCCCTTTAGTAACTTGCTTTCCAGTTTAAACAGCTCTTTGAGTGTTCCTTTGCAAGCAAGCAAACTCTCCCTTCAATTGCTGGAAATTTTAAATGGGCTGAAGTCAGAGTGCACAGAAGAAACAGATCAAGTTGCAACTCCCTAATCAAATTGAAGCAAGTTTTTTGGGAATATGCATAATCAGAAAGCAATAGTATATAGGGGAGATAAAAGCAGTAATAGAGTGGTACAGCAAAAGTGGGGGGATTATAATTAATTTTTGTATTGATCACAGTTGCAACTTGGAATTATTTTATGTAATTTAATTCAAGGTATTTAGCATCTTTAAAAGAATAAACATCTCTGTTTTACCATGGATTTTTTATGTAGTCTTAAAAGATCTGAATCTCTATTTGGGCTTGTTCAAAGGCAGTGCATTTACTAGACACTGACTTCACCAGCAACATAGAGTCTACAGCCCTGTGGGTGTGTGGGGTACTGCTTTGGTGACTGTCAGGAATGAGGCAGAAAAACAAGTCCTACAAAGCAGTGTCCCCATGTTAAATGTCTGACTAGGCCCACTCTTCAAATAGGAAAAGCGTGGGGATTCAGAAGCTGAAGAAGGTTGGGAATCACCCTCTTTAAGTCCAATCAGTGTTAGTGTTGGGGAAGGTGGAAGAGTGCATGTATACAGTGAAAACCAACAGTGCCACCTTGTGTGGGTGGGAGGAGAGTTCGTCCACGAGGAGGCGAATGGCCCCCGGTGTGTCCCCAGCTCCTCCACCTCGGGACTGGGAAAAGCCTCAGGCCAGCTAGGGAGAGGGCAAAGGGAAGGATGAGGTCCCTTTAGACCTGCAGGAGGGAGGTGTTTGCTGCCCCACTTGAAAGGCAGAGGTGGTGGGTATGTTAGGGGCACTCAGCCTGACAGGGGAAGAAGGACCTACATAAAAGCAGATTGCTCAGTTTTTGCTTTTGTGACTTCAGCAGCTAAAGTAACGTCTGGGGGAAGAGAGGGTAATGTGAATTGTTTCCATATAGGAACGGTAAAAGTGCTACCAAAAGTCTGGTGTTATGCAGCCTTTTAGGGGTAAAAAAGAGGTGATTAAGATTTAGACTCAAGCTGTGGTCAAGGGTTGCATAACACTGAAAAAAAATTTATGAGACTTAGGGAGATGAAAGCCTTCCATGGGGGACAAAGAAGTTAGGTCCCTGCAGATCAAGTGGAGCAGGTCTCCTGTGTGACTGATACCACGTTGTTTCTCAGCCTGGAAAGATAATGCTTAAATGCAAAGAGAGCCTTTGGGGAAAATAGTATTTGCTTTACTCTAGGTCCACGATAAGTATGCAAAAGAGGGTGCCAGTTGCAGAGTAGGGTTAATTTTATTTTTTTTAGCACAAAGTAAAGCAGTGTAGGTTGGGTGTAGCCTTAGGCAATGCAGGCTGGTCTGGAAATACTCGTGTCTGTGCAAAAAGGAATCTTCAAATAAGGTATGAAAGTGAAAATATTTACAAAGCAAAGATATTGCTAAAGGAACCTTCTCCAGCTGTACTTGGGGCTTCCTGGAGAAGGGACAGGTCTACAAAATGTTAAGCACATTTAAGTACCATTGCAAACAAAACAAGAAGAATTATGTGTGACATATCCACCATGCAGGCATAATATACTGAGAACTGAAAACAGTCATTTACAAAAAAAAAGTCAAATGGATTTAAAATCTATGAGGCCCAAAATTCCCGTTTTCTGAAGGTCCATACAAACTGACTTTCAGGAACACATAATTTTTTCACTAGTTCCACCTGATAAAAGTGCTGATGAACTGTTTTTGATCATGACTTAACCAGAAACAAAATTTTTAAAAAAAGTTGATATAAACCAAACACAAATTAAAATAGTCCTTTCTAAAAGAATGATGATACATATTTGTTCATTAGCAAATTGAGAGCTATGCCTTGTTTGTCACTGAGGACTTGAGACTTGAATTTACTGGAGAGTTGCTGTGAAAAGAATGCTGATACTTAAAATACACATAATTATTTAACCTCAGTAACTACTTGTACAAGAGACTTTCAATAGTAGTTCCTTTATAGTTGCTTATATTTACATACATATGCAAGAACATGAATAATATTCCATTATCCTCAACTCTGTGTGTAAATTAGTGCTGTCAACTCTCTGCTTGCCAAGAATATACAACCATTATGCCATACACCCTACCTATAACTGTGAAACACTATTTACATTAGGGGTGACGAGGAATTTGTTAGGACAGCAGATCAAGAACAGTTGTAACAGTGTTGTACTAAATGAGGGATCTCCTTGTAGCAGGAACATTCCTCAGACACCTTGTCTGTCTCCTGTAAGAACATGAACAGAGGCAGAAGAGATGTTGGAAGCCTATCTATCAAAAGATAATTTTAAAATATTCCCAGGAGGGATCAGTAGTGTGTAACAAAGGAGACTTTCTCAGCACAGGAAATGGCATGGAAAGACAATGGTTTTCCTTTTTTTCACTTACTATGGTAAGTAGATTTTTAAAAAAAATTTTTTTGTTTCAATCATTTTATACTCAAGAGTCTTCCTAGGGAAAAACTTAAACATTTTTCAACAGAGTTTTGTACACCAAAGAAATTCTGCTTTTTAATTTCAGTTCACCCCTGTCAGGTCTCTTAACAGCTCTTTGTGGCATTGTTCTTCCATTTTTATTATTGTTCTTTGAAGACAGAAATACTGAGTGATTATGTGTGGGACTTTTATAAAAGGAGGCAAGACTCCCATAAAAATCCTGACACGGGCAACTGAGCTAAACAGAATGTTCTACACTGGAGCTGTGGTGCAAGGGAGACAGGGCAAAGCTGCCATAACTCCTCCAGGCTTCTAGCCAGACTATGCCTCAGTGCAGCCTTAGTACAGAACACCTCTTCATCTCTGGGTGTGTAGGGACTGTGCAGTTCTGAGCCTTTATTGCAGCACCCAGTGCGTGACTCCGGAGTTCACTGATACAAAGCTGTGTACGTTGGGCTGTGGTGGGTCAGTCTTGGCTGGCCATCAGGTGCCCACTAAATTGCTCTAGCACTCTCTTCCTCAGCAGGATGGGGTGGGAGAAAATAAAATGGAAAACACTCATGCATCAAGGTAAAGGCAGCTGAATAAAGCAATGACTGTGTATAGAAGCCAAGGAAAACAGATTTACTCTCTATTTCCCATCAGCAGGCAATGTCCAGCCACTTCCCAGGAAGCAGGGCTTCAGTACACATAGCAGTTGCTCTGGAAGACAAATGTCATAACAAATGCCCCCTCTCCCCCCTTGCCTCTCCTTTTCCTTGGCTTTTGCTGCTGAGCCGATGTCATACAGTATGGAATATCCCTTTGGATAGTTTGGGTCAGCTGTCCTGGCTATGTCCTGTCCCAAGATTTTGCCTACCCTCAGCCCACTGGTGAGAGGGGAATGTGTGAGATACAGCTGTGGTGCTGTCCCAGAAAACACTGATGTGTTACCAACACCTTTCCAGCTACCAGTACAGAGCACAGCACTGAGGGCTCCTGTGGGGAAAACTGACTTCACCTCAGCCAGACCCATGGGCCCAAAAGGCATACAAACTTGGGGAGGTAGCAACTGAAACAGCCAGTAGATTATTCAGAACAAGTAGGCAAACTGTGTGTAAGAAAGTCAGCAATTCCTGTTACATCCACAGGCCCATCAGCACAGGAACTCGGTGTCAGCTGCTTGGTGCCATAATACTGCTTTAGGGAGAATAGGATTCCAACACTTGAGATGCTCTGTGCAAAGCACAGTCAAACAGGGGATCTTGTAACCTGAACATGGGAATTGCTGCCCTCCATCCTGTGGCAGTGAGAGCTGTAAAATGTAATGACAGCAATATCAAGTAAACATTAACTGTTCCAGTGGTGATTATTATCACAAATACCAAGATATTTATCTAATTATGGTTAATGTGTGAACAGAATTACATCTCTTATCAGACCTCTGGACATGCCTTTCTACCTTCATCTGTACGTTATTGGGGTGTTTTGCAGTGTCTTTGAGCTTTCTCCAAAATCTCAAGTGTTACCAGCACCTGCTGTGACAGTCATGAGGACAGACAAAAGATCCCTGGGACAAAAGAGAGTCCCAGCAGCTCATAAGGAGTTTACTTCCAAAACCCATGTTAGTACAGGTCAGTGGGTCAGCAACCAGAAGCCACCATTCTAAATTCATTGCAGAGGACTGAATGGCTTTCCTTCTATAATAGATGTTTATATAATACTTGGTTACCCTTTTAGAAATGCTTTTGTACTTGTGGTTAGTGAAATGATTAAACTTTGTCCAAATGATAAATGCTTTTTTCCTCTTTTAAAAATATTGCTTATCAGAGAGTGTCCAAAGGAGGCAACCAAAATGGTGGAGGGTCTGGAGGCCTTATGAGGAGAGACTGAGGTCACTTGGTCAGCCCAGAGGAGACTGAGGGGAGACCTCATTGGGGTCTTTGACATCATCCCAAGGGGAAGCAGAAGCACAGGGATTGATCTCTTCTCTCTGGTGACCAGTGACAGGACTCGAGGAAACAACATGAAGCTGAGTCAGGAGAGGTTTAGGTTAGATCAGGAAAAGGTTTGAGGGTGGCTGAGCACTGGAACAGGCTCCCTGGGGAAGTGGTCACAGCACCAAGCCTGAGAAAGTTCCAGAAGTGTTTGGACAATGCTCTCAGGCACATGGTGTGACTCTTGGGGTGTTTTGTGCATGGCCAGGAGTAGGACTGGCTGGTTCTGATGAGTCTCTTCCCACTCAGCATATTCCATGATTCTGTATTTGGTCTGAGGTGTCTCAGCACAGGTTAAGTGGTGATTTTGGGTCCAAATCCTTCAGGATTCAAGAGCCTTCAGTTCACGATGAATGTGGGGATCTTCTTAATGTTGGGGGGTACTGAAATGTTTGGAAAAAGACCATACAAGATTTTAAAATCAGAAATGGTGTGGCCAGCAGGATTAGAGCAGTGATGATCCCCCTGGTCACACTGGTGAGGTTGCAACATGAATCCTGTGTTCAGTTCTGGGGCCTTCACAGCAAGAAGGACATGGAGGTGAAGAAGGGTCTCCAGAGAAGGGCAGTGGAGCTGGTCAAGGGTCTGGAGCGTAAGTCTTGTGAGGAGCATCTGAGGGAGCATTCAGCCTGCAGAAAAGGAAGCTCAGGAGGGACATTACTGCTTTCTACAACTGCCTGAAAGGAGGATGCAGCCAGGTGGGAGTTGGTTTCTTCTGCCAAGAAACAAGTGATAGGGTGATAGGAAACGGCCTGAACTTGCACCAGAGGTTTAGGTTGGATATTAGGAAAAACTTCTTCACGGAAAAGGTCAATCACTGGCACAGGCTGCACAGGCAAGTGGTGGAATCACCATTGCAGGAGGGATTTAAAAGATGTTCAGATGTGGCACTTGGGGGCTTGGCTTAGTGGTGTACTTAGCAATGCTGTGCTAAAGGTTGGCCGTGACGGTCTCAGAGGACGTTCCCAGCCGATCTGTTTCTGCGATGCAGTGATTCAGCGGCTCAGTGAGGGCGGCGGTGCCGAGGCGCCCCGGCGGCCATGGCGGCCCGGCCGCCCCCGCGTCGCCGTGGCAACGCACAAAGCCTCGGCGCGCGCGCCCTGCCCCGGCCTCGAGCGGCGCTCTCGCGAGACTTGGCGCGGCGCGGCGCGGCGAGGCCGAGGCGGTCGGGGCCCGTTTCAAACCGGCGGTCGCGGGGCCGCGGCCCGGCACGAGATGGCGGAGAGCGACAGGGCGGAGGCGGCCGCGCCGCGCCGAGCCGAGGAGGCGGCCGGCCAGGCGCCACAGCCGCCGCCGCAGCAGCAGCAGCAGCCGGCGCCGCAACAGCAGACGCCGCAACAGCCGCCGCAGGATGAGGAGGCGGAGGCGGTGGCCGCGGCACCCGGGAGCGGCGCGGGCAGCGCTAATGGCGTCAAAATGTGTGTGAGGGCAGGGCCGGGCGGGCGGCGGGGGCAGCGCGGCCGGGGGTGCGGCGGGAGGAGGCGGCCGGACCCCTCCGCCCCCTGGGCTCCTCCCCCGCGGGGCCGGGGCACGGCCGGGGCCGGGGCGGCGGGGGAGCCCCTCCCGCCGCGGGAGCTCGGGGCGGCCGCGGCCTGGGCGCGGGGCGGGCGGCGGTGCTCGGTCAGCGGCCGCTGCGGGCCGGGCGCTGCGAGGCCGCCCCGCAGGGCAGGGCTGCGCTCCGAGCCCCGGGCTGTGGTACCTGGCGGGCCGGTTCCCGCGGGATGCTCTTCCAGCAGTGTTCCGCATCGTTTCTGGTGCCGTTTACGTTTCTGCTGCTGGCCCAGCGATGTTATTTGTAAAGCCGTTGAACTAGTCTTTGTTTACGTGAGAATGGGAAGACAGCCCTATAGTAATGTACTTTCTAATCAAACCCCCCCTCATGCATGCACGAAGTTTTCTTGGGAACGGTGACGTTTTCATACACAGAGTATGTAAAATTGTGCCTTGTAGAATAGGTCTAAAAGGAATTTAGTATAAGGGAGCTGGAACTACCAGCTCTCTGGAACAATACCATGAATAACTTTGTGTGCGTGGTTGTTCTTGGTGTCAGGCTTTGAGGGTTGTCACTCTTCACATGAACTAGGTTTTGGCTTCAGATCGTTGGAATTTCTATATCTCTTCCAATCTCATTCAGATCTTGGAGGGAAAATACGTTTACAGTAGACTTACCATTGCAGTACATCAAAGCTGTTGATGTCTGTGAAGTTTTGACATGTTCTAAGCAGCCCTGCTCTGATACTGTTGTGTTTAAAAAAATGCATGTGGGATCGACTTCAATATAAAGCTGGAGAAATAAAAATGTCCTTCATGCCTTTACTTGATTCCCTGTGACATTTAGTTTAGTTTACAAGCTTTAAATTTCACTTTACTGTAAAATAGAAGTTGTGGATTTTTTTTTTTCCCTAGTCTGGCCCTCAACTTCCAAATTTCACAGATTAAAATTGAATTTTCACAGGAAGATTGTCACCCTTTTGCCCCTTCTAGGTGTATAAATTTTATTGTCTTTGGAGGTTGCTGCTCTTGAAATTAGGTAATTTCTCTGTATCCCTCTTGTCAAAAATGTCTTCTTTTCCCTCCAAAACCTCACAAGCAAATGAAAAATCCCAGTTATTCTGCATACTAGAAGTCACAACTTGAAGTTTGAAAGTTATGGGGAGTTCTTGGAACAGAGATACAAAGCTTATTCTTTCATATACAGTTTCTAGTCTTCCCCCAAACAGGTGTACAAAGGATTAAGCTGTCAGTGTGTAGATGAAATGTACTACTTTAAAAAAAAGTATTTCATTAACTTGTTTTGCTTAGCACTCATTAAACTGGAGAGAAATCTTGGCTCAGTTTGCACACAGTTTATTGTATTGGGCAGTGGAACTGTTCAGCACAACAAAGCTAAACTGATCTATGTGCTTTGGAATCACATGCTGTGAACTTCTTCCATTTCTGTCTGCTGATCTCATTACGGACACTTGAGAGGAGAGGAGTAGAAGTTGGTTTTAGAAAATCAAGTTTTAGAGCTTTCATGCTGTATCTTTCATGTATCTTGTGCTTATTATTTTTAGGCTTCTAGTTTTGCATGTGGAAAGCTTGGCTTTTGTCTCCAAAACTTTATGGAAAGCTTTTTTTTTTTTTTTCCAGAAGGTATAATTGGCCTTTCAAATCAATGAGCATATGTACTTTTTTTTTTAAGAATCAATTGTAGATGTCTTTTTTCCAATCCTAGGAATGGTGATGGTCTGTGATTTCACAGGCAAATATGAATTTCATCTGTGAAGTGTGTATCTCATGCTAAAGGTAGAGACTAGAAAGTACTATCGTTTTTTTCCCCATGAAAATTATGGCAGTTCATAATTTCTGAGTCTGTTTTTTCTGTGGTCTGTAGGTGACTAATGTGACAGTGCTTTGAATGTATTGTTTGATTGAAACTATTTTTAATATTCAAGGAGGAGGGTAAAAGGATCTGTGCCTCTGGCTTGTTCACTGGCCTATGTTGGTTTTGGCAGATGAGTTTTCCAAGAAGGATTGTTTCTTTAATTAATCCTCTATTTTCAGCAGACTGGCTGTGATTCCCAGACTAAGTGAAATGCCGCTTTGTTTTGCAGATTTAGAAGTTTATACCAGGCTTGTATCTTCTGTGCTCTCTACTGATTTGTACGGCCAGGTCTTGCAGAGCCTGTGGATTCCATATTTGAGACCTGTCTTGTCCTGTGCACTACATTGAGCACCAAGGGGCTGTTTCATAATCCTTTAAGCAGGAAAGAGCTTAAAAGGCTGAAGAGAATCCATTGCTCTAATCCTAAAACTTAAGGAACTCAGATTTTTACTGGGAGTCTTGTTGGGCAGGAGTTTTGCATTTGTAAATGGGATTGGATTGGAAGGAACTGATCTGATCTTTGCCTCTTCTCTCTGGCTGCCTCCAGTGCCTGCATTGTTCCCTCCATTTCACTTGGCTACACAGCCATACAAGAATTATGTTGTCACACAGACAGGGTGGTGTGGAGGAGGGATGATGCAGAGGGAAGTTGGAGGATGCTTGAGCCAGATAACGTGTTGTTGACTTGAAATGTTTTAAATTTTACAAATACTTGGCCCGGGGGAGTATCCATGCATTTCCCACTTGCTAATCTTCTCTTAAGCCACTTGTAAACACAAGGGCTGTGAAGTTAATACCATATGACTATTTCAAAATTGGGGGAAAAGTCGTGGCAAAAATACAGATGTATTTGAATGTACTCCTCCCTGAAAAGTGCCCAAGCTTGAGTAGATAATACAATTAGCTTCATGAAAAGCTCCTTGCATGTGCTTTTGAGTGCAGGACTGCCACTTACTCACTGTTTTGTTAACTGTGCAGAGAGCTGAAAATTTGTCAGTTAATCAAAATCATTGATTTTGCCATATGTTGTGGTTGTAAAACTGAAATGCCTGTTTTGGCTAATTTTCCACCAGAAACCTTCCAAAGTGTCTAAATGAGATAACACCTAAGCCTTCTGAAATGTAGGAAATATAGTAAAGATAGTGATGTAATTTAAGAAGGAGGGTTCACAATCACTCACTTCTGTCAGTCTGTAGAACATCGCCTTCTAATTGTTCTTACTCGTGATGCTAATGCTGGCTTTTTAAAATATATGTTTATGTAAAAGTACTTTTTAAGTTTCTCTTTAGGTAACCAGTGATGTGTCCTTGATGATACTAAGTAATCTGTTTAGTGAATCACATTTGTGTGGCTTTATTCAGTGGATTCTTTCAGTTCAGCAGTTCTCCTTTTTAGAAGTAACAATTCAGGCACCTCGAGCCTCTGTTAGCATGCTAAATGACCTTGTGATAGTAACAATATCAGGGGCGCTGGAGAGTTATGGATATTTCTTCTAATTCTGTTAAAAGTGTATGGTCTTACTGAAGTTGAGATTTAGGCTGCCTTAAAAGAGAAGCAGCAAATTTTCTTGCATTTTCATCTAAAAAATAAAAAGATTTTAAAAGGAGATTTGTGGTGCTATTGGTGAATTTTTGAAAGACTGAGGATCAGGCATCTATTTTGTTGTTTTTGGTGGATCATAGCTGGTTACTTAATTAGTCTTAGATTCATAGCATGGTTTAATAAGCTGTTTCCTATGCATTTAGCAAGTTTTCTAATTCTAGTAGTGTTAAACAGTGAAACTGAAAAAGTATTTGTTGTTCTTCGTTGAATTTTAATTTCTGTCTGAAAGCAGTCTGGCACAAATTGTGAATAAAAGTTGTTTACAGGGTAGATAAAACATAATTTGATATAAAACCTACTGGAATTGATTTGATATATTATTATTCCATTGAATGAAGCATCCTGAGCTGTTTCAACTCTCAAGCTTAGACTGTTTCTACTCTCACTTCTGTGGTGAATATCCTGTAACTTGGCCAAGTGTGGTGTGAAAATTACCAAAGCACCAAGGCATGGGTGCTATAGCTGATTTTTCACTCATTCTGTTTTGGTATTTGTAGTAGTTTCATAGTACCATCTTTCTGAGTCTTGACAGACAGGATGTGCTGGCACGGGTTGCCCGGAGTTGTGGATGCCCCATCCCTGGAAGTATTAAAAGTTGGATGGAGCCCTGAGTAAGCTGACCTAGTGAAAGGTGTCCCTCCCCATGGCAGGGGGCTTGGAATTAGAGGATCTTTATGGTCTTTTCCAACCCAACCCGTTCTAGGATTCTATGATTCTGTGAAATGAAATGTGAATTAGTAAGATGTACTTTCTTTACTTAATATTGTAACATTTTTTTGTTCTCAATAAAACAGTGTATTTTGGAATTGCACTGGTAGCATGAATTCATTTTTCCTAATTTGCAAAAGCAGCATTTGACATCCTGGGAGTTCCAGTAGCATAGGAGATAGTCAGTTATATAGGTAGGAAGTATGATAATCTAATGATCCAACACAAGACTAATAGTGTTTTTGTTTGGATTTTTATTTTTTAATGTAGGGATAATGATGAGACAGCAAAAGAAGGGAAAGCACCTGTGAAAGAGAAGTACGTTGCAAAACCGAAGGCAATCCCTTCTCTTGGAAACAAGAATAGATTCCACCCCTATGCAAAGGAGAAGAATGCAGGCTCTGGAGAGAAGAAGGCTGTTAATCGCAATAGAGTTTTTATTAGCAACATCCCATATGACATGAAATGGCAAGCTATTAAAGACCTGATGAGAGAGAAAGGTAACTCGCTCCTTATAATACACTTCATACGGAAACGGAGAGGGCTTAAATGCAACCGAAGTGTCCTTTGAGCCACACAGATTTGATTTGACTTTTTTGTTTTGGCCTTTACTTGGTACATCTATCTCCCTTCCCCCTCTTTCATCCGAGACAATTGCATTGCAGGGTAGGCTGGGTAAATGAAGTGCTCACAATCTTCTGCCATTCTGGTGTGACAGTAGAGAGTATATGCATGACCTCATGAGTTCTTAAAGAGATTGTGTTTTGTCTAGTTGTAGTTCTTGTAGATTTTTTTTTCTCTAAGGGCTATTGTATTTAAGCAACACATTAAGTGTGTTAACCCGAATAATAAGGGATGTCTTTCAAAAGTTGTTTTGTATTTCTTTGGTGGAATCTGGCTGTGGCATTAACTTGGTCTGCATTGTCACTACTGCCACGACTGTTTGTCTGGAGCTTTGTATTAAAAGCTTGTTACTATTGTTGCAGCTCTGATAGAGAAATCTGACTACCCCAAAAATTTTATATTAAATTTGGGGTAAAATAATGATAATATATGGATTTTGTAAAAAGTTAGTTCTGTGTTTTCCTTGAAAAATTGATTCTTCAAAAGTAATGCAAAGCACACTTGGCTTTTAGGCTGTGAAAAATGCCAGACCCCCCTTCTGTAACTGCTGGTTTATCTGTTGTAAGGTGACGTGACTATTTGATTGGTTTATTTACTGAAACTTCCTACTTTAGAAAGTGAGTCGCTTGCTGTGAAATATTTGATGTGTAAATTTGGTTATTATTGAAGGCAAACTTTTGATTGAAGATATTCAGGTAGAAAGTCACCTTAAAACAGGTGTTGTGAGTAGGATGATAAATGTAACACTTTTCAGTGAACGTTGACGTTTCATTTGTTAGGTTAAGGGACTGTGTATATCTGAATTTGTTCACCAACTATATCATACTGGCCAAAATATGATCTGTAGTATGAATTAGGTTAAATATAGTTGTTTGTTTTTAGCTTTTGAGAATGTGGCTGCTGCATATTTCTGAAAACTAGCTAAATTATATAGCCATTGACAGGAGGTATGTTGGTCTGGTTTTGATTGTTGGTGAATAATAGGTGATTCTCTGTAGACTTGTGCACAGGGGCACAGTAAAGAAAGATACTGGTGTTTAAATGCATTGTCTCTTGGTATTTTCCCTTTGTATGTCTTATGTAGTTGGTGAGGTTACATACGTGGAGCTGTTTAAGGATGCTGAAGGAAAATCAAGGGTAAGTGCCGTGGGCAACAATCTGCTAGAGGTTTAAAAGTTCCTCAGCAGTTTTATTTTTGTATAATACCTGTACCAGTTATTGGAAAGTAAGTTTCATTTTTACACTGATTTTCATTAAGGTAGCCTTGAGGATTCTGTATTAGAAGTAGTCTGACACCTTCATGCAACTCACACTAGCTGGTTGTAAGGGGCAAAGTACTTCTGTAAATGTTAACAAATGGCATTTACTTAATTCTTCTTTTTAGCCAGCACCTTTGTCTTGGTACAAATCTGTTTCATATAAAGGACGTTCAATGAACCAATCATTTTATTTAAATTTTGTTAGCGTAGTATTCTCTTCTTGGGGCCAATAAGTATAAAATATTAGCTAAGAATATACTGGGTGAAGTGCCTGATTTCACAGCTTTGCAGGGTTGGTACTTTTAAACACTGGGTTAATGTATTTACTTTCTTAAAACTAAATGGATGGAGATGGTTGGTAGCCAACAGAGTGCCTGCAATGAGGCACTAATAGTGAAGATTGTTAAATTCTGTCTTCTTAATAATAGTCAAAAGTTTGGCCAATAGCAGCTCCAAACCTGCAGTGAGAACGTGAGAAATGCAGGTTTGAGTCTCAATTGAGGTTGTATCAACTGTTGTAAATTACTTTCTTTAATACTTGTTAAAACTAAAGCATGCTGTCAGCTTTGCTATACTTAAAGAAATCCTCAACTCTTTGCTTTATTAGAAGGATTCTGGTGCAGTCAATAGGGTTATTTTCTTATAAGGTAATTTCTCAATTATGCTGTAGTACTGAAGAGGTATGCAGACTGCTTGTTCATTGTACTGGTGTACTTGATGTAGGTAGATGTGAATTTTGTAGTTAGTGGACAGCTTTTAATGACATGATGAGTGTCTTGATCGGTTTTTGGTTATGTTTTGGGGTTATATTCTTTCCACCCTTTCCCTCCCACCTCCTCTTCCCAATTGTCCTTACATGGATCTGTGTGGCATTTTTCCAATTCTGGTTTGACTCAAAGAGTGTAAGAGACAGTGTATTCTCTTGCAATTGGAAGGTATGTATGTTAAGAAAGTAGGAGAAATTCAGATTGGCTACCACTAAAGAGCATGTACTATGGATTTTGAAGCTGAAAATAACTTGTATAGTTACTTAACAGTGAGCTGGGATCTTTAACTGGAATCTTCATTGCTCTATCATATGTGCTAACTGACTTCTTGTTTTTTTGCTTGTTTTCTCTTTACATATGATGACAAATCTCGTGGATATAGGGTTGTGGGTAAGTTTCTTTTTTTATGTGTGTAGAAGCACACTGCTATCCAAACATTCTATTAGTTTTGGCATTTTAAACTCTATTTTAATACTCTAAATGTTTTGGTCTCTTTCTAAGTGTGGTTGAATTCAAAGATGAAGAATTTGTTAAGAAGGCATTAGACACTATGAACAAATATGATCTTAGTGGAAGACCCCTGAATATTAAAGAGGTATGTTTATTGCTACTGTTTTGAATTTGAAATAGTGAAGATACTAAAGCTACTGAGATGACCATGCAGTGTTCTGAGAATCTTAGATGTGTAATTTCCAATTTCATTTTTTGTGAAATTTTCATAATGTGCTGAACTGCCTGTTAGCTTGCAGAAGGTTGGATTTTATGCTAAGTAAACTGACAAAAAGCGTGTCCTAAAGTCAAAATAATCGAATGATGTTTTTTGTTAAAACAACTTCATATTCTTACCTTAGCATCATCAGGTCTTTTCCAAACTAAGTAATTCTATGTTTACATTGCTTACCTGCTTCAAAATATGACACAGAATGGGCAAATTATTAAACCAGTACAAATGTGCAAAAATGGGGCTGGAAATAGAGAAGTTGTGCTGTCTGGGAAGTGAAATAATGTCAACATTTCTACTGTAGTGCTGTAGTATATGATGGTGTCTGATGCAGTTCTTCTTGTCCTGTTACAATTTTAATAATGGTATTAATAAATAATACAAAACCACCACCTAATTAAATTAATTCAGTTCTTGGAGGAAAGTGCTAGACTGACAGTCCTTTAGCTTGAAATCTTTTCTACTTGTCCGTAGGCTAGGTACAGCATGTGAAGTGGCAGTGCACGCTTCCTCAACAAGTGCTTTGCCAATATGCCTCAACCCTCATCTGAAAGGACCCACCTCTAGAGGTGAGGCAATTAGGTCTCCATGCTAATTCAGTTCTTGATCCCTCTGACATGGACAAGCATATTTATTAGTTGATAATTTTGATGGGTTTATGCAGAATTTCAAAGAGTACCATTTTGTTTGTTGCCAGTCCTGTTGTTGATCGTTAAGTGGCTTTATTTGTGCCCTTTTCAGGATCCTGAAGGGGAACATGCTCGGAGGGCACTACAGCGGGGAGGAGGACAGTTCCCAGCAGGACATGGACCTGATGCAGCACCTGGAATGATGAATTTACCACCTTCTATTCTCAATAATCCCAACATTCCTCCTGAGGTTATCAGTAATTTGCAAGCAGGCAGGCTTGGATCCACGATTTTTGTTGCCAATGTAAGCTTAAAACTGTATGTTATAACTTTAATGTTTGATCTTTCTAAGACGTCTTATACCTGTGTAGTTCAGTTTAATATAAAGAGTAGACTGGAAATTAGTTCACAATTAGTATATCCAATTGAAAATGTTGGACATGTGTTCAGATTTTGGACATGGAAAGATACATTAAACTCTCGAGACTGACATGCCCTTTTAATTACTGCACAGTCATTTGTTGATTCAAAAATATTTTATACATCTTTTCACTATCTATTTACAACTGCATTTCTTTTTTATTAAATATATTCTTTAGTTTATCTTGCTGGTAACTAACATAATAAAGTTCCAACAAATATAATGGTTTGAGTTCTTTATTAGCACAAAAAACTACTGTATTTATATGAGGTCTTGTGGAAGTACAGCTGCCTTTCTCAATGCTAGTATGTTAATTAAAGTAAAATACATGTACATAGAATAAATAGTTGACTTTTTGGACTGTGATGCAGTGTGTGTATATTACAAAATCACAACTATTTACAATTATCAAGCATTTTGTCAATGAAAAGTTAACAGCAATGCAGAAAATCTCTTCCAAATGTAATGGCAGAACAGAGATGTGCACTGAAATCTCTGATGTATTTCTGTGTTTAAGCTTGACTTCAAAGTTGGCTGGAAGAAACTGAAGGAGGTATTCAGCATTGCTGGAACTGTGAAGCGTGCAGACATCAAAGAAGATAAAGATGGCAAGAGTCGAGGAATGGGAACAGTTACCTTTGAACAAGCAATTGAAGCTGTTCAAGCAATATGTATCCTTGGTTTTGAAAAATAATTGATCAAATATTGATTAGTCTTTAATGGTTCTGACAGCGTAGTTTTGCAAATGGTGCTTATTTGCCTTGTAGCTACCATATAGGGACTAGAGTGTAATACTGTGCAGATTACATTTGTAATGACTGAATTTACTACTAAATTCTAAAAGTTCCTGATGATGTTGAACAAAATTAAAATATCTGGGAGTGTGACAGTTGTGAAACTAATGTACCTAACAGCTTGTATTGCATCTTCTGGCCCTTGAATTGGGTTTCTAAAGATAAGGTAGGGAAAGATAAGACTCACAGTAATTGTACAGAAATAAAATAAGTTATTCAATTGATTCTTCATAAGTAGTTAAATTGCCTTCGTAAGATTCCTTGACTTTGCATTTCTTCAGCTATGTTCAATGGGCAATTCCTGTTTGATAGACCCATGCATGTAAAAATGGTAAGGTGCTTTCATTTCTTTCTACTTTATATGTCTCTGCAAAACCTTGACAGGATCATAGCATAATATCCTTGTTTTTTATCAGGATGACAAATCAGTTCCTCATGAAGACTTCCGTGTTGTGGACAGCAAAAGCGCACAATTACCTCGTGAGTGCACGCTCGATATTCTACTCCTTGCACTTAATGTATGGGGATCCATGTTTTGGCACAATTTAGTAGTACTTTTGCTTACTGTGGTCTCTATGATACAGAGGAGGGTTTCTCTTCTGATCATACTTCTTTGTTTTTGAGGTGGTCTTGGTGGCATTGGTATGGGACTTGGACCAGGTGGACAGCCCATCAGTGCAACACAGCTGAGCATGGGTGGTGGAATGGGGAGCATGGGTCCAGGAGGTAAATCCATGTTCTTCATTTTTAAGTTGTACAGAGCTATAAGTTTAAAATTGTCATTTCTGTATTTGGAAGAATGACAGACTTTTAACAAAGCAAGCACTGTATAGTGTGCTTTTGAGATTTTAATTGTGTCTGAATTTTTAAAAATCCATTAGGATGTACTAAGTGTTGTTTATCTTTTTGATTTAAAGGTATGGGAATAGACGGCCCAGGATTTGGTGGAATGAGTAGAATGGGAGGCGGTACGTGCAATGAAGTTTTTTGCATTAAGTATTTCTTTAATACTGTATAGAAAACACTTCTCCTTATTTTATAGGACTTCCTGGATTTCGTGGAATGGAAGGAATGCCTAACATGGGAGGATTTGGAGTCAACCGAATGGGAGGTAGTTGAACACCGTTCCTGTACACTTATTAGTTTGCTAATATTTATTTATTAAAGCTCTCCATTTAGGGGTTGGTAATATAGATGAGTTCAAAGGAGGTAGTGAGTGGAGGTCTAGGAACTGGGAGGAGCGTTGAGTGTGTAATGGGTGCCTGTGACTTGTGTGTTAGACTCACTTCTATTTAAACAAGCAGCTCTGAAACAAGTGTTGTAGGAGCATCAACTTAGATGTAAATGACAGAATATTCCTGGGTTTTTGCTTTGTTCTCTACAGAAATGTTCCGTGGTGGAATGGGAGCAAACATGGAAAGAGAATTTGGTCGTGGTGACATGGCATTGAACCGTGGTTTTGGAGAGTCTTTTGGAAGGATGGGTATGGTAACTGTTAAATTTTCTGTGACATAGTATTGGAAGAGTTTTGCTAGAAGAAGAGGAGACCTGGTTTCATTTGGTCATCTTCTTCTGTCCCTTCTTCCCCAGTCATTACTGTAAGGATGTCATCTGAGTGTTCATTACAGCCACCACTTAAGGCAGAGGTTCAGGTGTGGAGGTAAAATAGAAACGGAATAACTATTTGAGGAAAGCATTTACCTTCATACTGTTTAATTTGTGGGGTATTAAATCTTTGGGATGTTGAAGTATGTGCTTCTGATAATCCTGAGCAAGCTGTCCATGTACAGCCTTTGTAACGTCCATGAGCCCGTTGTGCAAACGCATGCTGTAATATTGTTTTTACTGCAAATCAGGTAGCATTGGACAGGAGTGGTGAATTTTGGTACCCTCAGTTTTCATCCTGCCTTCTGAGCTCATACAGTTCAGAGTGGTATTTGTTGGCCTCTTCTGTGGCTGAGCCAGCATTATTTTGTTTATAGGTGATGTCTTGTTGACAGTGGGGTGCCCTCGAATGAGTTACTCCTCTATCTTCAGAGGCATGAAAGTGCTCAGTAGTAGAGCCTTCTTGCCCTTTGTTACGATGCTGTTACCTGGATGATTCAGAATCATTTCAGTTGGAAAAGATCACTGAGTCCAGCCTTTAACCCAACACTGCCAAGTCCACCAGTAAACCAGGTCACCAAGAGCCACGTGTACACGTCTTAAATCCCTTCAGAGATGGTGACTCCACCACTTCATTGGTCAGCTTGTTCGTATGATTGACAGCTCTTTCTGTGAAGCAATTTTTCCCAATATCCAATCTAAACCTCCCTGGTTTAACTTGAGGCTATTTTGTCTTGTTCTATTGCTTGTTACTCGGCAGAAGGGACTGACCCCCATGTCTCTGCAACCTCCTTTCAGGTAGTTACAGAGAGCAGAAAGGTGTCCTCCCTGAGTCTCCTTTTCTCCAGGTTGAACACCCCAGCTCCCTCAGCCATTCCTCATGAGGCTTGTACTCCAGAGCCTTGATCAGCTTTATCCTTTCCTGGACGCACTCCAGCACCTCGATGTCTTTCTTATTGTAACGGGCCCAAACCTGAACACGAAATGCACTGTAGGAAATGGCTTTTCTTCCTCCTCCCTGTTTCTTGTACTTCTCCATTCCCTTAATTCACCTCCTTGAAAGAGGAGAACTCCTAAGAGCATAAGGGTCATCTGGGCTAAAAGTTGATTGATTTATTTTTTAAAAAATTTTATTAGTTGAGGCAAGTCATAGCAAAGAGTAACTGTTCTGTGCTTCTCTTCAATACTGATAATTGTATGGAAGAGGTAAGAACGGAGTAAGCTTGTCCTTTGAACTCATCTTAATGCCTTGGAATGAATGTCTTAGAAATCAAGCGTATGCTTTCACTCTGGATACTTGCATAAACATCTGTTTCCTGAGTGAAAATGCAAGGCCACTTCAGTGATAAATGTTTCTGCAAATGATAGGCTTTTGAGTGTTCTGGTTACATGTTGGTTTTGAAATGCATGAACATGGCCACTGTGAGACTGTTGTGGGTGTCTTTCATTCAGTAGATCCAGCAAGCTTCAATTTACAATCTGTCAGTGATCTTACCATTTGAATAGTGTCCTGAGAACCAAGCTTAGAGATTCCCAGCTTAACCTTAAATAATGGAAGGAAATTGTAGAGACTTTTAAAGTTACTGTGTTTGATCAGGGAAGGCCCTAATGTACTCCTGTTACAATATTTAGGTTAATGGTATCTTAAAAAGAAATACTGTGAAGGCATTTGGTTTTAGTAACCTTGAAATCAAGGAAGGTGTCTTTGATTGGGCTATAGTAGCAGAGTGAAATTGAGGATGTTTGATTTGCAGCAGAATTGTTGACTTTTTATACTATGTAGCTCATATAAGACAAAGTCTTGAGTTTTGAGGTTGTTCTTCGCGACGTGGGAAATGGCTCAGTTTTACCATATTTGTGCTGCTGGCAGACTGTCAGAGGGGAGAAAAGCTAGAAAGAAATCAGAGTAGCTTAAATCCCATAGTAGAAAAGGAGGAGCTGATTTTACTTATTAGATGTTCCTATTTAGTTTGTATAATAAAGGCACACGTTAAAGTGCCCTATATAAAGATATTTCCAGGTAATGTTGAGATCAGTGCACTTCATTAGTGTGTGCTTTGTTTTTTTCATTAACTGGTGGTTTCAGTGTATGTCACTTCATTATTTTTCTCTGTTTAGGTGGTGCAATGATTGGTGTTTTTGCAGGAGGAATGGGAGCACCTAGCATGGGCCCAGTAAGATCTGGAATGAGTAGGTTAACTTGTTTCAATAGAACATAAATGCATAGGCAATGTAACAATATGGTGTACACCTACTTGTATCAGAGGGACTTGTTGTAGTGTAGTGTCTTGCCGTTGATGGAAGTAGAACTCTGTTGCATATGACAAGTCTAACAGTTTTCAAAGCTGTTTTGTTGAGGTAAAAGTTTAGAGGAAAACCAGCTAATACAGTCTTTCCCTTCATCTTAGATTTGGAATGGTTTCAACTTCTAGTTTGGAGGGAGAAGTGATTAAAGTAAACTTGTGTTTCAGAAAAAAGACAGGCAGAGATATTTGAGTAAACTTCATGAACCTGAACCTCAGTAATCTGTCATCGTTGAAGTAAAAATCAGCTTTGAATTTCAGATTATCACCCAGTTTAATTTTGTGCAAAGCTCTAATACTGAATTGTGTTGCAGCAATTGTCTGAGTTCTCAGGCTAGAGCAGATGAGAAGCTAAAATCTTGCTAGTGCCAATCTTAAAAGCCATACGGCTTAAAGAGAGGGTCCCTCATGAATCATCTTGATAGTTTTACTCTACAATAATTTTTAATTATGAATCCAGAAATATTACAGTATTTGAACGTTATTGCTCTTAGTTCTTTATATGAAATAAATTAATGTATTTTATTCCATGTATGTTCTTCTTATCTGGGCTCAAACCATGACACATAGGAAAGTTCATGCTCTTTACAGTACTTGCAGTAACTTCTGTTCTCGGCAAAAAAATGCCTTCTCTGGAAGATTTTGTAATTAAGTGTGGGTATTGACTGCATTAAGTAAAGCTGAATGTAAATGCAGGAAGCCAAATAAACAATAGTGTATCTAGTCAAATTACCAGTATCTTAGTATTGCCACAGGTATTTATTTGACCTTTTTGGTACAGGGTATCATATTTTTATTAATTAAACAAGACAGCCTTTAAATCTGAAGTCTTGTGTTCAACATTTTGCTATGTTAGATGGTATGACTCATAGCTTGATGCAGTTTGGTTTTACTTTTATTTTAGAAGTGACACTCTGTATCTTGTAATACTTTGTCTTAAAATACTAGCCATGCTACTTGATAAATCACTGTGCATGTATAAAAGCTATTGTTTATATTACAGCAGTTTTAATAAAGTTACTCTTCTCCTGACCCAAGAACTTTATTTTATACCAGATACTTGTGTGTTTATTACTAAAAGGAGATTTTATTTTATCCTTCATTTCTTTCTCTGTGTAGGTGGTGGAATGGGTGGTATGAACAATATGGCTGGAGGGATGGGAATGGATCGGATGGGTTCTGGTTTTGATCGAATGGGACCAGCCATGGGTGGAGGCCTGGACAGGAACATGGACATCGATCGAGGATTTGTGCCTGGCCCGATGGGAAGTGGCATGAGAGAGAGATTAGGCTCTAAAGGCAACCAGATATTTGTGAGAAATGTAAGCAATTAAATATATAGAAACCACAAGCTGATTTTGTGTGTATGTTTGATTATATGCTCTTTTTCTCATTGTAATATTTTGTTACCCATAATTCTTTTTTATTCTAGCTTCCTTTTGACTTGACCTGGCAGAAGCTGAAGGAGAAATTCAGTCAATGTGGTATGTATATGAACCTTACCCCTGCTCATCTCCATGGACTTCATGTGTTACGTGGTGTTTATTAGATAACAACACGAAGACTGACTCTGAAGAAGAGTCTGGCTAGCTTAATCTTTCTTATTTCACCCAGCTTTCTTGAGTTATATAAATAATTTTTAGGCTTGACAGAACACAAGACCAAGGTACAGTATGGGCTGTGTTGGCTCTAAGTGCTCCCTTGCTATAAACTTTAACCTATTCCATTAATAAAATTACTCTTGGAAATTTTTCTTTTTTTGACATATTCCCTGGCCAGTAAGAGTATATAATGTAGTGTTTCTTTTGAGATAAATACGTGCAGGAGCCTGGGTCTGTCCAGGTCATGCATTACTTCCAGAAATGGTGCTGCATCAAATCAGAGTTAGTAATTTTGCCAATGTAGCACTCAGGTAGGTTATTTATACAGGTAGATGATCCTGATTAGCATATTTGCAGGCTGTAATGTTCCCCTTTATCTTAAGAAATAACGGTTTGCTACAAATATTCAATAATTGTTCTTACCTAATTCAGAAAAGTTGGTCTTTTCACAGAAATAAGTGAGAAATAAAGCTTGGGTGTAGAAATACGTGACATGTTTTGAAAACACATTTTC
This sequence comes from Aphelocoma coerulescens, assembly GCF_041296385.1. NCBI lineage: Eukaryota > Metazoa > Chordata > Aves > Passeriformes > Corvidae > Aphelocoma > Aphelocoma coerulescens. The sequence continues at coordinate 2,335,133 of NC_091024.1, read as the reverse complement.
AGAACAGAGAGCTTTAACTGAATTACAGGATGACTTCTTATTTTGGATAGACAGAAAAGATAAATAATTTAAAACGTACTACTGATACATAAGGTAGTCATCATACAGCTGTTTACAGATTTGATATAAATTAGAATTCACAGTTCAACTATGAAAAATTGTAAGGTGTTGATGTTTTTTTTGTAGATGGAGGATATAGCACAATAGGTTCTTTCTTTTTTTAAGTCTCAGCCTCCTGGGCAACTTTCAGATAGTTCAGAATTTTTTTCTCATTATCTCTTTGTCAGCTAACAGACATAGTAATTATATTAAATTGCTTTTAAGAATTATAAGCAACAGATTGTATTCATGTCAGTATCGTAAGGAAATACAAAGACTCTGTCTCCCAGTGTTTGATTTCTTTCAGTGAAAGGCCAGTCTTACATGATATTTTAAAATAAAAGGCTTTGTATTTTAGGGAAAAGTTTTTTGTTCCTAGTGACATTCTGGGGCTCAGGAGGGGTGTGCTACAACTTACCATAAGCAAAAACTCATTAGCTTCAGGGAACTGAACATTCTCAGAGGTACCAAGACATCTTTATAAAAGTATTTCCTTGTGAGTTGAGTGTCCAGCCTCAAGGCAACTCAGCAGGAATTGAATAGTGCATGCTGCTTTTCTACCATTCCCAGCCTGGTAACTGTTGTTTTAAAGGCTTTAATTTTGTTCTGCAGCTTCTTAACAAAATTGTTTGATTGTGACTATTGCATGGTATGTTTTTGTGATGAATATGGTGGACTGGATTAAGCTACAGTTTAGTTAATCCCTGTCAATATTCCCACTTCTGTCAGTGTCTGTAAATGAAACACGAACCTTTCCCTGAGTCTTACAGGGCATTTTGTTTCAAACTTGAGGTCAAATACAGGCATACTTCATCTTATGCTGATGGAAAGGAAAGATTCAAGATAGTGGATCTGGATTTGGATTCTTTACTGCTGTTTTGTCCCATGTCACCTTGCCTGAATGAGTGAATGTACCATCAGTCTGAAAGTGCCAATTTCATATGTTCCCCTAGATTATACTTAAAAATGTTTTTTTATCACTTCTGAGTTCTTTAAGTTGTTAGTACACTGAGGAATTGAAATAACTGCTGTTTAACTTATTTATTCAGGTCATGTAATGTTTGCAGAAATAAAAATGGAGAATGGAAAATCAAAGGGCTGTGGAACAGTCAGATTTGACTCACCAGAATCTGCTGAAAAGGCCTGTAGGATAATGAACGGCATAAAAATCAGTGGCAGAGAAATTGATGTCCGCTTGGATCGCAATGCATAATTTAAAACTGTGTGTTCAGGAACATTCCTATGTCTGTTTAGCTTCTCTATCTTAGTAAGTCATTTTTAGTAACATTGTATGCTTACAAAAGCTGTAAAAAGGAACTTTTAAATCCCACCAGCCTTTAACAGTATAGTGTTTAATATACTGTGATACTTGTTAACTGAATCTTACTATGTTTGGTTTTTAAAGACAATTTGCCTGATTTTTGTTGTTTTTTTAGAGGCACTGAGCACCTGCAGGTCCCTATAGACTGTGGATGCTTTGGATGCTCAGTGCCTTTGGAAAATTAGGCCAAGTGTCTCTAGTCATTCAGTTTAAATGAATGGTTATACTGTTTTTAATAAAATAAGCCATTTTCTCTGTTAATCTCCAGATTGCATAGTGGGATTTATTTAGTGTTTTCTGATTTTTATTTTTCCCCTCCAGTGTGTATCAACCGTGTAATGTAAAAAGTAGATGTCTTTTTCAGAATTTTGGTTTTATATGTGTGTTGTAGTCATACTGTAATTCTTGACTCTAAAAGAAAGGGCTCCAATTAGGCTGTGATGTTTTTGTTCTACTTAATATTACTTTAATGACATGACTTAGTTCTGTATATAAGATTTAGAGCCCAATGGGAGTTTGGAGTTGTTGTTTTTTTTTTAAATTTTATTTTGACTAAATGAAGAAACTGATCTTTTTCTCCTGCTTTTATTTTTTTCATCAGCATAATCACTGATTAAAGCTAGTTACCACAGACCCTTGTAGGATTGTTTCCTATGATGCCAAGTTCATATAAAATTGATAATACAGTAAATACTAAGTACAGGACAAGACAAATTGTTCCCAATCTTTTATCTATTTTCCAGCCATTCAGGTGAACTGCCAGAAAAATAAAAACAACAGAACAGATAAGAGAAATGGCTGTGTATGTCAGACCATTGCTGTTCACTTCTATGGGTCCTGATGTATTTATGAAGGCAGATTTTATAAACCAGGGTATTCCCAAACAGAGCATATCAAATACATTGGATCCTACAATGTTAGACATAGCCATATCTCCATTTCCTGTAAAAGAAGAAATACAAATAAGTTGGCTTAATTGCATCACATGAAATTGCCAAACTGTTTTGGAGGAACAGACTGCCAGCCCTCAGTTTCTCACAGAGCACCCCTTTCAGATTTTGCATCAAAAGAACCATAGTCATGATTCAACAGAACATGGTTTTGGGTACCACAACCATAAAAAGTCTCCCTAAATCACCAGCGTCTGCACAGTTGCACTTAAAATTAAGCTAGACAGGCTACTATAAAGTCCAGTTATGTTTAAAATACCGAGACCTACAGTTGTGTTCTGCAGTAAAACTGTAATACTTGATCAACAACAAATAAACCAACGTAGAATACTTCTCTGAGATGCTCTGAGAAGTTTTTAAATGTCTGAGCCACAGCTTTTTCAGGTAAGCTATTTATTTATTTTTAGTAAACTTAAGCTCTAGAATCTGGAGCCCAAATTTTGAGGTTACTCCTTGAATTTATCAAAATAGAATTCTTTCTTTTCCTAGTACCTTTTAAACACATCCATTGGCATGAACCTAAATACTAAAATCTTTACCTTTTCGAGCCACCAGCACACTTGCAACTGTATCTGGTACACTTGTTCCTGCTGCGAGTAATGTGAGACCCATTACTGACTCTGGGATTCCCAGGGTTTCACCTGCAGTTGAGAAATAACAGTAGAAAATGCAAGTGTGGTTTTAGTTAGGTTTCATCCAGAGAAAGTGCTTTGGACTTTGTTTGCTGGAGAAAGAATCAGTAATCATACGGTAATTTTGAAGGGAATGTGTCAGCTAACTTGACTACATGTGAGGTGACTGAACCACAAAGCAGTTAAAGAGTAACAACAAAGAAATAGCCTTTCTTTGTTCTTCAAGTCTCCAGTGGTCAAGACAATAGCAATTACGATTTTTTTCTTACAGATAAATAGAAGTTTAAATATGTAACAAATTACTACTCTTCCCCCCCCCCCCTCAACTTCTAGAAAATACTGTAGTCTTTCTTAAGGTTGTGGGCATCTCCTTGTTAGTGTTCAAAAGTCTCATGAAGCAATAACTCTTAAAATTACCCTCTTCAATCCCCTCAGGGGCAGGGGAAAAAGCACATGAATTTTCTTGGGCAGGACAGTCATTAAGATACTATGAGAATACTGTCTCAATTATATGCCTTTACCATTTTACTCCAACTAGAAAGTGACTTGGAAGAATCAATGTGCAGAAATTTTTATATGACTTGTAAGTACAAGTAACCCCTTAGAAGTGTGAGTTCCTTTAGGTAAATACTCATTTAAATTTAAAAAAGTTTTAAACTGTTATTAGAAGGGCAGCTTATTTTTCCCTACTCTCTATTTTTCTTAGCCCCAAATGTCCTGTAACCATATTAATTTCTAACTTAAAAGACAGGGATTCTTCAAAACCGTTTTAGCAGTTGTACCATTCAGAAGCATCAATATGCTGAAGTATTTGATACCTCTAGTCAAGGTATGAATTAATTTTTCTTAAACTTGTTTGTTCACTAAAAAGTATCTTAGATTTCAGCAATAAAAAATATTGACTTCTTATTTGAAATATTTTGACACATTTAATAAGAGCAATTTTATTTAAATAAGAGGCAGTACTCTAAGCTAGGTCAGCAGTGCTTGTCTATTACTTACCAGCTTAGTCTAGAACAGCCCAGTAAATTTATGTTTGAAACTGTTGGTTTCAGAGGGACTAACATGATCCTGTTGCAGAATTTGTACTCCCTTTATCCTTCCATCACTCCTAATAGATTTGTAGGATGAGGGACCAACAAATCAGCTTTTATAAACCATTCAGGCTGGAAAATAATGGTTCAAACCAAGGTGAAATATGAATGAACCAGCCTTATGTACCCAACATTAGTTTCTAGCCCTCTGAAGGTTATAAGACAGAATATAAACTCAGGAGAATCTAATTTTTCTTTTTATTAGATAGATTTATCTTCTATTTAATGTGTAGGGGTTTATTTTTTTCTGGCAACTGACCATAAAGACAGAATAGTCTTATTTTTCTAGGCTTTAGTTAATTTTGTGTATCAGTAGCAATGTGTTGCTGTAAGTAGTCATTTTTTTTTGCCAGCAACAGAAAGGTGTACTAAGTTAGGTTTGTTCTTGACCATCCCAGTGTAGTCCCCAGCTATGATACCTTTGTGACATTCTGGTAGGCTGATTATGCAATGATAGAACCCTTTGAGTCAACCTTCATGAGAGCCTGGACTTGAATGTAATGTGTGTGTAACTTGTAGTGTTTTAACATGTTAATAGAATATAATTTACCTAGGAGTAGTGGGCCAGAGACCCCAGCACTACCTGTGATGACTCTTGAAAGTGAACTAATACACTATCTGAATCTCCACCATACCTTCTTTCATATGAATTAATGCTTTGTCTTGTAGAACAGCAATAATGTTGACTTGAATCCTGTTTCAAAGGCTTCTAGCATCCAGACAGTGAACCCTTGCTCTTTAGGTACAAGTGGAAAATTATTTGACCAAGGGGTTAACATGGTGGGTATAATATCCAGCGATCTACTAGTAATTTCTCAAAGGTTCACCAAATGTGTAGGTCTGTTTCTGCACTGAACAAGGAGTTGTTCATGTCTGAACTAGTAGAATGCTTGAGTAGGATTAGTAAGCTATAAGGTGAAAATGGCAAGCTTTGAAAAATTTCTGTAGTTTTAGTTTTGTTTTCTGCTTGTTCTTAAAATGGAAAACTGGATGTCTTTCAAGCTGACTGGAGAAACAATGAAGAGAGGAGCACTTTAATACCTCGAAGTACTTTTAGGAGAAGGTTTTTACATACAAGTCATTACCCCTTCTCTCACTTATATGCAGTCCTTTGACTGCTTCACTTTATGATGCAGATTTGTAAGAGGTCTACATGTACACACCCCAAGAATGTTTAATAAACACATCTGAGAAGCTTTTTGGCAGTTAATTTGATGCTGAATCTCTTACTATAATGTTCCTGAAGAACACAGGTGTAGAAATAACATATCCTTTCCAAAAACCTTGACCTCTAATTCCAGTCTTAATGGATTTCATGTTTGTCAGCCTTCAGCATGACAAGTTTATTGCTGTGTGTTTAATTGTTTTGCTTAATGAAGCAGTTTAATGAAACTCTCTGTTTTTAAAAATAGACTGGGTTTTTTTGTAGCTACATAAAGTTCTCATTCATGTGATGGTAAGCAGTGTGAAGCAGCTAAATTCTAAAGTGTTCCATTATTGGATAGAAGAGGGTGGCAAACTAAGCAGTCAAACATAAGTTTCTGTTGTTTTTCTTTGCTATGTTTTTTTACAGCACAGTCTGAGTTGCTAAACTGGCTGTTGCTTATGGAAAGGGAAACCTCACAGGGAAACCTCACAACTTTTTCAGTGATTCTTGACTGGTATAGCAAGGTTTATTAATTATTAATTAATTATTAATTAATATACTTTAGGTACCTACCTGCTATTGTTACCATCCATACAAGAACATAAGTTATTGCAGAAATCCATGCTGCTGAAATTAAAAATGTCACCATGAACCAGTTCCTCCAAAACTGTCTTCTGCAGTCTGGTATAGTTAAATAGAGTAGTGTAATAATAGGAAGGGATAACACCCACAAAATTCTCTTCATATCTGCTTCAGGCATGGTGAAGACATTTGGATGATCTGTTGAAGAAAAAGTAACTTTTAAATTGTAGTATTGAGTTTGAATCCATAGCATACAGTATATTACTGTCCTCTACTTGTGAGAATACTGAAAAAAGGTGAAAAATACTACTTCCTCAAGTTTCAGCTGTAGTATTACTCTGTACCTACATCTCTCTGGACAAAATTCTGAAATCAAGTTACTTCTGGGGAGACTCTGCTTGTACACAAGAAAAACATTTTTTCGCAATGAGAATAATCACCAGTAGAATAATCTCCCCAGGAAGTGGTGGATTCCCCAATGCTGGACACTTCTAAGATTCAGCTGAACAGGTGCTGGCCCATCTGGGACCATGCTTTTGCCAGGGAAGGTTGGACCAGATGATCCTTGAGATTCCCTTCCAACCTAGTATTCTATGAGTAAAATGTTCACCAGTAAGAGAGCTAATGTGGATAAAAATGAATTTCTTTATAAAGGTTTACCCATAACATTTACCAAGAGTAAGTACCAACTGCTGTTTTTTGCCTAAGAAGAAGCATGACCTGTGGCCACATCACAGCTATCCCTTTACTTCTGATATCATGCCTGTTTTGGGCTATGAACCTGCCACTGTCATAAGAAAACTGTGTATATTAGTACAGTACTGGCGTGGCTTTCAGGTGATAGTGCATTTTACAAGCAGTGTTGCTGAGAAGTTTCAAATATACATAGCAAAGACTGAAGTTCTAATACAACACAAAGTCTTGCATTCCTCTAGCAGCTAACTTCATATGAAAACCACCACTCTGACTTTGCTGAAGGTTATATTCCAGGTTAGAATAATGATCTACTTAAATACTAGGCTGGAGTTCTTTTGTGAGCAAAATCTTAATGCTATCTCAGAGTCTGCTCTTGATCAGAGTAGATGCAGACAGGCATGTGGAGTGCTAGAGACAGCTGTAATAATACTTATACCTTCAGAGATTTCATCGAGCCCGTGTAAGCTCGTTGAAAGTTGAGAGTAGTCCAGCTCATCTTGAAAAATTCCACTGTCTGTTCTTGACTGCTGACGAATTAGAGGCCCACTCTCTTCCCTCCATCCAACCAGTGGCTGCTGCTCCGTGTTCTCTTCCACAGCTTTTGTAAAACATGTACAGCAGGGACTGAACTTTTTCATGAGGTATTGGTTGATTTTAATGTCAAAACATAGTACCAGAACATAACACCCATATATCAGTAATAGGGATGCACTTTCATACCTAGAATGAAAAATAAGTTTTATGTAACATGTAGTATAAAAGAACCCAATGGTTGGCATAAGGAGAGAGAGAGAAAATTTGCATGAGTAGCAAAAGGAGAACACACAAAAGCATCTATTTGCAATTGTATGGCTAATGTCATGGAAGTTTGTGAGTGTCCCCATGTCTTTCAGCAGTTTAACTCCCCTCCCCTGCAGAATCTTGTCTGTGTATTGTATAGCTGCATGTTTTTCAGGGGATCTTATTGATTGAACGTTTTCCTGATGTTTGCAAAATTGAGTCTTCATGTCCTGCTTAAATTATAAACTTCAAGAGACTTAATGCTGGACCTGACTGTCTTGTTGAGATAACAGGAGTTTCAGTGTTGATGGAAGAGTTAAAACATGAGATACTCATGATCTCCTTCTGGCAGACAAGTGTTTTTCTGAGCAATGCTGCTATGAAAGGAAAGGCTCAAAAGGAGTAAATGCTGAACACTAATTGCTATGCCAGAACAGTTGTGATAGAAATTGTGAAGTCTGTACAGACAAACCTATGCAGATCAAACTTCATAAATATGCAGAGTTTGAATGTTTAGGTAATAATCTTTACAAGCATTGTGACTTTTTAAGTTTTTTACAGCCAACAGGATGTTTATTTCTGTTAGTGAATGGCAGTTCAGGCTACTTGAAGTTTGGGGCTTGGGGATTTTCGTTTGTTTTGAAAAACAGTCTCACAAATCTCCAGTCAACATGAATTCAACACTACTTGTGCTCTTACCAGTAAATTCTGTTGTCAGATATCATCGCAAGGACCGCTGCTGCACTGATGGTGTAGGCCAGACAGTCTCTGAACAGCGGCCAACAGGATAGCCTCGAAACCTGCAGATCAGTCATGTACTTTTCTTAAACCTCTCTGTAATACTTTCACTAAGTGCTGTAAATGCTGCATCAATATGTTGTTTCTATATTATGTAAAAATTAAAGATTCTTAGGAATGACTTAAGTATGATATTTAACAAGTTAGTGTTTTTAAAAACTTTCATAGCAAGTTATCTTAAAACTGATTACATGCTGGTTTTGCTACTAAATAATAAACTTGGCAGTTGTCATAGTAAGTCTCTCTTGGCTTTTGTTGGCAAATGAGAAAGGATAACTATTTGGGTCTTAGGAGCAGAACTACCAAAGTTGATACATACCACACTGGAAAACAGCCCACAAGCTGCAGAAATACCAAGAAGATTATATATTGCTGATCCAAGGATGGTGCTGACGCCGATATCTCCCTTTGTCACAAAAGCTCCTATAAGGAAAATTACTCTCTGGTATGGTTCTGTTTGGCATACAAGGAAAAGAATTCTAAATTACAAGGAGTCAAAACACATCTCTTACCTAGAAAAGCAGTGACAAGCTCTGGAGCAGAGCTTCCAGCAGCCATAAAAGTTGCTCCAGCAACATCCTGTGAGAGGCCAAGGCCTGAGGATAGAGCAAAAAGAATTGCTTAAAAAAATTGATACTTCAGTAGTCTGTACCCTTTACTTGCATTAGTACATAATCTTAGATACTACTATAGTTTAATAGAATAAACTTTATTTTCATACAGTCAATGCATTTTTTTGAGATTCATAAAATAATGAAATTAGCCTGATCTATTGGGCTAGTTTATTTCTAACTTCATTACAGAAATTAGTTTAAGTCTCTTGTAAAATCAGCATTTGTATGCAGGATTTAACTATGTTTCATATGGGTAATAATTGTGGGGAAATTCCATGGACTGTAGTGTGATATTGTTACATGATCCATATCAAGTCTACTGATCTTCCAGGGAAATCTATACTACTGTGTCTCCACATACCAGAAACACTAATTAAATTCAAATCAGTGCTGTGATCTTAAAAATCAAATTTTCATTTTGTATGGACAGTATAAGAGCCTGTGTCTTGCTTCAGAGAAATGAGATTTTTGTTCTGGCAAGTTGACTTTTCCTGAAATGTGACTAATTCTGTGGCTCAAGTCTTGCACACAAAGAACAGGGACGTATGACTGACCATGGTAAAAGTCTGACAAATGCTTATTTATCATCAATAAACAAAACACCAGCTCTTATGGCAGTGTTTAAGCTTACATTTTCTGTAAGTATTCTGATTTGGAGAGTGTTTTCCAGTTCAGGGATGAGTTTCCCTAGGGAATTTTGTTAATTCTTGGCATTGAAAAGCTAAACTCCCTGCCAAGACCATGTCTTTACTTCAGTGGTCTGCTGAAGCCAGGGGAATTGTTGCAGGTTGATTGGGTTTCTTAAAACCATAGAATTCCTGTCCCTCCTGTGTCATACCTTTAATAAGTTAGCAGTAGCTCATCCTGATACTTGTTCACTACTTTCAAAGAAAAACAAACTCTAGGAAGAGTTTTGGTTTCTTGTTTTGGTTCCACACACCACCATCCCTCCTATTTTATTTCTTTAGCAGTTACCTCGACATAATACTGTGCAACCTAAATTGTCAGTTTAGTTAATATTGAGGATTCTTAAAGATTTTCCTCCAGACAGAAAGAAAGCAAATATTAAATGAATACCTGTGCAGTGTAATCAGAGTAGGGTTTTTTTTCAATAAAATATTGATACTGTGTATCAAATTAAATATTGTATGGACACATCCGTGCATGGAAAATGAAACTTGTTCAGTTTTCTTTCAGAACACTTTAACTTTGAAGCTTTTTAAAAGAGAATGTTTTATGCCAAACTGCTCAGTTTTACAGGAAAAAGATCAGGATGTCACTTACATTCACTGATGATCTCTAGGGAAGGTAGGAAGTAATCATCGCACACAATGGACACGGCCAGAAACATGTACAGTATAATTATGAAGTAGATAACGATTCCTCCATCCTTCCTCTCCTGCGGCGTGAAAAATCCTTCAGGAAACTCCGATAAAGACGAGAGGACGCAACGCGTCCCATTTTCTGAAAATTAAGTGCGAAAGTGTTACACATCCTGTCACCTTTCCTTTCCTCAGGCCGCGGGACGTCCGCGGACTCGAGCTCCGGTGCACTTCCCTCTCTAGCGCAGCAAGGACCGCTGCAGCGATGCCACCAGAGCCACGCACACCTGCGGCGGAGCAGAGCCGCCCGCGGGACGGGCCGTGCAGCGCTCGAGCCCGGTGCCCGCCCGGTGTCCCCCCGTACCCTCAGTCCCCTCCCGGTGTCCCCCCGTACCCTCAGTCCCCTCACGGTCCCCCCGTACCCGCGGGGCCCCCGCCGCGCTGCGCCCGCGCTCCCCAGGCCGCGAGCGCCGCCAGCAGCACCAACGCCGCGCGCCGCCGCGCGCCCGCCCGCATCGCCCGGCCCGCGCGAGCGCCTCTGAGCGCGGGCGGCGGCGCTGGGCGCCAGGGTCACGTGGGGCCGCGCCCCCCCTCCGCCCTCAGGGTCCCGCCCCCGCTCCGCCGCCCCCCTCAGGGGCCCGCCCTCGCAGGGCTCCCGCCGCCCCCCTCAGGGGTCCCGCCGCCCCCCTCAGGGGTCCCATCGCCCCCTCAGAGCTCCCACCGCCCCCTCAGGGGCCCGCCCTCGCAGGGCTCCCGCCGCCCCCCTCAGGGGTCCCATCGCCCCCTCAGGGGTCCCGCCGCCCCCCTCAGGGGTCCCGCCGTCCCGCTCAGGGGTCCCGCCGCCCCCCTCAGCGGCCCCGCCGCCCCCCTCAGGGGTCCCATCGCCCCCCTCAGCGGCCCCGCCGCCCCCCTCAGGGTCCCGCCCCCGCAGGGGTCCCGCCGCCCCGCTCGAATTCCGCCTCCCTCCTCAAACTCCGCCGCCCCTCTCAGCGGTCCCGCCCGCAGGGAGCCGTGCTCCGGCCCTCGCCCCATCCTGCCTTGTGTTTGGGGGAGAGCGAAGGTTTTGGCCACGGCGAGTTCGGTCTTGGTGCAAGGTGCTGAGCGCAATACCCAAGTGCTCTGTGGTGTCTCCGGAGGTAGAAGGTGAATTTAAGCTTACTCCGCAGTACCTTTTTACTGCTGTGACAATTTCTGTTTATTCCCACCGGTTCCCAGGATTCCTGTGCCGGGCTGTGGGAGCACTGGGCTCGCCCTTGGCCGGGGCACATGGCCATGCCATTTACGTGAATGGTTTGTAAGAGCAAAGCTGACCCGCACACAGCTCCTCCCTTCGGACCAGTTCACTGAACTCCTTTGTCTGGTGACCTTTCCACAATGAAGTCATGTGTATAACCGAAGATTAAAGAGTAAAATACAGTCTTTAAGCTTTGTAAAGTCATCACCCCTGCCCCTTCCCCAGTCGCTCGTTTCTCAGGAAGAGAGTTGCGTTTCCCTTCTATCACTTGCAGACATGTCTCCAGAAACATTTGCAACCCTGTGATGCCAAATGGAGTTTTGGGGTGCCTTTTTTATTACTTGTTGTTTGTGAGGTGCAGGCCTGCTGCTCACATTTGTGAGCAAGAAGTGCAAATGGGAACGTATTGTTTTGCTTCATTACATCTAATCCCCCTAAACTCCTCTTGTTCCTTGCATCCATGGTGTTTGGCTAGTATGTGATCAACCCCTCTCTAGGATACAGGAAATAAGGTGAAAAAGTGGATATTTTCCTTCTATATTGAATCAAACATAATCATACAGCCACTTTTACAGTATGAACAATGAGAAAAATTGTCTGGAACAACAAATTCTGCAGCAATTGCTGTTGCCCATTTCTAATCCCTCTGTGGCCCAGAATGCTTTTTACTAGAGCAAGAATGATTTTAATAGTCAAGATTTTTAGGGGTGACAAGTAACTTTCACAAATGAGTTCTGTGTGCCCTCTGACAATTGGACTGCAGCAGAGAATGTGCTGCTTCTCCTGCTTTACAGGAAAAAATAAATAATTTATGTCTGGAAAGATTTAAGGATTTCCTTCCGAATCCCACTTTCCACCAGAGAAAACAGTACAAAATTCCCTGTCTAAATTACTGGTGGCTCTTTCCTTACATAGGTGAGCAGAAAGGGTTTTGTTATCAAGGTAGTGGCTTCCTTGCCGCTGCTTCTCTTCCTTGAAACTTATCATTGATCTACTCTTAAAACTCCAGCTCAGTTTTCTAATATCAGCTGCTTCATTTCAAATTAGGTATTTTTTGCTGGTGCGTTTTTTTTTTAAATTGCTTTAAAGTACTTATAAGCCTGCTGTTCTGACGGGAACGAGCTCTCTGGTACAGCAACATGCTCGCTGCGTGGTTAGGAAAGCTCAGTCATGTGATTTCAGGATTGGAAGGTTTTGCTCTGCTCTGCTTTTGCTCTGTGTTCCAGCTCTAATTCCTTTCTATAGGCACCCCTTCTCCATGCATAGCTGAAGCAAAGCCAGAGCTTTGATTTTACTGAAGGCTTAAGTCCACTTAGTTTGCTGAGAAATCACTGAGTGAGGGTGCTGCGCTCACACCTTCCTTGCCAAGAACACCCCTGGAGAGAGCAACGAACAGAAAAAAAAAACCCCGGTCTCCCAGCATGAGGAACCACGCGCTGCCTGTCTGCATGCTTGACCCAGCACAGAAACACGGGAGGCCAGAGGAGGCTTTGGCCTCAGCACTGCTGGCTGCCAGGTCTGAGCTATTGCACTGTGAGAGAGCATTCTGTGAAGCTGAGGTCGGTCAAATATTAGTGCAGATTTAATCCGTGCTGCTGCATGTTTTGGCTGCTATTAAGGTAAAGGTCTACTCTCTGGTAGTAAAAATAATAGATAAATTTTTCCGAGCTTCTGAAGGAGAGAGGTAGGTGACTATTTGCTAGTCAGATTGCTAACACTAATGCTCCACCAGGACGTGCTGAAAGGCTGCTATGGCTGCCTGAGCACAGCCCTCAGAAAGGGTAAGGGAGCATCAAACTACAGCAGCTGTAGCTCCTTTCCCAGTGATCATAATCCGGTGTGAACCGGCTACAATACATCTGAATGTCCCACACAGCTGAGCGCAGGGAGTTGGTTTGCTGCCCAGCAAAACAAAAGGAGGTTGGGCTGTCTAGAGGTGTGGCTCCAGCTGTGTGCAATTTAGGGGGCAGGTGGGAGAGAAAATGTTAATTGGGATCAGCAGTTGTATCTCCACAAAACAGGTACTCATTGTCTTGTGAGGAGAGTAGCACTTCAGTACAAGATCAAGGAGTTTTTCTACAAGCAGTGAGTTTGCTTAGGATTGTTTGAAGGTTTTTTTCCTTCTACTTTTTTCACAGTTTGAGCAGATAGAACATGGATAGTGAGGAAGAAAAGCAGGTGAGTTTATCAGAACTTAAGGGGAGTGTTAGTCCTTGTTGGTAGGATTCAGTCTTTAGGTAAAAAAGATTTGGGGATGGCATGATGAATTCATGACTAGCTTAACAATAAAAAAATATTACTGTGTGGTGTGGGGGTCCAGTCCTTTTGGGAGAAGGAAAGGCTGGTGTAGATTCTTGTAAAGAATATGTGGTTAACTTAGGTATCGTGATCGTACTTGTGCAAGAATCCTGAGTTTCTCCTTCCTTAATTATAAACACATTTCCAATCTTCTGTATAACTCAAGCTTCAACCTACTGTTTTAATCACAGATCAGTGTCTATACCATCCTTTCCTAGTGGTTTTGGGATTTGTTTGTGGGGTTTTTTTTTTGATAGAGGTCTATATAAAAATCTCCTGGTCTGGGTTTGGATGAGGGTGTTCAGACAGCCCTAGGGCTGATTTGAGGGTAGCTTGGTGTTAGCTGTACCTCAGTGTTATGGCTCCTGCCCCAGGATGTAGAGCCTGTGCATGGCTGTGCTTTTCTTGTGTGACAATCTGTGTATGTACACACCACTTATGCTCCCAGTCACAAGGCCTAATATGCTGGGACACAGAATAATTGAAGATGTTTTCATCCTCAAAAAACATACCCCAAACCCCAATGTTGTTGCGATAATCTGGTGTTATCCCTCTTTGGCAGAAAAGAAGTTCCTGGATGAAAAAGGCACTGACTGCCTGGCCTATCGCTGTGATGGGAGGCTGCACTAGGGCTGTTCAGAAGGTCAGTTCCCACTCCTTCTCTTCTGTTTGTGCAGCTCCTGTGGCTTCTTTGGAGTGCAAAATGGTGGCCTTTAAAAGAGCTGATAGAATAAATTCTCTTACCCTGATGTGCTCAGATACCACCCTAAGGTGATGAGATAAATACTTCACTGTTGCAAAGTTAAAATGAGTCTCTTCAGTGTAACTCCATTATTCTTCATTTAAAAGATAAATATGCCGTCATTGTCAGATCAGATATTCCCCTTTGTCAGCATTTCATGGCTTGCTTCCTGGATCTAGATAGATTGATGATAGCTGTTTAATATTCTTTCTTTCATAACCAGCAATTTGAGAGTTGCCAACTCTCATGATGGCTGCTGTTTTTCTTAAAGCATCAGCTTGATGTACGTTAGCCGCACAAGAATCAGAGCTTGCTTTCTCTTTTGTTCAAATAAATAGTTGTAAAGAAAGCTTGAAAATGGCAATCTGAGCATCTAATGCTGGAGGCAAATAAGCATGTGACAATATTATTTTCAAGCTAATCTCATGACTTGAGGAAGGGGTGATAGGTTCATTCATGGCTTTAGAACAATGTTGAAGGGAAGGATTTGACTTCTTACCCTTAGCTCCAAGAGCCAAATGCTCTTGCTGGGAATATCTCTGAAGATCCCTGGAAGATACAAATCAGCTGCAATCCCTGGTTTCCTGATATCCAGGAAAGCTGCTGAGCTGTGGAATGGTTTGTGGTAGCTGGTGCAGGCTGGTGTGAGTCAGATCTATTCTAGGTCTCTTGGCCTTTGTGTTCTGACCTTGCACGTGTGACGAATAGTTTTTGTTGACTCTAAGCTGTGAAGTTGTGAACAGTGTACGTATTTAAGTGGTCCATAATTAGACTTCAGTGTTAATGTACATGCGAGCTAAATGCAGGAAGCTTCCAGCTTTTCGGAAGTGCTGTCTGCCTTCAGAAGAATTTCAGTCACCAGAAGTGAGCAACATGGTTATTTTGGGCATGTGGTCCATGCAAGCATTCAGATGACATAGTCAAGGGGAGGATGGGGAGCTGTTGAGACTGCTCTTCTGTGGGGATTTCAAGTTATGGAATATTTTTCATGTAAGCTGTGGAGTACAGTCATCACCTGTGACAGTGTGGATCATAGCCAGGTAAAGGTGTATCTTATGGGTACACAACGTCAAAAAAGCTAAAAACTCCTTAGCAGAGCATTTTTGCTTGGTTGTTCTCAAGTGAATTCAAGTTCAAGAAAATGCCTGCTTAAAGGAGAGTGTACTATTTTTAGTTGAAGAAAATCAAATCTGTTCATTTATGTGCCTGGGGATTTCTATTTTCCCAGCAATTCATGTGTACAAAATTGTACCTCCCATCTTGAGACCTCTGTCACTTCATCTGCTGTCTCTGTGGTAAAGTTCTACAGTAGTTCTCATGGTCTTAGCTTGCTCACCAGGTGGTTTGATCACCTCTTCGGGACATGGAAGGAATCTCTCAAACTGAAAATGAATCGTGTCTCAGATTAAATGTTTTTGAATTTTAAGTTAGTAGAGAATTTCTCCAGTACAGTTTGAGTGCTCCTCCATGTTAACTGCTTTCCTTTGATTAGAAGTTCTCATTAAGGCAATTGGAATGTATTGTAAATGTCTATGTTTGTGGTATCATGAAATTGAATGTCTGATGGTGGTTAACTAGATTGATCAAAACAGAAAATCTTGCCACAAAGGCTTGCTATACTCATATATAAATACCTGCATATACCAAGAGAGCAGGGCTATTGCTAGCCAGGAATAATGCTGTAGAGAAGCTTCTTGGTATAGTTCTTGTTTTGTATCTCAGTAGTGCCTTCAGAATATCTTCAGGCTATGAAGCTCAAAAGATTGTACACAGTCTATAAAGACTGCAAATAGAGCCAGCATGCTTCAAGCACCTAAGTCAGGTGTTTGAATGCAGGATGGCCAAAGAATGGAGCACAACGTTGAGGCTTGTGAGGGGTGTCATATGGATAACAGTGATAGTGCACCATGATCACTTCAGGTTGCTCTGTTCCATTCCTCCAGGAATTTATGAATAGACCAAATACACATCCTCTTCTATTTCTACACTTTTATGTCAAGGGGTCAGGTAAATACACCACAAAACATAAATGGGAGTAGATACTGGCAATGAGTGAGTTATGTATTTCTTTGCTAACACCTTGGGTGGGCTTTTTCTTGGTAGATGTTTTTTTTTCCTCCCCCTTCTCAACTATTCAAAGTCTTGTTTCTGTAGACAAAAGAGAAACGGAGCAGAAAACTGCTTCATTGCCTGCAATTTCTAAGCTTGTCTTTTCTGCCAGTTTTGTGCACCCGAAGAGTTCTGGTCTCTCAGTGACTGGTGCTTCCACTTGCTTTCTTTCCTCTTCCTGTTGACACAAACACTTCAACCAATTGGTGTCCTTGTACATACACTGGAGTATAAGCTTGTCTTTTCCACTCTTTGAAGCCTATGTTTGCTATGACTTTTTGTACTTCAGTTCTTGCTCTGGCTGTCTTGAGGCCTGTCTGCAGCTGCTGCCTGCTGTCCTTTCAGTGTACCTCTCCTGAAGCATTTTGGAGAGCAAGATGTGTGTTGAAGGCTGTGTGTCACAGCCTCTGCAGTCTCAGTGCATTTGCTGGGTTTGTTGAAGTTTTGCTGTTGTTCCTTGCATTGCTAATGAAACAATCTAGCTACTCTGGCAACTTTCAGCTGACCTTGAATTTGGAAGTACTTAGGAATTTATATTATACATAAATAAAATGGAAATTATTATTCTTATGATTAAAATATTATTCTTATCGTTATTGCCTGCAAGTTCTGTAATCTCAGTGATGTCTCAGGAGATAAAACAAACTCTTGGTACATAAGTGTCTATATAAACAACATCAAATCTCGTTTTCTCCAGTGCGATTGCTTCTTTTCATGTATTCCTATAACTGAACAAGCATTAGAAAAATAATTATTGTTGACATATTAGAAAAAGGACACATTTAATTCTATCTTATATACTACCAAGTTGTTTCACCAGATAACATCAGCATGTACTAACCTTATTTAAAATGTAATAAATGTTGTTGATTTGAGGGTGTTTCTCTGTTTCAGAAATGGATTGCTACAAGGCAGTGTTTGCAAAATTCTACTTGTGTGTGTTGGGTTATGTTACTGTGTATCAGTCTAGAGGAGACTTCTTTCATTTTAAAGCATCTTCAGTTTTTGGTGCAGTAACTGTGATGCTAAACCTTTGTCACTTTGTGCATATTGTGAGATGTTCCTGTAAATTCTTTCTTCCTCCCTTCACTCCTGTGCAGCCTTAGGGGTGAGGGCAGCTGGGAAAAAAATCAGCTTGGTTGCTTTTTGGCTGTGCTTTTGCTGAGGAGGAGAAAATAAGAGAGGAGAACAGTTTTCTCAGGAGCTGGGGCAGAGGCCTTTGTTGCATCCTGCCTAGACAGTGAAGCATAAGCCTGTTGAGTATTCTGCAGTGAAGGGGGGGTGTGTGGGGCAACAACTGAAGAGAACAACCTTCTGGTAAAACTTAAATGTGCCAGGGCTGTGTGCCAAAAAATGGTCTAGATAGATAGCTCTGTGAACCTGGAGTTTATGAAAACTGGCTGAAATTCAGCTGGAACTTCTTGGTAAATTAGTTCTCCTGGTTTATATTTTGGGTAGAGCTCATGTAAATTGTATCCAGACTAATATACAAGTTCCACGTGTGTGCAGATGCCTGCCTTTCCTCTGGAAATGCTGAAAGCTTTACAGGGGGACAAAGGAACAAAATAAATTCTGTGCTTCTGCAGAGGAGATGACAGAGCTATTACTGCTCAAACTGAGCAGTGCAGGCAACTAAGGGATAAAATTATTGCAGTCTCTGAGAGTGGGTCTCTTTAGAGAGCTTTGGTGCAGCCACCCACTTCCTCATGAGATATCACCAGAAATGCAGTTTGTGTTTTTTCAAAGGACTGAGTGTCTCTAAAGCTGACATAAACTTCTGCTGAGTTACTATTGATTCCTCCACAATGCTAACTTTAATAAGCTCCACTGTAAAATGGAGAATATTTAAATCCTCACACATGTAATAGTAATTCTGTCATTGCTGTATATGCTGGAACATAATGTTTTTAATATTCTAAGGCAGCTTTTAAGTTTCTATCAGACCTTAAGAAAATGAACATATTGATGCCTTAATTGCTAGCGCAGAATATATAGATAATACTGTATCTTTCACAAGAATCGTGTTCTGCTGACAGAAGAACTGATGTGATAGAGCTGAAACTTTTTCCCTCAGGATACAACAATTATTACATCCTTCTGTTGCTAAAACTGGATTCTCATATACTCACAGATCATGAAATCTATAAGCTTCTAGCTTATGCATCTGTTCCCTGGCCACTAGAAACGTCATTTCATTGCAGTGATTTGTCACTAATAAACATAATCAACAATCATAGAAACAATGTGCACAGTATATGTAAGTTTACATAAATTCTTTCATTTTCCTTGAAAGCAGAGAATGGAAATGGCAGCCAGGTCTCCAGCTGGCATTCTCTTTCTGCTGTCCAAGAAAGCTGTTTCAGTACTGACTAGTTTACTGATAATAATTTTATTTACAAACAACTATGACTTGCCTTTTCCTGGATCATTTTTGGGTGTTCCTATCCATTGCCAAAGATTTCTCAGCTAGAGTTTGCCTGAATGGATAGCTGATTTAGCATAACAGGCTGAAAGTCACCAGCTGGGATTAAAAACTGGTGGGGATATAAGCAAATCAGCTAGAAATTGAATAGGTACTCTGTTAATAACTACTGGGTGAATCCAGTGGATCTACTTTCAGATGCTTTGACTCTTATCTGTTATGCCCACCCCTGACTCTTTTCACTCTCAATTTGAATGAGAACAGCTGGCTCAGAGGTTGTAATAAATGTTGAACTACTATTTTCCTTTCTCAAGTCTGTTGCTGCTGGATTTCACCTGCCACACTGAGAAATTTGTAGTTCAATGGACTGTTTTTTCTCCAAGATGTTTTCCCATTTATTTGACGAGGAGCAGTCATGAGAGCTTCAGCTTTGTGAACTGTCTCCACACTTTCCCCAGCAGCTGGAAATACATCTTAACTTTTTAATGTTTGAAGAGCTTGGGCTGGGCTAAGACCATGTGAAACTTCTCATTTTAATTTTCTGTAATTTTATGCCCACTGAAGCCAAGGCAAAACCACTTGGAATCAAGAAAAGGCTTTAGGTGGGTTCTTGGATTTTCCTGTGAACTGGTCTTGCAACCAGAACTGGTAATCATCTAGTTAGGGGAAACTTGATTTTCCTTTTTTAAAAAATTCTGTATGATGCTTATTTTGATTCTGTGGGGGAAGGATGTATTTATGTCCTGTCTAATGAGCGGATGCTCTTGGTAAGATACCTAGCACAATCTCTAACCTTCAAGACAGGACAAATAATTGGCAATAGAGGACTCAAGGCTTTTAAAATCTCTTCTTGAAAGCATTTTCTTGCAAGTGCTTTCTGATTTAAATATTCTTTCAATTTTACAGAAGCAATAAAGAAAACTATGCAAACATAAACAGATTTTTAAAATGCTCAATTTAATCATCCCCGAGATATTGAATACTGAATCTGCTTAATGGGATTTTCTGCTGTCCAAGAATTTGAAAATGTTATACGCTCCAGTCGGGTTCCAAATTGCAGGTGTTTGACCTCTGGATGCTCAAGAGTATCCTCAGCTTTCCCCCTGCTGCTCTGAAATAGGTCCTGCTATGGCTGCTAGCCTCACAGAGTGTCTTGGGTACTCTAAGGTTCCATTTCTGATGAAGATAACTAGTGTTTCAGCAACTGAGTTGAGCATTTAAACTCTTCTCATTATTTGAGATGTTCTGATTTTTTTTTCTTTTCTAAATCATCTGTTTCTACTCTCCACCCTGTTTGAAGCAAAACAACACTGTGGACAGGACCTCGTTTGCAGCAAAAAATTGTTCTTGTGAGCTGTTAGCATCTGTTAGAGCCATGAGCCCATTTCTGTGCAAATCAGCTTACTGCTGTGAAGTTGTGCCAATTCTGACCAAACCACAAAGGGATTTATAAAATATTCTAAAAGGTTTCAGTGAATTCCTACATCCCTCTTTACCATGCTCCCAAGTTCTAAATGTTAAAAGCCAGCCACAGGTCAGATCCAGTAGCTCTAAACTATTTTGGCAGTGCTCTTGGAGCAGATGTAGAGCTTAGGAAGAGAGAGTACAGTTGCAAACTTGCACAAGCAAAAATGTTCTTGCTTTTGACTTCCAGCACAGCTTAGAACACTCCCCTCTCTCTCCCCACTCCCACCTCCCCCACTTTGTTAAAGCTCTGCATTTGGGAGTATTACAAATTTTTCTGGCTGAACTAAAAAAACCCCAGAAATCTGCCTGTGCCTGCACCCAAATCTGGGACCAAGCAGACTGTGACTCTTGGCTGATGGAAATACAAATCCCAGTGTCTGGAAAATCCAGATCTAAATGCAGCCCTAAAGACCTATCAGTGCAGGATCCATAGCATTGGAGTGCTCTGGGGGGAGGGAGAAAAAAATTCCAAAGCTGCTAAAAACGAATGGAAAATACTGTGGAAGGAATTTTAAAAACCTCAGACAATACTCTTACTAAGGTATTTCCTGAACCTACAGTGAAACAAAATAGTTTAAAGCTTAGTCTGTCAGCCTTCTTGTGCTGGCAGGACTGTGAAGACAGCAAAGTAAATCCATATGCTTAGAACCTGTAAGGAAAAAGCAGGGCTACAAAAAAACCTGTTTTATCCCCTTTCACTCATCCACTCACTGACTTGGTATCTTTCTGGTGTTTGACTTTTGATTTTAATAAGAGCATGATTCCTCTTACTGCCCTGACACGCAGCAAGAGGATACATCGGTTGCTTGGATTTGCATAGCCCATTGTGGCAAGCCAGCCCCCTCTGCATGCAGGCTTATCTCGGGTTAGTGCTGGCCTTACACTGTAAATGCCTCTCGTGAGCTGCAGTTCCACGGTTATGGTGTGTTTTGCTTGGGCAGTATATTTAGCAAATTGTGTAGTCAAATGATTATGTTAGACTGAGTGGTTGACATCTAGAACACAAATAATTATGACACTAAACTTACTATGTATGAGCTGGAGCCATAGCTGATTCCAGTGACAGATGGAAAACTCCACTGAACCTTTTATTGGCCATATGCCATTTCTGAGTGTTGGCCAACAACAAGATTTGTTGCTAATATATAATGATTTAAACAGTAAAAAGAGCAGCTGCACTTTGATTTTTGGTGCCTTTACTACAGGTTTTCCTGGAGCTTTTGAATATCTACTGCTGCTTTCTAATGCAAAGCTGTCACTTCTAGTCTGTGAGAAGAGACTTTATCTTCCAAGCACTATCTGTGGTAGAATTTTATATTTTGATACTTATAACTAAAGCTCTCCTCTGCCTTTTATTGCATTATTAAGTTGACAGCATAAAAATCTCCTGCAACATGGAACTGGCAATGGCTTGTAAGAAACTGGCTCTGTTGTGTAGTACTGCAACAAAGATTTTTCCAGGCTGTCAGTAAGTCTTGTGTTTTATGGCCTGTTTGAGGACTGGGAGAGCAGCATTCCTCCAACTGTTCAGAGAAGACAACTTTCAAAGCACAGTTCACTGAGAGGAACCGCATGTCCTGTTCATCATGTTACCAGGCCAGTGCTTGCAAATGTGTGTGTGACTAGAAACCATAGCAGTTACCTATGCAGAAGGTACTGTAGTGTTCCTACCACTGCTGGTAGAGCAGCAAACCTGCTGCCATGCCACATCTTGACCTTTGTTTCTCCTAAAGAGGGTTTAACTGCATTGTCCTTTGTCAGTCTGCTCATTCCAATATTCATCCAGGGAAAACCAAGACTGGAAAGCAGAACTGTTCTGGCCTTCGGCCCAGCAGAAAAGAGCATGGTAAGGGAGGCACGTGGCAAGGAAGTGTATTCCAATAGTACTTTTTTTTGTGAAAAAAGAACACTTTATTTTATAAAATTTGTATTATGTAAGCTTGAATACAAATAAAACTGATTAAACATTTGACCACCCTGAGTATCATCAACCTGCACTGCATTGAGGAATATTCTGGGGGTTTCTAGGATGTGTTTGGCTGATCCTGTGGGTCAGGCAGCAGTCATCGTGTTGCTTCTGTGCCAAGGGAGGCATGAAGTGGTCATTGCATTAAGTGATTTTCATTGTTTAAGGCAAGCACATAGGGAAGAGAGCAGTTTACACCTGTATGCTTCTTGCACCTCCTTGGAAATGGGTGAGAAATGAGATTAATGTTGTTTCTGATGGGCCATGTGGAAAGAGTTACACAGCTGTGTGCCTACGATCCTGGCTTGTTTCCTGACCAGCTCATGAGATGTGCTGTGGCTTGGGCTGGCATAAGGGCAGTATTTCCCATTGGCTGGCTGTACCTGAGCCCTGCTCTGCATAGCTGGGCTGCCTCTCCGGCTGCTGAAGTTCTGTTATGATGCTGTCTGTAATGCTGATATGCTCTTGAATGTATCAGACTATCTCTCTCATCTGCCTGGGTGCCTTGTCCTCTGTGGCTGGAGCAGTTTTGCCCAGTTGGATTTATCTATGTGAAGCCTAAAATGTTAATTTATTTCTTCACTCAGTAATAAAAAAGAAGGGCCTTTCTGCATTTACTGCTTTGTTAACTGTTCTTTGTGGTGTTTGCATGCCAGCTGACTCCACGTCTGACAGGTTGTATTGGTTGCTGACTGCTGCATGCTCTGAAAGTGTCAATGTGTTGGCCCTGCTCATCCTTTTCTTCAATGGACCAATGTGTTTGTTTACTTATTTATCTTGTATCTCTTCCCTTAGCTCTGGAAAACCATGTAACTGCTGGCTGCAGGCAGGTTGTCTCTTCATAGCTAATAGCCTCTGTCTTGTAGTTTGAATGTTTGTTGGGCTGCTCCTTATCTAGCTCATCGTTTTTCTTTCCTGTCAGATTCCTCCTACACCCCTCTTTGATCTTACCTACAGCAACCTATCTGTCTCAAACAGTCAAGCTGAGCTATGCAAAATGTTCATGAAGTGATACAGCTATTTCCCACTTTGTCATGTCATGCGAAGTGTTGGACCCGTGTGAAACCCACATCAGTCATAGGGATAGAAAATAGTGTAATTTTTATTTGTACTGGAATTGAGAAATAATAGATCTAATTCTAAGAGAGGTTTATAGTGGCTGTGTTATCAGTCTGAAATGGTACCTACAGGGGAATAATTTTTGAGTGACGTGGATGCCCTTAGTGTATAATCTCTGAGCTGTGTGTTAGAATCAGTGTCCCATACGTGTTTTTACTTCCCATAGCTAGTGCCTGACACCCCAAGCATCCATGCAACAGAGGCCAGCCACCCTCTTCTGTGTCTGACTGTGTTTTTACACATTTTTTGATGCTACCTTATTTGCTTCTTTTGGACTGGAATTTTTTGTTTGTGTGGTGTTTCTTTTTTTTTTTTGCCAGAGTTGGGAGAATCTCTTATCCAGGTGTTTGTGGTTGGGTGCAAACTGTTGATCATAAAGCACTTGTGCATTTCTTATGTTGTGCAATTCCCTAATACCCATTAATGTCACTGGCTACAGCACCTGCCCTCTTTGTAATATCTGTTGGCTTCAATACGCGTTAGTTTAAAAACCAGTTAAATGAGGTAGTATCATTTGCTATGAAGAAATATATACCAGCTTACACTTTGAGAGTTTAAAGGCTACAGCTATTTTTCAGATAACTTATGTCCACATGTATTATCCAACACTAAGGGAAAAAAGGGTAATTCTAAAAGCTGTTGGGAAGATTGGTGAAGGTTGTTTCCCCTTCTCCCCAGATCGTCATTATGTAGTTCCCATTGATGTTTATAGGCAGTTGTGTGTGCAGTCAGTCAGGAAAGAATCAGATAACAGAAAATGATTATGGAAGCAATAAAGCTCTACAGTTTACTTTTTTTCCCTCAATAAATTGGTTCTAACTTCATATAAAAAAATGAAATTATTTTTCTGTCTGTCAGGTGTACTGTGGGTAGTGTTTAGCCATGGTTAGCAACATTTCCTTGTGATGATATTTCACAGCAAGACCAGTGATTTACAAGTTCAAGATAAGAGTCCTTGGCATCATCATTTCAGTGTATGAAGCAATTAAAAATGTGATGATTCTTGAGGTGACATGTACAAAAATGAAAATGCTTCACTAGAAAGCAGGACTTGCTGGTGTCAGCTGGTGATTAGTATTTGTTGTCTTAAAGGCCCAAGGTTATTGCAGTCCTGTCTGGTTTAACGCAGCAAGCTCTGTGTGATGGGCACGACGTGCTTGGCTGAGTGCTGTGGCTGCAATTTCTGTTCAGCTGGTACTCACGCAGAATGAGCCTGTTAAGATCTTCAGCCAGATCTGGTTGAGCAGTCATGCCAAGCACGTCTTTAAAACTCAGGGGTGGGAGTAGAGACTTCCAACAGGTGAAGCAACTGTGTATGGTGAATGTTTCTGTAACTGTTACTAGTTTACTTGGAGTTTCAGAAGATGGGAATAGTTTTCCTTATTGAAGATTTGTGAAGACTTGGAGGAGGATGAAAAATAATTCCTACTGCTCTTTGTGACTCTTCTACATCCACTGTGATTTCTAGGGTCTGTGCTATTAGAGGCCTTCACGTGGCAGATGAATGGTGGGAAGTGGGTCTCCGAAGCAGTGCTGTGTAGTAGCCACTAGGTGTTTGCTCCAGGCACATGTGTATCATCGTGTTTACTCCTGAGACGACTGGTTTTCTCCCTTGCCTTTCAGCAACTCATCCCACTGTTTCCTTGGGTGTTTTTTTCCACAAGTGCTGCACAGATCTGTGCTGTGTGAGTCTGTCCGTGTCTGCAGGTGGATAATTCACAGCTGTCTGGAGACAGTGACCCTGCACAGAGAGCAGTGTGATAAACAAATGCACGTTGCTATCTCTGCCAATGTTGGCAGGGTGCATTTAGCAATTTCCTCCCATATCTATAGCCTTTAAAACAAGGACAGTGTCTCTGTAGGAGTAAAAAAATCATAATGTTCTAAAGATTACTGTTACTTGAGAAGTCATTTTCTTGATTATGCTGTACATGGCAAACAAAACAGGAGCAAATGATCAAGTGTTTTCTAATAGCTGAGAAAGGGGATGGCATCTGTTGTAGTCCATGTGGATTTATTAGTGGAGTGACCCTGTCTCCCTAGAGCTTGCTTCTGTCACATATTGCCTCATTCTGTGTTCCCTGTTGGAGTACATGCAAATGATACTTAATTATCGTTAACAATTTTAAGGAAAAACTTATGTTCTTAGTTCCATACCAGTGTTGATGATAGATGTATCTATCCAGATACAGGCAATTATATGCACATATTTTTACAGACATAAAATACACATAGTGAATAAAAAATATAATCAGATGATTTGTACTTTTGAGTACCTTACTTTGATTTTCTCCTGCTGCACTGATTATGATATATTATGTAATTAAAATATTGAATGAGAGAAAATTTTACAAACCAAATCCTGGTGACCTTTTAGTTCCTAATCTCAAAGCTGTTGAGAAAAATCTGGATGCTTGGGAGCCATATCCAAATGCAGACAAATCTCAGGTGCAAGAGGAGTGGTTATTAATCAGCATCTGTGCTTATCAACATTTGTAATTATTCTGCCTCTAAATGAGGTGATAGGTCCTGTGTACTTGCAGTTGATTTTGTATCAAGTTCTGAAGGAACATAACCTACTCTGGTAGTAAAACACTTAAATTACTGGGTCGTTGTGGATCTAGCAATTTACCCATGTGTATAAATGATACTTACTACCATAATACTCTGAGATAGAAACCGTCATGGCCAGATACTCTTAAATACTCTGTTCTCAGGAAATTAGCTTGAGTAGACTGTAAGGTTGTGCATGTGAAACAGATGATGTTTTTCTGAGGTTTCTGTCTGCTTCAGGTGTATCTCTACCATAACGTACCCAAATATGCAGTGAGGACATGTGGCGAATTTAAGAGTTCTCAGAAAGCAAATGTTCCATCACAACTAATGTTCTCCTCCTGCTGGTGACAATACCTCAGGATATCAAAATGAATGGCAAAAGTGAAAGCAAAACAGCATTTATTTGACCACCAGTGTGAAGCATCAATGTGAAATAAATTAGAACTTGTGCCTGCTTAAAACTTTTCTTTATATTTTTGATTTGTACAATTTTATGATCTCTTTCCTGTGTTGACCTTGAAAGCACTGGTTATTTATTAGTATAATATGATTACATTCCTTTCTGCAGGGTTTAAGATGAAAATTGAAACCTTGCAATAATTTGACTAAAAGCTGCTAGAGCATTCAGCCAGCTGTTGAAATTTTAAGAGAAACCATATTAAGCAAAACCAAGCTGCAGCTGTCTAACTGATATCTAACCACAGCATAGCTACCTGGGTAGGAGGCTCTTTGGCTGGCTTAGTTTGCTGGCTACAGATATGAAATATTAACAAAATGCAATTTGGCGACAGCTTACACACTGTGGGCCGTGGACTCTTCTCAGTCCACATGTGCAGCTTGTATTATAGCCAAATTAGATGCATCTATAATTAATTCTCTCCGTCCCTCTCTCTCACACACGTTCTGTTCTGCACAATCTGTATTTGTGACTTAGATGGACTAGGGCTTTGTAAATTACACGTCCAGGAAAGCATTGCTTGCTATCATCTTATTGATTCCTCACTGATATAAAGAACTGACTGAAAATTCATGGCAGAAATAGCAGCAGCAGTACTCTTACCTAAGATATGACCATAGTTTGTTTAAATAGTGGGTTTTACCTTTGGGGGGGAAAAAAAAAATCTACTTTGGATGTGGATGACTAAGTGTTGCTAATTCTCATTTGACCAGTGCAGTGGATATGTGCCAGAATTTGCTTAATACCCTTTCTTGGTCCTAAAGGTAATTAATTTTTTAATGCAGAAGCAGTCACTGGTATTGGTAAGTAACTCTTTTGCTTTATTTGCATTTGTTTTCTCTTGAAATAAAAGTTGTAATGGCTGTTGATATCTTTAAATCTATCAAAACTATTATATTATCAGAATCGTGCTTTGAAAGTATGTGTAGCCTTGATGAGCTGCATATTACAGAATTATCTTGTTTGGTTTCTGTTGCCTGTGGAATGTGAATTAATATTTACAGTAGACATAAGGACAAGTTTCTTCTTTTGTAAGGTTGGACAAAAGGCCAAAGTGGTAGCAGTGCACTTAGTTATCTACATGGTAGTTGTGGATGTTTGAGGAAAGTCTCTGTTACAAGGTTTCACCTCAGTCTGAAAAACCTTGAATTGCTCTGTGGTCAGAGAGACTTGGATATGCAAGCAGGGGAAAACAGCTCTAAAGCTTTTGTGTTGTAAGAGATGGGGTTGGTTTGTTTTAAATGGAAGCTGTTTGGTATTGAGCTTAGTAACTGTAAATGCCTGTCTGCTTTCCCTTGGATGTTTCAAATATTCCCTCTGAAATGCTACATACTGAGTACTATAGACAAATGGTAATTTACTTAGAAACGCTTACTGTATTTTGTTTGGAAGCACTAGCTGAATCCGCACTATTTCATAAATACATGTGTTATTTTCTCAAATAATCTCTAATACTGTATCAAATATTTTAGTATTTGAAAACTAATTCTGAACTGGACAGAAATTCTTGTAGCAATAGAGCATAAATGTCACTTCTGTGCTGCACAACATTTCTTTTCAAGTTCTTGATATGCTGCTATTTTAAAGTGGTGTGGGAGAAAACAGCACTGAGGCCTGTTAAATGATTTCATGTGCATCCTCTCAAGTCCAGATTTAAGAGAATGAGGGGGAAGAAAGACAGGAAACAAGAGACTAGCCATCAGTGGTTAAACAGTTCAGAGAACTAGTTCTGCTGGTATCCATTTCTGAAACCAGCTCAGATGGCTCAGGGCTGATACATAATTTCACTTCATTCCACCACTATTTTGTAGTGATATGTAACTAAGCCTTGCCTCTTTTTCTGCCTAAAAAAGTACTTGTGTTACTCAAGCATGAGTTTGGTTTCATCTTGGTTTTGGTTGAGATTACGCTACAGGCTGTTTTGTTAAGAGAATTTTAAAGTAGGCCTCATTTCTGCAATATGATGCAGGAGAGTTGGTGGTTGAGCTCATTTAGGCTTTGTGAGGAATTCTGAAGCTCTGTGTTGTACAGCCAGGTCCACCTCTTGTGTATTTCTTAGTCATGTTAATGTGTATTTTCTATTAGAATTTGTTGCATATGCCTTCCTTATTTCTAATTATGCCACATAAAAGGGAGAGATTTGCTTAAATATAGGTGTTGTATATAGAATTGTAAAGAAAGTCTTAACATCTTAAAAGGATGTTTAAAAACAACAAATCATATAATCCCAGAACTTTAGCTTATTTTAAACTGTTGTACTCAATTGACCATTTAATGAGTTCCTTCATCTTGTCTCATATTTTCACTGTTTCTGGATCTTCTGCAATAGGTCAGTGGGTTCCTTGTGTGGTGGGTTGATGCCAAATGCTTCAGTTATTGTTTTATTATTATTGTATTATTGTTCAGGGTGTGTAGTATTGATAATGGTTGCACCTGACTGTTGTAAGAGTTGAAGTTGGGCCTCATCATGCTTAGCTTGGCCTCTCTTGTGGTGATTGGTTTGGGGCTTGGCCTGGTGGCTTTTGGCTGGTTTGGTTTTGTTCCCGTTACTCCAGAAAGGATATGTATTTTTGAGCCTTTAGCTAAGCTTTTGCAACATTGACTCAAGTTTTGAGATGGAAGAGGGCTACTTCAACTCAAGCCTTGACAGCTGACAGTCACTGTGATGACTGTTTTCTGATGACTGCCCTTGATGACTTAAAACTTTCATTGCCCCATCAGTAAGACAGTAGGGGATTTTACTGCATTGGCAATTTTATTAAGCAGGACTTCCTGGGAGGATATTTCTGCCATGGGAAAATTTTTTGTCTTTAGAAGACAACTTCCTTTTCCTAGGAAGTCTGTATTGCTTCACTCAGCCACCTGCTACTCTTTCATTGTAGGTAGCCAAAAGACCAGTACTGCCTTTCTTGTATGTCGTGTCCATTCTTCCACCCACCTTTAAGCCTCCTTTCTGGCAAAAAATTTTGCTCAGCCTTTAACAAAATAGTCTTAATTAAGTTGCCTGCAATTTCACTAGCAGTGAGAAAAGTATTATAAGCATTGATTTAAAGTTTTATCCATTGGTTTGCTGCAAACAGTGTCTTACTGAGATAACTATTTTCTGAATTTATTTGGCTAGTGTACAATCAATTGCTGAGGTGCTATGTAATTATCAAGGGCTAAACTAAGTATTTCAAGCCTATGCCAAGCTGTCAAGTACTTTGTGAAAATGAATTCAGATAGGCAAAGGGAAAGCATTCCTGAAAGGTGTGGAAAATAACCATGGTAAGTGGTCTGTATGTCCCCAGCAGCAATCCTCTTCCATGTCTAGGAAGACAACATGGGAAGATGTTTAAGTGCTTTTACTAATGGCAGACTTGCAGGTTACTGCCTTCAAGTAAATATCTTCATCTCATCTAAGCTGCTTCTTGAACCCTAAATGTCTCTGATTTTGTTTAGTACTTCTCTTTCTTGGGGTGGTTGGATTCACTCTTCCTCTGTGGTCTGAAATGCCCACTACTAGGTCTCATCAAACCTGCTGCTGTTTGCTGAAACAAGGCTGACTGCCTTGGCTTCTGTGTGCCCAAACAAACACCTGTGGCAATTTAGATGCCCTTGCTCTGCAGGGATTTGTTACTGTCCCTCTGCTAGAGGCTGCCTTTCTGCAACAGAATTAGTGTAGGGGAATGCAGCCACTCCACAGTCCAGCACCTTAGAACAATTCCCTTTTAGTTCACGCTAATGCACACCCATGTGTTTCACACAGGGGTGTATGTGGTGCTTTGTGAACTCTGGTGTTGTTCTGACAAAGGGTTGGAACAGCAAGGTCCACCTTAAAGCACCTCTAGTCCCTGCCACATCAGATGCTGCCCATGTGCTGTGCAGTTGTAGAGAAAGAGAATCACTATCATGATAAGTCACTTGGGAGGTGCTGTGCTGCTTCAGATACTTGCAAGGTTATTTAGCACTTTGGGTACCCAAAGAATGCAAAGCATAGCTTTTGCATTGGAGACAAATTATAGTCCTTTCTGCACAATACTCAAAGAATGCTTCCAGAAACAAGCACTGAAATATGACACTGACAAAATTCTGCCTGCCCAGAAGCTTGTTGATTTAACAGTAACCTCAATCACCATCCAGTGTGCATTGTGTGGTCCCTTGGCTTCTCTTACCTGGCAGGATTTGAGATTCACAAGAATTCCTCCAGTTTTGGACCTTGTGAAAGCAGGATTCTGGCTGATTCAATACTTTAGTCATTCATAAAAAGTGGACCTGGCAGGGAGATTCAAAGTATGGTGACAAATGCACGTATTTGTGATTAAAACAGTCTCCATATTCTGGAAGTCCTCTAACTAGCAGGCTAGGATGGGTGAGTTTTGTAATTCCCCTCCTAGAGTTGTGCATTAGCCCTCCAACAGCAGTCTGCTAACAGGGTGCAATAGTAAAACTGAAAGTGTAGCAGCTGAATGAAGGTAAGGTTGTGCAGCATTATTTTTCAAGCCTGGCACCTTTGACAAGAGAGAGAATTTCATAATTCAACTCAGTTTTTCAAGGCAAAGGCTTCTTACCTATGGGCTGTGTGTGGTCTGCCAGGGTAATTAATCTGGCCAGGTTCCCAGGATAACTTGGAAGAGGCCTGTAGGTAAAAGAAGTGGCTCTTTTAGCTGGGGTAGCCTGCTCCTACCTGTGTCTGTTCTGCTGTCCTTCTCCCTTATCGCGTTATTGTGTGTGAGCAGTGTATGTGTTTGTGATGGGGCCCCGCACGTCATGCGTGCCATGTAATGGCTGTGCAAAACTCGATTGGGTTGGTTGGGAGCCTTTTGATCTTCTGACCACTTGCAAGCAATGGGGCTTAAACAGGATGTGCATCAGTTCTCCAAAATCGTACATATATGCTGTCTACCAATGAGGAGCAGGAAACTTATTCAGATGAGTGTAATTACCTGTAAGGGATGTGTGTTTTCTCTAACAGCAACATATCTGCTCCTCAGACATGCAGAAACACCTTCCAGGTGTAGGCAGAATCTAAGCCTAACCCAGTGCTGTCTTCCCACGGTAACTCTGTTGGTATTTCCCTAGGTGTGCCAGTTCTCAAAGACTAGTTTTACTTTATTTATCCCCTTAATTTTCTAGACTTTGTAGATAATGAAGACTGTTTCCTGGGAAAGGTGTGAAGCTACTCTGCTTTCAGAAGCTAGAACGGTGAGCTGGCGTAGAAGCGGTGTAGATGATGTATTCCTGTTGCAGCAGTGGGAGTCCAAGGAAAGTGTCTTCTCTCTTTTTCTCTCCACTTCTTGTTATAATCAAGTATTCAGTGCAGTTTCTTCACATGTTCAGATGAGACTGCAGGTTCTTTGATAACGCTGAGACTTCACGCTTTGCTAGGTGTAGGTGTTCTGCATTCTGCAAATTCATAGGAATGACAACAAACCACTAAGCTGGACAAAACAAACTCAAGCAAAGGAATTGTGTCTCCTCTGTCAATAGTGAGGGAATCATGCAGCCAAGGAAAAGGTCACATTTAATCAGAGATGTGGTCTTAAATGACCTGTTCCTATCATGAAGTTCTGCAAGCTCTCCCTCTAAATTACCTGAACTGGAGGCTAAAAGCTATGTACCTTGAAGATTGGGTCACAAATCAGTAGTGTTGGTTGGCTTAACCCATGCAATTCCACCCTGTTCCTGCACCCCACACCTGGATGAAATGATGCCTGCTCCCTGTTTCAGCCCCTACCAGAGTCATAGGGAACAGTTTGCAGCCAGCACTTGCTCTGTTCTCTCTAGAGGCTGTGACCCTAAAGCTGCCAGGTTCCTCTGGGCAGATTCTGAGTGGTGCAGACCCCTTGTATGTGGATCCTAAACAAAGACTCCCCTGCTCTGTGTAGCAAAAGCTCCCCCACTTCCTCTGGATACTCTGTCACCAGCTTGTCAGCTGCTTGTTACAGACTGCTCAGCTCATGCAGCTCTAGTTCATTACTTACTCAGAATTAAAGTGGTTATAATTTGATCAAGTTCCCTTCACAAGTATGTTAATGCTTTACTTTTGATTGAGAGTGCTTGCAGAGTGGCTCTGTTTAATGATTTGATTTTGAAAGGTAATTCAGGTTAATATTCTTCAGCATGTGTTGTTCCATCCTTCCTGTCCTGTATACTTGCTCAGGATTTTAATTCTTGCAGTATGGGAAAAGCCTGAAACCATGAACCGTAGCTTGGGACAGCAAAAGCAAAAAAGGCTTAAGAGAGTAGTGAGAAAATGGTTTTGCTAACCCCGTATTCACCTCCCAATATTGGATGAATTGCACGTCTGTAGACCCATCTGGCACTGCAGGGGAGTAATATCCTTTATGACAAAGACATTTTACTTAAGCTTTTCTTCCAGCTCTGGTCCAGAAGGGGGAAATTGATTTAGCCTATGATGTTAGAAACCAAAATCAAGAAGTGTTGAGACAGAGGGCAAGCTGCACTGTGACACCTTCTGTGCATTCAGACTAGAAACTGGATCCTCTTTCCCTATTGCAGTGATCTCCCCTTCTCCTCTGTTGCTCCCTTCTTATTCAGACACATGCGAAGTCACATGTACTGTGCTGACAGCACTGCAACTGTTCTCCTGGAATCAAAGGACTCCTCATATGAGCTCATCTGCTCTTGCTGTAAATGCCAGCCTGCAGAGGACAAAGCCTTGGAGTTTTTTCGTCCCAAAAGGAAGCCTTTAGAAGAAAAATATTTTTGTTGGGAGTGTTTGGGAACAATATCCCAAGGGAAAATATTTTTTTTCTTCTGTTGATGCCAGTCTGACTTACTTTTGCAGCTGGGAGTAGAGTCTATAAAGCTGCTATTTCTGAATGAAAGGACAAGGACTTTTGTGAAGTTTATTTTAGTCCCTTTGGCTCACATGGGGAAGTGGGACACAGTAAATAGATTGTGTGTGTCTGATGTGGAAAGTGATAACAACTGTTTCATAAAGTACCAAAGGCTGTAGTCCATTCCGAAGCAGAAGATTCGGGTTTTAAAATACTAGGTTTTTGAGGTTCTATTCAATGGCAATTTCTTTGAGAGACACCCTAGTGTTACTGCATTTGTGAATACTGTGTAGCTCCCTGGCCAATAACTTTTCTTTTCCTTTGATGCAGTGGTTGGAAGCTCCCTGGGTGGCAGGAGGGCTGCACAGCCAACAGTCATGTTGGGACTGAACTTTTAGATGAAGGGTCTTGTTTTAATTTCATTTTGATCATCTGGGTTTATGTAGCTCAAGTAATCTCTTCAGTAACCAACAGCCTCAGTGTCCATGAGAGTAGTGCATCAGCGCTTCTTTCTGGGGAGCTGCAAGC
Organism: Aphelocoma coerulescens; assembly: GCF_041296385.1. Classification (NCBI taxonomy): domain Eukaryota; kingdom Metazoa; phylum Chordata; class Aves; order Passeriformes; family Corvidae; genus Aphelocoma; species Aphelocoma coerulescens. The sequence goes on along the minus strand of NC_091024.1, from coordinate 2,301,418 downwards.
CTGCCAATGGTAGTCCAAACTCTGACAGATGTATGTTTTTTTGGGAGTAAGTACTTTGCATGAACCAGAATATCTTGCCAAATTAGGTTGATTAGGGACATTGGTTTTGAAAAAAAAAAGAGAATTTCTGGTGAGGTCATTCCCATTTCACTGTTTGTGAATAGATAGAAAGTTATTTTTTTTTTCCCCCTTCCATTTTTTATTTTTTTCTTCTAAATTGAAAGCAGCTTTTCATTTTAAAGCTCTTTTTGTGCATGCACAGCACATAACCAAAGTGAAAACCAGACTTTTAGATTGAGTTGTAATAATTTTACGGGAAGTTGTTTCATAAATTTCCATTCAGACTTGGCAGAAAGCGGAAGAGTTGAAAGCTCAGAAGCTTTCATGAAACCAAACCTCTGTACTTCACACACCTTTCCTGCCTGTCCCTGTAGTGTTTCCACCTAGATAACTGCAGTACACTGCAGTGAGGATACATGTGCAGAGCAGCAAAGGCTTCAGCCTGGTATGACATGTCTGTTCCTCTCCATATGGGCACCTGTGTTTTCATTGGCGTGATGCTGAAATTTGGCAGTGATGATTAGCTGACAATATAATTCTGTTGCTTGCTGATGCCTGTCAAATTTTGTGGCTGTCATGCTCAGAATATAAAGTATTTAGTGATTATTTTAAACAACTGTATGAAATGAAGTTTGAGAAATCCCTAACTATTAGGATACAGGCTCATTCAAATCATCTGTCAGAGCAGTACTACAAATGTACCACAGGAGAACTCACCTAAAAGAGGAACTGAAGTTGATGTTCCATACTATTAAAATCTGAAATTTTATCTCTTAAAGCTTGGACTTAGCTTGTGAAAGTTGCTTCACATGGTATGCAAGTGGAACTCATTCCACGACTCTTGTGGAAACTGCATTGATGGGCAACTCTTAATACTTGTATTTCTCTTTTTTTTTTTTTATCTGAAGAAGGAATCTCATGGGGTTTTTCTTTGTTGTTGTAGCTTCTCCCAAAACTGTGGGGGAACAAAATACACACAAAAGCAGATGTGATCCTTCATGCCTGCTGTCACAAATACTCCCTTGAAAAATCATAATGGGAAGGATGAAGATTGGTGCATTTGTTAGGAGAATCAGCTTGCTAGCAGGAAAACATGATGTGGAACCTCCTCCTTGCAAAGGCTGGTAGTTCACATGCAATTGCACCTTTATACTTTCTGAGGGATTAAAAGAAAGACTCTTGAAAGGCCAAGATGCCAATTATGAAGCTACCAGGCTGGAAAGCTGCCATTTATTAGATTATTATGAGCCTGGTCAATTTTCCAAAACACACATTATAAAAAGAGCAGTGCTTAGTGTTTTATGTTTTCAACCATTCATTGTCATCTTTCGAGACTCAAAATATGTACTAAGCAGAATTTGTAAGTAATTTAATTCAGGATTTTTTTAGTAATTGTAGAGATGATTAAGGCTTTGGTTCTCAAACATTTTTAACTTTCTTCCTTTCTCCTTGCCCACACTGTCTTCCTTATTTGGGTCTGGTAAATACAGTGGGAGGTGCCCAATCCATCCCCTGTTGCAGAAACCCTAGGAGATGGTGGCAGGACACAGGTTGCTGTGGTCCATAGGACTGGCCAGGAGAGAAGGTGCCCTGCAGCACAACGCTGGTACACACCTTCTCTGATTCCCTGTTTCTGGGTGGTCTTGCCTGAGCCTCTCAATCGCTTCCTTCATTTTCCAGTTTTTCTTTAACCTAGGAGTAAGGAGCAGGGCCAGCTGGTGGGGCAGGCAGCCATTCTGTCACACGAGGTCAGTAGGACCTGCGAGTGCCCCCAGGCCAGGAGGTACACGGGTGGCCAAAGCAGTAGAGGGGCTTGCGATGGTGCCTTCCCCTCTCGATGTTCCCTGTATTTCCTGCTGCCTTTCGCATTTGTGGCTACTTCCTCTCTCGGCTTGGCTCTGCTGCCTCCTTGCAGATACAGCCCGGGCCTGCTGCTCGTGTTGCTCCAGCGTGGTGAGTTGTGCTGAGCGCGGGAGGGGCACCTGAACTGTGCTGTGCCCCATCCGTGCGAGTTCAGGAGTGCCCGGCTGGGAGCAGCGCGGGGCCCTGGGCTGACCTCCCGCTGCACCTTCCATCGCAGAGCGCAGGGAGATGGAAAATAACCCAACGGTGTCAAATGATGTCTGGTGCAAAACAGCCTTTGCTTTAACAATTGCCCTTATTTTGGCATTAATGGATAAGTAAAAAAAAAAACTGTCACGGTGTTGGAATAGGAAGTTAAAGACGTGAAAAGTGGAAAATGATGCTTTAGGTGACACTGACAAAGGGTATTCAGAGCCCTAACACAACTTTTAGACTGGTTGGTGAGTTGCTTCATTCCTTGTATTCTTTTTGCTTTATAAAAGTGCTACAGAGATTAAACTCTATCACACTTTTTTTTTCCTCACACTGTTCACCATTTAATATAAACACTTTACAGATGAACCAGGAGCATTGCTTTGCCTAAGAAAGTTGGCAACATGAGAAGTTTTTATGAAATTTTCCTTACATGTTTAGAATAGCAATAAGCAGCAGAGTTTCACCCTGTTTTAATGGTTTGGATGTGGCTGCCTGGAAATTCAAACCCCTGGGAAAATCTCACACTGCTAAATGTGTTTTCATTGTGTGTCAGACCCTTCTTCTCTCCAACCCTCTCCCCCAGTCTATAAGGTTTTTCATTGAATGCAAAGTAATTTTTGAGATGTTCAGTATTTTCATTTTACAAATGAAAAATCATAAATATAATCTTAACAGTTTGGTACAACTGAAAATCAAATCACTGGAAAAAATAACATAAAAATTTATTGGTTCACTACTCATCAAGGGAATTAAGTCATTGAACTATTCTTGCAAAATATTTAGACTTCTGATAAAACTACATTTCCCACAGAGAATGTAGTTCTGGTTTACTTTGGCTTTCTAAGATTAGTGCTAGCCAGCAGCAATCCTATTAACTTTGCTTAAGATTTGGGGTTGAGTTTAAAGCAAAAGCTTCAGTGAGTTTACATGTTTGTGCATTTCTGAGAGTGCTATTTTATGTAACTTCAGGGACCTTATCAGCAAGAAAGAGTAGAGAAACGGAAGCAAATTCGGGCTGCTGACTGTAGTGATATATAAAACTGTGACAAGAACAAAATTACACATTGATAGCATTGGCAAGTGGGATTTTTAATTGTAGTAGCCAAAATTCATGGTTTTATGCATCATGATAATTGAAACCGGTTCTTAATTTGGCACTCAGAGTGATAAGGAGAAAGAAAATTGATCTGTAATAGCAAAATAACCAGTTTTGACTGTCAGCTGGTGGTAGTATTTTTTTTTTTTTTCTGGTGTAGGTTACAGATTCTGTTCCATTCATTCTGTAAACTTAATTTTTTATTGCTAGCATATTTTTATGCCTTCATTTTCTTTTAATTTGAAGACTTAGAGCAATATTTTACTGTCTACAAATGAGTGTTTCTTTCAAATATGCCCTGATGTAAAATGCTGAGAGGGTTAGCTTTGGCTTTTTTCTTTACCTACTGTATACTTTTTCTGACATGTTAGATTAACTTTCAGCCGCAGGCCAATCTGTCAAAGAAACAGGGAATGTCTCCTGCTATGACAGATTTGCCAGAGGCTGAGGTTTGAAACAAGCTGGGTATTGCTTCTTACACAAAAGTAATTTCTCCCTACTGAAGAGAGCTATCACTGAATCAGCTGAACAGAGCCTCTGACTTGCATTACTCGGTTCTGATCAGAAAATCTGCAACAGGCATTTTTTCTAATAAACTTATATGCCACAAAGGAGCTCTGTCAGTATGACTGTGGGAGAACTTTCAGCAATATAAGGTCAAAATAATTTCCTCAAGGATATCAGGAATCCAATATATATTTTAAAAACTTTCCCTGGTTGACTTCAGTATTGTTATCATGTTGGATGAATATACTGCTGCAGAGATAGACCCATAGGTCAGACTTCAGCATAGAGACAGGACCCGTACTATCATCCTGGCATCTGCTACAAAAATAACCACCCCACTTCTTAAACCTGACTCAATTTACTGCATGAGCTGAACAAAACTGTGATCTCTGCACCCCACTTGTCCTGCCTTGGCTGTGGTGCTGAGGCACTCGAAGCTGCTGTACACCCTGAATGTCCCCTCACAGCAGAGCTTCTTCCAGGGCCATATCAACAGCCAGCTCTCAAAGCAAGTCCAGGTGTGTAGCAAAGCCTGGGATCCCTGCAGAAATGGCTAAACAGGAGTGTCTGTCACAGGTGGCCCCTGAGAAGCGATCTGGGAATCGCAGAGCAGCCTCTGCTGCTGGGCAGCTCACGGGCTGAAAGGAACTCGCACTGTGCCCTCAGGCTCCTTTTGGGACAGACTGCTGTCTTCTCTCTGGCAGAACGTGTGTGAATAACACAGGGAGTATTATGAGAGAAAAGGGAGGATTAGGCTGGGATTCCTTGCTGCTTCTGTTGCCTTCTGTGATATGAGTGTTCAACACTGCGAGCAGTGCACTCTACAAACTGGGGAAGTGGTATCAGTCTTTTGTTTTACCAGACTTCAGTACCCCTTACATGCAAGTCAGACCCTAGCATAGTATAAAGTTGGGGCTTAACGAATTAGGAATTAAAGGAATTAAAACATGCCCTCTTCAGGCAGGTGTCATAAAAAAGAACTGACTTAACCCATGTAATGGACCCCTTATGGCAGTGGAATAGCTGAAGCTCTGCCTATTTCCATAGACTAATTTAAGTCATTACAGCTGTGTTACCTTATGCCAGCCAAGGATCTGACCCAATTAAATTGGAATAACAAACCATGTTAATTTTAAGACTTTCTCCAGGAATGTGTGTCTGCCTTATTACTGATTACTGATCACAAACTTCATGAGCTGCTGGTTATAATTTAATTCCCCCCTTATGAAGTGGAATCCCTATTTGGATTTACTTAAATACGTATTTATATATTTTTAAATGTTGTGAACAGTAAATAGATGTGATACCAATTAATATTATCATAGTTCCCAGAGGCTGCTGTAGTTTCTCCTTACAGCTGTGGTGAGGTGGGAAGTCTAGCTCAATACTGTTTCTTTACTAAAGTGCAGGTAGAGTTTTTGGGTTCGTTTTAAGAAGAAAACAGTGTTCATCTGTTGAAATCTTGGGGGCTTCTGAGGAATAATAAAGCCTAGAAGCTTGCAGGTTTAAAAGTTCAAGAAGTGCCAAAAAATAAAAAGTTTTCATGTGTGCTTGAAGTTGCAGATCATAAAGTGTCGTGTGGGCTGGGATCTCCTGCTGGATCTGAGGTAGGTACTTTTTGATTTGAGGTAGTATGGCTGTGCCTTAATGCAGCTAAAACTTTAGCCCACTGTGGGTACATACGTGCCTGCAGTCAGAGCTGAGCAGTAGAAGCCCTTTTGCTGACACACACATCAGCCTGGAAATTGTACCCTGTGTCAGAGCTTCTTACTACAAAAAAAATCAGCAGAGAGCTGGGAGGAAAAATAAGAAAAAAAAATCCCTGAATTAAATGTACAGATTAAATCCTTGATGCAATATCCATACCGTGAAAATGTCTCCAGCTTTGCAAAACTGTAGACTTGATAGTTGTCACAACCCCCCTTGTGGCATTGCCCCATCTCTCTGCAGTTTTAATGACTGCACGCAGAAGAGTGTTCCTGGTCACCTTTATGTTGCCACCAGAACAGGAGAGATGCAGCTAAACCATTAATACTGTGACTCTACCCTGTCTATCCTGCTCCAGACTGTCTGCAATTGGCCTTTTAGTATCACCATCAAAATTAAACAAGGTATGTTATACTGACATAGTTTAGTCTAAACTCTTTGTGGTTACTCCTGCTTTATAAATAATGAATTGTTTGTGACCAATACTGATTGCTGTTGGTTGAACAGGGCACTTGATACCTTCTTGTGGACTGGAAGGCACCTCACTCATCTGCAGGCATTCAGTGTAGCTGCAACACACGTGCAGATTACAGCACGCAGTAGTGGTGCCACAGTGATTTTTGTTCTTCTGAATTGTCTCCAGGACCACATTCTCAGCTCTTGAAACAGGCTGAGAGGACAGGATTGCAAAACCCAGTAAACAGACATTGATGGTGGGGGCTTTTATGCTTTTTCTGGCTGCTACTCTCACTGGTATGCTGTGGAGTGTTAGGAGACTAAATTGCACTTTGGAAAAACAATGAACAAAGTAAATGACATGCATTTACCCTTGGCTGGGCTTTTTAATAGCATTTGTTTGCTTACTTGCTAATTTGCAAGGTCTGGTAATTGCAATTGGCCTCCTAGTCCTTAGCACTTAAAATTGGTGCAGTCCTATTGTATCAGAGGGACAAGTAAGTCAAGAAGAGAAGCATTCCATATTGAGAAACCTACAGGAAAATGGCTTGCATTTCTGGCAATTTTTAGTGTGGTACTTATAACTATTTCATTTTTGTTTAGTTCTTAGTTCATTCCCTTGCATGTAAATAACTGTCTAAAAATGAAAAGTCTCTCCTAGTCTTTAGTGAAGGTGATCTCTTGTTATTGTTACTTAGAATGCCTCCATTGTGGGCCTTCTATCATTTTTATGATGGTGTAAGTAATGTGTCATCTCTGTAGCATCTGCACAAGGTTTGCTGAAAATTAAGCTGGTTTAGAGGATTATATTTCAAGTCTGTCATAGCAATTTCAGTGATGTTCTTTTCTTTTAAGCAAATTATTCTAAAGTTCTTATGTGTTCAGTTGGGGTTTTTTTTGAGAGAGAAGAGATGGGGAATACATTCACTTTGAAACTCAGTAAAATCATTGTCTTATCAAACCTATCTGGATTTTAAAAAACCACTAGTGGATAACACATCATATGTCCTATCATCAAGCCATTCCTACCTGACACTTTGCATGAAAGGATGATCTTTTGTTATAAACCGTGATAAGAGCTCTCAGAAATTCCTTTTCCAGCACTTCCTAGTTTTCCATGGACTTTCTGAAAAGGTTGTTATCATAACCTTAAAAGTTATGAAAGTGTTGTTTTAAAGCAAGACATTAAGTAAACTTTCTTAATGATATTTTACTGCTTTATAAAATAAAGATCTCCAAAGTTTCAATCCATAGATGCATACTGAATAAACTAGACACACCCATGTACATAAGAAATCAGTCCTCTATTTCTGGAAGTCAAGAGAATAGTTGCTGTTTTTTTCTCTGAAGAACAGGAGTAATTTATGAAGTGATTCTCTGGACTGTGTTTAGTCTCTAAGAAAAAGAATAGAATAATGCTTCTGAGAAAGAATATCAGCAAAATCAGATGTTGTCCTTGTATTGAAATTATTGCTACCAGTAATATTCTGTTTCTTGGTGCACTCATTTTTTGCTGTCCAGAACCCTCTAATTATGGCAGGTTTTTCATCTGAGGCTGGTGACAGACAAGGTTATTCAGTGTTTGGAGCTGACTCCCCTTTCCATCTGTTACATGATCCTCTGTTCCTATAGATGCCAGATGAATATTTCTTCCTTATTTTCTGGCTTCCTTTATTCTGTAACATGCCAATGCATAGTTTCACATTTAAAATTTCTACTATGATATAAACCAGCTTGAATACAGAAAACATTTTATTCAGGAACACTTTATTTTCTTTTATTGTTCAGCTAAGATAGAAGAGAGTAAGGTGAATTCCTCCTTCACATATTAAGATTAGCTGGAGAAAGTGACAGATTCTTTCCCTTCTACTCTAAGGTGGCTCTATGGGCTGGTTTACATAAGTTTTTCTGGCCTGATTCTTGGTTTTATAGTTTAGGATTCCCCTTTATTCATGCTTCATGGACAAAAGCAGAGTAAGTTATACTGATACAGGTCATTTTGTTTGAGTTTAAAACTGTGAACACCTGGGAATGGAAGGGGATGACTTGTATCCTACTGTTAAAATTGTATCACAAAATGTATTGGTTTTAGTGGGAGTTATCTGATATACTTAACTGAGAGGTTTTTCTGCTTGGGAATGAGGTAGGCAATTTCATTACTGCTGTATGTCTTAGCCTCTTCTTATCTTAGCTTTATTATACAACCCCCATTATCACAGACCCTCAACAATCCATACTTAATAATGGACTGCTTTTACCTTTTGTTTGGAAGGCCACTATGAAGATGGAAAACAGGATCACTTGACTGATTAAAGGCCAAGTTTAGACCACCTAACATCTGTGTCTAGTTTACATGTACTGAATTTAAATGCAGAAAATCAGTTGGTGATTAAAACTTTGTGCTGAGGTTCTTCTCATGATGCCCCAGAACTGCAGGTTGATCCATTGAGATGACAAAGATTTTTCAATTTTATTAATTTATTATAGAAAAAAAATCAGTGTGGGCTATGCTAGTCAGAGGAGATGCTTCACAAGAGCCTGAGATACTCTTTGCACATGCCTTTGGGAAGAAGATGGCTGAAAATTCACCTTCACAAGGGTAGTCTGATGTAGCTCAAGGCATGTGGAATTGCTGGCTTGCTTTTTTGTTTGCAGCATGTCTTTGAGGATTCATCTTCTCATGCACTTTTTCCTGTCAGGAGGGGGAAGGAAGGGATGAGAAGCATTGTCAGATTCAATCAGCCCTTAACCTAACTAAACTGAACAAGTATATATATGTGTGTGTATCTGTATATATCAAATGTATGTGTGCATAAAATTATTGTTCCACTCCCATTTGTAGACATTATTGCACTTTCACCACTTCAATATAACTGCTGTGGTGTTTACCCAAGTACACATATTACTGGGTTTATTCTTCTCCTTGTCTGAATTCTCTGTAAACCTTTTTTCCTGCATGTATGTTCCTTTGTTCCACCAGTCTATACCCACCTTCTTTATCTTTTAAAAAAAATGTATTGGAAAACATATCATTAAACTGTAATCCTATGCAGTCTGTAAAGGTTCTCTCTATTCTTCTAATGGCCTGGTCTCTCACAGGCTGGTCTGAACAGACTTTGTAGACAGCACATCTGCTGCTGTTCAGAGCACAATTCTGCTTCGACTGCAGCACAGCCAGGTTTGGAATAATTTTCTCTCTTCAAACCAAATATATTAACGTTTGAAATGATATTATGCTGTATGACTCACTTAAAAAGATGAGAGAAAAACCCATAATTGGCTAAATAGTGTGAAACTTGTGTGCAACATCTGTGCCAGCTTTTGGGTCCTTCTTAGCTTAACTGATTTGCCAGCCACTGTAGGTATATTGTTTGGCTAATGCCTGATGTGGAGGTGACTATGGAAATACATGCCTCCCTGCTCTATGTCTCAAGAGCATTGTCTCTCCTGTAGATTTTTTTTTTTATTATTATTTTTTTATTACTTGGTTGTTAATTTGAAGGTGAACTGCAGTAATGGCCTTGGCAGGGAAATGGTTTCTCTTGTGTTTCCAGATATATAGCTATACCTCTTTTCAAATTCTACATCATCCCAGGTAGTTTTGTTGAGTGATATTTAAACTATTTAAAAGCTATTTTTAATATTCAAGGATTGTGATACTGACTCATGTGATATTTTATGCCAGTTATGTCATCTGTAGTCACTAAATTTAATGCACTTCCCAAAATTGTCTGGTGGTGACTTTGTTCCTGAGGTTGTTGCGAATTCTAGCTAAAATTTGTAGAGTATTTCCAGATTCTGAATTTCAGGGTGGCAGTGAACCACATCAGAGGGATTTGAGAAGACTGTGTTTCTACAGAGCTTGTGAATCCACAAATGTATTAAACAATACAGACTGACAAAGATGGTGTGAAGGAACTAAACGAAACCTTCGTTCCCCAGCCAAGGACAGTTTAACATTTGTATTAGCATGTTTCAGACAATGGACAGTTTGGTGTCTGAGGTCATGAATTTTTTAAAGTAGCCATACCATGTCACATTTCTCTTTGATCTGCACTTAAATTTTCATTTACTTCTATATGTTGCTGGCTGAGGGCCAATAGTTTTCTATCATGAGAAATGGGTGCTGAATTAGATTTGCTTTTTTTACCCAGCTCTGAAAAGATGTGCATTATCAAAGCAGTTGTTTGGGTCAGAATAAGAAAAGATAGTTCTGTAGGGAATACGCCTAGCAAAGCAATGCCATAAATAGGTCTTGTGTCAGTGTTTGCTATAGTGTCTTGGTATGTGTCATCGTGAATTATATATTATTTCAGATTTATCACTTCTTCCACTGATAAGGGACATTGCTTCTTTGAGTGACTTTTCTTCATGACTTAAAAGATTTACTGATACATTGAAATTCCCTGTATTGGAGATTCAGATGAACTTTGGAAACTTGAGATAAGAACTATAAATCTGCTATAAACTAGGATGCCATTTCTCAAAGTGCGTATTTGACAGAGCTTGCACTAGCTTATTCTTTTGCTTCTCATTTGGGTGCATCAGAAGAGATTTTCTTTTCAACAGTATGAACCAAAAATAAAAAACTAAATGTGGGTCATACAGTATATATATATTCTGGGGTAGAGAGCTTAATTTAATTTAAGATCTTTATGCAAAGTTGTCTTCACTTGAACACATTTGAAGATAAGATTGCTCAGTGGATGGCATAAGGGCAGTGGGCAGGGAAGGCACTATAAAGCTTCCATCAAAAAACCCCAACTCTACTTTTTACATGGAAGGAGGCCTAGTATATCCTTGATCTAAAAATCCCACCTGCTGGAACCTAACCTGCAAGGTTTAGCTTGCATGGGAGAATAAGTGGGACAGTATTAGTCCATGGATCCCCAACAGGACATTCTCCCTAAGGAGATACCCATGTATGGGAGACCCTTGAACAGATTTGTGCAAGGAGATGCTGAAAACTGTGTAAAACTATTTTTCTTTCCCAGCATTAGTAGGGTTGTAAGCAGTGTAAAGATACTGATATTGATATACCTGAACTTGATTTTTGATATCCTCAACTTACAAAAAAGTCTTTAATGAATATTGAGCTATAGAAAGGAAAGAGTGAAGAGTACCTTATTTCAGTAGCTGTTTTTCTTTGATCCCAATTGAGTTGCATTTTTTTTTTGCCTCTTTCTAGCTCCTTTTATTTTGTAAAATATTGACACAGAAATTGCTATTGAAATTTTGTAATAGAATTTCATAACAAGCAGCTTAGTTACAGAATCTGTCTTCTGTTCAGGTCTGCTTTCATCCCATTTTATGGTTCAGCTGAGTTAAAGATAAGACTCAGATGATTTCCCCCCGGGACCTATTAGATCCAGCAGGAGATTTCTTGGTATCACTTCCCTGCCTTTTACCCAAGGGCAGATTAGGGGCTGGCTTACCCCATTTTACTGCCATGAAGTGAATAATAGTTCCCACGTGCACCACTGCAGAGGTGCTTTGTCTTGCTGTTCTGACCACTGAGAAATGTGGCAAAATCAGGTTTTTACTTTGTTCATATTGCCAAATATAAGACAATCTAAGCCTTAAAACATGATCCCAGTATTAAAGCAGTAAGTCTTTTTGCCACTCCCTCTTCCCCAAGCACTGAATCATTTATCAGCTGAAATGGGCATTAGGGACAAATCTATTGAAACTTGGAGTCATGTTGCAAAATGCACGTGCAGAGCAGAGAGATTCTCCATTACAATTGTGGGATAATTCAGATAAGTCATCTTTGATCCCATTATACAGTGGGGAGGGATGAGCAGAAATGTGTTGCATGTGAGTGACAAGGAATTCTCAAATTTAGCAGCTGATAATATGGTATGGAGAAAAAGAATGTAGGAGTACTTCACCCACCCCCAGCTTCATCCAGAGCTTAAAATCCTACATTTTCAGTTTCTGGCTATTTATCTATGAGACTTATAAGGCCAATCAGTACTGATTAAATATTAAAGCAATCTAAATCAGGATAGCATTCCTGCCTTTGCTTTCTAGTTACTCAAGACCTGACTCTTCAACAGCAGTAGCAGATCCATTGGCATTTGTGTGAACTGTCCAAAGAAAGCAGCAGTGGCTCTAAGCTGCTGTTGTTTAGCTTGGGTACAGCCTCTCTGAATGCATCCTGATAAATGTCAGAGATGAACTAACTCCTGCTTGTCCAGTTTGGCAGGTGAGCACCTGGGCAGCCCCCCACAGATGTGAGGTTAGTGCTGTGCATTGCTTCGTGTTCTGGGCTCTTGCAGTGCTTGTGAAGTCCAGGGCTGTCTCTTTGTGTAGTTCTTCCCCAATTTGAGAGGCCTCTTATGCCATAAAGTTTGGTGTCAGATGGGTTCTGCTTCTCAAGATGACTTCGTTATTTGCTGAGACTTCTAACTGCCAAAACTTGGATGGATGGAGGTGTTCTGATGTTATACTTCAGAAGATGCCAATCTGTAAGGAAGAGACTGAATCTTGGATCAAACACCCTGTTTGCTGCTTATTTGGGGATGAGTGGTAAGCTTAGAGTGATGGGACATGATGGGTCATGCTGATGCCATCTTTTAGTACCATAACGGCACTTGGATGGTCTCATACTATTAAATGGTAATAAGTGATAGAATAAAGAAGTTTTTGATATTTTAGTGTCTCAGTGATCAAATAAAGAAGGCATGGATAAGCTTTTGTGAGGTTTAGATCACACACTTGAGTGGCTACTGGATCAAGAGGAATTGATCTCTGGCTACAGTAGGTGCCATAAGAAGCAAACAAAGATATTTTCTTTCTACAATTCATCATAAAGGATGAAAGCACTCAGCGATGTACAGCAATTAATTAGGACAGTGATGAACTTCTCTCTGAATATGTGGTGTGTGTTGAAATGGGAGCAAAAGAAAATAGCTTTCTTTTCACTCCCCATTCCCCTTCTTTGAGGGAATGGGGAGGGGCTGTGCTTTTTTGCGGAGGGGGTTGTTTAGTTCTGCTGCAGATCTAAACCTAGGTGAATTTACAGGGATGTCTTTTGAGATGGACTTGTCCCAGGCATCCCAGCTCAGACTGAGAATAAGTCAAAGCTGGTTTTATTCTTTTTGTCAGACTTTTTGACTGTGATTTTTGGCAGGAGACTCATGCAGACACAGTGGTCTGTCTGCATAGAGCTGCAAACAATATTGGGACCTGTATTTTTTCATTTTGTCTTCCAATAATTGGAAATAAATCCTTCAGATTGAAAATAGAATGTATTGCTTGTTGCATATGGGGGAAAGTCTGACCAATGTAACAGAGTTGTATTTTTATATTTGCTGCAATGAATTGATTCATGTTCTTGCATTTCATTTGCAGAGCCACTTTCCCGCTCTGCTCAGCTAGACAAGATCAAGAGAACGGCATCCAAGTAGGAATTTTCTTCCCCAAATCTATAAGTTGTTTTCAGTATTCCTGTTATGCAGGCTGCTGTTTTGTTCCAATACAGTATAGGTGAGTTTAAATTAAGAAAGCTATCACTGAATTTTTAAAGGCAGAATTTTTTTATCCTAAATTTTAGTGTGCTGTATTTCTATGCATCAAGGCTGATTCTTCTTTGACTTCATGCCAGTATAACTGCTGGCTTCACTCAGTCCAGGGTTTACCCACCAGTAATTAGCTTGGTGAGAATCAGCAAAGTGTCTGGTTTTCCCCTACTGCAGTGCATATATTCACCTTTCTAGTGTACTAAAAGCACTGATGTATTTGTGTGAATCTGGATATATGCAGAGAGATAAAGGTGTTGTTTATGAGTATAAAACACCCAGAACTGTTCTAGGCTTAATCTCTTTGCCCAGCAAAGTGTAGTTTGCATATGTAGCCCACTGGCATGAGTATGTTTTGGGAAGTCTTCTGTGTCTGATACAGGAGGTGTGAATTATTATCGCCACTAGCAACAAGCATTAGTGCATTATTCAAGTTGGTGCATGACATACTTTTAGCTATGGAGATCCCTAGTGTGCTGCATGTGGGTGGCACTTGTCTATTAGTGTCAGATATTTTCATAAGCAGAGTACAAAAAATGTATTTTATTGAATGTTACTTCAGCTTTTGCAGTTGTGAACTGAAACCTGTGAACACAAAGGAGCATGTTGCAATCTGATACACAGCTGATGTCCTGGCATTTGTGCAGACTGTCCGGGGAATGCATCTGAAGGATGCTGTAAGAGTCTGCAGGACCTGAGGCAGAGTTGGCTGCTGCTTGCCCAGCTCAGCATGCAGGCAAACAAGCTGCTCCACATGTCCATCTCTCTGCAGGAGTGCTGTTAATGCTGTTAGTTTCTGGAGTGCTTGCAAAGTTCAGGGTGCCTTTGCAGGTAGGTCTTGTTCAACTTTAGGAGTCTCTGTCTCTAAAATTTAGGACTAGGGCTAAGTTTGTTGCCTTCTTAAAATGAAGACTTGAATCACCAGATTTGGCTGTTGAAGCAGACTGGGTTCCAGTGGCTGTCCTAGCTGCATTGCTATTTACACAGAATGGAATAATCTGCTGTGTTAGTTTGCAACAGGCAATGTGGGAAGGTGCCTGCTGCATTTGTAGATTACTTGTTTTATTTTTTTTTTGCTGTGGTGATGGTTGCTAGTGTTATGTAAAATATCAGTTAATCAGACACAACCCACAGGAGCCAGGGCAGTTCAAAGCACAGCTACTTTCAAGAGACTCCCTAATGCCTTAAGGGAGTAAACTTTGGCAGACATTGTAGGTTTACTGTGTCCCTAGTCAAAAAAGTTGTGCTGTTTGGCATGCTGATGGGAGTATTATTGAATAAACATAATACAATATTTACACTCTGATTAAAAAAAAAGTCAAATACACTGTTCAGAGAAAAAGGCTCTGATAAAAGGAACTGGTTTTGGTTTTTTTCCTAAGACTTCTTGTTGTTTGTTTTTTTAAATGTTTTTATTTTTTTTTAACTACTAATATTTGCATGGTAATAGGAATATAAACTTGTAAACTATCTGGACTCAAAAGATGAGACTTTCCATGTTTCACTGAGAGCATGGAGTCCTTCCAAGTATGTTCCTGAATATGGAAGTTATATGCCAGACCCCTAATTTGGAGTGAACCATAGTTAGACTACTTTCTTCCTCTATAGTGCCAATTTCTTTGTATTGTTTTAAGCCTCTTCTTAAATAATTTCTGTTTACTTTTTCTTGAGCTCTTGTTATAAAGAACTATGCTTTGAAACCCACCTTAGAACTAAGAATAAGCATCATAAAGCTAAAACCGCAAATTTCTATAACTTGCAAGCTAAAAGTACAGCCATGAGAGGTATTTGGGCCTCTATGAATGTTGATACGATCTTAGATGAGGATTCATGGACTTATTTACAAGAATAACTTAATTTAATCTTCGTATCATGGGGGTGGAAGTGTCATGTGGTGAGGATTTGAAGAGGTCTTTATTTCCTGCAGTGGATCTTTGCACTCTAAAGACTACAAAGCAAAAGCTCCTACTTTGTGCAGAAGATGCTGATTTATGTGCCTGTCTTGCTCTCTGAACACTAGACTAAGAAACAGGATGCAGCATCTCTGCGGCAGATACCGCGGGGTTCGTGCCCGTGGTGCGGGGACCCAGGGCTGTGATTTGGGGCCTTCCCGGCACTCCCACCTGCAGGTGGCAGCATCTTCCTGTTTTATGGGATGTGGTGCCAGTGCCCGGCATCCCAGTGTCGTTGGGAAACTGAAAATTAAAACCAAGAGCTTCCCACCCCTGTTTTAAGGTCAACGTTCTGCTTTTCTATGAGTAAATGTGAGGCAGCACTTGTTTGACATCTCTGTCAGACTCGCTTGTTCTTTGTCCATTTGCTTTAAACATGGCTTTTTCCGTTGGTTTTGGGTCAGTTTTTCTCCATGTGTTTTAATCCACTCTCTTGTCAGACTTCCAAAGTCTAAGGTCTGAAGGTAGAAGCAGGGCATTGGAGAAGGGCTCACTGAAATGTCGTACTGGCAACTTGGCAAGAAACAGCAATTAGTGGGTATTGAGAAAACTGTGCATCATTTCTACTCCTGCTCAAATACATGTAATGTCGTTGGACCCGAAAAAGCTCCAGTATAGCTGGAAACAAAACAAGTAATGTTTTGACTTTTAACAATGTCATTCTGATTTCCTTAGGATCTTAATTCTCTGAATTAAGGCTGTTAGAAGACAGACACTGTTATCAACTTGAATAATAAATGTGTTGCATTAATATATGAATATTAATAAGAGCAATTAAATAAAGTCTTAAATTTGTTCCAGAAAAAGAGAAAAGCCAACAGAGCAATAGTAAAACAGTTGGATAAATCAGGATAGTGAGAGAATTAGTTCTAGAAAATACTGAGAGAGGACAGGGGTTTTTTTTTTAATCTAACTACATTAACTACTATTAAAATAAGTTTTTCACTAAAATATCAAACATGTAGCTTGTCTCGAGGGAGAGTATCTAACACTTGTGCCACTGGGACACACTCTCATAAGGATCATCCCCTAGTAAAGACATAGGGCAACGGCTGCTGCACCCCATTGCTTGGTGTTTAAATCAAAGTCTGGAAGAGGACGGAGTGTAGGCAGTGGCCAGACACAGAGGGGGTGGAAAGATGCTCACATGACTACTCACAATAAGCTAAATCAACCAAGACAGAGATGGAAGCAGGTGTCCAATGTCTCTTGTATTGGCTTTCTGTGCCCAGGGTTTCCCTTTCATGGAGGATTTACAGCTACACAATTAGAGCAACCTTGCAGTGCATGAAGCAGCTAGAGAGGTATTCAATCTACTGTGTTTCTCTACTGGTGGTAGGTAAAGTTACTGTTCCAGAATGACACTGGCAATATTGCCTTGGATAATACTGTAGCTTTATCTGCCTGGCTGCTGCCCAGTAACTGCTGCTTATCTCGGCAGCAATATCAGACTGCTTCTTTAGGTTTGTCCATTGCATTGGAAAATGAGGCCCATGTGTGTTCTCTGTACCTGTATCAGGGATTGTATCCTACACACTAAATCTTTTCTCTAAAGGAATGTGAATAAGGATCCATAATACTCTACAGTTTTTCTTCTGTTAGGTGAAACTAAGAAATGCCACAGTTTTGAATGCTGATTTATCTTCCTTCATAGTAACATGGGAGATCAAAACACGTTGTTCATGCTATGAGGAAGCAGCAGTACATTTGTGACAATGACAGGTTCAGCCAGTAAAATTCAAGTTCCGTGCCTTCTAGGAAGCTGAGTGGTGTGCAACAAAACACTGGTTGTGCATAGAAGGTTTTTTTGTCTAATGCAACTCAGTCTAGGCTGTAACAGATTTGGAATTTGGCTTCAGACATGGACTGTAGAATCCTTGGGAGGGTGATTAAAATAGGAGCTCACTCATCATCCATTTTTAAAGACTCTTATTTTAATGTCTTCAAACACACTACAAAATTGTTTTGCTGTAGTCTTCATGTTCAATTACCATCATCTGCCCTGATCCACACCTCTTGTGCCTGTAACTTTGATGTGAATTACTGGAATTATCCTGCATGTGCATGCATCCTTGTTAAAATATGTGGGTCAGTGCTGCTGTCTCCTCTGCTAAATGGCACCGATTCTCATCTATATCAACTGCCCTTTCTAGAAATTGGAATAATACCCCTGGCCAGTTTCAGTGTTATGCCTAGAAAGTACATTACTCATGAGGATGTGTCCTGCCACAAAGAGTTGTCATGGAAGTTAACACAATACCATATGCAGTTTTTGAGGGTTTACTTAACTCTGTGTTTGCAAGGAGTTTTTCTACATTTAGGTATCTAATGTGACACTGATTTCTCTATCTGGCTACAGAACTGGAATAATGAAAGTCCCTTTTGGTTGCTCTCCAGTTTGCTGCAGAGGGCAGAATTTGGATGTGGTGACCCATTTCTTGTGAATTGTTTTCTTCCAGAAGGTCACATCTCAAAATGGTCTTGACTGAAGGGCCTTTCACCAGAAAATTCCAACTCAACAACGATAGCCGTGGACCCATGATGGTTCCATCAGTGTTTGACAGGAAGCCATGTTTTGTTAATACGGAAAGATTTATGTCTTGTACAATTTGGAATATAGTCACCATGAAACCCATACTGCAGTACTTTGGGATAACTCCCAGGTTGTGACCCCTGGGAGTCAGAAGTGGAATTGTGTTGGATTTTTTTGTCAATGATTTTTTTCTTAGATGACTCTGCTTAATGTGAAGCAGAGCCAAGCTGGTACTTAATTAATTCTGCAGAGCCTATTTTGTGGTAGAGGTTTTTTTCCCAGGTTGTGTACTGTTAGGTTTATATGCCACATAAATGTTCATTTGGAAGTGAGTCCAGAATGATGCTGAACTTTTTGTTTGTTTGTTGTGGCTTCTGTGATTAGTGAAGTTGGCACAGCATCTTTTGGACTTAGGTCCTTCAGATTTCTGATAGAGATACAAAAATGTTTTTCAAGGTTCTCTAGTACATGTGATGTTAGTCATGAAGGCTGAGGTTTTTCTAAGAACACAAAACTCCCCAAAACAACTGACCAAAATAAAAACAACTTCCAGATTTTTCAATCCCACTGGCCTTTCATGGAAAGCAGGAACTAGGAGGTGTTTCAATAGATAATGGACTATATTGCAGCCTGTGATATGTACACAGTGAATACGTACCTTGTTATTTTCCTATGGAGAGCTGTTGTGATTTCAAGAAGTTGATGCTTTATCTAAATGATAGGATCGCACATTCAAGGCTGCATGAGAAAATAGTGAGCAGTGACAGGTGTCTTTATTTTTTCATTCAGCTGACTTTTCTACCATGATCAAAATTGCAATAAATTGAAATATTGCTGTTAAGTCAGAGCAGAGTCAAAAGAGAGTGTCACTTTGATTATTCAGAGGCCTGCTTTTTTAACAACATTCTATGATGGTATAAGAATTTGCAGGATCTAAATATTTAAACAGCATTTCACCAAACAAGAGCTGGGGAAGTTAGAGTAGTAGTTTCTGCATCTTTCATTGCTATTTTTTTAGATTGAAAGAGCAGGTCATTTTATGGTATAATGTAAAAGCAGACACTCTCTTTCCTCAATAATAAAATGGGGATAATACTGCAAAGGACTGTTGTGGTGATTCATCTTTATAAAGTCCTACAGAAATGCTAGATGTTATTAGCATCCCGTGTGATTACAGTGACAGGATATGGTAGTTTGTCTGAATTGGTATTAAGTGGTACTGAAAGTCTCTCAAAAAAACCCATTCCTTCTGGTTTTCCAGACATTAGAGATGTAGAACAGTTTTGATAAACATCTGGACTGAACTGAGCTCTGCCTTTTTTAAAGGTTACCTTAAATGACAGATGAAGGAACCTTATATTGTGATAACCTTCTGCCTGAAGGGTCTCAAAGTACTACAGAAATCAATATGCAAACTGTATATAAATTACAGCAGCTCTGTCAAGGTAGAGCACTGTTTGGCAAAGCACAGGGAAACAAAACAAAATGTTATAGAAATCTAAATGGGAAAGCACAATGTTAAACTCAAAATACTGGAAGAATGTAGTCAGAGAGAAAGTCATCATCAGCTGGGACCTGGCAGGAAATTGGGAGGTGTACCTTCTTTTCCCACACAATGTACCATGAGAATTGGGGTCTGAACTCAAAGGCTCAGAAATGCCTTTATGGCTCATGTGAAAAATTGCAGCTCCAGGGACAGGCAATTTGCTGGCATGCAGGTTAAATAATGTTTCATATAGAAGAATTGCAACTGCCTGTTTGTCAGCATAACATCACAAAACCCATGCATTTTAAGCTTTCACATTGTTGACAAAAAAGTGCTGCTTACCAGACTGTGTGGAGCTCTTAGAGCAGCAATGTCTTTGGAAGAGGCTCCTTTCTTTAACCTTACTCAGCTTGGCTGAGCTGAGATTGCAGTACCTGGCTGGTATCACTTACATGTAAAGAAACAAAAATAGATACTTCATCAATATACACTTCATCAAAAAAAAAAAAAAAAAAAAAAAAAAAAAAAAAAACCAAAACAAAACCGACCCGAAAAACCCAAACAAAACCAAAACCCAAACAAAACCAAAAACCACAAGCATAGAGAAATGTTGACTAGCTTTTACGAACCTGCCTTTATTACTTTTGACCTTGTGCATTTGCCTGCTTTTGGCTCTTTATGCTCTATGCATCAGGGAATTGGTGCAGCTCATCTGAACCAGCAAAAACTACTTCTCATCCTGCCTTGCTGCTCTGATAAAGACACTGGTAGGAGCAGTCTTAACTAGACTATTTTCTCATCTTCTAGCAAGCAGTGAAGCTTGAGAAATTATGCTTTCTCCTTTTCAACCATAGAAACCTATAAGCGCTCAACAACATGGCAGATGGCTTACTGTAAATCCGAACTAAAATAAGTGTCCAGGGTTTAATATTTTATAAACGGGGGAGCTGCTCAGAGAGATGGACATGGTAGAAGTTCTGTGTCTGTTTGTGTGATTTCTATCTAGTTGTCGTAGCCAGGCTGTCACTAGGCTGTTTGTATCTTAGTTCTGTCTGTGCGCAGGGCACGTGGCTGACTAGTGAGTTACACTGTGCTGTGCTGAAATTCCTGCAAATGGCAATTTAGCAATAGCAATTTGGAAGTAGTGAAAGCTGATTGTGCTGAGTCAGTCAAAATGTTACACTGTTTAGCATTTAATGTATTTGCTGAAATTAATTATTTAAATGTTCAATGATTCTCTTTCCATCTTCAGAATAATCTGTTTTCAAGTGGTCCTAAATGAGCATAACACGTGTTTTCCTCCCTCCACCTTTTAAATATTTCACCAACTTTTCTTGCCACTGTGATAATTAAAGAAATTGATAATATGTCTTTAGAAGAAGGCCAAAAGACCCTAAAGGGTAGTTTCTTTTTTTTAAATCATTGCTTAACGTTTGCCAATAAAGAACTGCTTCTTAGAGTGAGGAGAAGGTTTAATCTAAATATGCCAGTCACTGTGTAAGTGCCTATCATCTGGCACAGGATCTTGTGCTTAGCCCTTCTGAAGGGCTTTTTAGTGGTTCCTAAAAACTTTATGAATCTAAGATTTTGTTAGTGAGTAGAAAGGCATAATCAGAGAAGTGGTTAATGAAATTAGGTGGTGAAAGAATACTCAGTAGTCCAAGTAAGTAAATGAGTGAATTCAAATACAGTAGCTCTAGAACTCCAAAGGCAATTCTTAAACCTGCAGTTCTCAGTGGAGTAAACCTGGGATGATATTCCTCTAGGCAGTAATCTGAATCTGCATGCCTGACCCACATTTCTATGTGTGCTTCCTCCAGAGCAGAGATCAGGGGTGTTGTGTACGACTTGTCTGAGAGTTTGAGAAGAAACTTCTGGTGTAACGGAACCAGTCTTGTTTCACTGGTGTCAGGGTCAAGCATGAGCCTCAAAGGAGACTGAACAGTGCTTTTTCAGGAGATAACAAATAGAGACAGGTTGATTTCGTACAACTTAAAAAGAACAACTCTAAGCATGCCTGATGGTAATGGCTCTGGATCTGATGGTTTGAAGACAACCGGGAGCCTTTGACATGAGAACCGTAATTGATTATGAATCATCTTACATTAGATGAACAAAAACCAAATTGCAGGCTCACAAGTTAGAGTGTGCTCTAACATAACCTCAAAACAATATTCTGTACGTTCGTTTTCTCTAGGGGTATTACAAAAAGGATAAGCTTCACAGAGCTCTGTGCTCTGATCTAAAGAAGTATTTGTATTCAGCCAATCCAAAAAGGAGGTAAGCACAGCCTCCTAATCCTGTTTGCATAAAGGTAGTGCAAACAAGTACATTGCTAAAAATATCCAGTAGTGTATTTTTTTGGCAAAAATTCCTTTAGAGTAATATTTCTTACCGTAGGCTGTAGTCATTGTGTCCCCTTCTTTCACTGCCATATATTGCTTTAACCCAAAGCATGCAGTACTATGTCTTCTTCCAGAGAATCAGGGTTGTGGGGTGTTTTTTTCCTCTTCCACACTTGTAGGAAACAAAACTTGAAGAGGCAGAGACTACTTGACTAATTTGTTATGCCTTTTTGTAAAGGTTTGAAACTCAGATACATGTTTGCTGCACCACTGTGTTACATCCTTGTTCATTGCATTCAGGTGATCCCCATGTGCCCAGTCTAATTTCATATACATGTGGACAGGACTCTCCCAATTATCTGTTTGCGTCTGTATGTCTTGAAATGTGGGTAAATAAACTTAAAGTCAGCTGAGGCGAGGTGTAAATCTGAATTTATGTGGAAATCTGCACATATGAAAAATTCCACTTGAAAAATTCCTCACAAGAACTAAAGCTGTTGGTCTATTTAGTAAATATTTAGAATTACATACTAAATAGAATTTTCAAGGAATATGGGTAAAATTGGTTTTTTGTGAATTCAAATATTTGTCTCAATTGAGCAAGCCTGACTTCCTTTCAGCAACACCATTCTTAGCTTTAAAGACTTTGCTAAGAACTGGAGGGCCACTCCTGAGCTGGATCATGCCAGGCCGTCACTTGAGTGCTCAGTTTCCAGGATTCACATGGTGGCAAGCTGCAAATGGATATTCTGCAGCTGAAACATCTCTCCCCTTGGCAGACTTGAGAGACACTGGTTCTGGCAGATTTAGACTTGTCTCTGGCTATTTAGCACAGTTGTACAGTTAATGGGCTGTTGGACAATTTTGTCAAACTTGCTATTTTCTGGTGACTTGTTTATAATTCTGGGAAAGGAGTGCACGGTTAGTCATTTGTGAATAATTGGAAATCCTCTTGAGATCTCAAGAAAAACACTTTCATTGTTAAATAGGGTTGATTCGCCTGTTTATTTAGGTAGCCTAGACAGAATCTCCATATCGACCCTTGAATGCTCCATATATTTCTCCAAATTGGATTTTGCCCTTGTGTGTGTGTCTGATGTGTTTTAAGAAGCCAAGGTCTTAATTACTGTTATTATGCCTAGTTTCCCATATGATTACAGTTGATATTAATTAAAATGGAGACTTTGCAAAAGCAAAAGGCAGATCTGTAGGTTCTAGGGCTTGAAGGTCCATTTTCGTGTGCATCTACAGGTATAAAGATACGAAATCTTTGTCGTTAGCTGCTTTTACGTTTTACTTCTTACCAGTTTACTGATCTGCTAATGGATTTCGTGGACATCAAAGTTCTTGACCAGCCTCAAACCAAAGTGAAACCTAACTTATCCTCCAATTACTACCCTAACTAAAAATCCTTCATGAGAAAATTATTTCCCGTAACTATCAGGCTTCTAGATGGGAGCAGTGTCAATGTAAAAAGATCTGCTCTATCTTTTCAGTGAAACAGACCTCATATTTTTTTTTTTCACGCTGCAATACCCTGATACAGTCAGAGTAATTTTGTATGGACTGTTTGAAGTTGTTTTGGACAGTTCTGCCATGAATCATAAAGTCAAAACCTT
Organism: Aphelocoma coerulescens; assembly: GCF_041296385.1. NCBI lineage: Eukaryota > Metazoa > Chordata > Aves > Passeriformes > Corvidae > Aphelocoma > Aphelocoma coerulescens. The sequence goes on along the minus strand of NC_091024.1, from coordinate 2,278,076 downwards.
CAACTTCCTCCAATACTTGCATTATGATTGCCCAGCTGAACAAAGAGAAATGTGTACAAATAGCATTGATAACATTTTCAAGGCACATGGCCAATGCTCAATGCGCCAGGATATAACATTAAGGATATGTGCTGTCTCTGGATGAAGATGAAATGAATGACTTGCTTCTTTTCCTAAGCTTGTATCATGGGGGTCTGACATAGCAATAACCTCATGCAAAGAGATACATGTAATGCATCCACATAGAAAAACATGTGCTTGAGAGACATTGTTCAATGGCTGGGAAAAGGCAATTTGTATTTTCCAACTGAATTGTTTTAAAGTTCTAGATGAACCTGGGATTGGTATTCTGTGCAGCACACTGGCATTTTGCTGTATTTTCCTCTCTCAATATAGTTTAATCTGTATTAAGGCACTGTTCTATCACAACTTTCATAAATTATTACATAGCAAGCCAATAGAAATTACATAAATACTGCAAATATAATCGTCTGTTCTTAGGAGAGAGTCTTAAAGGACTTTTAAACTAGTTACAACAGCAAGTGGTAATCCTTCTATTAAAACTTTCTTACTATGTTATAAGTTTGCTGTTATGCAACATTTTTCACTTTGTCAGCTGAAAACTGTTTTTCTGAAAGTAATCTAGACCTTGCTTTGCTGAGATGGAAATAAAGGGAAGTTTGTCTTGACTAAGTGCTCTGTTTTCCTATGACTCTGAGCAAGTAGTAGTTAGAATGAAACATTGGAAACAACAGTAATTTACTAATCAGGAGAAAAATGGCTGTTATTGAAACAAACCCCATGTTTACTGCAAAATTGATTTAAAGCGCATTTTAAAATAACAGCTCAAGAAAAATAGGCTCACAGTGGGCTCCAAATTCTAAATGCAACATCTGCATGTATATGATTAAGTGCTGCAGAATGGACTTTGCTCAGTGAGGTCTCTTAAGGGCAGAGAAGATAGCAAGGAATGTGTTGCTGAATTAAACTGCTTTTGGAAGTCTGAGGAGCACTGAGCTTCTGATCAGGCTTTTTATTGCCCTTGTGGAAAGCACTGAAGCAAAGGATCAGGGAATAAACCTAAATTCTATGATACCTTCACCCAAGCCCTAGACTGCTTTTATTGGATTTTTAATGACCACAGTGCTAAAATGTAATTAGCTTCAATTACCCCTGTACCCTCACAAAATAAAGATGACAAGGGCAGAATTATCCAGTGCTAGTGCTTTCCTTGCATCAGAATGGATTAAACATGGCTGTTAATCAGAAGTAAACTGGGCAACACAGTCCACTATCGAGGAGGATGAATACCTGAAGAAATGAGATCAAACTAAAAACTAAGAAAAGAGGAATAGTTCAGTATACACTCCTCTGCAAAGCTGGTGAGGAAGGGAGCTAGGGGCAGCTTTAAACAATGTTGGTGGAGTGGAGCCTAAAGCAGTGTGCCATGCTGGGGCCTTGGGGGGAGACAAGGACAGAGCCTGATGAATTCTTAACATGAATTATCCACCCTGAGATGAACAGTTGTTGGCAAAAATTGAGCACAAGAGTAACAGAAAGAGGAGATAAGATTGAGTTAAATGTGTCAGCTGTGAAATAAGTTATACAGGGGTGAGCTTCACCCTGGTAGATCTGGTGGTAGAGAAAAAAGAACTGAAAGTTGTTACCAGCAGCCAGTTTTCAAAGAAAACTAATTTCGAACACTTGTGTGGCAAACAGCAAAATTTATCATGAGTAGTCTTCTCCCTCTTGCATTTGTATACATACTGCTTTTATAACTCTATGTACTTCATGTGGTAATAAATATTCAAAGATTGCGTTACAGTGGTTTCAGCCAAGTTGATGCTGGTTATTCCAGATGGAAAGATCATTGCTTCTCAAGGTACTGTAACAAAAGACTTGGCAGTTCATAAGTAGTGTTCCTGCTGGGAGCAGGTGTCTTCAGTTTGACAAGATTGCACTTTATCCATGAGTACTTGAAATGTACTATAGCTGGTAGCAGGTCAAACAGGTCTGAATTTTTAAAGAGAGTGTTGTAAGACTTCAGTAATGAGCTTGAGGTGGTGAACAACGACATGCAAAGCTAATTACCTGTTTACTAACGTCACAATAATTCAGCCATTTGTCTTGACTGGAGTCATGCTGAGCCTCAGCTCGTCCTGCCAAGCCCACTTTCCAGCCATTGAGTGATTGTATGTGAACTGTTTTGCTAGAAAGTGCCAAAAAAGAAGAAGAAAAAGAAAGGAGAGTAAAAAGGAATTCATTTAACTGCTACAAACCTAGATTTTAATTTACTGACCACATAAAAGATTTAGGGATCAGATTTGCTTGTATGCAAGGGATATCTCTGTGGGAGCAGTGTTTTCAGTGAAGAGCATAAACCGGACACCTGGCAGAAGAGTTAATTATCTGAGTGCTAATGTTCTCAGACAAATACGTAATGCATCATAAGTACTAGCAGTGAAGTGCTGGCTGGCAGCTTAAAATCAAATTACCCCTACAAGTTTTATTGTGGAAATATGGTTGCTACACTGCAAAGATGCAAGTTACAGACACCCAAGAGCAGGGGTCCTCTGAAGCTGTGCTGAATTGCACACAAACAGCTTTCAGTGCAGAAATGCTGTCTTTGTGGCTGAGGGCTGCAGTACTTGAGGTTAAATCGGCGACTTCGTTTGGTTCTCTGACCTGCTGAACTCAATAGTTACCTCACTATAAATGAAGAAAAAGTCATTTTGAAAAAGTTAAAAGAGACTGTAAAAAGGTGGCACTTTTGTCTTCAATCAAGAAACTCTTTGTCCACATTAGTTTATAGTTCATAAATCAGAACGTGGGATTTTGTTGATCTGGATATGCTGCCTTTCTTTGGTTGTGTCAACGATTTAACCTTCTATAATTCAGTATAAGTTAACCCCTGAAGTAAACTATATGCATTTCAAGCTGCTAGGATTTAGTCAACAAATAGCTGCACACCCCTTTGCTATCTGCTCGTTTCCCCACCCACTGAAATGGGAGGATCTCTTTCTTGTGTGTTCAGTGGGCATTAGGTCAGATGTTAATTTTACTGTGAGTGGGAATGCTCTGTTACAACTGCTGAAAGTAAAACTATGGATTATACTTATGGCTAGCAACTGGGAAAAAATTTCCAACTAAAGGCAAGGAAAATGGTTCATAGATGGGAAAATGTGCATTTGTTTGCCTAATGGTGTATTATGGGTGTGTGCGTGTCCGAGGGATGTGTTCTGAAAGATTAGCACCTGTCTCAGCAATGAAAATCCTTGAATAGTAATAAGTAAAAGCACTTTAGGCTCAACAGCAGAACTAAGGGACTCTGAAGTATTTTCTAAGAATTCTATTTCCTTTGTAAAGGAAAGCCTTTTGTAAAGCCTTCATCTTCTACAAATCAATCCCTGAATTATTTAGTAACTATTGTATGCAAATAGCTTAAGAATACTGAACAAGGAAGCATTTCTCATAACTTACCCAAATGAGGCAGATAAGGGGTGCAATTTGGAACTAGACCTCATAACACATGACAGTGCCTAAAATTGGATTTAAATAAAAATAAAAAGGAATTCTGATCTAGCTAATTACTACCTGGCCCTAGAGTTGCTTCAGTTCCATGAATATTTTTTTTAGTAATAACATTCCTGAGCTGCTTGAAATGCTGCTTGTAAACACCTAGAAAGCTCCAAATCAGAGCAGTCAGTTGCCCAGGACTTACCCAAACATCATCAGAAGCAGATGGTGGAATTCCTTCATCTGTCTCCCCTGAGAAGCCTACTTTGGCTGGTGTTTGTAGCCTGTGCAGTGGGCATGTTGGGCTCTCTGCTGTCTGTGCACTAGGGAACACAGCAGAGTTCCTCATCAGGGTAGGAGAGCTGGCTGTGTGAATATTTTCTAATTAGTCTCAAGCATCACCTGCACAGTAAGCTGCACCAAAGTGGTGATAGTGAGGAGGGCAGTAACCTCTCCTAGGAGGCAGCTAGATCCAGAAAAAATGTCTGTGTGTGATCTAATTGGTTAGGCAAAATAAGAGTATGAAGGGATGGATAGTATGTTGGTATTAGGATTAGGGAAACTTGGGTTGTGGTTACTGATTGGGGGTTTTATGCAGTGGTCCATTTTTTTTCCTTTCAGGTAGGTTTTGTTGAGATGGAAGATGACATTCTGATGTTGCAAGAGCATTCTAAGCTGTGGATCATAATCAGACAGAGATATTTGGTTTCAGTCCTGAGGAAATATTTCCTGGATTTCAGGTGCCTTCCTGTCATCTTTCTTTTGCTTTTCTCTAGTACTACAGAGTTTCTCAATGAAGTGCTGAAGTGCTCCCTCTTTAGTGTGGTGGTTCCTCCTTGTTTGTCCCCATACACATTGTCAGGAGATTTGCTTTCCTCCTGGAACAGCAGCTAATTAGGTTAATGATGTTGTTAAAGAGATGTTTGTGGAATCACAGACTTGGGCCCAAGCAGAACAGCCAGTTTCTGTTATACCCACAATCACCTGGGTTTTGAACCCAAGAAAATAAGGGAAAGAGAAACAGTACAGGTTTTTCATCCTCTAATTTTCTTTAAATTCCAAGCAGGCTATCTGCAGCCCTCTGTAAAACTTAAATTCAATATTTTAGATTAAGTTTTGATTAGGACTGTGCTACTCAGTCTGGAAATGATGTTTCTGCATCCAAGTGGGGTCTGAGAAATGAGACTTTTAAGAGCAGCTTTCAGGAATTGATCACTGTTGCTGTTAGAGATATCACAGGTATTGTGTCCCCAGTTTGGGGAAATTTACTTGTATGTCTTGAGTCTGAAGAATTTTCCTGGAAATGAACCAACAACAGAATTTCTCGTGAGATTTCTCTTCTATCCTGGCAAGCTTCTTTCCTGGAGTGTGTTTACAGGCCCCACAGGAAGAAGCAGCAGGAAAATCTCAGGGAAAATAGACATGTAAACTCTGAGATGAATTCTGGGGAAGACGTGGGTTGAGGACAGTTTTTTTAACCCAATTCAGTCCTTCACAGACTTACAGCTTTATATAGAAAAGGGCCAAATAGGACTGGGTTATCTGAAGCTGCAGAGGGTATTCTGTGTGGGTTCAATGGACTTTAGATCTGTTTTAGTCTACAGAATCACAGCTTAGCTGATAAGCTTTTTGCAAATTCTAAATGGTTTGCCTGTACCAGCTGTACTCCTCATCTTGGGCTTTGCAAAGACATTTGAAATTTTCCATGTGCTGAAAATCTGGTAAAAAATAGTTTCTAATGTTTCTGATTTGAGTGGGAGACAGGAACTGAATGATACTCTAAAACACAATACATAATTTTCATCAGTGAAAAGTAGTGAGTTGTTCAGTTCCAGTGGATAGTTAATAAGAGACTTAAGGAGGTAAGGTATATGGATTGCTAGAATGGATGACTAAATAAATATTCTTAGCAGTATAATGTGAAACACGTGTGATTCTGTGCCTACAGACATGCAAACACAAATTTCCTTTTGTTCTGAATCAAAATGTTTCAAAGGAAACAAAACTATAGGAAGTGAGCTATAACATTTAGGAAAGACAGGACAGGCAGGGAATGAGCTGCAGAAAGTTGGTCTTAAGGTAAGTTGAGTAGCTACTTGAAAAAATAGTTGGGGAGTAGTCAGCAAAAAATGAAACATTAATTATGCTACTTTTGCTTTAGTTCCTGTGGTAGATACCCCAAGCACAACAGTACAGAGGTGAGATACAGCAATTAGCATTCAGCCCATTGACAAGGAGCTGAGCACTGACTGTGGGATCAGCCCAACAGAGGCCAGTGCCATACTGGTCAGGTGGGGAAAAGCACCCAGGCTGGAACCACCTGTAAATCTAAACCAAAAGATGGCATGTGAGAGCACAGGGCAGTTACTGTGATGGTGCTCAGTCCCATTAACTGGAATATTTTCTCATGTGGCTCAGCCATATGAGGAAAACACTGAGAAACTGCAGAGTGACTGCAGGGGTGTACTGCAGAGCCTGTGATCGTGTACAGTGCAGGAGCCATGGAAATCCAGCATGGATACTAAATGATGGATGGGGTTTAGTAGCACTTGGGAGCTGCAGAATGTCATGCTGAGAGGCAGCAATGCGATTATCTGATGATAATCTCAGCCTATGAAACCAGCTGCTGCAGAACGCCTAGAAAAGGGGTAAGGGAATAAGGGCTTGCCTGAAATGATTGTCCTGGTGAGCCTGATTCTTACAACCAATGTAGAGTAAGGGTAAAATATTCACAAAAAGGACCTTATGGGGTGGTGTTCTCATGACGTGGGAGCATTTACAATACCTTGGCAATGCAGTCCAGGGGTGAGATGTGTGATGGATTGTACTGCAGGAATGGCTGTTTTTATACTGAAACAAAAATCAACCTGAAGAAAGGTTCAGCTCTAAGGTGTGTGTTGCAGTTAAACTGTATATCTTCAGGCAGAAATGTCATGTCTGCTTTACTCTTGTTGAACATCAGGCTCCCAGTTTGCATGGGAATATTTCCTGGAACTTCCTCTTAGGTCATCTGCACCAAGGTTAAGTATGACACAGAAGAAAAATACTAGATCCTGATAGTGATTTGGAGCCAATTCAAGTAAAAATTGCATGTTTTTCCCTTGTTGTTCTTCTGGGTTTGGGTCAGACCCATGTGTAAGGAAATTGAGGGCATGAAACAAAACCAGCATGATCATTTGGCTCCCTTCTGTAGGTTGCTACAAGTTGAAGAAAATTCAGTTCAGCTGAAGATGTTTGTAACTTGACCCTGAAGGATACCTGTGAAAATTGTCCTCTTTCTTTTTTTTCTCAAGTGAATAGAAACCAACTCCTTAAGTTTGGAATGTTTGAAACATGGAATAAAATCAGGTTGAGTGTAGCCCCATCACCAACTCTTGACTTCGCAGGGGTTTTCACTGATTTGTGTAGTCCAGTGTTAGATACTCTGTACATGTGCCCAATGTTTACCAGGTGTTTAGTTGGTGGGATATAGGTATGGAGTTGATTTGGGTTTGGTGGAAGAATCTAATCACCATCTCTTGTGTGTCAAAGGGAGCACTACAAGGCAATAGACAAATCATTTTTAGCTGCTCCAGTTTCTTTTTTTCCCTGGTCTTATTCCTAATGTATATTAAAATTATATCAGATCTGAGGAATGGAAATGGTGGAATATGATTTGAATGTTAATAGAGTTTTAGTTTTCTCTGCACTTTTCTTACATAAGCGTTCTTGGCAAGGGTTGCAAATGAGGGAAGTGTGACCCTGCCATTTGTTGTGCATGTGTATTTTAGGACTTCTAACACATAGCAAAACAAAAGAAGGTAGCTCTACTTTAGGTGTGAACATGAAATGTATTTACTAAATATTCTGAAGAGACAAGTTCAAACAGGAGAAAAAGGCGTAAGGACACCAGAGATGTTCTGATCAAGAAAGATAGGCTTAAGTAGAGATTTACCCTTGTACTCAGAACAGTGAGAAAGCAGTCTTGATTTTTCTTACCATCACAGTATGTCAAGGGCAGTGAGCACATTTTGCCTCTTGATTTTTACAGGCAATGCTGACACAAGCAGAATATTATTAGAGAGAACTGGAATATTATTAGCATATATAGATATACTTTTTTTCCCCCGAATGTTATGTTTGATTTCTGTTTGGAAATCCAGTGCAGAATGCTATGTGTTTATTAGCAGCACAAGCTTATTGAGAGCCACAATGTAGTAGACAGATTCAGCTTCTCAGAGGTTTTGTGCACTGGAGGCAGAGACAATCCTTCACATGTGAGGAAAGATGATGCAAAGCTGTCAGCTGTACATAAAAATTACCCCCAAACTGTAGAGAGCAGATGGCTGTTAATGGCAAGTGTTTTTAACGTAGCTTTATTGTCCCATATTGGGACATTAACTTGTCTCTCTGTTTTGTTTTTTTTTAAAAAGTCACTTTGTAAAAATGACACCTTGGTATGACTTGTCTTTTCCTGTTTGGTTTCCATGTCATGGTTGCCCAATTATCTGCAGTCAATGTGCTCAACAAGCTATTACTGTACATTTGTTTCATACATTCTCAGTGATTAGTAACAAAAACCCCCTATTTTTTTAAGGAACACAATGAGTAAAAATTTTTATTGGACTGATTCTTACTGCAAAAGAAGGATAAATGTTGCTTGTTTCCACGTGCTAAGCTGATATTTACAGGACTAAATACACAACATCAAACTTGCTTGGACTAGCAGTTGTGATAACAGAAGAAATAGAGAGAAAAATGCATATGGAACACCCTTAGCTTTTCTGTTTTCTTAACTGCAGGTTGAAAGCTAGCTTTTGGGTGATTAAACTTTTCATTTGGTTATTAAGTGATAGACATCTTGCTGAACCCAAACATGCTGCAACAAGCGCAGGAAGAGTGTTTATTTAAAGCAGACACAAAAGATTGCACAAAGAGACCCTTAAACAAAACACAAATGTCAGCAAAACTAAACAAAGTAATCATACACAATTTAAGACTGATAGAGGCAGGCAGTAAATTGGTGACAGTTCCTGAATAATCCTTTAGAAAAGAGTCACCCTGGTGAGTTGGGAAATCTGTTTGTTTGTTGCAGTTTCTTATCTTTTCCCTACAGGAAATGTAGGAAACTTCCACATTAAAGTCAGTGCATTCACCAGGACTGGCCTGAAATTGGTAGGTTGGTGTGGGCAGCAGTGTCACCCCAGCAGCACAGGGCTCAGGTGTGTGTTCTGGAGATTTCAGACTAAAGAGGTGCAGCCCAGCTGGAGGGCTGGAGTCGTGCAGTGAGGATCCTGGCTGGCTTTGCCTTCTTCCCTGCTGCTTTGTGCTGCTGTTGCCTGAGCTGGCTCAGGCGTTTCAGTGCTGAGTTACAGGCTGCCTGTCAGGAAGGGCTGCCAGTGCCCCTGAGAAGTGGGGTGATGGCTGAGACACTAAGCTTGTGCTTGGAGCTTTGTGTTACTGTGGTTATGCTACAGAGATCTTTGTCCTGGGCTGTCATGAACAGGGGAGACTTGTAGGGACCTTGTGGAGTCACTGCAAGAGTGGGAACCAGATCTTAGGCAGGACTCTGCCCTTCCCTACCTGTATAGGAAAATCACCCAACCTTTCTGTGACTTGGGCTTTGTCCTAGGTGAGCGAGCAATGGCATTCATTACGAGACCTGTGGATTAGAAACACTATGCAAATATCCTTTTTTTTTTTTTTTTTTTTTTTTGGGAGGGGGGTTGGACCTGGGAAAAGCCACATAGCTGGTGATTACTCTGTAATCAATTCTTCTCTCTTCTGAACAAAACAGTAGTCAGCTTCTTGAATATTATCCAGCTTCCCTCTTCCTGCCAGTCTCAGCGTCTATTCTTCTCTCCAGAGCCCTTGGCACAGCATTTAACCACATCAGAGTTTCACCAGTTGCAACATGCAGCTCTCCTCTCGAGTTAGAGTGAGAGAGGCTCCAAGGATGTGGCAGGGAGGGAGAGAGTAGTAACTGCAGAAGACGGAAAACTATTAATAAAACAATACAAAATTTTTTTTTTTAATTTTATTAAGAAAATGGAGGAAAATAGATGGAAGGAGGTGAAGGAATGTGAGATTGAGAGAGATAATTATGGCAGTTGTTCCAAGAACTGGCGTAGAACAATTAATGAGGAATAGGAAAGAGGCTTCAAAGACTATTTTTGGTCAAATAGTCTTTGAAGGGTCATCACCACTAAGGAGCTGGGAATCAGAAAATTGATTGGAACATTACGACCACTGAGAAATCTGCTGGGCTGTCGTTACATCAGCCTCATGTCTAGAAAAGCAGCTCATCTTGAGCTCATTCTGTCTGGAGGTGAAAAAAAAAGAAGTCTTTCAGATGATTATCAAGACTTTTTCTTGTGTGTTAACCTAAGGCCTATCTTCTGTGTTCTCATTGCCAAATTGCAGTTCCAGAAAGCAGCTGACATGGAAGAATAGCAGCTATGTTGCATCGTACTGACACTGAATTTCATAAAGCAAGGTGAAGGCAATAATCGGTGTGTTTTCTTGTTCTGCTCTAGAAATAATTGCACAGCTGTCAAATTCTCAGCCAGGAAAACAGATCCAGGACACTGCAGCAGTGAGCATGTATTGGCCAGTACAACAGCTGTCAAATTCTCAGAAAACAAACCCACACGGTGCAGCAGTAGATCTCAGTAGACTAAGATAACTCAATTTCCATGTGCACCTTTGTATTTTCTGCTGCCTTCAAAACATCTGCTCCTGTTTCATCGATCAGTAGAAGTGGTTGATAAGTGTTTTCCATGTATATGCATGAAGTTGCTCCACATAACCAGTTTAACAACAGGAAAGCGTCTGTAATGGCAGCAATGACCCATATAATCTGACTTTCAGTGGACTGTTGTCGTTCTCTTTTAATATTGGCATTTTTAATTAAATGTCTTCTTTTTTCAAGTCAGTGATTAAATTGCAATTGTGAAGTAGGTACTGTTGTAACAAGTGCTGAAAACTGATCAAAACAAAAGGTTGGAAATAGTAGCACACACAAATGCTTTGGTTCCAGAGCTTAAAATTAAATTAAATGGAGGATCAAATTTTTCAGTCACTAAATTCAGTGAAAAGCTCTGAGTGACCTGTGCTGCTGTATAGATTTTAGAATCATTAAGGAGTCTAATTCTTTTAACACCGTATCTTTTCTTTCATTACGCAGTACCACAGCTAACAGCGTTTTTCTTGACTTGACCTACAGTGACTGGAGTTTTATCTGTTGTTCCTATAACATTGTAGCTGCATGTTTTGTCTTACTCTTTGGAATACTTGGTCAGTTTTAGTATTTGAAAACTATGGTTTTGAAGCTGTGAAGTGTTTACTTGCATTATGACTATGATCCTTATGTACTTTACAAACTTTGTTGTGATATAGCTCAGAATAAGGCGAGGTTTCTTTTTATGGCTAAGCTTGAAAGTTCCCCTTATATGTAGCAATAAAAGTATTCCAAGTTTCATACCACATGGGATTCTGTGGTTAGTAATGAGTAGCCAACTCAGTGTTTCATTGAGCTGCTTCCTAAGAAAATTTTGCATTTGAAAAAAATTTTACCAAGCAGTTTAAAATGAAAATAGCAACAAACTGTAAATTCTTTTCCAGATAAAGAGGCTTGTGCATTCATGTGATATAACACATTTAGTCTTTTTGGAGGCTAGCAGTATCAAAGAGCCCTGGTTGTTGACCAGGGGCCTCAGTGTCAGGTGGTGTACAAGATCAAGTGAGGATGTGACAAGAGGCAGACACAAGATACAGGTGGGGAATGGAAGGGCTTGGGAAAACTGTGTCAGGCTATACAGCAAGCAGGGCTGGCAGCTTGTCAGCTGTTTAACTGTGGTTAAAACTGCACAGCTTTCAATACTGAGGCTGTAAGGATGGGAGCTAGTTGGTTCTTAAATATATAGGTAGTGTAATACCATTGTGTGTAATATATGGGTATTACTCATCTTTTAAATATACTTAAATCAGGGATTGAAATATATAGTAGGAACAGAATTCATTACCAGACTAGAAGACAAAAAATATAGAGATGGGAGGTTTCTGCAGATGCTGATTGCCAGTCATTTAGGATGAACTCTGAACCAGCTTTTGCTGTACGTGGTAAAGTCACAGCGCATTCAATTTAACCAACATGTGGTTAGCGTGCTGTCAGGTCTTCATAGCACTTAATATAGAGCCTATTCTGAACTGCAAACCAAGGAACAACACTTGTAGGTGTATGGCAAGCTAGAAGTTTCTGTCAGATGGTGGCAAGAATGTGGCGTTTCAGGTCTTGCTGGCGACTTCAGCTAAATTCAGGCCACGGAGTATCTGAAACTGTTGGGATCCTGTTATGCCAGACCCAGTTAGAGTCCCTATTCTCTTTGTGTCTCAGTGGATTGAAAAAGATTTTTATCAAAATAAACCTTATGAAACTATCCAGCTGCTAATGAGAAATTTAAAAAGCATAGGAAGCTATGATGCTGTGATCACTATCTTTACTAGGTCATTTACTGAGTCCACACCTGAAATTCTGAGAGTCAAATGAATTTTTTGTAACTCATTTCAGTGGATTTTAGCTCAGACTCTGCAGTAGGCTTCAAACTGTGTCTGCTTTTATTAGGTTAGTCTTCCTGCCTATGAAGTAATTGAAAGAGGTTACTGAGGCTATAAAATACTAACTAATCTAACTTTTTGAACTATGAATATTTTAGCATAAAAAATTATGCTTTCCAGTTCAATTTAGAAGAAAGTTGGAAGCAGAAGTCAAATTTCAGGTGATGTGCATGAACAAGTTGCATAAAAAGAAATCAGTAATTCTGTCTATACATGGACTTGAGTTGATGGCAAATATTTGTTGTGTGCGGTTTAGATAAAGCAGGACAAGGTTTTCTGAAATTCTAAAATAAAATGGTAATAAAATTCTAAAAATGTAATTGTTCTATTTTAAAATTCAAGATTTTAGAATTTTTAGAATGTGGGTAAAATTAATTATTGCTATGGTAGGTATTGCACATTGGATCACTTGAGACAAAAGTGATACTGGTTAGTGCAGCTCTTTTGTCAAAGAAAGCATTGCCCAACTCCTTTGCTGAATTGTAGCACCTGAGTATTCTTGATCCAGCTTAATTATCTCTTTAGACAAATTAAAAGCTTTACAGCTGGTTTATGTAGCTTGGGCTTGTGATGTAAGTTTTTCAGTAATACCCTGGGATGTTACTTAATGCATTAGATGTTTTTTTTACAGAAAAATCAGGGCTTAGAAAATGTTCCTTAGACCTTTTATAAGATTTTCATGTGAACAAAAGGATAATGTCCTCCCCTATTCATTCTTAAACATTTTAGGGCGGAGTTTTCCTACCTAGTGTTGATTCAACATCTGTGTCATTTATTGAAAAGATGCAAAATCTAGTCAGTGACAGTACAACAGTGAGACCAAGAAACCATCAATTTCATGTTTAATAAGGAACAACTTATTTTAGAGAGAAATACTATAACAGTGAAATTTGTTTTATATACTGCACTCTGTTCCAAGAGTACTTTAAAAGAGCCTAGATGCTTACATAAGAGAATTTTCTGTGTGAATCTTAAAAGAGGGTATTTTCTATGTAAAATGCTCTTACATTTATGGGCAGTATTATGCTCTTGCAACTACTTGGTTCTGAAGGACAAAGTCACTCTGGAAATGCATTGCTGAGGTCATTCTTCTGAAACAGAAAATTCCAGGGTTGCTACTGATACGAACTTGTTGCTTACATGATTGCACAAGCTGCTTGTCAGGAAAAGGATCCTGCCTCAAAGAACTTGTTGTTGGGATAAAGAAAAGGAAAATGTTAGAGCATGAGGGGTTGCAGAGAAAACACAAATGTGATCATGGATGAGGAAAATCAGGTCCAGTCTGCTACCTCATTTACAGGGAAGAGGAGTCTTTTGGGTGTTTCAATAGAAGTCTGATATTTGTGCACAAGTTTAAATTAATTCTCTAAATAATTTTAGAGAGGAACTTTGGACTTTAGTGGAACAGTTCCTCTAATTTTTAACCTGCCTAAGGGACAGACTGGAGCAAGCTGGAAACTTTCTGCCAAAACAGTTTTTCATCAGAAAAGGCAGATTCATTGATACCAAAATATTTTGCAAAAACATTGTTTTTTAGTGACTTTCAACAAAGACGTGGGATGGGTTCTGACAGGCTTCATGCCTGATTTCATGGCTCCTGGCGAGCTGTGGGGTCTGTGGCTCTGGGATAGCCTTGACATGCTGGCTGCCTCTGGAGATCCCCGAAGACCTGGCATATACCACGGGTACTTTGAGGGCCTCTGGCCAGCATGCCACACAACTAGAAGTGTAGGAGCCATGACTCCCAGCTCTGTGATTTCCTGCTCTCTTATGGCTTGCAGGGCTTTGAACCCTTTGTCGGTTCATTTGGGCTGATGGGGCAGGGGGAACCCAGGAGCACTTGGTGACATTGCTGAGCCAGGAGTCTTGGAGCTGGGGAGCTGTGCTTTCAGGCTTAACTCTGCTCTGAAATTATGTAAATGAAGCACTGATTATTTCTAACAAATTGCTTAAAAAGTTCTCTTCATGGGAAATGTCAGTATCTGTATTGCACAGGGGGGTGCATTGCCTGTCTTCCCTGCCACCTGCTTGGGGATTACCTGTGGACAGGATGGCAACCACCTTGTGACTTCCAGAGCTTAGGTGGCATCAGGGCTGTACTGCAGGTACTTGGGGCCAAAGCTGCCCTTGGTCTAGAGTTGGCATATTGCTCCACTGACAGTGAAATGGCAATTATATTCCTAATATTTTGGATTCACAAGGAAGTCTTTATGTGGGAGTGGAGCGCATATATATTACCTGTGTGTGTACAAACAAGCAAAAGTTAGACATGTATTTATCGATGTAAATGTCACTTTTGGAGCAGTATAGGGTCTGCAGATCCTTCAGGCAGATGTCAACATCAGATGAGTTGTGATGGTTTCTTTGTTATGTATTGCAAGTGTTCCTGATACGCTGCTGCTGTCAAGAGGAATGGTTATGATGTGGATTCTGATGTGGTCTTTCTAAAAACCTCAGTATGCGTAGGAACATAAATAGTTGTGTTGTCTTAGATGCTGTGGAATGCTGTAAAGCCATAGGCTCGGGAATACTGAAGGACAGGGGTTAATTTCAGTAGCTGAAGGCCTTTGAGACTCCTGGAGGGCAAAACAAGCATTTGATCTGTGTTGTGAGTCTGTGTGTGTGTCTCTGTATGGGTGTATGCTTTAGAATGGCATTTGGTTTTACAATGCAAAATTGTAGACACATATAAGTGGCCATAGGGGGAGACTTCCAAAAATAAAAATGCCAGCAAAGTTATCCCATGCTTGCTGACTTCTGGATCATGGTTCATCAGTGAAAGTTAAATTTCTAGCTGCCATTTGGTGCCTTTGGCAGTCTCCCTATAGATTTCTAGCAGTTCACATTTTGATGTTTGCTGAAAGTGCTCAAGGGTTTGGTTGTTTCTCCTGATGTGAAATCACTGAAGTTGGAGATGCAGAGGAAATATAGGGAAAGAGTCAAATGAATGTTGATTGCTTCTGAGAATTAATTCCACAGTGCCTTTCTGAAGGTTCAGTGCGTATTAGATGCAGTGCAGTGGCATGACGGACTGGTAAATATCACTTACCGAGCCCATCATTCATTGCAGAGGAGGACCTGGACCATGCAAATTGGATGATGCTGTGTTTGAGAACCAGACAGCCCATAATTTTAGTCTGTTAAAAAGGATTATGAATGACATCGATGAAATACAGTGTCAATTCTTCGCAAGATGCCTTTTCTCTGCAACAGCATCTGGAAGCACAGCCCAGCAGCAGCACTGAACGCCCACTCAGAGGCTTTCACCAACTTTGAACTCCTCTCAGGACTAAGCCTAAAACAATGTCCAGTTGGAAACCAAAGAGGTAGAACTACTTTGCCATGCAGAGAGTTGAACCTTCCCGCACATGTGTTTATTAATGTGAACAAGCTAATGCAGCTGTCTTAACATCATAATGTTCAGCAGCCTTTAAGCTGCCAACAAACTTGTTTGAAGACAGTCCAGTGCTCCCTTGGCTCACTGTTCCTTTCTGTAGCAGTCACTGTTATGTTAGAAGAAGATGTTCAGTAGTTTCTACTTTAATTGATAGATTTTTTTCATAATTAACATGTGATTTCTTTATAAACTGGTAGGGAAAAAATTTTGTTCAAAGTCACCAGTTTCTCCTGACCAAAGTGAGTCCACTGCTCAGGAATATGGAAGGATCACTCAGTTTTTCCAATAAGCAGTCTTGATAAGATACATTAAAGACTGCTTCCAGGCTGTGTAGTTTTAGATTTGCTTCCTTTTGGAAAGAGCCAAACCTAAGTTGTGCATGCATGTGACTAGATCAACCAGAATCTGTCTTGCAGAATTTGAGGAAACACTTCAAGCATAAATATTGAGTGCATCTAGCAATAGTGCTCCTTCCTCAATTTCTTTTTATCTGTACCTTTAAGAATATCAGATACTTGCGTGTCATGGGTTAGCAAAGCATAGTCTCAGAAGTGAGATTGTTTGAAGTCAGATTAAAAAGAAAAAAAAAGAAGCAAAAATACTTGAATAAGAAGCAGAGTCCCAGTTCCCCAGTTTTTACTTAATATTTCTTCTATCCCCTAAACTGTACTCTGGGCTTGTAGGTTCACCATCTGAAAGTGCAGTGTTTCTAATGCCAGCAGTACCCAAGTCGGTGTCATAGAAATTGATGTGAGCTCTGTATCACTGTGATACTCTCCTGTCCCTTGCAGGGATTTGGGGATAGACAGTTATTAAGTGTGACTAGGAAATGAAATTTAAGGAGTGATCAGTTCAATGGCTACTCCTTGCTCAAGGCATGGTATGTAGTTGGTTGACCTAGGCAAAGAAAAAGCAAAAAATCACCCTGACAGCATGTGATATATCAAAGTACAGAATTTCTGTGATTTCTGTATCTGATCCAATTGATAATTAAAAGATATGCTTCCACTGCCAATCTGTTGTATCAATAGTCTAATCCTAACCATAAATACAGCTTTTCAGATTAATTTAATTAGCTGTGAATATAATGACTGCTCCATCACCACATTTAAGATCCTTTCTTGCAAACCCTAACTCATGTACATCTGTCATTCCTATCCGTGTGACTACTGAACATGAGTAAGCCTTATGTGCATAAGGGAAATTTTCCTGGGTAAGACCTGTAGCTGTGTTTGACTGGGAGGTATTGCCAAGATTTCAAAGTGTGGAGTACTAGTAGGACACCAAATATATACAGATAACTTGTTTCCAGAAATAACTGTTGTGGGTGTTTCAGTTGAAGGGAACACTAGTAAATATGACCTCAGGGAACTGATATCTATTTTTACAGGGATTACTGTAGCAGAAATCAAGCACTGTTTCTATATGGCACAGAGAAACATCTACAGCTACCTGCTTCTTTGATGCATAATTTTCTGTTCTTGTGAGCTTTTTATGCTTTTCTATAATTGCATAATTTTCAACGTTTTTGTAACTTCTGGGTCATGTAACTTTAACCATACTCAGACTGAGAAATCCTCATGTGGCCTTTTCCAGCTGACAGTCCTGAGGCTGGGATGTGGCACACTTAACCAGTCCAGTGGACCTTCTCTGGAGGTGCTTCAGACCTAAACTGACAAGGCACAGTAAGAGAGTGAGAAGATGTGTTCATATGACTGCGTTTTGTGGAACAGACAGAGAAACAGCTACATTGTGCAATGTCTGGGAAGGCTGATTAGCCATGCCCAGGCAGGGGCACCATGTTAACATGACTATTGTTTTTAGGATCTAAGATAGCTGTGAATGAGTTATGTGGAGATTGAGTAATGTTTCTCTGCTTGGCCTCACCTTGTGCTGTGCAGACATGCCTGGTAGAGGAAGAGCTGCCTACCCCACGTCACACAGTGTGGCTGTACTGCAAGAGCACCTGGCTGTCCTGTTCAGCTGGGAACTGCACTTGCTCAACTTCTCGTTTCCATCAGTACTTCACTGCAGTTTGTCACAACCAACATGTGGCGAGCACTCCACTGAACTTCTTGCCTTCTGTCAGAAAGTAGAATGGTGCTTAAATATGTGAATGTTCTTTGTGTCTCAGATAAGTTGTTGAAACGACTTGTGAAGGGGATTATCCAGGTTGTTCTTGTTTCTCTGGTGTACCTTGCTGTGCTCTTTGTAATGGCTCGGTTTTTAATATTATTGCATAACTTCCAAGATCAATGAGAAAAAATCCCAGCAAAATGCATCTTCAAACACAAGCTGCATTATTTCTGGATTTGGCAAATCAGAGTCTAATCCTGCAATCAGTTGGTAAGGCTAAGTGAGCATACAGATTTAAGTGCAGAGAACAAACAGCATTGTGGCAAACACCTCAGTGAGAGGCATAAAAGTTCAAGTATTATCAGCACTGCCTTATCTGCAGCACAGCGTGCCAGCAACCCAATTGCTAGGTTATTTCTGATGGATATGTGTCATGTATTGCATCATTTTAATTGCTAGTACTCAGGTGTCTGTACTTGCTTTCCAAGAGGCCAGCATCAGAGCCAGCTCTGGGCCTTGGAAGAACAGGCCACTGCCTAATTCATCAGCCTGTAGCTGCCTGTCAAGTCTGCCTGGGGATGAGGAGACGAAGGTTGGCTGTTTTGGCTTGTGCAGCCCTTCCTGCCTGTGCAGGGAGGGGATGGAAGGAGTGGTGAGGTGAGGAGCAGTTTTACTGCACCAAGAACTGCTCCTCTCTTTAGCAGTTGCCATCACTTTCCACCTCAGCTTCCCTTTCGGGCTGTTCTGCAGCCCTTGGTCCTTCCTCTTCCACTTCCTCTGCCTTGGAAGGTGAGGGGCCTCATTGCCTCCTCTCATCCCCAGTGACCCAAAGAAGGTGGGGGAGATATGGAGGTCTTGCCTATCTGAGAACCCTTATCAAAACAAAAATGTTTTTCACAGTTTTGTTGTTCCTTCAGAAGGTGTTTTCTGCTGGCTTGTCTCTAGCAGTTAACTTTGACTTGTAATTGCAAATGAATGTCCAGTCACTCTGAGTAAAATTGCTTGCTGGGGCAGTCTTCTGTCATTAAACCAGGACTGAGACTATATTTGAAATGACTAGACATACTGGTGAAAAAGCACACTATTGGCAATTAGCAGTTAGAATAAGAGGCATTGACTTCATTTTAGGAGCCTTAATATGCAAGGGGATTTTCTTGCATCTGTATCTTCTCATTATTTTTAGTTGAATTCTCTGCTTAAAGAGTTCATTTTGTTTTCTTTCATCTGGATATTTTACTTTTAGCAAGAAGTATACAAAAGTAGGGAGGTCACGTTTGCTGTAACACCACTGACAGAACTGGGTTTTCCAGGAATAAATGCTTAGTATTAATTTTATTTCTGTGTGGGAATAATGACACCTCAACATTTTGCTCTTGGCAAAATATTAACTATTTCCCCTGGAATTACTAAATGTGGTGTGGTGAGTTAACATGTCCAGCTGCCCACCCCCCAATAATAAGATGTAAAATCTTGTGGGTGACATAAAACCAGGGAGATGACTTCCAGTTACCCTCACAGGCAGAACATGCTTGACTTTGGGAAAATTAATTTCATCCATTGCCAATTAAAATAGAGTTGTTTGGTGAGTAACTAACACCCCATGAGCTGCAGTCTCTCAGGGTACACCTGCTCCTGTGTGGGCTCCTCAGGGGTACAGGGGAATCCCTGCCCCACTACCTGGAGCATCTTCTCCTGTTTCCCCTTGGCCCCAGAGCAGGCAGGGCTGTTCCTCACACCTGCTGCCTGTGGGGCTCTGCCTGCTCTTAAACACATTCCACAGAGGCTGCAGCAGCTGCTCTGGGGGCTTGGCCATACCCCACGGTGGGAACAGGCTGGCACTGGTTGTGCCCTGCCAGGGCAGCCCCACCCTCCCCTCATGGGTGTCCCTGCAAGTCCCCCTGCTGCTGGCACCTGGAGATGGCCACCCAAAACATGAGAATGCTGGAGAAATGTGGCCAGAACTGATGAATGCCAAACTCTAGAGGCACAGTGTTGTTAAGTAAGTTTGGTCTGTGGATTCCTGCTCACATCTGGTCCTCGTGACTGCCCCCCAGTATGCTGGTAGCCAGCTGAATGCAGTATGGGAGCTAAGGGAAAGACCAGCTGATCAAAGGGTGGTAGGGTAGCTGAGAGACTCCAGGTGTGTCATGCCCAGCCTCTAGAGGAATATCCTTTTGGCAGAGAGGTTCTCACTGTGCAGGCTTTTAGCAAGTCTCCCTTGTCTCTGTGAGTGTGAACATGCCGATGTGAGAATATATGACCCAGCTTTTTAGTCTTACTAAAGGCTCTTAAACACACTCTGCAGAAAATAAGGTGGCACAATGTCAGTGACCTTCATGCTGAAGACAGGAGGTAATTACCCTGTTCTGGAAGCTGCTGAGGGGTTTATGAGTATTCAGACAGGTTCTGCACAGGCACTGTAGTTAATTTCTTTGAGATTTGAAGCAATACGTGGAGTGATCTGAACATACACTTTCGTTTGCTCTATAGATTCTTTCAAATAAATATCTACATCTTATTCCAGACTGTTCAGCCTTAGGTCCTCCTCCTGGCTCCTCTTTCACAATTTTCAAACCCAGTGCTGAGTCCAGGCCAGCTGTGATAGGAGATCTTATACTTTCTTCTGCAGCTTGTGAACCCCTTCCTGCTATAGACCCACCATTGAGGAGCCAGAGGCTCTGAAGAAGCACACCAAAGAGGGCTTTGGGAATTTCTGCCTTTTTATTAAAAACTTGCAGGTTGGAATGCAGCAAAATCTTCAGTCAGAAGCAGAAAGGGTTGGAGTGAGCAGCAGATCAGCAGGCAGCTTTCTGTCAAATGTGGGACATTAGTCCAGCAGTCAGATGTCACCACTGACACTGGTGAAACAGCCCTCTTGGCAGCAAGTCCTGCTTGCCTTTGTTGAGCTTGTGAGTGCCAAAGTCAGCAATAAATGTGTCAGTAGGCATAGAGCTTGCTCTGGGTGGACTGATGGTCACTCCCTGGCTGGAGGTGAGCCATGCTGACGTGTGCTCATTGCCCAATATTGCTTGGAGAAAACAGCTACAAAGCATGCAGTTATGAATGCTGCAAGGTGGTTGTAAACATCCTGAGTGTGATGACAGTGAAGAATGCCTTAGTAGGTTGGTTTCTGCTCTGATGGTGTTTCTGAAACACTGGCTGAGCACCCCAAGGGCTACTGAGGGCATAATGCAGTCATTGCCCTCCTGTTTCTGTGCCTCCTTTTTTTTGCTGCATTTGGTTTATCAAAAGCCTTGTTTTGTCAAGTGCAGCAGAAGCACACACCTTTATTTCCACAATGGAGTTCAGTAGGAAAGTGTGCCATAGATCAGGGACCCTGCTTTATAGCACCAGAATGTACAAAACACATGGCATAGAGAATATTTGAATATTAAAGTGGCTGAGAAAGACGCTTTCCTCATCAGGATACTTACTTGTTCTTTTGCCTCCCTGCCTTATCAGAATTATATCTTGCTTGCTTAGATTTAATTCTATTGTGTCATTTTCTTACAATCTCCTACCTCTCCTTTTCCTACCTAACATATTTTGTTTTTTATAACTGAAGTTTTGCCCTGACCTGAATATGCGTGCCCTTGTTTTACATTTTTGAACTTGGAAAAGGAACCTGTATCCTGCAAAGGTAAAACACTGGGATGCTGTGAATTGTTATTGCTGTTCCCTACCTTACCTGAGTTGTAAGCTGAGTTTCAAAGGTGATACTTTCACTGCTGTGGCTGCATGGCCTGCTCTCAGTTGTGACACAGACATCCACGAGAACAAGTCACGGTCACATTCTTGAAAGAGCTCTCTGCTTTTTCTTTAGCCACTTAAATGTGGTAGCTTTCTGTATCCAACAACCACAATAGAAGCTTTAAATCCTTTTGAAAATTTTCTTTTTAGTACTTCCTTTTTTTGTGGGGGCATTATGAGGCAGCTGGAAGTGATTGCTACAATAATTATGAACTAATATAAGTGATGGCGTCTTCAAGTCCTGAAATAAATTTATACAGTTCAGCAAGGTTCCTTCTCACAGCCATTCATTGTGAGAGTATTCAAACTTAAATGACTTAAGATGTTACCAAGGCAGAGCAAAAAGCAGCATTTTTTGAAACAGGAAGTAGAGCAGAACAATTACTATTTAATGATACTGGAATTGGAAAACATATGATGAAGCAGGAGTGTCAAGTTTACTGTGCAGCTTGCTACTCGGGCAGGATGCTTTTTGGCAGAGTTTACCCTATTTCTGTTTTTCTGCTTATACATCTATCCTGGCGATATGAAAGGATTCCAGTAAAAGCTAATCCAATTCTTGGAATCCCCCATCTCTCCCCCCTTCACCAATCTAAGGCTTGTTCACGGCACTGCTTCAGCTTTTCCGCTTCAAGGCCAGCCAAGATGGTTCTCCCGGCAGATCAGAGCGCTGCAGCCCTTTAAGGCTCAGCACTGCTGTGGGATGGTCCTCATTAGGTGAAATAGCCCAGAGGTTGTTGCTGCCTTGCAGTGTATCCTCTGACAACACATCCTTTACTTAAGCAGACTTGATTAAGAATGGGGTTCACTGCTTTGAAGATCATTATACCACATAGCAGTCAAACCAATATAAAAATTTCTTAGCACAAATTTGGACTGGAAAGACAGCACAGGACCCCAACGTCCCTGAGACTAGAATATCTTTATGTATTTGTCAATAACCTCATCCAAGCTGACATCAAGAGTAGCTCCATCTGAATCATGCAAAATCTCTTTTTTCTTGTATTTTCTCTCCCTGTAGCCTAAAAAAACAAATTTAAATTTTGCCAGCAGTGAGGTATGTTATACCAAGCATTTGATGTAGAGGTTGCTCATTTCCATGGCAGTTTTGAAACATCAAATCTATTTTAAAAGCCTTCTGCATATAGTAGCTTATATGATCTGTGTTTCTCTATGCTTACTGTCCATTTGCTTGGGGCATTTACATGGAAAGAAATTTTCTGTTCCTTAACTGCATCTGTATCATCTTCCAGTCCCTTACCTAAAGTTGTAAACCCTTGCACATGACATTGCAGCTGGGTGTGCAGATGACATCTCCAGCAGAGGCTTGACTTCAATTGGGGAATCAATGCCATGAGCAGATGAGGTCTTGGAAGACAGTTATTCAGCTTGAATGGGAATTTTTATAATGAAGATTGACAGATCAGAAAATACAGAGATTTAGGGTATGCGGTATAAAAGCTAAAAAATTCTGTTTACAGGTGAAGTGTACCTTGGTTACTCATTCCATCTTGAAATGTTCTGTAGGTTAAAAGATGCTCTTAATTCAAACTGAAAGGGATTTTGAATATTGTAAGTATGCTAAGTTGTTCAGTAATGTTCCTGTACTGACAACTGCCCTACCTAATTAACAGTGCAGGTAATACGACCACTGTGATTTCTCCCTGCTTGATTGTCAGTGTTCTTGGCTCTTTTGCCTCTTTGTTGCAGCTTTCCTTTACTGGATCTTTTCCCATTTTTATTTTAATCTGAGTTCTTGTAGCTCTGTGGTTTACCTGAATAGTACTTTTTAGTCCAGATTTTTACAGAATTATTCTAGAGGTTCAGAATCTTTAAAAATCACAGCCTGCTTAGGTCTGGTGGAAGCCTTGGGTGAGAAAAAAAGTGTTTGTCAGGTTTATTTTCAGGAGAGCAAAGACTTGCTGTGAATACAATTGTGGAATTGAAATGTAAATGTCCAGCTCTTCTCTATAATCCCTTGCAAGAAATTGAACTGTCCTTTATTTTAACTTTTGCCTGGGTATATGCTTGGGAATTTATCAGCTTTTGGGACAGAGCAGCCTTTAGCTTCAATCAGGATATCTCACTGATACTGGATCTTCCATAATTCTGGCAGTGAAAGACACCCACCTCCACAAAGAAGCAGATTTTTCTTAATTGTCACCAAGCTCAGTGACTGTCTCTTGTTTTCTGAGGAGAGAAACCAGACTTGCTAAAAATGTTGTGATATTTAGCAACATTAGTTATAGTCACTACATCACCCTGCTGCTTTGCTTTCTGCCTTTGCTCACTGACAAATGACAGAGTAGTACAAGCAATATGTAACTTGCCTCCCTTTGTTTTGATAAGGGTGTGATTTTTATTTTTTTTTTCAGTACAATGCAAACAAAGAAAAGGAGGGTCAGTGCAATCAGATAATCTGGTACAAACTCACCTGCTTGTTTCTGAACCAAAGTTCAGTTTCATGTTTTAAACTAGTGATGCAACCTTGTTTTAAAGATCAAGTAGAGATGATTTGTTGCTTCAGTAGTGACACCTGCCATCCTGGCTTATGCTGCTTTGCTGTTCCCATTTCAGGAGCTTGTGCTATTTGTGAAAATGAACTGAGTCACCATTGTCAGGGCATGATCAGGTTTTTATTTACTTATTTTCTGTGGAGCTGGATGCAATAGTATGTTCTAAACATAAGCTCTGTTTTGAGTATCAGAAATACAGACAACAAAGCAAAGCTCCAAGCCATCGTAAGATCCAAGAGGCATCTTCACAGTCCTCATCAAGCCTTAATTCACAACAAAAACAAATCATATTAAGTTTGTTCAAAACATTGGGTAGGTCTTCATAAGACTGTTAGTTGAGCAAAAAATTTAGACATTTTTATCTTTAGTGGACTGTGTAAAGAGCCCTCCAGAGAGAGCTTTTGTACGAGGAGGGGATGTGCTAAAAGGGCAGGTGTTGGTATGTCTGATATTGTCTTTTGCAAAAGCAATGGGTCTGTCACCCATATGAGGAGTTATGCTGAGGCTTAGGGTGGCAGAGATTATTTTATCCATCAAGGCACAGGTCACAGAATTCAGCAAAACTGGTGTTAGTAGAAACCAATGGCTCCTCTTGATTGTTGTATGGTCAATCCCACTTCTAAATTGAAAATGTTGGGATAATTTTTTAGCATTTCTGTTAGAGACTTGGACATTGAAAGGGTCAAGAATCCAGCTTATTGCTTGCAGTGCTGGAAGAGCCTGTTGTTAACAGAGCTCTAAACATACCATCTGTTTTCTGTACTAATAGATTGTTTTGAAGGTTTGGAACTGTGGTGCTGAAGGTGTCTCAAAATAGTGAAGAGTGCCTTGTGTTTTACTCCAAGGATTGATTTTTTTCTGGCCTGAATTAATGTTTACTTTGATTTTTGGTCAATTTTTTACCCAAATTGACTCAGTCTTGGAAAATTGTGGTTCAAGATTCCATGGTGGTGGTTCAAGGTTCAAGATTTTTAAACCTTTGTACCAAAATTTTGAAGGTTAAGGTTCAGGGTTTTTTTTGTTTTTTTTCTGGATTCTGGAGACTACAGAGAAATAGGCGTTGACTGGTGCAGGTAAGTGCTGATGAGTTTGGGGAGTAGTTCCCTGGGTATATCTGAAGAGCTGTCTATTTCTTTGATTTTTTTTTTTTTTTCACCAAGCTGGCTGACGAGGTAAAAATATCAGCTTCTCTGTATCCAATCTAAAGACTCTGCTATGCTCATTCCTGTCTGATCGGATGATCTCTACCCTGAGGAAAGAGCGAGGAACCAAATGACAGCTGCAGCTTTTCAAAGTCATAAAAGAGGGAAATATGTGTGTATGTACTTATTTATTTATTTTCTCTTCTTATTCTGTATTTTATGCTGAGGCTATGAAGACTATTGAACTTTTTTTTTGAGCCCTTAAGGTATATCCAATGCCACTCAGACATCAAAGCTCCAGAGCTGAAATGGAAAGAGAACAACCAAATTGCATTTAAAGGTTAATAAAATAATGCTTGTCTTTTCTGTTGTCACAGAATACTAAAAAGAAAGACATTACCTGTATGTTTACAAAGGTGAACAAAAAATAGAGAAATGTGAATTCAGCTGTGATTAGCTTAGCCTTTGTTCTAAAAATAATACATCCTTGTGTTGTATCAGAGACAGGATGGGCTCTTGAAACTCTGCTTTTTTGTTTTGCCAGATATGATATGATCTCAGTGGCCACTCATAACTCTTTTGTAGTTTATGTGAGTTTATTACATCTAATTGGAAACTAAAGGTTTACCCTAATATGAGAATTTCGTCTTTAGTCTCTTGGAATCTGGATGGCTTTTGCATGTGTAAAGCTGAATATTACCATCCTTACACTGCACATATTGGATGTGCTTATAACGGGTGCAAGAATAAAACCAGGGAGCTTATTGCCATGTAGCAGAACTGCATGAATCTAACCAGCCCTTTGACTCATATGGCTGAGTTTAACTTTGGTATTGCTTGGTGTTTAAAGTACAGATACAGTTTTGTGGGTGTAACTGTGCTTGTAACTTGGAAGCACCACAGTGTGTGAAAACAAGTTAGAACTCCAGAAGACTTAGCAGTTCTTTTAAAAATTTTCCCCTTTTTGGATACAGCCAAACATTTCCTTCATACAGCTTGTCACCCTGCAGGCCAAAACCCCACATTGCTCAGTGGAATCAGAATCCTCTGGGACTTTCAGCACTACCACTCACATTATTCATGAAAGGGAGGTCACTGAAGTCTACGAGAGCAGAAAGTTTTAGCAGAGTGATCAGAGATTGTGAAGTTCACTAAATTATTTGAAATTCTTCCTGTGGTGAGGTCCAAGTGTCAGTCTGACAAGCCTCATGTCTTTAAAAAAAAGAAACAAAAGACGAGAAAAGAAAAAGGCATATCATGGTAGTGTGGAGGTCCACATGAATCCAGGATGGAGGACACTGGCAAAATTTGCAATGCATTAAATGATTCTTGTTTCCCAGGAGTATTATAAAGTGATCTGTTACGTGCATCTGCTTGTTCTATTTCTGATTCTTAGCCTGAGATTCCTAACATGGGGGCAAGAACCCTGCACTGTGTTAGATCGTATCATGTCACCCCAAATGCTGCCCTTGGCTGACATGAGGTGACATGCTACAGTTGAAGTAATGTAATGTGAGCCAATGTATCATGTGCTTAATGTTAATCTGAAGTTATTATCTGTGAACACAGCAAAAGGTTTGGATACTGTGTTGCATGGAACTACCTCAGGCTGTCTGAGCTTTGAGTGTCCAAGCTTACAACCAAAACCAACAGAGAGAAACAAGAGGGGCACAAACTGGGCCAGTGTCTCTGTGAGAGTCAGTAATGAAGGTGCCGACCAGTTTAGGATGGGTTTGCAGCTAATCCACAAAAGGCATTGCAGCCCCCTTGGCACCTCAATAACCACAGAAGTGTGACCATGTGCTGGTATCAGTGACTTCACCCTGGGACTTTGTGTGTGGAGAGCTGTTCATGCACATTTCAGAGTAGATTTGTTGCAGAAGGTATTGCTCAATATACTTAATGATATAACTTTAGGTAAAGCAGTTAATATAAATGTTTGGCCTTATGAAGTTAATCAATTTTATAATGTTTCATTTGTTTGTCGTCTTGCTTGATCCTTTGACCCACTGCAAAATCATACCCAACTGTTGTTTTCCTAGGGAGACTGAGAAAACTCTGCTTGTCATCTTAGAAGATATTTTGTGAATTACGTGTCATATTAAAACATGCCTGAAAATTAATTGCTTAAATTTAAATACTAAAAAAATTATTCAGAACTAGAATTGTCTTGTTCCTTCGATGGTTTAGCAGTGCTCAGGGCCTGCTTCTGCTTCTCTTGTCATGTGCTCCTATGACAGGATCATGTTCTTTAATGTGATCACAGGCTGTCTGACTTCTTAGTGCCACCTTCATTCTTAATCAGTTAGCTCTAACTGACAGCAGTTATTATTCTTGACTTTTTGTTAGGCCAATATTTTCAGTCCTTGGTGCTTAAAAATTAGCTTTATAAAGCTGTAATTGTAATTGTGCATCTGCTTTGGTGAAAACCCTAGGCAGCCCAAGCTGAGAACATTTTAAAAACAAGGTAACAGTGTACCTAGTGGCTTAATCTGATGAATATTGGCATGTGGATTTGCTGCAGATGATAATCAAACATCGGTTTTATTTCAAATAGGGGCAAAAAGGACTCAGATTAAGAAAAAATAAAGTATCTGGGTACACAGGATTTTTGAGTGCTGTAAATCTTGAGTGCCAGAAATCAGGCTTTGGAGTATCTTAGAGCACGTAGTAAGAAAAATTGAAGCTATATCTTCTTCCTTTGCAGGATGTGCCTTTCCTTACTCTGAACTGCCCTTTTGATCATAGATCAGTGCTGCATTCTTGGCTGTACTGAGTTTGATTGTGCTTACATTGAAGATAACTAAAAATTCCCATTCTCTCCAGGAGCACAGGTCTAGGCTATAGTTAGTCCAGTAGCAGTGTTCATGGGTAAAACTTTATAATCTGCAAATCTTCAAGATTTTAGTAATTAAAATTATTTCATGAAAGCTACTTTGTCTCTTACATCTTTTTAGTTTTCTCTATTGCTGTTAAATTAAAACTGTGGGCTGGTGATGGAAGAATAACAAAAATTTATAGCAGAAAGAGTAGCACTGCCATTACCTAATAAGATGAAGTAAAGGATGATAATTTGTCCTGGTCAATGTCAATATTCTAAAAAGTAACTAAAAAGAAAGAAAATTACGTGCATTTTTCTCTGACGCCAGACTAGACTCAGCTGTGGTGCAGACCTTCCCCCAGGTTTAACTAGCAAGCAGTGGATGTCAGCAACAATCTGATCTGGGTCCTTCTCTGTGGATCATTGTGGGGCTGATCTAAAAACAGGAGAAGAGATAAAGCTGCATAGTAACAGATTTGCAGAGAAAGTAAAGGCTTATTTAATACAGTATTCCTGCTTTCTGTTTAAAACATTATCAGGAGCATGGGAAAATTAATTTATTTTGCTGGAATTAAAGAGATTTTGAGATTGTGAGTGGCCAGGCTTAAGAGGGTCATCAAAACACAAAACTCAGAAAGCTCAGTGTAAAAGCTTACTTGTATTTGATGTTCCCAACTCAAAATTGGGAAACTATGGAGAAGCCAGGTAATTCTGAACACTAATTTCCGGAGAGGAGCATCAACCCAGACCTGAATGCAGTCAGGAATAAAAAGACATTTTATTCAAATGTCAAGATGAAGCAATGCACTGGCAGCATTGCAAGGACAGAGCTATTATGAATGAATTTTCAACTCTTTAGCACATAAATCAGCAGTTAAACTAATTAAATATATATAGAGAAAAGGGCTCTAGTCCTTTCTAGGCAGTGTTGCTCAGCAAAAGGGCTATCTGTTGAATAAAATACTGGAGGAAAGGCCATAAAATGGCATACAGAAGATTGTTGATGACACCTGGAGTTGCCAAAGAAGGATAGAGTGAGTATGATAAAGAAATTGCATTTCTGTGTACAGTAACCTCTGACCAGCCAGATAAATCACAGCTAGTTGGAAGCTATTCCAAGGCTGGAAACTCTAGGGCAGCATGCAAGGCAGAGCCACTTGAGCTGCTGTGAGATGCTTTCCATTTGGGGAAAAAGGTACAAAAGGACAAACTTCCTGAGAGAAATGGGTTGTTGGAGTTAAGAGAGCTAGAATAAAAACTCAAAGGGACAGGGAAATATTACTGGTAGCTTTTCCCTCATTACTTTATTCCCTCTTTTTTGAGGTTAGTGATACCATGTACTCGAAGACTGAGAACAGGAAGTATTGAGAGAGTTCAAGGAACTGTCCTTCTACAAGCGGTGTTAAAGGTCTAAAGAAATTAAAGTCTCTGCAATTGCAAATTGTTTGTGGAACAGAATGACTTGTGTGATGGATTTAGAAATTACTAAATATAGTGTCAGTAGAGCAAACAATTCACTAGAATCTTTCCCCACAGCAAAATCTAATAGCACATCTCGCCCACCTTTGCCGTGTCTCACTGAAGTCAGCACAACTTTGCAGACATCTGTCATGGAACTAAGTCTAGAAGAAGAGTAAACACAAATATTTCTGGAAAAGTGTTCCAGAAATAACATGGGACTACAAATGGAAGAGGAATAGAGAATGAGGATTTTCATTGCGCTTCCAAATAGGGTTAGACATATTCCCTCTCCTTTCCCCAAACCACCAAATTCTCAAAAGACTCATAAAAAACCCTCTTCCCAAATAACTGATCATATTTTCATACTTCCCTTCCTTTATTTGCCATTTAAAATGTCTAATATTCACATGCTGCCCAGAGGTTCATGCCTGTGCACCCTGTAGCTTGTTGAGGTGTTTTCATATGCAGGGATCCAGGCTTGATCCCACCAGGGCATTGCTGCCATGGTTCCCCACACTGCAAAGGGATCGAAGGATGCTGGTTCCTTTCTCTTGTACCTCTTGTGCTCACTAATATTAAAAGAAGTACTTTCCAGCCAAAAGAGGCTGAAGCTTAACCTCACCCCTCCTGCCCAGGCTACCTCTTTTACTGTGGTAGGAGGCAGTAGTGTGTGCTGAGGAGCAGCTGTGACAAGCTGTGCTTTGGAAGTGGATATTGCCCTGCCTTAGAGAGAAGAGATATTTTCTGTCAGTTTTGTGTTGGTGTGTGCATTGTGCAAATGATTAATGTTGTCCATTTGCAGAGCATTTCCTCTGCTGAAGGATCCCAAAGCTCTTCACAAAATTGTTCACATGTAGGACTACTGAAATTCAGTTAAGCTGTTCTTGAGAAGCTCTAAAGTTGTTCTCTTAAAACCCACATAAAACCAAGTTTTCAGTTTTTCAAGTCTGACTTGAAGGTGGAATTACAAATCCGCAGGCACTGCATTCCCTTTCAAAGAAGGGAAAGAGGAGATGGAGTTGCTTTTTGTGTGTGCTTAAAAACAGTGAAAACTTGTCGATATTTTTCATTTAAATTTTCATGAAGACCTAAGAAACTCTGCTGGAGGGGGCAGGAAAATGTTGTGACTTTTACTGACAGAGAAATATTTGAATGGTTATTGACAAAGAGCACAGTGCACAAAATGTGCTTGGGCTAAGCAGAGTGAAGATGTTTGACATATTGGCAATGCTGCACAGGGTCAGGGGGTGACAGATTAATGTTGTGTTTCACAGTCCGAGCTAATATTCGCTGCATGCCTTTGTATGCTCTTTGTTATTGCACACATTTGGAAGGACAAACCAGCTCTGGGTTAGTTAAACCTAAGCCCTGATTTTAGCACAAAAATGGTTTATTTTGGTTTACTCAGGCAGAATTGGAATAAATCTAAGTAAACTATTAGACTAAATCAAGGACATCATGTAGGAGTTTGCATTATTTTAATTAAAATCAATTAAATTTTTTGACTGAATTCAGGGCAGCAGTGAGTGCAGGAAGGAGGGAGTCATACCCAGCTCAGTGATTCAGAGCAGCCCGTGACCCTGACCATGTGGCCTAACCATGAGCGCGTGTCATGGCCAGGCCCCGTGGCTCTGGGTATGCTTGGAAAATCTCAGGGCAAGAGGCAGACATTACACGAAGTTAAAAAACAACCCATGAACCCTTAAAACTCCACCTCTTGGCTTGATGGTTTCCCTGGCTGGCTGCTTCTGGCCTGCTCCCTGGAACAAGTAACAAAAATGACTCTGCTTCCAGCAGCAGAGACTAGGAAACCAGCAGATACTTTTCAGCCCTCCAGATACATTAAAAGAATGGGAGGTAAAGGACTGAAATGGAAAACAGATGATAGACAGAGGCTGGCGAGAACAGGAGGAATGCAGTGCAGGCAGCCCGTTTGTCTCGGAGTAGCTGGTGTGCCTGCCCGTGGAACTGGCCAAGTCTGTCAGCAGTGCCATAAAATGATGGAATAGTGGTGCCTCTCTTCTGGAAGGTGCTGAGTGCTTTGGTTTCATAGCATCTCTGTGCTGTGTAGGACATAGCCCCCAACAGTTCCCATAGCTCTACAGCCGTGCACAGTGCGGTCCATTGTGGAAGTTTTTGTGGGAGGAACATGCAGAATGCAGAACTTCATGCCAGTCCATGTAATGCCTGATGAGATGGGCACATGTGTGAGATACAGCTTTGAGAGTTTGTGAAAGCAGAATGCTGCCAGAAGGCTCCATGAGTTCTGATCTACAACCTGCCCTAGTACCTGGTTGATGGTTAGTTCTAAATGGATTTCATCTGTGTTGAAACGTGCACAGATTTGTGCATGTTTATATATTTTATATCCAGAGCTGTTTGTTGTTTCTAAAGCAAAGAGCTCTTCTCCAGTGCAGTTCCCTGTGTTGTGCGTATTTCATACGTGAAGAGCTGACAATACCAGATTATTGATGAGAAGTTTTCTTCTGCTGGCCCCAGATCATGTTGTTTAACAGGCACTGCAAATACATGTTAAATGGCAGCAAATGGAGGGCCCACAGTGGGAATAGCCATGGGATTCAGATAGCAACACATTCACTGGCACATCAGAAGCGATGTGGCGCCTCTGACAGAAATAACATGGGTGGGTATGGATCTGCTCTTTGAGGTCCAGGCAAGTGCAAACGTGAGGAGAACACAGCGAAGAGTTTATGCAAGCTCCTTTTAAGTGCAAAGCAAAAAGAGCAGTATTTGATTACAGCCATCTGAGAGTGTGAGATGGATGGCTGACTGAGTTAGGAAGGCTTTGCTTTGGAAAGACACCACCTGGTTCTTCAGTAAGAATAGCTGGAGCATATTGCAGTAACTACATAGCTGTAAGTGTGTGAAGAGGCTTGTACCCCCTTATTAACACTGTGTGTTTGTGTAGTGATCCTACCCTTAAGGAGCTCATGTGAGGAGAATAAGCTGTGATGACGCTTTAAGGCCATTTTTTCTATCAGTATAGCACTGTTTCTGTGTTGGGAGACTTCCTGCTGCTGCTCCAGACTGCATACCTAACTGTGATAGCAATGCTGGTAGAGAAGCAGTCTGCAGTCCAAGCAAACAGCCAGCATGAACTGTGGGTCTACACTGCAGCAGGGGGGAGCATCAGCCACTGGGGTGGGCTGCTGCTGCTCAGGGAGCTCCACCTGCTCCACTCCAAGGCAATAATTGTGGCTCCAGTTTCTGTGGAAAATACGCATCTCCATCCATCCATCCCCACTCCTCAAAGTCCCTTGGAGAAGCTTGAGTTCCCTTCCTGTGCTTGCTCTATTCAAAAACCATAATGTGCATTATCACATACTATACCTTGTTTGAATGGAGACAATTGAAAAATTGTTAAACAACATAATTTTTTTTTAAAAGAAAACCAATGGAATTAGGCAAGGAGATTTTCTGTTTACTTTCAGGCTTTAGAGTAGCTGTTGACAGACAATTTAAAAAAAGAAATTAGCTTCTTCCCAGGACCTTTAATAAAGAGGCCTTGTCCAGCTCAGAATTTGGGAAATGCAGTCTATTTTCTGCGGCTTGCAGTTGAGGTCAGTCTGTCTGTGATTGCGAGTATCTCTAGACTTTGGCACTGTGCTGATTTAAGCCCTAGGGCACGCATTTAAATTGTCACATATAGTGTGTCTCATACTGACATCTTCTTCTGTAGAAGTGAAGGATAATACAGCACTTGTGCTGCAGAATAAGACAGTGCTCTCTCCTCAAGCATGAAAACTGTCTGCAAATTTCAGACATGTTTTCCTTGATTGTGGCGGCTAATCAAGGCAAAACCCAAAGTTCATTTTACTAAGGGATGAACAGTGCTTGGCAGTGTAGTGAATGTTAATGCAGTTAATTATTCCTAATGCTGTGTCTGTCCTCTGAAGAGTTCAATATCTCTAGACAAGGCTTTAACGATCCACAGCCACCCTGTGGTTTCACCCAGGGAATATTGCCTCCTCAGACCAGTTTGCAATCTGCTGTCCCTCAGCCTGGGCTCTCCTCTTGCTTTGTGGCATGTCACATCTGTTATGGTGAACTTGGCTGGGTGGTTTGAAACAGGCTTTGTTTTGTCTCAGAACTCTTAGATTGTGCTTTCTATTGTCTCTGTTTTCTTTGCTCTGCCTATAAGCTTTTGAGAGTGTTTGGGCAACCTAAAAATAGAAAAAAAATCCCAAACATTTACCTACACGGGGGAATGGAAGTAGTGTTTGAGGTCCCCATGGTGCTCAGTGTCGGTGGAGTCCCTAGGACATGAGATAGGAAAGCAAGCCTTAACTAACTTGTGTACTGATGGGGATAAATTACCTTCAATAACACCTGTTTGCTGATGCAGTTCTATTGTAACTTAATCATTGTGATATCTCTCTCTCTAAGCTGTGGCTTTATTTAGATCAGCTTAGTCTAGAACTTTGTGTTTGGGAAATCTTCATTTTAAACATATAAACAACTTCTCTGATACTTAGAACACTTGCTGAGAATACTATTTTTTAAAAGTTGTCAAATAAATTAGCTGCATAACTGTATTTCTTTACTTGAAAACTCTTTTCTGAAGTTTGTCCCTTTTGGGATAGCTCCTGTAAATTGACAAAATTTGTTTTACCCTGAGTACACTATCTTTGCTACAAAATTATTGGCCGACCATATTTCTTTATCTGAGAGCCTACAGGGCCACATCCTGTAAATCTTTTTGTGTCATAGTTTTGCAGCTATGTTTATTATTCTTTCTGTTTTGAATAAGTCAGTGATTGGAATTGCCTTAATTTGGGAAGTTGACCCCTTCAATGACTGTGTGGTTTGTTGACACACAAGTGCAGTTCTGCCTTCATCAAGAGCTCCACGCTCATGGAATATCTCCATTTGTAAGTGTTCTGTTAAAATGTACTGATTTTTTAAAAAGGAAAATCTCTAGAAATGTCTCAGATATCCTAGAGGAGTTTTTATGGAAAGCTCTCATGCAAAATTGGGAAGTAAAAAAATGTTTTCTTCATCAAGAAGCCATAGTTAAATTTGGCTTCAAGGAATAGAGAATGATTAATGAAGCTCCTCTTCTTTAGTGCACTAATCCTTCTTGAGATTTAAATGTCTGCTATGGAAAATGTCCACAGTTTGGAGTGAATGATTTATAAAAGAAATTAGGCAACAAACAGGGCTTGAGGTTTCTGTTCACAGCAGAAGATAAAAAGCTTCTAGAATTAAAAATTATTATTATTTCTAAGTATTTTTCTTACTGATTTCTTGACATATGTGCTGTTAATTAGACAGTAACGATTTTCTTTCATTTGCACTGCAAATTACACCAATAATTATGCTTTTATTCACAGAATATATTTTGTTAACTGACCTTGGGTTTAGTGTGGAATACAAAATGAGAAAGAATTGTTACGTTCAGTTGATGCTTTGAGATTCCTAGGGAGTTCTGCTTTTGCTAACTTTGAATTTTAATTTTGGAGACCCCAACAAAGATATACAACAGAAAGGTTTTAACTAAGTATATTACTTTGACAGAAGTCACTGGGTTCTACAATTAATTCTCACCAGTAGATCAGTGCACTTCATAAGCTGCAAGTCATTCTGACAAGATGAAACAAATGCAATCGTTAGGGAAATCCTGATAATTTGGAACAACGGGCTGTGAAACTAGGTCAGTTTGTGTCTTCTTTGAAATATTTTTTCCCTCCATAGTATTTCATACTTGGCTTATCTTGATAATGCACTTGGTATCTTTGGTGAGTGATCATATGCTGATTTAAAGTCATATTGTATACGTAAATTCAAAACAACATTGAGAAATGGTTCAGCATGATGGCAAAAAACTTTAACGAGTGAATGTAACTTTAATATTTTTCTGTTAAAATATGTATTTTTTTTCTAGTCTGAAGAACATGAGGGGAATCTTATTTTTGTCCTTTGAAGATAGATACTTTAATGACTTAAAGCTTTTTTTTTTCCTGTCCTAGTGAAATACTGTTTTGGATTTTTTAGGGCAGGTTACTTGGAAGAATAAGATCTTCTTTTAGAGTGTTTGTCCAAACCACTACAGCCAAGTGTTAGGACAGCTTCCTTCAGGAGCATCTGTGGTAATTTATTGGCCCCAGTCTTCCTGCTGATGTCAGTGGCAAAAGCATTGTTGACTTCAGTAAGAAAGTTCCATTCTCTTCAGATGTTATGATCTTGGATTTTGTGATATTTCTTGGAGCATATATGCAACTTCAGGTGTTTGCTACTCAATTCTGTAGCTTGTTTTCATTAGAACACATAAAACTGCCATGCCCTTCTTCATATGTTGTTTCTCGTTCTCCATCGTTACCATTTCTCTACCACAGGTTTCTTGCAGACTTTCAGAGGTGAAGAAAATGTTTATAAAGGCTTATTGTGCAGGCAGGTTTTCTGATAATTGCTAGTATGTTGTAAATTGTTTTGGAAAGTAAGAAATTATTTTTTGTTTCCTGTAAAAATGTTTGACTTAAGATTAGATAGCTGTTTTCCTCACTTACTGATGTATTCCATCTGTCTGCATTTCTCCTCTCTCTCTCTTTTTTTTTTTTAAAAGGTGTGAATTCAGTGAATATTTGCTGGGCTGGCTGCTGGTGAATAATAATAATGAGAGTGCCTGGGGTATAGTATATATTTAATTAGACAAATAATATAAAAAAATAATGTTTTGAAAGTTTTAGATTTCTGTTCCTGTCTTGTGTTTGTCTCTGATTTGCACTAGTTATGTAATTATTACTTACTGCTTTGGGAGAATAGAAAGAAAAGTTTAGATTAAAAGTACTGCTGACTTAAGAAAAAGATAAGATGTAGATGACAACAATGAAGAGATTTATTGACATTTTTTTCTTTGTTAATAAGCCTAAAATATTGCAGCTGTAGGACACAACCTATCTTCTTAGCTTCTCGGAGGTGCTGACCAGTGAGATCTCTCTTTGCCCCACAGATGAATCTGCAGAATACTTGGCTGCTTATGTTAAAAAAACCCCCAAACACACAAACCCTGCATAGGGAGGAAAGTCAAATTAAAATCCATAGATGAGGTATTTTATCTCATCTTCTTTTCCCATCCTTTTTCTTGACGAGTGTTTTTCCATGTGGCATATAATGGCACCTAAGAGACATAATGAGGATAAATCTAGGGCCATGTAACAATATTTATTGTCCTTTGTTACACAACAGGAAGAGTTGGCAGTTGCTCAGTGACAGGTTTCCAGATCATGCTGTTTGTGGTAGACTTACAGCCCAGGGAGACCAGAAACAGCCCAGCTCAGTAGGTTATGGCCTTTCCAGCGTAATTTCACTAGGCAGAGATTGAATGGTGCAATGTCAGCAGTCGTAGATGCCCTTGGGAGTACCTTGTTAAGTACAAGGTACTGTTAGTATATTATCAGATTTGGAAAAAACAGTAAATAACATAGTTGTAATTTTCTAGGGCTGTGATAATATGGCTGCAACTTGATCGTGTCCCCTTTTGCAGATTTGCTCGCTTTCATGGCTGAATTTTTGGTGAGTCTCATGGGACTCTGTCTAGTTACAAACCCTCTTGCTTGTCACCTGCATGGAAGTCTGATTCTCTACCCAATTAAAAATTCCAAATACCAACTCCCTCTGACTTGTGTCTGCTTGGGGTACTGGCATGCAAATAATAACAGACTACGATGAAAATTCCAGGAAACCAAGAGAAAAGCACTTGCTTCCATTATTAGAAGATGTTTGGTGTTTTTTTTTTTTTTTTTTTTTTTTGCTTCTTTTGGGGGTCTTTGTATATTTTTTTCTGTGTGGATTTTTTTGTTTTCTTTTGGGTTTTGTTTGTTTGTGGTTTTGTTTGTTTGGCTTTAATTTTAATTTTGTTTCATTTTCCTTTTTAAAGAAAAAAAAAATGACACTTTCCTAAGCAGGTATTTTAAGCCTTCTAAATTGTCCTGATATATTATTACCTTCTCTCAGTACTCCTTGCCCTTCAGGGTTTTCCACTGTGGTGCGTTGTCCCACATATTCACTGAACATTTGTGTTTTAGCCAAAGATATGTGTGTGCACTGAGTGCCGAAGTGTTGTGAGCCATTGTTTTGCACAAAGAGAAAAGTCCAAGCGCTGTGCTGTACTTTCAGATATGGCCCAAGCAATGCAAACTCACATGAAGATGGAAGTCTTTGAAATGTGAATGGGTTTCTTTGGGTATCATTGTCCTGTCTGCAACTGAACCTCGTGGAGGCACAGATGTGTGGGGCGGGGGGGCTGCGCTGTGACGCCTTATCGTGAGGGCTTCTTTTGGCAGGCTAGGAAAAACTGCAATGTGAATAAAGGGAACTTGTTTAGTTCGGGTGAAGACTCTTATTAATGAGACCCATTATTCCTATTTTTGGAGAGTGTTAGGTTTTTTTAAAAATATATACAATGCTGTATTATTTTTGATGACAACAGTATTCACTGGTTACTTTTATCTTTGTGTGTGAATTTCTAATTATACATGTTAGATGAGTGATCTTTACTGTAAATAGTAATGTGGTTTTCTTTCACTTGATCTCTCTGCACTGGATTCTGTTTCATTGTTCACTTTCTTCATCACAGTATCTTGCTTATTTTATCTTTCAACAGACGTTTCTTTACATCCTCTCGCATGGCCCTCCCCTCCCCCTTGTAACTTTTTGAAAAGGGCTTTATCTGAGCAGGCAGTTTCATTTGTCTTTTGATCTGTTTTTTGAGGGATGTGCATTCACTTCTAGTAGTAAGCCCAGTACTGAAGTCTTTATTCAAGGCCAAAGTGTGGGGGCTTGACTGTGGCTTCTGATTAAGGCTCTTACCTACAATTTCCTAGAGCTAATGGGGAACTTGGAGACCAGAGGTGTCGGCTGCTTAACTGCAAGGCTTTCAAAGGTTTTTCAGGATGGAAATTGGCTATTTCCAAACTTTGAAGTGATTCCTCTTGAGACCTGAACACGCAGCATTTGTAGCTGCCAGCCACTTGTAGAAACCTGGTTTTCGCCCCTTGTGGGCACTGCGAGATGGAGCGTTTGCCTCTCTCCAGTACTGGATCTGTCTCTGCCCATGCAGCTGCACATTGGGAGCAAAGGACACCTGAGGCTTCCTGATGGTCCAATGGTGCCTCATCATTGAGCTCTTCTTTCCGTGTCCTTGCTGAGCTCTTCTGAAGAGCCAAAATCCTGAATAAAGAGTGTAGAAGCTGCTGCAGAAAAGTGAATCGAAAGGTTTGTAAATCCAAATGGTATGAACACCAGCTTTATGAGAGGGAATCGAAGTTCTGGAAGCAAACAGAAGAATCACTCACCTACCTGGAGATGATAACTAGGGAAAACAGCATTCATTCAGCCTAAGCCCCTCCCTGCAGCTCTAAACCAAAATAAAGCTGATTTGCCGAATGACCAATGATTGGAAATTCAGGTATTTGTTTTGTTCTATTTTTCAGATGCAAAATCAAAGTCAAATCCAGTTCTCCTATACAAATGCTGTACAAACGTGAGTGACTTAAACCCAGCATTTGTATGTTAAACAACTTGTTTAATATAGTGTTAACATTTGGAGAGTCACAATGAGGCTTTGAGGTTCACATCCCACTAAGATGAATGGGAGGTGCTCATACCTCAGGCTGCAGATTCAACAAGACAGCAGAGCACTGATTTACATAGTGAAGGCTATATCTTGGCAAACCAGAAGGGCTGCAGACATCATTTTTCTAAAGGAGAGCTTTGGTTCCAGGGAGCACATTACAGACTGCAAAAGGCCCCAGATGAGGAAGCCACTGGAGCTGGGTAGCTGCTGGCTGTAGCTTTAAACTGAAAGACATCAGATGGGCTTTGCACTGTGAAAGTCGACATCTCAGCCAGGTGCTCCCCACTCCTGTCTCGAGACTCTCCTTGCTTCCTCTTGCCACCTTTCCCCAGAATTGATTTTTGGATAGGAAATGTAGGCCAAAGATCTGGTAACCTTTACTGACCTTAATGTTATGCCCATTTTTGTTTCCTTTTTTAACTGCTATGTCTCCTTGTTTGTGCTTAATCTTTAAGATTCTCCCTTTCTTCCATATGTTTTTTATTCTCTCTTAGGTTGATGTATTAGAACATTAATTCTTTTCCTTCCTTAGGTCCACAATTTTCCCCACAGGACCTCTTCCCCTTGCCTGTTTTCCTGTTTTTTGTCCTTGCTGTCTGGCATGCTATAATGTTTTATTATGCACTGTCATCCTAAGGAGCTCCTCTTTGCACAGCCACATGTATGGATGTGGATTTTCTTTAGATCTCTCCCACACAAGCTCTCCTGCAGCAGTGTAAGGCTCTTCTGTGAATCCCAGGGTGCTTCTGCCTTGGGCACACAGAGGAGCAAGACAGCCTGAATTTTGCAGTAAGGTCAAACTGCAGACATTGTGTCTGTGTGTTTCGTAGCTGAAAGCTTTCATACTCTTTCTAGCACACACTGGCCTTGATTTGGGCACCAGTGCGGAGAGCAAATGAACGTGGCTGCATTTTAGTTGCAGTTGGTTACATCACAAACTCAAAGTATTGCTGGCTGGGGATTCACCAGTGACTGGGAAGGGAATAGCAGGGGCACTAATGCTGAGGTGCATT
This sequence comes from Aphelocoma coerulescens, assembly GCF_041296385.1. Taxonomy (NCBI): domain Eukaryota; kingdom Metazoa; phylum Chordata; class Aves; order Passeriformes; family Corvidae; genus Aphelocoma; species Aphelocoma coerulescens. The sequence continues at coordinate 2,238,194 of NC_091024.1, read as the reverse complement.
CGATGAGGTTTCCCCAGCAGCAGCTGCTTGTACAGTTCTGTATATACTGTTTATGTCTTGTCACTGAAGTAATTTAGTTCTTCTGAGTAATTAATACAATTATCAGCTCATAGCAAGAGAGGCTCAACTGTTGGTTTTTTTTGTTTTTTTTGTTTTTTTTTCCAAAGGACTTCTGCTTGTGGATTTTGCTTTGCAGGCTAATGCATTCATTTTTAACTAGTCCAGCTCGTGTAATGAATTAATCAGTCACAGATGAGACACAGAACTTGAATATTTTGTTTTTCTGACAGATATTACGACATACCTTGACTTCTCTTTGTAGTACCTCCATAGAGCTGGAATGAGGGTCACTCACTCTATTATTGACTCCCTGTTGCATTGCTTTCAACAGCTCAACCATCACGGTATGTCACACAGCCATGCATTTGGAACTCAATATACTTACTGTCTAATAAGCTTCATTTTCTGTGCCACTAGCTTGTGTTCTGTAGTGTTGGTTTCCCAAGCATGGTACTAAGCAATTTTAGGAAACGCTGGTACAACTGTAGCAATTTTCCTCAATTTGTTCCTGACAAAGAACTCGCTTCAAAATTGAGTTGGCTTCCTTTTTGTTCGGAACACTGGTAGACACAATTAGCCTCATTAACCCTGGTTTCTGTTTCATAACAGAAAATTAGCCTACAATCACTGGTTTGCTGGAAAACACTGTTGTAATTAGTCTTCAACAGTCTGATATGAAAATCCATCGTGTTTTTAATTTCTCTGACATATACAGAAAACATGCCTGATTTCTCACTTATCTTGGGGATTGAGATAAAGTCAAGGACCAAGTCCTTGGCTTGCTTAGAGCACTGTTGAACAGATTGGACAAATATCTGTTGAGAGAGTCAGACGTGCATTGGTCCCCCCATGCAGGAGGGCAGGAAGTGGTTTCTGGGGGTCCTCTGCAATTCTGTGAGATTCTGACCCTTCAAAGAGCAGGAGACCCTAATAAGGACCGTTTAAATCCTGGCCCCACTGGCTGGATGCTTTTCCTTATCAGTCCTCCCAAAATGCTGTATTATTCCAGATTTATTGCAAGGTAGGGTTCTGCCTTGTTCCAGCTCTAAGACAATAGTGTCGCTGAAGCCAATTTTTTTTATCAGCTTAGAAATGAAGCAACTTAAAGGTGATTCAGACTAATTATTCTTCAACCTCTGTAGATAATCTGAAATTGGTTGATCGAAGAGATTTATCATCACCTTTAGGACCTGCATCGCTCTAGTGAATATGTCAAAGAGCATGATTATGTTCTCCTGAAACCATTAATTATTTCAGGACTGTTATTCCAATCAGAGAGGAAGGCTATAGTTCATGTGGGTTGCTAAACCATTAGCTGGTGCATCACTCTCTCAGAAGTTCACAGAACTAGTGCTGCTGTAGGGTGAGGCATACTGGATCAAACTGCTGCGAACTCATGTCCAAATTGTGTCAGGCTCTTACCCAGACAGTGCTGAGCAGAAATAGAGGAGGTCTGTGTGCACCTGTGTGTGCAGAAATGTACCCAAGAACTCTCCTGGAGATTTGGGTACATCACTTAGGCTAAATTACATTCCCCTGTGAGATGGCTAAGATTTCTGTAAATCCAGACACCTTTGCTTGCCTTAAAAATAAAAAGACAACCTTAATGATTTTGAATTCAGCATCAAAACTCTAAGAGTAATTCCTGATCTAGGTCTGTCCTTTCCATGCCTCTTGTCATCCAGGAAAGAGAGATGGGGAGTGCTTACCTCTGAATGTGTCATGAGTGACTGTAGTGAAGGATTCTGTATAAATGCTTAGCAGTATTTAGTGAAATACAAGAGAAATTATTTGTATATTTACAGCATCTTAATTCTAGCATGCAGGAAAGAGGGCAGGTTTACAAAAGCTTCTAGGGCTGCTTGCACAATAAGGAGCTGAAGACTGAACTGCGTCGTGTGGTGGAAAGGGATTATCCCACAAGTCCCTAGAGCCTAGTGAAATTTTTGCCTAAGGGACATTTTTCTCCTGTATTAAATGTTCCTCTTACTTCTCCGTTGTTCTCTCTAAATGCATATGACACCCTGGGGGTGTCTCCATTTGAATGATCTCAATTGCTTCTGTGTCCACTTGGATGCCCGGCTAGAGGACTGTGAAGAGAAGCTTAACTATTCCATCTTGATAGCTGAACTGCAAATGAGGAATTCTGTAATTCAAGTTCAGGTCACTACATATGTTTGTATTAAGTTCTTAAATAACCAAGTAGTAACTAAATAAATAGTAATTCAATTTATTAGATGCCCTGAGCATTTATAGTCAAAAAGCTAGGGAAATTAATATGAACTTACTTATTCCACAGAGAAACATACAAGCACTGACAAAAAGCAAAGCCTTCAAATGCCATGTTCAGTTCATTCATGCATGAGGCACCCTGTGTGCAAAATGATAGTGTTTGGAATGTCACCCAATCAAGTAGTCTAATTGGCTGAGCTACTTAAGTGCCTCTTCATATAGAAATGGGTTTTAACATTTTTTCTATCACACTTTAGCTCCTCCAAAGTATGCCTGAGCTTTACTGTGCTTCCAGCCTATTGAAGAGTTTTCTAAGGCCTCTGCCTGGAGATCTGCATGATACGTTGAGCTGTGACCTAACACTTCATCTAGCCCAAGGCACATACCTCCCTCAGAACCTGATCTGGAAGTAGTCCATCGGTAAGACATGCTAGTAGCTCCTGTTTCTCCTATTCCAGTGTGGCAGGGTTGTGCCCAACTGGACTTCAGGGTACCTGCAATTTCACTTCTTCCCGCAAGAATGGATTTGGAAGCCCCATTTTCCCCAGCTAAAGTGCCAGTGATGTGAAATAGCCTCATCACATGAGCAGTAGGTGAGATGTTCCAGTACCAGAGGTCAGCTGAATGTGCCACAAATTACAGGTAGCGAGGTGAGTGGGTGGGGCTCCAGTCTCTGCTAGCAAAAATATATCAATGAGTGTGCTCCAAGCAGTGTTCAGGTAGAGGTGTGCTCCTGGTGAAGGAAGCACATCCTCCCCAAGTGCACAGTGGGAGATTCACACTGTGTGGTGTTGTCAGTCTGCAAGGCTGAAGAGCACAGAGTAAAGATAATAATTAGAGCCTCATGAGTAGTGATTTCCATGTTGTACTCCCAGCTTCTTCACTGTTTTTTTTTTGTGATGAAGGAGGATAAGTCATCCAGACAGTATGAATCAATTCACTCTTCTGTAAAATGATGATACGTGGTAGTTTCTGATTGCCACACTGCTGCCTGTGACTGTTTGAAAGATGCCTTGAGATGCTTGCATGAACATTTCTATGTAAAGGCAAAGCACTATCAAGTGTCTGTTTCAGAACAGAGTCAAACTCCACAGGGGAACAGTTTCTTGTGCATGCACACACAGACTCTATTGCTTGGCCTGTATTTGTCAGCATGTGTTTGTCCATCCTCCCTTCGCTTGTTCACTTGTGTGGTTATTTCGCACTACATTCACCCGAACCTGGAAAATAAGAGATTAGGTTAGATTATTTCAAAGATCTGCAAATGTAGTAGAATGCACAAGGGGCATTTTTGGCATTAATGTTCTGTGTATTTTGTTCAGATAATTAAGCATGGAAAGGTCACCTTGTGTTCTAACAGAAAGCAGAGAGAGATGGCAGAGAGAAAAGCCAAGTTTGAGCAAAAACACTTTAAGGAGAAAGGGTCAGCATCTGACAATATTTATTACTTCTTCAGTGTTCCCTAAGATGCTGTAATACGTTGGTTCCAACCTTGTGCCTATACACTTAGTTTTCCAAAGCTAAATGAAGTATGAAACTGAATACAAGGTAAGGGCTAGGCAGCTCAAAGAGTGCACACTGTTGACAGCCATTTGGCAGCGTTTGTCCTTTGGGACAAGCATCCAGATGAGGTTTGTTCAAAGCACATCAGCCATGGCACTTTGTAACTCCCAAGGAGAGGCCACATCCTTCTCTTGTCATGTGCTTATGTGCCTTGTCAATATCATGGCCTTAAATACATTAAAAAAAATTATTAGAAGACCCAAACAAGCAACTTCTTTTTTTCATTAAAGGAATGAGGACAGTGGGTAGAGTCGGATTATGAAGTCCCAACGACTTTTTTCCTGAAGCCTTTCCCATCTCAGAGATGCTACGCTGTTTTCACTTCGTACTTGTGGTTTTCTGTCTGCAGCTTAACTCTGCTCATTCTTCATCTGGCAAGTGCTTCCAGAGCAAGCCACTGACTGGACTCATAGGTGAGCTTGCTCCATCTTGCAACACCCAGAAATCTCTTCCTGAGGTATGAACACCGAGAAGGGATTCAGAGGGTTGTTGTTCCCCAGCAGCTTCGGGGTATGAAGCAGGGCCAGATGGGAGCTGTTGTGTGCACACACAAATCCAGTCCTTCCCTGTCTGACCCTTGCAGCATCGGAAGCACTAAAATAACATAACTATAGTTTCTTGAGGATGATCTCTGCTCTCAAAGTACCTAAGATTGGAAGGTTGTATAGATTTCTGTTTCATGTTGGACAAATGAGTGCAATGGATGAATATAATAGGAATCCATTTTTCTTCTATTCTTGGCTCTCACAGAATATATTTAAAATTCACTCTTAGGAGACCTTCTTGCCTCTTCTGTGATTGGCAGGGGGACTGTCTGTACTATGCAGAGCTGTAATTTATTTATTCCTTCTATTTGTGACCTGGAGTTCTTTGAGCATTTTCCCTCCTCTCATGGAAAAAGTAATTCTCTCTCCTGCTTCAGTCCTACATCCTTTCTTATGAACACTTGGTAAAGATTTCATTTTTCTGCAATCTTTTTCATCTCTTACTAAATAACCCCAGCACTCTCTTAGAGCCCTGCTGACATTTTTCTTCTTATATACTTGAAAAATTCTTATTTGTCTTTATTCCTTGAAAATATTTTCCACTCTTCCTTTCAGCCTTTCCTAGCCAGATTTTATTCTTTTAGCTTTATTCCAGCACTTGCTCACCTATTTCTTGTCTCATACACCTTTCATATATTTTAGTTACACATGCATTCATTTAATTTTTCTTTTTGTGTCTATTTTTCCTCTATTTTACTTCACTGGATGGCCTTTATTCTTCTAAATCTGCTGAATCATACAATGCTCCTGTCCATTTTTGGCTTTTCCAAGGCCAGGTAAAAAACCTAAGAGAAAGGAAATAGTGAAGGCTTGGTGTGCATTGTGCCTCTAAAGGGAACAACTTTGGAAGGATTGGCAGGGTTTCAGCAAGCCATACACCCTTGGTGGTGCTTGTTCTCAGTGAAACTCTGATCATGTTTAAAGCTAAACTAATGCACTTGCTTTTAGGGGTATATAGTAGCCCTTGTTCCTAGAGGTTGGCTCCCCTATGAATGCAACAGGAGCAATGTAATTATCTGGGTTACTCCCCCAGATTCCTTCATGGCAAACCCACAGTTTGCTTGTAGAATTCTGCACCACCCCCCCCCCCCAAGTCTTCTTTTTCTCCTTCTCCCTCTCTTTCCTGAGATGCTCTGCTTGAGTGCACCTATTGACTATGGTAGCACAGAGCTTCCATTTGGCCTTGTTTCACTCTGCTTCAGCCTTAAGCCCATCCCTGGGATTTCTGGGTCAGCTTCTGCTTGGTATGTGTGCAGTGTCTACCCTGAAGTTTTTGTGTCTCTCCTGATCAGGCCTCTGATGTGTTTGCAGAGCCCAAATGCAAACTCAGAAATTCCTGAGTTAAAAAATGCCCCTATGACTTCTTTTTGTGACTATTCTCTTCAACACTGTCACAGTGGGCTACCAGCAGACTTCCCAATAATGCAGCTAATTAAGCAGGTTTTGAGGACTTCAGGAGTCCTCCTGCTTACCAGGTAGGGAAGATTAAAGGAGGATGATAGTACTTCCACAAGCCCTCTGAAGGCCATTACATGGTCTCAGGTGAGATTATCACCTCTCCTGGTTGTCAGTTTAACTTTTGGTTGAACAGCTATACTGGAAGAGGACAGGATGAAACAACATCCTGAAATTACAGAGAAGCAGAAGAAGTCTCCAGTAAGATGCCCTCCTCACTGAAAAATCTTTTACATCTCAGCCTCTGATGATGCAAATTCAGAGCAGGAGAGGAGAGGAGGCAGCAAGCCAATGGTTCAGGCTGATAGAGTTTAGTTTTGCAGGAGAGGTTGCATTTTCTGCAACCACATAATCACCTTGCACGGTGTGTAATGTTTATAAAGAACAGGGGTCGAATATGGCTGGCTGTCAGCAAGAAACAGCAAGCTTAAATTAACATTAAAAAAGCCGAGTACTTAAGGAATAATCTAAGTACATGTAACAAAAGTAAATGGTTTCAGCTGTGATAAAAGAACAGTCTTTCCTTCCTTCAGACTTGGTTCTATGTTTCCTTCCTTAATTTCTTCTGTCATGTTAAATTATTTACAAAATGCATCCTGGTATTGAAAGGGTAGGACCTAAAGCAGCCAGCTTCTTTACTAGCCCTGTGGTAACATTTAACAAATCAACTCAGACCTGCAATGAAAAATTTCTACAGGCGTTTTTAAGTACTGCCACATCTAAAGAGATGTTCAGGTTTGGAATACAGAGTGCTGTTGTGCAAACAACACATTTTGGGACAATTTTAGAAGCCCATGATACTCCCTTGCTGGGCTAAACAGCCCCCGTGCTCCAGTTGAGTGATATTAGGGATGGGAACAAGGGCTGGCTATAGATAACTAGGGCTGGCCTTAACTGTGTGGGATACTTGTATGTAGGAAAGAAAGAGCTAGTTCTCAAGGAAAGAAAATGAGGCCAGTAAGAACTGCAGGCTTCCCTCTTCATCTTCTGCTGCTTCCTGGGGGCTGGGGGTGTCAATGTACAATGCTGTATTCTAACACTGACTGCTGATCATTCAAGTGACTATCAAAAAAATTACACTGCTGAAAAGAATATGCTGAAGATATAGTGCCCAGAAAATGCCATGCACTTCAATGGGGAGCTTTTGCCAGAGGACAAAAGGCCTGGGGGCTGCAAGAAAAGACAGAAGGAAGTGTGGAGCCTGTGCTTCCCTGGGGCAAAAAACATCCATGAATTTATATTGATTACATCCCTAAAGCATTATGATTTTTTTCCTTGTTGTTCAGAACTTGCTGTTTCTAAGCTATGGAGAAAAGGGGGGAAATGATGAAGAGCAAGGCAATGGTAGCTTTACAAGGAACAGAGGAGATTAAATATGGAGCTTGTCCATCCCTTCCATTCTCTATCCTGTCTCCCTCCTTACCTCATCACCACCCATGCAGCCCAACACCAGAGGCTTGCCCAAGCTGGGGATGGCAAAGGGAACTGGAGGGTGGAGAGGGATGGCTGAGGGGCTGCTTTCTGATGGCTGGGACTGAGATCCTAAACAGTTTGCCAATGATGACCAAAGCCCACTCAGAGCACAAAACTGCTTTCTTCTCTCTTCTCTGCTCTATTTTCTTGATCATTCATCATTAACTTTATTGATTAGAATAAACTGTAATTATATGGAAATTAATGAAAACAATGTTCTGTTGATATAGCAGCTAGAGAAAGCAACAAAAAAAAAGGTGTTTGCAAGAGCCCAGTCTTACAACTGGAGCAAGGAGGTGGCTCCCACATTGATGGGAGTCACAGAAAAAAAGCTGTTTCACACCACTGTTCACAAACCTCCTACAGTTATTCACGACCCACCCTGTGTCCACACCCTTACCCCTGCTGCTCTTTCCCCAGAGTCTCTGAGCCTGGAAGAAGTTGGATTTCTGCTGGTCCATTGGATCAGGGTGAATTCTGGCAGTCCTGGCAGGGAGGCCTCTTACAGCTTGTACTTTCTTCTAGTTTACTTCATGGCCTTTTCTTCCTAGCAGGGCAGAAAGGTGAGGAAGAGGTACAGAGAGAGGGAGGCTCCTGCAGAGTGCCTGGGGCAGTGTGATTGCAGCTGTCCCTTGCCATATCAGAATGGACAAGGGCCTGATCTGCTCTGTTAGCACTGCTTGGCAGAAGGGAATTGGGTTATCTTGAGCAAGGCAATAACCCTTTGTGTAATTTTAACATTTTGAAAGCGCTCTCTATCTATGTTGTAGATTTGCAGGGAGCTACTGTCTGCCTCCTTCAAACGTGATGATCAGGACACATTATTTGAGTGTGGTGTGATAGCAGATGCTACATTACTTTCTTATAGAAAAAGAGGATTTTTTTTTTTTTTGTAGGGGGGAAAAACTTCATTCAAAACACAATTCACTAGAACGTGAAATGGACAATATTTTAATCCCACCTTACGTTATCATTGTGATGACTTTAGTTACACACTTCACTGGAGAAGTAAAAGTTTTCCATCTACTTAATGTACTGGCTGACCAATGTTTCTCCAGTCCTGGCTCTTCCCCATAGAGACAGTCTGCAATGGCTCTGTTATCTGTCTCATCCCTCCTCCTCCTCCCTGCTTTTGTCCCTGGTTTCCGGCAGAGCTCTGCCAGCCCAGCAGTTAGCCTGCCCCACACAGCATCCCCAGCTGCTCTGCTCCCCTCTGTCCACATTTGGTTCACTCTGTTGAGACCAGGACCTTGGCATGTGTTTTACCCTGGGGTCTGTGTTTTTCTCCATGGTACTATTTATCACATATTCTTTCTTTCCCAGTTCATTATTTATTCAAGCATACAATTCACATCCTCCCACAGTGGGGATTAGCGAAGGGTCCTGCTCGGTAAATGGGAGGGGTTTTTACCCATTTGCTTTGTATCTGTGGTGGTTCTTTCATTGCTGAAGTCACTATTTCTGGCACTCCTGTGATTTCCATGCTGTGATCCCGTTCAAATGAGCTCCTTCACATTCTTGTGCCTCTTCTCCAAATGATAGGCATTGTCTGTAGCTTCATGTGTTGTTTTTTCACTCAGCTCCAGCTATGGGTTCCTTGCACCTTTGCACTTCCAGTCTCATTTTCCATGGTAGTTTACATTCTTTTTCCTGCCTGCAACAGAAGAGGACTGTCCTCTTGCCATCAGTTCTGGTCTGGACTGACTGACTTCCTCTTCTTGGCAGGTTCAAGAGGATTTCTCAGAAGCGCCCCTTAAAACTGAGACTGGTGCCTTGTTACTGGATTGGTCCAGAAGTTCTCTCTGTTGCCAGAAGCCTCTTTTGCAGACTGTTTCTAAACACAACTCTGAGATGTTTTAATCTTCTGTGGCTGCAGCTCTGCTCCTGTCTCTGTTACCTCTCCCTCAGCCTTCTTTGCCCAGATTAAATGAGAACTGTGAAAAATGTCATCTTCTTTATGACTAGCCCTGACCCAAAAAAGTTCCCTGCTCTGACAGCTGCTTTCTTTTTTGGCAGCCACATTACTGTCTGCAGCACTTTTAAAGCTTCCTCAGTTGTATCACACGTTCCCAGAGAAATTCCAGCTCTGACGGCACTTCTAATTGGTTTGTTTTTTTCCCTTTATGTCTTATCTTGTTTTACTCCAAGTACTTTGTGTTGTCCTGAAGTTACCCTGAGCCAAAGAGGGTGGCAGGGATTTGCCTGTGTCCAGGCTCCAGCACCCTGGCATGGTGTAACATGAGAATTGGCATAAATGGAAAATCAGTTTCACATGGCTCATGCCAGCGCACGTAGGAATGTGTTGACTGCAGACTGTGTTGTGTGGATTGCACAGATAAGCATATTCTCTGCTATACCATCATTCAGTGCACAGCTTGCCATGAATGTATATATCTGCTCCTCTACAGGTGGACTAGTTCTTAAGCCAGTTCTGTTTTCTATAATGATCTCTAATGTGTTCACTGTCTTTTTGATTTGGCCTTTTGTAGCTAAATCTGTCTCAAATATACCATGCGCCATAGGTATGTAGGAAAGTCAGATGGCTCTATAAGGGCTCCTCACCAATTAAAAAATATCCCCTGTGGATCAATACAGTCAAGTGCTGTAGTTTGATCCACCAATACATTCATTTCCTGCAGCAGAACCACTTATTAAAGTTGCTGACCATAAGAGAGGAATGATTTTCTACAGAAATTAAACTACCACCGAAAAGTCCTTTGGTGGGGGACAGTCACCTCTTTCCACAAACAGCCCAAGTGATTGAGGAGGGCTGGAACTCACCTGCAGAAACGAAGAGCAGGTTCTCTATAGGTGTTGTTCCAATTTAGAGACTGAAATAATGGCCTCTGGCCTCTGCCCTACGTGGAAGGATAATGTGGGAGTTTTGGACCAATGGATTTGCATAGGTGTGGAGCCAGCATAGAGAAATACGTTTGTTAAGTACCTCCTTTTCTTGTCTACTGCCTGACAGGCTGTACCTGTTTATCACCACAGTCTGCATTTGGTGACATCTGCAAGGCCCCGTGCTGTACTGTCAGAAATCCCCAAGCTGGCTCTGGGGAGGCTGGAGCCTGCACATTGTCAGACTGCACCAGATCTGGAGTCAGTTCAGAGCTGGCTGAGCCAGGAGGCTCTGCAGCACCCTGCCTTGCAGGGGGAGACAAGCCTGCTGTGTTCCATGTGCTCCCGACCTCCCCAGGTGCTCCTAAAGTGTAAGCAAATGTCACTGCATGGCAACGCCACAGCAGACACTGGTGAACAAGTCAAATGTCACGGAACTAGCAATGGTACACATGATCTTCTGCCTGGTCCAGAGTGGTTCACAATGGGAGCTCTTCTCCCTTGACAGCCCTGAAAAGAGGACTAATGCCTATTGCTGATTGCCAGGGTTTTCTGACAGCAAAGCAAAGCACTTTTTAAAGGCTTGTTTACTTTTCATTGAAACTTGAATTGAAGATATTTCATAATAGAATTTGAGCAAATTTACCAGATGTTTCATCCCACTGTGCTTTTCTGGCAGGTGTACAAGATGGAATGCTGACTAAGGCTAATAAATCAGGCTGTGTATGAAAGTCTTGGGGAAGGAACGCAGTATATATGCCTGAAACCATAGGAAGATCTTACCCCATCGATCCTTGGGAATTCCTGATGTTTCCTGTACTTTTCGTAGAGACTGATCTCAGATACAGGAGGGGAAGGGGGTCCTGTTTTTTACTTGTAGCCTACAGTGAGACACAGCTTTGTCTAACAGCACTCCTTGTGCTGGCATTGGAGATCATAGACATAAAAATGATTAATATATTTCTAGAGTCAGGCAATTATCTATCCAGCTGGGAGAGGATGGGAAATAGGAGTCTAAGGTACATTCAGAGACTGGCTGTGACCCAGCAAAGTACTGTATTGCTCTACAAAATAATACTCCCTTCCTCATCCATATCCTTTTCTTCCACCCCCTCACCCCCTGTCCTTTTGCTTTGTTCAGTTTCTAATAATCTCTTCGCTTCCTTGCTGCCTTATCCTGCTGAGCTCTGCTGGCTCCCTTGGAATCAGGAAATAAAGACTTTCTTCTTTTGGGGTCTTGCATTGCATGTGTTAACCACACAAAGCTGTTTTAACTCCCCTTCTCACAGTATCTGATTCCGTTTACTGACCACTGTCTGTGCAAGTTTGGGGCATTCAGTCTGCTTTTGCTTTCTTTTCCTAGGCTTGCTTTTATTTCCTCTTACTGTACTTCTGCCAGCTCTCTAGATATTCACCTCCTTGTTTCTCTCCCTACTAACCCGGAAAAAGCAGATGAAGTTTCCACACCATCTTCCAAGCAGAGGAAATAATACAGGAAATGCTATTCGTGTTTGTCTGACTGCAGTAAGAAAACATATATCAAACTCTTCACTGAAGCCCACACAAGCAACTCTTGTGCTAGTGATACCTGGTTCACTAGGGTTTAGGAGGCTTTGGGTGACAGCACAGAATCAAGTCATGCTATCCTTGCTCGGAGTGGTTTAATTAACGTGCCCCTGAAATCCGCCTGCTGCTGGAGGCTGTGCTAGCTGGAGGCTTGCAGTGCTGCTCCTCCTGCATGGCCATTTTTGAGGATGCTCCCTCACACCAGGGTAAGAGTGGTACCAGGCAACCCCTCTTTTAATCCAGGAGATGTGAAATCATGATACTCTAGAACAGCAAAGTATTCTTTAAATAAAAGCATGGACAGACATGTACCCACAACTAACAGATTGCCTTTGAATGAAGTTTGTCCATCTGAGTAGCAGTGTCAGGGGAAAAGAAGCTGCATTTTTTAAATCAAAATCATGTTATTTAAACAAGTTCTGTTATTCTGTGTGTTGCCTTTATCTGAAGATTGCAGGCATTTGTGATTATCTGTCATTTTATGTTTATGCAGCTGTTTTAATCCTGATAGGTCACAGAAATTTGCCACATGGTAGCAATGGCAGCCATCTCATCCAGCATGTTACAAAAGAACGGAGAGACAGGGAGTGCTATTGCAAATTGACACACTTAGAAACTAATGCTGTAAAGCCAATCCAGTCCATTTTTAATGCTATGTCAGAACAGTCTATGCTCAATGAATTGTGAGATTTTCAAGTTATCTGCCTGTGCAAGATGAAGGGCCGAGGTGACTGTGCTAGGATTAAACCTGTGCCTCTTGTGGCAGTAGGTATTCCTTGGCCTCTGCAGCAGATTGAGGGTTAAGGGGCTAGAAAAGGCAACACTGACTATCTTCCAACTCCTCAGGTTTTAAAACCATCAATACCCGAAGTTATTGTGATGTTCAGCCTGTGTCTGCTGAGTGAGTCTGCACAGCTTGGGCACCACTCCAGCTGCAGCTGCTCTTTAAAGTTGAAAAAAATGCTTGGAAGGTGTTTGTTTTTTGTTTTGTTGTTTTGGGTTTTTTTTAAAATATTATTATTTTCTCAACTTTGAGAATAGTTTGGTGTTGTGTCCCTTCCCCCTACGGCTTCCTTTAACAGCAGTTTCAGTTTAGCTTGTGTCCCACCGCTCATACTCTCACTGCAGCCTTAAAGGAGCACAGACCAAACCTCAGCAGTTTTCAGCAAGGCCACAGAGTCGCTGGAAAGGTTCCCACTGCCTTCTTCAGTGAGCTCTAAAAGGCAGACTCCAGCGCTTCCAGTGCTGCTGTAAATAATGTCTAGAAGTAGCCGGATAAGGAAGAGGGGGTACACACAGCCTTGCTTCCAACTCAGCTTTCATTTCCTTTGTCCCTTTTAAGAGAAACAAGGGAGCTAATTTCGTGTAACTTGGCACATCATCCGATTGTTGGGCCTTTACGGGTCTGTTTGGGGCTATCTCTCCCACCCACAGGACTTCAGGCTTCAGGTTTTACTTGGAGGAGCCAGAGAGGCCTCCCGAGTGCCTGGAGGGGAGAGCGTGAAGTGTTAACTGCAGAAGCAGCACTGGAAACAAGGGCAATTTTCTGGCTTTGATCTGTCACTTGGCAGTTCCAGGAGACAGGCTTGTCTGGGGCTATCTCTGCAGCAGAGTTTGGAGGTGGCTGAGAAGGCACTGCTTAGCCTGGAGGATCAAAGTGCACCAGACAGCAAAGGAGCACAATGTCCTCTGAAGCAGGAGCTCCAAAATAAATACAGTGCTGCTCTCCGCTGGGAAGCCAACAAGGGAGGATGTGCTTCCCTGCTTTCCCGCTTTCTGTGCATTTTTCAACAGGTTAAATTGCATTTGGTTGTTAAGGATTGTGAGTACTGAGAGACAAACGCTGCATCTCTAGCTAAGAAGGAAGGCAGTGTTGTTAGGGTGGGGTTAGTAGCCAGATGGAGTGGAAGGTGTTAAGTTATTGATAACCTTACTGTATCATTCCCTTAATTCCACAGAAGGTGACAAGGAGATGAATTAAATATAGAAAATAGACATGCAAGAGCTCAAAGAATCTCTGTGTTCTTGTTCAACACTAAGGTACAGAATGCATGATTTCATGCAAATCAGACTTCATTTATTTTCTCTTTTGCTTCTTCAGTTAAATATGAAATGAATGAGAACAAGAGCTTTTTTTCCAGCATCCCATACCTAGTAAATTCATTCTGGGAATGGAGGAAATAGGGTGAATATGATTCTGGACAATGACATCGCCAATGATCCAAAAATATTTGCACTGGGTGACCTGAATAGTCTCTTGAATATAAATGAACCACAAGGGAAAATTTCTATTAAGAGCAAATGCAGTAGCTAAAAGGGTGATATTTCTGAATTGGAAATATGCAGAAGGATTAAAGCTTGCTGAGTTGTACACAGGATTAAGTGAATTGACACACTTGGAGAAAATAATTTCAATAATTAACAGGTTTTTGTTCTTTGGGAATTTTTCTGGGAAAAATAGTCATAATTGTCATACTGTACACAGCAAGTTACTACTGTAGAATGATGGAATATATCCATGTGGTAAAGGGGTGACCCATAATCATATTGTTGTGCTAGACAGTAAAAAACATAGACATTTGAAACAAAATTAAACATTGTATGTTAAAATGGGTTTGTTACAATGTGTTCCCATCCCTGGGACACCTTCAAAGTGACAGTTTGCTCACTGGGTTATCACACAGCACTTTCTCCTTCAGGCTGGTCCTTGCTTACCAATGAAGAACTAAAACACACGCAGGGCAGAGGATGTTGCTGAGGTTATGCAGAAGGGACCTGAATTTCTTGGTTCTCTTTCCTTTGCTAACCCTCTATGCTATTCCTTTACACATGATCCTGATGAAACAGGGCCAAGCAAAGCAAAGGCTGGGGATCCTGTTGGGACTAGGTGGTTGTGGTCATTGCTACTCGTCACCTGCAATCTAATATCTGCTTAAGCCACCAGCACTCCTCTCAAAGTCAGTCAACCTGGGCCATCACAAAGGCTTGCAGGGGTGGAGTTTAAAGGCCAGGAAGCTGGACCAGGCAGATTGGCAAGGGCTCATCTGTCTTCCAACAGCTTCAGGCCTCTTGTATTGTTAGTGCTTGGTACTTACTGTCAGGTTAAGTCTAACTTAGGTTAGGAGTAACGTGCATTGAAAGTTACATCTCTGTTCTTACAGCCTTACAATTTTCCAAGGCACCTGTGTGCCACTGAATGTGTTCATACGTGGTCTACAGCAAGTGTCACTCACCTGTTCATTAGCCTGTCTGAGTTGTTCAGTGAAGCCAAGGGATTGAATCTTTGTAACTTGCTGGGGCAAGGAGTGGATCTTATTTCCCTTTGTACCATGACACAGTTTTGCTTTCAGTAAATAATAATAGTGACAACTCGACCATTACTGGGCTATTATGTGTGCCTTATAAGACCAAAACTGTACAAATTATGTTTAGTACATATCCTTAATCTTCCTCTGTGGCACTTGAACTTTATTAATCAACCTGTAATCTCTGGTGTTGCAGCACTTGTGAGCAAGACAGTCCCTTGCTGAACATTTTAAACAGTAAGAGTTCTAATACCAACAATTCAGGTAAAGCATCCTTCCTGATAACATTAAGTCTAAAAGATTGCCCTGAAACAGTTGTGACCTGCCTGTTTTGCATGTTTTGGAGGATTAGCAAAGTCTTTATTTGAATTGATAGCGATTAAAAAGTGTTCCTTGACAAAACAACTGCTTTCACATGATTAAGAAAACCACTAACTGGGGAGTGGTGAACAGCAGCCAAACAAAATCTGTTTGACTCCAGCTCTGCAGCTAGTGTCAAAACATTGATGGACAATATACAGCTTTTAGTCATTGCATACAAGACTGTAGAAGAATGAAGAAAGGCTCTGATGCCAGCATTGCCCAGTGCCTCCTCTGAGGCCATTGCAGGGGTGTGTAGAGAGGGTAGTTTGCTGGTTAGGGTATCATTGGTAGTACAGGGCTTCTTCCTTTCTGGTGGGAGAAAGTGTGTGTGCCTGGAAATGTTTATGAAAGTGAGTATGGACTTGATGTGGGCTTAGTTTTGTGGTCTGTTTGCTTTAGTAGAACCTGAGGAATTGATCCTAAAAGTGCTAAAGGACAAGCATAGAATGTTGTGCTAATGATCGTGTAGGATATGGCAGCAGTGCTCTGCTGTATAATGTTTTTGCCCTTCCTCCATGTACCTCTAAATAGTGCCCGAAATCATTGCTTGTTGTGAATAGTTAATTGTATCATCTATTACCTCCCAACAACAGTCACTTGGGCTACAGGAGGCTGTGTAGGGTGTTTAGAGCAGTTGGGGTTTTTGTTGCTCTTGTTGTCTATGCTGGGATTTGGTTTTAATGCTAGAAATACGTTTGGCATGGACAGCAGGTCTGTAGAGCACTGTGGCTCTGGGGAGTTCTTTGCACAGTTTTGTCCTGGATAGTATCCCACAGAGATGAGTTTTACTGCCATAGCAGCAGGAAAGTGTGGACCTGCTAAAGGAACACGGTTGGTGATTGCAGTTCTCAAATTGCAAAGAGGATGTTCTTGAGCAATTCTGTTGCTATGTGGGAGAGCATCAGGAATGGTCAGCAAATGGCCTTGACCTGTGATCCCAATGCCTGCTGTATGTCAGCCTTGAATAATGGTCACTGGAACTCAAATCACTTGTGTTATAAATTAATTATAAACCATACTGCTGAAAAAAAAGACTGGACATGGCACTTGGTGCCATAGTCTAGTTGAGGTGTTAGGGCATGGGTTGGACTCGATGATCTTGGAGGTCTCTTCCAACCTCGTTATTCTGTGATTCTGTGAAACGCTTTTCTTTACTTGAGAGGTGAATCAAATGCTGGTTGGTTGCAGCATAGCAGGAGCCCAGATGAGTGCCTGAAAGTTCAGAGAAACTATGCAGAAGATGGCTGTGTCTCTTGGGGTGTTGAAGACCTGCTGAAGATTCCTGCAGCTTTTGCCCAGGATTTATGCTCCAGTAAGGGATGAATCTTCAAATGTGCATATCTTTGCTCTGGCAGCTTGGTGTGTGGGGTTTTGGATCCCCTTCTGACATGTGCAGCCCTTTTTTGAATTTTGAGCACTGCAGCTAGATGGGCTTCTTGGGATGACACAGATGCAATTTATGAATAATTAATGGTATTTCAAAAATTCTGATGGTGCTGTCTGGGGAAATGGACTAACTACAGTTTGCTCCATTTAAAAGCAGAAAGATGTTTTTATGGTAAAACCCCAAACTGTATTTGCATATTCCTGTGCTCTGCTATCTCACATCTCTTGCTCCCTGTCAATAAACAAGATCTTTCAGTGGTTTTCTCAGTAAGAAAGTGATTCCACATTATTTCCTACAGAGGTTTCTGTTGAAGTGGGCTGGCTGTAAAGAAGCAGCAACTCCTTTACATTCAGTAACCATACCATTTTCTCTATCAGCATGGAGCATTTGACTCATGTGCCCTAGAAAATAACTCCTCACTCCCACTATGTGCTCATATACTGAGCTGAGATCTAAACCTGCCCTGCAGTTCTGGGATGCAAACTCATGATCAAAATCCCTGGATGTGGGAGGTCAGTGTTCCAGCATCCTTAGTCTCTGGGGTGAGAGTCCACTATTTAAGGAGTAATGTTGTGAATTCAAAACAGGTTAATGCTTTCTAAGGTCTAGTGAAGTTATAAAAACACAGTACAAAAGACCCTGTCTGCCTTAAATAAAAGCTTATTATAGAGCTTAGTCTTGTTTCTATTAAAGTCAAAAAGGGGATCATGCTTCTAAATTTCACCCAATCCAAGTCGGGGGCTTTTATAAAGGGGCAAGACCAAATCTGTGTGAAAAAATGAGAGGCTTGGTTTCCAGCAAAAGGCATAATACCATTCTTGCAGTAATGTGATGCAAGGATACTCTTCAGGGAGCCTATTTCATAAACAATACAAAAATAGAGGTTCTGTCTACAGTCTTTTCTCCCACACAGCACCTTGGACTGTGCTGAGTACTGGGCCTTATGAAGCAGAAGGTGAACCTTCCACAGGACTTTACACTCCCCATAGCTGAGGGACTGGGTTTTCATTCCAGTTACCAGCAGAGGGGGTAACTAAGAGATCAAGCCAGATCTGGGGCTGTGAAAGTGTAGCAGAGTTTTGTGTGATTTAATTTTCTTAATTTGATACTCTCAGAATGTGCACAGTCCAGAGGTGATTTGGTTGTAAATCTTGCAAGTAGGCTCACCTCCTGTAATTATCAGACAGTCTTCTGATCTGTCAGCATGCATAAACTGGGTATTTATATGTACACAGGTACCCACCAAGCACAAACCTGTAGAGAATTTTAGCTCCATCGATTAGTAACTTCTTGTTTCATGATTCTTGCTCTGAGTTTCTTGTTTGTTATTCCCTATTTTCCATACTGGAAACCATGTTGCTGAACTCACCTTGTGAAGGAGAAAGGTGTCCCAGCAGTTACTCGTCAGGGGGAGGTTGTGATGAGGAGGCTGGGATTTCAAATTTCTGCAGAAACCTAGCTCTGAAACTCATTTCTGACAGTGCCTCACTGTCACGTAACAGCATCCCTGGCTGCAGTGAACTGCACTCATCCAGACTGCCCTGACTTGTGAGTAATTTTCTTGTTCTCCTTAGCTACCTAGGGATTTGCTCGGTGCTGAGGAGCATATATTGAACATACCCTAGAGACCTGTTAGCCATATGGTTTCTCCACTAATTTTCTTGGTGGCCCTCTGTTAGATCTCTGTATGTTGCTGTGGAAAACTCAGCGCCCTCTGAGTTTTAATTCAGGGATCATAAAGACCTAATGTCACTTTTCTATAAGGGAGAGGGCAGCAAATGATTCCTTGCTGCATTTCACCTTTCTTTTGCAGTGTGTGAAGACAGGAAGGTTTATGAGTTTGTTATGTCAAATTACTTGGTTAGTTCTGCATAACATTGTTTATGGGTATTTCACAATGTTTTTGGACATTCCCAGAGACAGAAATGAATATCAGGGTATGACCAAGTAAAGAAAGTGCTTGTTCTCAAGTTCCTTTCTATAGAAATTAATGAAGTATTTATTGGGAATGAATTCTGAATGTGTTAATTTGCTGATCTTCTTCACTAGTAACCAGAGATTAACAGAGAAATGTCAAGTGCAGTAATCCCAAGACAATGAGGAAAGATGGAGAGCTCAGCCATTGCTCTTTTTCTCGGCTCTGTTCCCATTGTTGTGGAAGGGTTCTCTTCAGGCATTGACTTTACTTGTCTGATTAGTAGTCCTAGTAAATCCAGAGGGACTGTGTACTCACATCCCAAGGTTCCTGTTTGCACACTTGCACAGTAATATTCCTGCCCTACGTGCCGCTTAAAATGTTAGGTGTTACCTTCAGAAGATTGTTTCCCTCCCACATAGTCTCAGCGTTACCAAGGTTGGACCTCCTTCAAAGAGAGCAGCCTTCACAGTCCTAACAGGCTTTCATCCATATGGCTTCTCGCTTTCCCCCCCCTCCTTCTGCTTTAGCTTTCTCTTGTTCACCTCTCTGCTCTGCAGCTTGCTTGAATGCCTTGCTGCCTTGGGAGCTCAAGACCAAGGATTCTTTCAAGCTTTCTGTCCTACCATGTAGCTGAATGCATTCAAAGACTCCCAGATGTGACTGGCTGTGTGAGTGTGTTGCCTTAGATGAACTGAGGGCTGTACCTAAGCCACTTTCAGCTCTCTCATAGTTGTTCCCATCCCTACTGGCCAAGGAAGCCCTATCTCCTTTTCCTGGTAAGTAAGAAAAGAGCGCAAAGTCTCGCCCCTCTGGTTTCCTTCCTACCATTAAACAGATCCACCTCTATACATCTAATATAATTTTCTCTTGTAGCTAGTCAACTCTCTTGATTGTGCTCTTTGCTGATCTGGTGGTTATTTTTGTTGCCTCTGTGGAGAGCTGCTCTCAGCACACCCAGAGCCAATGCTCCTGACAAGCAGCACAATCCTGGAGTGCCTTGGCAGGCTGCCTGCGTCTGTCCTGCAGGCCCTGGGGGGACTCTCACACGTTTTGCCGCTTACTTTCCTCTTTCCTCGAGATCTAACGCAATTTTGCAAGTAGTCACTTGGAGCTATATTTCCCTTTGCCCTGGAATATTTTTTTATTTATTTTTAGTAAACGTTTGTCAGTATTTCTAACATTGCGCCTCCAGCAACGTGGCCTGGACTGAAGCCACGCAGCAGTCTGACAACCTGTTAGGCGAGTCTCCTATCAATTAGGCTGCAGCTGTCATTGAATCTATTCTCAGCCTCCTTGGTACGTGTTTGCAAATAACAGGGGCTGCTGTTTTGCAGCTCTTGGGTTTTTTTTTCTCCACAGCCAGTCAGGAACATTTTGTCCCTAGAATTGCTCCTGTCTCCTTTGTTTTTGCTTTTTAATCATCCTCGTTTTATTCTCCTAAGGATATATACTTATCGAGGATGTTATTATAAGTAAAGTGTCTTCACTCTCTTTTATTTAATGCATGAAACAAGGAAAACGTCCCCCGAAGATACAAAAAAAGGAATATCTTACTCAAGGCTATACCTTGATCCTTTAAATGTTTTCAGACTTTCTCCAAGACATCCACACTGCTTCTTACCTGTGGGGAGCTGCCATTTTGAAAGCCCATATTGCATGGAAGCTCTCCATGGGGGTTTCCTTGTTTCTGCTGATGTCTGAACTTCAAGGTGATAGTGTGCTTTATTATCAGGTTTGCCACAGCTGGAAATAGTCCCCAACAATGTACAGTCTGTTTAGAATTTCCTCTTATACCTTCTACAATTTACAGTTTTCTCTTCTCTAAAAAATAATGAAGATGGCTCTATAATTTTTTTCCAGATGTTACATGCTGCATGGTGGTACTTGATGCTAATTTTTCATCCAGCAATCTATGTAGTACAGCCCAGTTTGTATTAGCTAGAGTAGCCATGCTTAGGTGTATCAGTTTTTTGTTTTGCTTCCATGTGAGATGGAAAATCAGAATTGGGTTGTTCAAGCAAGGCAAACACACTCAGGGTATTTCATCCTTGGGTTGATTGAAGGACAAATTTTGATATAATTTCTTTCATAAGCCCAGCTCCATTTTTCCACAAACCCAGTGGAAACTGTTCCTCCTTCCTCTCAATCCATAGGTCCTAACAACAGGTCTCCAGCCAGCTTGCAGCTCTGGAGGCAGAACCAGCCCATCATAGGCAGATTGAAACAACTGAGTTTAGATCAGCCTATGCTAAATTGGCCAAAGCCCCCCATGCTTGCCTCCTGGGAAGCTAAGGACAGGGCTTTTTTTCTATCCTCACAAAATAGCACACAACACTGCAAGAGCCTGCATCCCCTGATGTCATTCAATATTTGCTCTGCAAGAATATCCATGAGGAGCCCACTTAGTGCTGTAGCTGAGCTGGCATTCAGATCCATCTTGAATCTCTTGTGTATAAAATTATTCCAAAGTGGCTGGGTGGCCCTGTGAAGCTCATAAGCACTGTAAGTGTTCATACAGCCCTGCCTGGCAATGCTGTACCCATGACATGAAGGCTTCACCAGGATCCCAGCAGCTTTGGTGTTAGTGCATCAAGGCATAGGGCAGCTGTCTCCTTGAAGGGCAGGGCAGCCACTCAGTACACGAAGAAGAGGGGCTTCTCTAGGAAAAATTAGGGAAGCCAGAACACATAGAATTGGATTGTCTAGTAGTGTATTGGCACCTCAGAAAGACTTGAGTTCTTTTATGATCCTCTTCCTGGGAAAGCTGTCTCTAAATCCCTTAGGAAACCTCTGTTTAGGCTAGGATCTAGGTTCCCAGTTCAAGTGTTCCATGAAATACTAGTGGGAGATAGATCATGCTGAGCAGTGCAGACCTTTGGGCATTCTCCGGCTGAGACATTTAAGGTTTCTCAAGTACTTATTTA
This sequence comes from Aphelocoma coerulescens, assembly GCF_041296385.1. Lineage (NCBI taxonomy): Eukaryota > Metazoa > Chordata > Aves > Passeriformes > Corvidae > Aphelocoma > Aphelocoma coerulescens. The sequence goes on along the minus strand of NC_091024.1, from coordinate 2,216,562 downwards.
ATGAAGAATGCATTTCACATGTATATAGTGTCCCGCATTGTTCCTGCTCAGCCACTGAGCTTTCAACTCTTTGAAAGTGTAAGCATAGTTAGAACAAGCTGCCATCCTGCAGACAAAGCTTAGTTGGCAAGAAGATGTAGTTTTATGCAGTATTTATGTTCTCCTGGTAAACAAAGACAAGTAAAATGCTTTACTCGTTAACATCAGTTCAAAGAGAAAGCGAATGATGGCACTTGCTGTAATCATGTTCAGTGTTCTGAAGGTGTCTGTGTTTTTCACCTTTATTCTAAGCTCTTGTTTATAATTTGCTTCTGCTGTTTTAAGAGTGTGTGACTGTTTCTGAGAATGCAGCGTACGATTTTGTTTGCAGACTATATTTAAGGAGAAGGGCTCTCTCTGGATTTTACAGTGATAATATTAAGTGCAGCAGGAACATTGGTTAAATAAGCAGGAGAGGCCAGAGCTGACTAGTTTGGTGTTCATTTCGTTGTCAGCTGCCACTGGAATAGTGTTCAGATTAATGTGATTACTCTTTGCAGTGGCTGCAAGTTCATAGACCAACTGTGCACTTGTATCAAAGTCATTAGAATGATTTTAGTCCAGGTTTCCTACCAGAATTATTTATGTAAAATGCAGTTGTAACTCTATACTGGCCATTTACACGTGAGGATTTCTATTTCAGGACACTTTGGAAATAGCCAGGATCTTCAACTGCACCCTTTCCAAAAGATACAAGATCCTTTTAACATTTAATGATGACTGAGAAGGTGCTTAAAAATAACTTAGAAGCACAAAGCACATTAGTATGGTCCCCACCAGTTACAGGACTGGACTAAGTTAAATTCTGGATTCTGTTTGCTTTTCTTGTCCTTTCTTGCTGCATGACCTGAGGTGAATTTCCTAGTTTCCCTTTACAAATGAGCTTAATACTTATCTATTGTCTATATTTACATTATTACATTTAGGAGGTGATAGGATTTGAATTCATCTTCTCTGAGGAAAGAACTGTAAAACTATGTGGTTGTCAGGTAGTATAAAATATATCCTTCTACTTGACTGCACATGGTATTATCTGCTGTATAATTTGCTGGGTATCAAGTCCATTTCACATGCACAAGGTCTCTGGTTAATGATGGTATAAGTTCTTTTGGGAGGGATTATGCTTACATATATATTTGTAAAATATTCAATGTAATAGCAAGCTCATCTTGGCTGTACCATTTATGCTTTGCTGAAATTTATACAATATAGGTAATCAATTAGTCAGATTCTCCTGCATGCTGCTAAATGGAACATGAACAACTCATAATGGGCAGCAGTAAATAGACATTTGTATGTACACAGGTATCCTGTGCAGTGAAAGGGGCATGCAGGAGACAAGGTACTGAACAAAACAGCCCTACATAAAACCAGGCCTTCATTTAATGGAAGAAAAATGTTGCTGAAAGCTGCAGGATTATTAGCATTACTATGCATGAGCAGTAGTCAAAAAAGGTGTTACTAGAGGAAGAGAGACATTATTCAAGTGTCTAAGAAGATGGACCATTATCAGCAGTGGAGAGAGAAAAGGCTTCCAAAGGAATAGCATAGCATTTCAAACATTAAATTATAAGGGGACTGAGGCTTTAAAAGGTATGTTGGAGTTTCTGCATTATTTATAATTTGAGATTGCCTTTCCCCCTAGATGATCAAGTTTTGTTCCATTCATACAGAACAGAAAAGTCCTTCTCATACTTCTCAGCTTCTGGACACTGAACCAGCTCTAAGTTTTAGGATATGATTTACTCTAAGAAGACATTGGTTACCTGTAGTGCTGCACTGGGCTGAAGCTGCTTCTTAGAAAGTTTGGGAAGTGAGCAAAGTTTGGCTGCCATTACTCTGGAGCTTGAGAATGGTGGGCTTGCAGCTCTGTATTATTTTTGTATTTTTATCGCATCCATACCTATGAGTTTCAGGCACTGTGACAGGATTTCACAGTGCTGGGTGCTGTCCTTTCTCCAACACAATTTAAGGTCTTGTGGGCACCTTTTTGGAACCTAGTGCACAGCCTCACTGACAATGCAATCACTCAGAGTGCAGAAGCTTACACGAGGAAAAAACCTGGAAAAAGATACCTTGTATCAGTTGCCTCAGCAAAAGAAGCTGTAGTGGCAAAAAGAAAAGTTTTTTTCCCCCTTTTCCTCATATTATATCTGTGTCTACATTAGGGCTTTTGCTGGCATAGCTGAAAAAAAGAAATCATACTGCTAGCTGACAGGGATATGCTGACAATTTTTAAAATAGACGATGGACCAGTGTGTGTTTCTGTATGTGGGGGAGGGGGGAAGCTGATTCAAAATAGAAGTTTCTAAAATTGGTTCACACAGATACCCTTTAAATGGCAGCCACTACTACCCTTGTCAATAACGTCCTGCTTCCTGGCCCTCCTGTCCTTCTCACCCAGGCTCAGACTCCAGCCCTGTATTCCCCTTCCCTTGCCCCTCGTCTGCTCCACACCCCAGTGTGCCCAGCTGGGGCCTCTTGCCTGCTGTCCTCAGTTCTCCTGCCTGGTTCCTGCCCTGGCATCCTCCCGCCTCCATGCCTCTGCCTCCACCTTCACGGCCCGCAAGCACCTGCACTGAGGCTCCAGTCCAACACCTCTGCCACCACGAGTTGCCCTTGCTCCCTGAGGTGGGAGTTTCTTGCCTTCCTCCCAAGGCCTCTGTTGGGTTTGAGGGCTCAGGCTTTGCATACCAGCAGAGGTGCTCCATACATGCCGTGCCATTGCAAAATGCTGATTCTCCTTCAGCCAAACTGCATATTAAGTCAGAGAGCAGAGAGATTTCCATTTCTAACATGAAGGCAAGGAATTTCCAGACCATCTAGAGAATATTTGGAGAAAGAGATGGAGCTGTGGTAAGGTGTAGAGGACTAGAGGCATGGATGTTTGTTCTGTTGCCACTCCTCCTGACCAGACAATTGCTATGTTTACCTTGTTCCATCACTCAGGTTGGTTGGTCCAAATGACATAGAAAGGTATTTTACATACTAGCTTCCAGAACTACTGAGGTCTTTCCATGTCATCTTTGCACAAAAGTTACTGCTTTGGTGCCTCAGATTCTCTGTGTATAAAATGAGACTTCACAGTCATGAGGTGTGAACCTTAATTTGATCAAACTAGGGTGAGGTCCTGTGGCAGTTGAATCTGCAAGTGCAAGAAGTAGGGATTAGCTGTTTCTCAGATGATTAACGCTCCTTTGGAAGCACAGTTTTGTGAAAATAAGTTGATAAATAACCTTCAGATGGTGTGAGAGAGTGAGGGGTGAGAGGGCAAGCAGGCTTCTGAGCAGACAGCACCCTGGGCAAACAGGTCCTTGAACCACTTCTGTCAGTGTTTATAGCCAGAACCCCAGAGTCCTTACCTGATGGATATTGCAGGTAATTCACAGGTTATGCACCTGGAAATGAGGCATATGTAATAATTTTTTTAAAAGAACAGCGAGAGGACTTGTTTGAATTTTTTTTTCTGAATATGAAAGTTTAAGCATTTAAATAGCTTTTAACTAAGTAACCTAAGCCCATTGGTATCAATTATTTGTTCAGAGTTTAAACTGACATTTCATAAGTATGTTAATTGATACTGCACTAACTTGCTATAGGTATCTTCCTAAGTGCCAATTATCTGCCTCAACATTCCCCACAATTTAAGTTTGTTAGTAAGAAGCTAATTATACTAGTTTATTGCTGATGGAATTACATGAAGAGTAGATTTTGCTCTTACATACTTATTAGACCTCAGTAAGTGATCCTTAGCAGTCTGTTGCTATTCAATTAACAAGTAATAACTTACTTAATGAATCTAATTGAAATGCTTATTTCAGTCAGGCACCTTGTATAAAGCGCCTTACTTGGAGCACTTTCCTGAGTGCTAGTTGTGTTTACTTAACAAGAACTAAATGGGGCCACTGAGGAGAACTCAGACTGTGATGAGAACTGAAACAGTGTTAGCAAATTCCTGCCAAACATGACCAGAAGTATCTGCCAGGTGATTTCTGTTTTACTGAACTATCACAGGAATAAACCAAAACTTCTGTGTCTCGGAGGATTTAAATCCACTGAGAAGATCCTGTGGCATGAAATTCTCCAAACACATCCTCCTGCAATGGATATAAACACACTGGCTGCCCCTCTGGGAGCTGCATAGCTCTGCTGCTCTGCATGCATGCTGTCATTGAGTTCTTGTTCCAGTTCAACTCTCTTAAAAACTCACTCCTTTTCCTTGGGAGCCTGCATGTTTGGCTTGAGATCGATAGAAGTATGAGGATGACTGTATTTAATGATCTAAAGTGATTAGCATAATTACAGCCCCAAAGAGGATACAACTGAAGGGTTTTATACTGTTCCATGTCCTTCAGTGAGACTGACACTAAATCACAGTGAATTTAATCTTTGCTCACAAGCATGACCTGCACTGAACTGTCTTGAGTGACCACTCCTGGGACAAGCAAAATGCAGTTCCTCTGTAGAGACAGGTTCCTACCAGGAGTGCCAAGCAGGTGTGTGCAGGGTGTTGGGCTGCCCACACAGTTCCTGGTGAGCTCTTAGGTGGGAGTCTCCTTCATGGGAAGGACAGAATTCTTAAACGGGATTTTATAGTCTAGGAAAGGATAACCTGCTGTGCTCATTTATGGAATGGGAAGAGCCAACAATGGTTGGCTTCTGAGGCTATTTTTTGCTTTAGGATTGAAAGTGTGCTTTCTTCTGTAATGAGGATTTAACAGACAAGACTTGTGTTTGTGGATAAATGCCAGGAAATCTTCCCAAGCAATGCTAACAAATTATGCCATTTGACAATATTAGTGTATGGGCAGTAACCTTTTCTCAAGAATTTTTAGCAGATAGATTTAGTGTCAAAAAACCCCATAAAAGCTGAAATATCTTCTCCAGTATATCAGGTTTGTTACCAGCCTTTTAATGTATGCCTTCTACTCATTGAATTGAAAGACCTTATTGATCTCTTTGCAGCTGAACTGATTATTGGGGTAAGAGAGAGACATCCTGAGAGAAGCCAAGAGAAATTATTCATTTAACATATTCTCATTTTAGTAAACTTCCATTTAACCTCCAGGGTTAATTAAAAAAAAAAAAAATTGCTGGTTGGCTGGCATAAATTTATTAAATCAGACAGAAACTGAGTTCAGGCTAGTACATTTAATGTCAACGTTTGTAATAATCTTAGGGGAAAAAGAATTCTCATAGTCTTATTAGTATTCCAGAACTGCTTTATTTTAAAACAACAGCCATAACAGCAGAAGAGCCCAGCGAGGAAAATAGCCCCCAAAATGGAAACAGATTCTGTGACCTTGGATAGTTCAGAAATTCTTAAATAGGCTATCAGGTCTTTGTATGTCTGTGGTTATTGGTTGAAATCCTGTTGTCATCAAGAGGCATTAGCTAGTTGGTGTCTGTAGGGTCGGGATTAGGGGATTTGGTGTGTTGTCCAGTGATGCCATCCATGATTCTTCCCCATGTCTACAGGGTGAATGTTACACATCAGAGCTGGCGTCTCTGTTAATGTCTGAACAGAGAGCAAGGATTAAATAGGCCTAACAGCTGAGGGGTTTTTCAAAGGCACGAGTGGAATTCAGACATGTATCCTCTGCTGGTTTTCCAGACCTGCTTTCAGACCTGTGATTTGGTTTGGGTCTGTTGCCCCACTACTCTCCCCAACCCTGTTATGGACAAGTTACTTACGGGTGTTTGATGGAGATTTGGGGAAATTTTCAGAAATATAAATGTCAGCACCTGAGTTACACTGATGAGATGGAGGAGCCCGTGCTCAGTAGGAAGGAGTTAATAGGGAACCACCCTGGAGAAAGTTCTACCTTGTCATTCATGCTGTGACAAGCTTGGAGGTGAGACTGGGTGGCATAACAAAGGTGCCATAACAAAGGTGCCATTTGCCATTTCGAAGCTGGGCTCCTCTGATCCTATCTTGACCACTGCACATGAAGCAGAGGGGAGTGGGGCTGGATTATCCTATGAAGCAGCAGTTCAGGAGAGAAGCCTTCACTGGAAGGCCTTTATGAAAAAACAGCTACTAAAATACTGAAGTACAGCTTCATGACAGATTAGTTATTGTTCTGTGCAGAACAAGTTAAACTATGTTTCAGAGAACACAAGGAGGAGTGTAAAAGGTCCAGCACTGGATTTAGATAGAAACTGCTGACATTGTTAGCTGGGTGGCATTTGGGCAAGATTTTATTAGAAGCTAACATCATAAAGCTGTCCATTCTGTCAACCAGTTTCAGGGCAAACATTTTCTCGTCCCTCCTGCCATCAAATTGAGATGACAGGTTTCTAAATGGTTTTCATCTGAAATGTGACAAAAAGTATATTTTTGGCAACTGGTCTTGCTTTGTGTCCTATGTGATATTTTGTCCCTCCCGGTCTAGAATACCTTTTGCAGTTAGAGCCTTTTGAGGTGTATCCCCTCCATCAGAGTATGGGGAGTAATTCTACCTGGAGTTTTGTTCTTGTGGAAGAACAAATCCAGTCTTTCACCAAGTACTGCAGTTTAACTGAGGCAGCAGGAACTAGCAAGGAATGCTTGTAATATGGAACATATCATGTATAGCAAAATGTCATTTTCAAGTACTTTCTGAACTCTCGTCCCAGTAATGAAGCAGCTCTGAAATATCACGACTTTCTCAGTGTGTTGCACTCTGTATAACCTTGCCTTTGATCGTGATGTCATTTCAGATGAAAGGCTCGCATGGAGAACGGTGCGTTGTGCATTAGGATCGGCAGATATCCTCTGGGATCTGAACAGAGAAGGACTATTTGAGATGTGCACTCTATGCTTGTCAAAGAGAAGTAAGTGCTGCAATAAAAAGAGTAGTCAGATATCTAAACTCCCCTCAGCCTGGGTAGAAGGAAGACTTCACCTGCCTGCAAGAAGACCTGCTTAATCCGAAAGTTCTCCTAGAAAGGTTTTAAGGATGAAGAATCATTTTTACCGTCATTCAGTCCAGGGTCCTAACTCAGGTCAGTGATTTCCTGAATGTTTGAGTAGCTCTAGGTGGGCTCTAGGGAGGCTTGAAACAGATGATCTCCAGAGGTCCCTTCCAACCTCAATCATTCTGTGATTTTGTGATTTTGATATCTAGATGCCTGACTCGAGTGCTACCAGTAGAAGCGAAACAAACAATACACCTTGTTCTGCTTCTGTTGGCAGCAGGAGCCCTCCCAGCAGTCTCAATGATCTCTCTGGGTACCTTCACCTGGCTTTTCTCTTGTGCCTGGGAGCTCAGCATTTGGCACCTTATGTCCCATTTGAGTCCGATATAGGATGGGATTTTCTAGTGAATTTAAAAGCAGACTTACAACCACACACACTGCGGTCCAGGGATGGCAAGAGGACTCCACACACAAAATGTCAGCTGGCCCAAGCAAGCCTGTTCAGCTCCCATGGCAGTACCTGCTGGAAAGCTGTCCAACAACCAAAAAAGCAGGTCATTCCACAGAGGCATTTTTCCTACCTTGAAGCCTTGATCCCCTTGTCAAACACTCATGGCCAGAGATGATGTTGGGGGCTGCATCCTGTTACAGCAAATGTGCATCCCATTTTGCTTTGGCCTTGCTCACACCTCCCTAGCATTTGCTTTCTGGGGATGTCTGAGTGATTGAGGGTGAAGGCCTGGCCCCATGCAGCTCTGCCATCTCCCTCAGTGGAGTCAGTATTTCACCCGTGCTAGCAGTGACAGAGACTGAATGTTAGAGCTGCATGCACAAGCTTTCACAGAAATCAATTCTCACATGCAGCATTAATATTGGAAGTGCTTCTCTCTCACCTAATTGTTGGCCAGGCACAATAACCTGTGACTAATGGCCATTCATAGTTATACAGCACGGCCTGATCATAAAAATTTGCCATTAGGCTCTAACAAAAAAAAAATCTCAGGCTGTTAATTGACCGACATGTATTCCTGAGGAAATCAGAGTAATCATGGATATTCAGTGAACAGAAAAGGAAGGTGCAGCTAGCTTGTGCATTGCTTTTATGATTCATCTGCTCTGATCTGCTTTTGATTATTTTTTCCTCATGTGAGGCCAGTATTGTAAATCAAAGATTTGAGAAATAACCCTGTGCTTGAAGTGACCCAAATTAAAAGCCAATTGCCACCTTTCTTCTCTTACTAGGCAGCCGTGCATTTCTGTGCAGGAACAGACATATGTTCGAGGCTGTCAATTCTGCTGCAGAGGCAAATCAGTGAGCTCATGGGCTGCCTCTGCCAATGGTTAAGGTCAGCTACTGGAAAAAGTTACAAAACAGCTATTACAGCCAGGTATGATCCTGCAGAAGGGCCTTCATTGAGAACTGGTATTCTTTGCTCATTTTTGTGCAGTTCAGTGAGACTCTGCCCTGGAAAACAGCTTCTGATTCTCAAAACAAGGACAGCAAGATGTGTGCACGTCAGTTTGGGGGTTGGAATTTATTTTTTTGCCCATCCAAGTTTTTCTGTCATAGAATTCCTTTTATGTTGACAAATGGGGATCATTCCTGAAAATGGTCAGGACAGCTTGTCTGTGTGGTAGATTTTCTTCTCCTTCCCGACCTTTAAAGCATTACAGAGTGTGAGCAACACTTCCTGGCTGACATGAAGGGCAGAGGCACCAGTCTGGTAGTGAGGATGCAGTGCCACCATTGCAGCCCAAGGAATTCCCAACCCTTACCTAAACATGGGGACCCTCTGGCACCTCTGCTCTGGTCAGCAGCCTTCACTGTAGGACACAGACTGGGACTTAGTTACAATTTTAACGAGAAGAGCTCAGAAAAGTTATTAGTGACTGTAGGAGAAAAGCAAGTGAGGAGACCATAAATCAGGCCATTGGAGGAATTCAGAATGCACTAATAAAATCAGAGCTTCCAATAAATTTCATTTCAGGCAGAGTAGAAACAGTTTTTCAGTCGAGAGTTCAGGACAGATTATAATTTCAGATGTGTGTCAGGCCAGTGCAAGGTGCCTATGAAAATGTTTGCAAGCAGGCAGCAATGGCTGGGCCAGAGTCAGGCCCTCAAGCCAGCTGAACTTTAGTAGGGTTGAATAAAAAGGTGAGAATCTCTACTTCTCAGAGCAAAGCTGAATCTAATTAAATATTTAATGTGTTGTTTTTTTTTTTTTCTCCCAAATCCTTTGGTTTCTTGCTCTTTCATACTGTGATATGATGACATTTGAACAACAAATGCAGTCTTGGTACGTTGGTCTCCTGGTACTGCTTTTCATATGAAAAGCTTGCACATCCCAGCTGAAGTCCAGATGCTGCATTTATGAGGTATTTTGTCGTGATCAATTTTTAAAAAATATTTTTCCATGCCATGAAATTAACAGGCACCTGGGGAAATACCAACCAACTCTTCCCTATTCCTGCAAATACTAACCTTTCCCAGGTGGGAAGGTATTTCTCTTTCCCTTTATTTACCTGCAAGATGTCCTTGCTAGTGCTCAGAATCACAGAAAGAAGCATTAAGAAGGAAATGCTACAAACGGACCAGCTGCACTAAACCCACTGCATTCTGAGGAGCCATTTACTGCATAAACCCTGCATAATCTTCCCAGGGTCACAGAGTGAGTCATTAGCAAGACAGCACTAAGACAGAGGCAGCCTGATTTTTCTAACTACTCTGATTACTTTAAGACCCCAATTTAAAAAGCCATAGGTTTGTTCTGGCAGTGCAGTCATAGAGATAACTACTCATGGCTTTACAAATTGGTTTTCTTGCAATCATCTCACTAGCATGGGCCTGCAGCCCTTTGGTATTTTGTCTATGTTCTGTTCAAAAATATTTTTTTCTACAAAACCCAAAGCAAGCCAGAGCTGAGCAGGAGCCTCTCCTCTGCCCTCCTGTGCCCACAGCTGCCCTGCCCCACATCCCACAGCACTGGGACCTCCCCTTGCTGGGGTGACACTGCCCGCATCAAGCACCCTTCATGTGCTCCTTTATCAGCTGTGGCTTCAGATTGTTCTTCAAGAGACCTTAGGGTGCTTAAAATCAACTGACCCAGGAAAGCATTGGAGAACTGTTGTTTTCTTGCTAACCTTTTCCTTATTGCTGCAGTTCCCTTTCAGAATGGGGCTTCTGTAGGTGGCTGCTTTGGCATCTCCATTGGAGACAAGCCCTGTCCATAAGCAAAGGCAGAGTTTTCTTGTACTCATTTTTCTAACAAATTGTCAGTATTTATTTTCATGGACTTCTGTGGTATTTGCACACACCATGAAGCCCAGCAGAGCATGTTGGGAGAGACGATGGTCTGGCTACATCCATCCAGCCACCACATCACTGTGCTTAAGGGAAGGCTGGTTCAATACAGACCAAACCATGGAACTCCAGAAAACGGCTGCTTGACACGTTTTAGATAAAATGGAGACATTTTTCTGAACAAAAAATATCCCTGGATTTTGTTGCAGATGCACATTCACACATCACTAAAACAGCTATTTGTAATTTTCTCATGATGACCTTTAATGCCTGGCTCAAGATGACTCAGGTAGGTACAGCCCCTCCACAGAGAGAAACCTTCAGCCACATGGGCTGACACTTTGGTGTCAGAGGCACAGTTAATTTTAAACTGGAAAAGCAGCACATTATGAGAGCTGTATGTGTTTGATGCTTCATTTCATATATAAAGACATCCCATGAAATAAACCTCATACCAATAAAAAACCAGAAATTTTCTTTCGCACCAGAAAAATATATATTGAGCCATGATAGGTTTGGACCTATTTTTTTAAACATCGTATTTCTTCTTCCTTCAGAATTATTATTTTTTTTGTAAGATACAACTAGGTGCCATTGTAGTGTTATAACATGCAAAGTAATTTCAAATGATTAATACCTTGAGAGCATAATCTTGTAAAAATCGTTTTTATCCATTATCTAAAATCAACTTCTAATTAAAAGAATGTTATGTTTATTTTCTGATACTAAATTACCTTATTTTAAAATTGTGTGGGATGTTGGCACATACTAAATATACAGCAAATATTTTTCTGCTGGGCTTTAACTGTCCGCCTGAATTGTGAGTTTCAATTATTAAACATTAATAAGTATGTCCTGCTCTGTGAATCTGCAATTAATTTTGCCAGGAATCAGCTCTTGTTTTGTAATCTACATCGTAGAAGGAACACACCACCTTCTTTCAAAACTGTACTGTATTAGCACAGAATTGGTATTTTTAAAACTTTAATTAAAGAAAGGCTTGCAGGAACCAGAGCCCAGCTGAACCCTGGGTGGAGCTCCAGGGATCGCATTCAGTGCAGGGTGTTGGTGTTGTGTGGGCAGCCCTGGCTCTGTACTGAGCTCTGCTGCTGCACCTTGGTTACTCTGATGTTTTGTGTTTGCCTCAGGAGGCCAAAAGTCGCCGGCAGCCCCTGACTGTCCCCCAGGGACACACAGCTCAGCGAGGCTGAAGAGGACACGCGGGACCCCGGCGTGTGTCACCCCCACCCCCGCAGGCCCCGTAAGGCCGGGGAGCGGCCGCCGGCCCCGCGCCCTCCTCGGAGAGCTGCTGAAGGTGAGCTGAGCTTTGCCCCCGCGGAAATCCCACACCACACCTGCACTAATAATGGAACTGCACACTCGCTACATGGGAATATTTTATTTTGACTTTACATGCGGTGTTAAAAACCCAAAGAACGTATTATTTACACATCCACAATACAAGTTTACAAGATATCTATACATGTTAAAGTACTCTATAGTAATAGAGCAGCTTCATTTAAGGGTTACTTTTTTTATGCCGTACCATTAAAAAAGATACAATCTGCGTTTACCTTTGCACAAATGGATAAAGCATCTTTTATTATTAAATTAACAGAATAAGGACTAGGTTGAATGTTAGAAATTTCAACATAAATACTGAGAGAACTCACATTACCATCTACAAGGCAGCACAATGTTACAGGAGGTTATCAGGGTTCACATACATTTATCTTCCGGGTCACACAAGTCTGTATTAATATTTGTAAAGTGAATTCGGATCAGTTTGTGTCTTTTGACAACTGAGTACATTTTAATAGTTATTAATCTGTAGTGTTTTAGTTGCAAGACAGAAGTGTTTAGGAAGAAAGATCATTGATTTTTGGATCCAGAGGTCTCAGGAAATAAATGTTCCTTACAGCCTTACAAGAAAAAAAATGACTACTTCTATCCTTTATTCTTTGTTTTGTAACAGAGATCCAGTTTTAGTGACTAACCTTTTCTCCCCTTTGAACACATAAAATAAATCTCCACCATCTCTGAAACTCATTGCAGTTATTTGTCCCACTAATTCATGAATATTCCTCTACCATGGTTATTTCTATAGTTATGTTCAATAAACAATGGGGTAGTGTGTAGTTTGCAAGCTAAAATAGCCATCTGTGTTGAATATCAGCTGCAAGTGGATACTGTAAACCCTACTAAATAGCTTACACAACTTTAGCAGGTGTTCCATTACCCTAGAAACCTCATTTGATTTCACATTATAACTGTTTGATCCTTCAGAGAGCTGGAGTGGAATGTTTATCATGGTAAGGTGATTTAATGCTGCTGTCTTCTTGGATTGTAGGCTGCCTTTAGTTACCATTAATTATTCTTGTGTTTTATCTCTTTTTTGTTTGGGTGCTGTTGAGAGGTTTTACAACTGGCACTCGGGAGATATGTGCTATAGTGGGAACACTTGACAGATTAAATTTTTTTTTTTTTTTAGTACTTTTATCATTTGCATGAATAAGGCACAAAATGCACAGATTCAGGTAAACTCACACATAATATTTACAGAATATTGTCATTACCTGCATGACTTTGGAAAAAAACAAACCTTACTTTACACAACAAAAACAAATCGATTGCACTACTGTTGAGTTTTCACAGACTGCTTCTGCCAGGCCAATTAATGGTTCTCCTTTTTTATTGACAAGAGTCTATCAGTGTGTAGGGCGTTATTAAATGCAACAAAAACTTGACCTTCTCCAGTTACACAGGCATTTGCCAAGTGAACTGACTATTAGCTGCCCTCAGCGAGAAGTACAGGGGCTCAAGTTCACAGTGGCCAGGTATTGGATGGAGGCACTGTGGAAACACAGTAAAACTCCCCCGTTCCAGCCCAAAACACCAGATTTGAAATGCACAGCTCTGAATCAATAGCAGCATAACAGAGTTATGAAGAATGAAACGTGTCTGCACTCTTTGACTGGGTGACTGTTTCATCCAGGCGTTGCCCTCAGAAGGCTGTCAGAGATGCGCAGTTCATCCTTAGCTGGCTCCGAGCTGAGCCCAGCGGGCTGCAGAAGGCAGAGTCATCTGTTTGTTCAGTCATGCTCAATGTAAACAATTCCATAGCATAAAAGATGCAATGGGAATCTAAGTACATCCTAGTGTGTACAGTACACACACACATCCACACGCACGCACAGCTTTATCTGTGGCAAAAACAAAATGCCACACACATGGAGAGAAAAAAATAATAATGCTACAGTTGGGCCAGAGACTTAATTCCAGCAAATTGATTATTAACCCAGCTATTGATTGAGACATTACCATTTTCTGACATTTGTGCAAGAGGCAAGGTGAATGCATACATAGTAAAATGTTCACATTTAATGGGAATGACCACACTTAATGGCAGTCTAAAATGGAACCCATTTTTCAAGTATTTGCTTACTGTTTTTTTCCCAACAACTGTTGTTTAGCTATTTAGAACAGTAACGTAGCCCCCACCCCGTTGTGCTACATGTCTCCTTAGCTCCAAACAAAAGAAATGTAATGACCAGCACTTTCCTTTGTTTTTTTTTGTGTTTGCTCATAGCAAGGACATGAAGTCTTGCTACAGCTCTACGTGGCAAGACACAGATGTTGCTCAAGTAAAGACAGTTTCTTTGGCCACTTTGTTCTCCTTAGTAACAAGCAGGTCTCTGTCTTATGTGTCTACCACAACATCATCTCACAACCTGTACAGGTCAATGCCACACTCATTTTAGCACAGACATGTCCTAGTAGCTGTATTTGTTCAGTGGTCTGACTGATGTCGTCTGCGGGACGAATGAGGGTTTTGGTGGCACGTCGGGTTTTAGGGAGGGTGTCCTCTTTATTCCTGTGCGAGGCAGGGTGCCGTTGCTCGTGTAGCTGCTTTGCCTGGACAAGGAAGGCTGGAGGTGAACGCTGACAGGCGTCCCTTGCATGTAGTCCATCTTTGTGCCTGCCGTGGGAGCCATGTACCCCCCACGATTAATACTTGGCTGTCTGGATAACAAAACACCATTTGGTGAGTTTAAGTTTTTAGGAAGGGCAGATATTGAGTGCCTCTGTGAAGAATTTTTGTGATAACCCCTCTGCCTTTCCAAAGAGGTCATTGGTACTGCAGGAGTGGTGGGAACGTCCACTCGTTTTGTGGGACTGTTTCTCGGAAGAGTCGATGGTGGAGAGTATAAAGACGCCTCCCTGTTGGGAACCTTAGGTGGGATCTCAGACATATTGCCCATTGGATCCAGCATTAAAGTCTGGTGGGCCACTTGAATATCTCCCATAATTGCTTTGGGATTATTAGTAGTTTCATTTAAGTGTTTCAGAAAATCATTCAGGGTGTTCCTGGAATCAACAGATCTCCTGTGGTCTCTTTTGCTGGATGATTTTGTAAGTGGATGATCAATATGCTGCACCTTTTTGTCTGCCTTGTGCGCATTAGAATTTGAGAAAGATGTGTTGTAGTCATGGGTAGCATTGGGAAGAACAATAGCACTAGGAATATGTCCATGACTTAGAGGAGAGTGGGGTGGAGGACTGGAAGGAAAAAACTGAGGGCTTTTTAGTGGGGTTTCCTTTCGTGAAGCATTGAGGTTACCATGCGCTTTGTCTGACTGACTTTTCATAGCCTGCAGAGTCTTTTGTTGAAGAACGGGTGTGGATTCAGGAGTTGGAAGTGCAGCTAATTCTGGAGGCTGTCCCCTGTGGTCCATCATCATGGACTTGGTATCACCGTTTGGAGGCAACTCCTTCCTGCTGGTCAGCAGGTTTGTGTACAGTTTGGGTGAATCAATGTTCTGCTGATATTCCTTGACAGGACTGTCAAACAGCCCGTTCAGTTTGGCAAAGCTCCCGCTGGAGTCAGTGCAGGACTGAGCCGATTCCGCGTCTTTGTGTATTTTCCTGGATTTCCGCACAAAGATATCCCGGTAACAGTAAACGGCCACTCCCGCAATAAAGGCTCCCAGGACAAAAGCAGCAAAGACACAAGTGATTAGGACATTCATATGTACCATTTGGCTGGACTCTCCTGATTGCACTTCCCACCTCACACCTGCAAAAGACAGGCAGGATATCATAAATCTACAGGTATTTCATACTGACACATTTCAGAAGGCAGCAGCCTTCCTCAGGGAAGTGTTTACTAAGTGTTTGTAAGTGCTCTGGCTGTGGTATTGGTGTAACTCGGTAGGATCCTGCAATCTACACCACTGGTGAGTGCAAATAATTTTATAAAAATTAATTATGAAATGACTGTATGTACACTGCCAAGGCTAAATGAAGACTGTCCATTTTCTCTGATAATGAGGAAAGCTTGTCGCAGCTTCTCTCCTTATATTTTGTTTAGCCTGTCCCCAAATTTCCTTTAAGGCTCACAAATAGGGGCCTTATGTTATTAACATTAATGATTTCTGCTAGAAAATTGAGGTTAGAAGGTCCTACTGGGCCAGACAGCAATTAATAACTCATGGATGGATTTCTCTCTCTCTTTCCTGCCCCACTCATAAATCAGTATCAAAGGAGAGACAGGATTCTGCAAATGTTGTGTAAAAATGTGTAACATATATACTGCATTTTCATAGCCATGCTAATGTAATACGGTGGGAAACTTGTGAACTACTCCCCTCCCAGGCTGCTAGCCCTGAAGTGGCACACCTGCACTTACTGTACATGTCCAAGTTTGAAGATAATGTGATTCTCTTAGAGCACTGATTTTTTTTATTTTATTTTTACCAATAACAAACATAAATACTTGCATAACATTATAAAACCGACTTAGGTTAAGTTATTAGAGAATGTTAAAATTTAGAAACTTTTAGCTTAGACCAAGAAATTGAATATTTGATTAATTTTTTTCTGGGTATTAACAAGCTACCTTTGGTTTTGTTTAGATTTTTTAAAGCAACCACAGACATCTTGCAGCTAAGATAATGTTAGTTTTTAATGAAAGTAATTCTGTTGCTATCCCAAGAGATGTTAAATGAAAGAGCAAGAGGGAAGGAACAGAGCCACTTTTTGTTAGAGGCAAGGCCTTTGAATATTGTTAATGTTCAGGGTTACAGGTTTTAATGGCACTGTGCAGAAGCAGAAGGAAAACATGAGTAAAGTTCACTAAGCTATGACACAAAATGTGATTTAGAACCAGGAGCAAATGATAATAAAAACTTAAAACAAAATGAAAAATAACTGCAACAAATTAAAATGACAAATGCACGGCCATAATGGCTGATAGGAAACCTGATATGTTTTGGTGAATGGTAATAAAACACAAATGGTTTTTGGCTGGTGAGATTTTTCAGTAAATACAGAATTGTGCAAACATGTCTGTCACCTTGCTGTGCTGTGCACTGACAGAGACTTGAGTTAAATTTTGGTTATGGGATTCTGTGGTTGGCTGCAATAGTCCTATTGAATTAAAGTCTAAGATGCCATAAGAGCCTAATCAAAGGTTCACTTAGCTGAAAGAATGGCTACAGAAAGACGAACTAGAGGCAGAAGAGATTTCTTGTGTGTTCAGCTTAAAACCTCTGCATGTCTCAGTATGTACTGAGATCATCTCTAAAATGATGCTCATATCCAGAGGATAAAAATTCAGCATATTCTTAATCTGACCCTTTTTCTTCAAAAACATGTTCCAGACAAGCAGAGTTTGGGATATGCCCCATTTAACACATGGAGCTCTGCTTTGTGTTCTGTTTTGCCACCACCTCCAACCCAAATAAAAAAAAAAAACAAAACAGAAGCAACCATTCATATGAGGACTAACAGATAAGCCAAACTAGACCGGATTGAAAACAATGAACAGAGGTGCAGATAGGTCTTAAAGGTAATTTTTTTAATGTATCCAGAACTGCCATTGATTTCAATGGGAGTTTTGGAACACTCCAGGATTAAAAGGCTGAGCTTATTACCTGTGCTTCCCATTATAAGCTCTAAGCAGCACTTTGTCCACGGGATAAGTAGGTATGAAAAACATGATTGCACTGTCTGCATATTCAAGGGAAATGGGTGTAAAATAGAGCCCAACAATCATGGCTGTTACACTTAAGCCTTAGACAATGCTGAGACTATCAGGTTTCCATTCAGCTGCAATGTATTCCCTGGTAAGGCCTTACCCTTTGGGACACCTGATAATGGATCAGAATAATCAGAAGTGTTTGGGTCATCTTGAACTACAAATTTCCGAGAGCCAGTCACTTTAGGTTTCCAGGAACCAATCACTTTAGGTGATATAACTGGGATACTTGCCATTGTGGTAATGGAAGCTGAGGAGAACTCCATGTCTGTGGTGGCAAACAAATTTTTATTAATGTGTTTCATGGCACATCTAAGCTACAGCTGGACATAGTATTTTATGGGAGTTACATATCAGAGCAAAATGTGACCCCCCCCTACACTCTGCAGAAGTACAGGTGGCTGATTAAAATCAATTACTTCAAAACTGTAAGTATGAAAAAAGTACATTTACACATCAACAGCTGCTAGCCAAAAAGCCAGAGAAGTCAAACATGAAAGCAGTGCAAAAGTTAAAGTAAGCAACTGTGGGGGTGAAAAGCACAGCTTAGTCTACTTAATTGCTATATTCTTCACTGGAGACAACATACTTGGCTGCCTTTTAAACATCAAAAAAAAAAAAAGAAGTTACTTGGAACGATACACACTCATGACAGGTTATGCCTGAGAAACCAGATCAGCTCCATTAGTGCTATTATGGTATACCAGGAACTGCTGAATGAGCCATTTCTGCAGGTGGGGATAAAAGGAATGTTTTTAACCCCTATTTTGTAATGGTTCCTAAGGAACAATCCTGCAGAGATTCTGGCTCCTCTGTAGTACAGTTGCTGAACAGACCCACCACAGCCTACGTGAAAATGCACAGAGGAGGAAACTCATCAAATTGGGTTTACAATTCACAGTCTCATTTGCACCCTGGAGTATTTTGTGTTCGCTGTCCCAGTAGGTTTAGGCATGAAGGGCTATGGCTTGAGATGAGACTTGAGAAATGTACTTCAAAAGCACACTCATTCAGGACTTGAAAATATGGTTAAGTTGTATCTGTGTCATAAAATATCACTTTGAAAATTCAGTTGATAAACACTCATGAAGCCAGGCAACATTTCTATGTGACAGTTTTGGTTTGTTTCCTTAAGTGAGTCTCTAACTTGCATTATGGGTAGGTACATAGGTCTGGAAAATATTTGTCTCAAACATTACTTCTTGTCAAGTTACAGAAGTGCAAATGTCAGAAACCAAACCACAAATAGTGTTCTTGTTGCACTCTTACAAATTTAACATACAAATAGACTATTTTCCTGTTTGTCAGTCAGAAATGTGCCCTTGGTTTGAAAGCAAAGACCCAAGTTCCAAAAGTAAAGACTGGAAAGTAAGGGCTGAGTCTTGCTCCTGTTGAAGTCAACACAGTTTCTGCTCTTGAGTTCAACAGAGGAGCACTGGGTGTCCCTGAACACCAGGGGCTGGGGGTGAACACATTATTAGAAAAATCACTGGAGGAGAAAAGGATGCAAAACTCCATCTGACAACAATGCACAACGTTTATCTAAGCCACTTTTGTCTACACAATTTCTCATTCAGCTACACAGTTTGTGATGTTAAATTTTTTTCCATTAGCACAAACTACTTAAAGCATTTCAAAAATAACGAAATACACATTTCAGAAAATGTGTATTTGTGCAAAAAGCTTGCTGGGAAAGAAGGAAAAGAGAAAAGGAGAGGTAAGGAGGAAGATGATGAAGTTCTGCCATTCATCTACTAGAGATGACCAAGAGGGGCATTCACAAACGCATGGCTGGGATCAAGAGTAAAGCTTAGTGGACTTCGTGCAGTGAAGATGTCATCTATGTTAATCAGGCTCTTTAATAAAAGATGTCTCAATAAATAATGAGCTGTTAACATGCGGCTACACAGGGTGAAGTGCTGAGTGAGAAGAGTCTGACTATCTTTACCATCAGTGGGAACATGAGTAAAAGCACAAAAATGGAGGATTGCCAACTGTGCAAAAGGAAGGAAAAAAGGGCTGAAAATGCTGAACTGAAGGAAAGTAAAGGTCATTAATTCAAAAAAATTAAAAAAAACTAACCAGATGTTGGGTCGCCAAATATTTTGTAATCTGGTGTAGCTGTAGTAGGCAAAATTTCTAAAAGAATTAAAGGAACAAGTAATCAGTAAAAAGTAACGAAAAGAAAGCAAAAGATCTCAAACCTGAGTAATGGAAAATAAAAACTAAAATATCACTGGTTACAAAAAATAAATTCTTCAATACTTTGCTGTAGACCCCAAATAGCTGTAAACTGGTGAAGGAAAGACAAAAACTCTGCCACCCAGGCCTAAAAAGCTCAGCTTTGTGAACATTCACAGTAACACCAGGTGATGTGTTCATCATGTTACTGAAAAGCTCATCAGAAATTTAACATCCACAGTGAGGTGTGGCCACAGACTATGGTGAGACATTCCAAAGGAGCAGCTGTGACTGTGCCTTACCATGGCAGTCCCCAAGCTGCGCCGTGTTGCCATATTCGACATCTTGTACGTATCCTCCAGTGCTGTGGTTGTATGAAACAAACAAAGAGAACCTGCAATTAACAGTATTAGTAAGGATACAAATGGAGATTTTTTTTTTTTTCTGGAAGCAGCAAATGGAAACATCTACAACAGCCAGGGTATGGCCCAAAGGATTGTACAAAATGTACAGGAGAGCCAGGCTTTAAAACTCTCTGTGTGTGCCAATGTCAGGAAATAGAAGAAAAAAAAAATCCCTTTTTTTAGGCAGCTACATCATGTCTTCTCCATCGGGCATGCTCTTGGGTTTAGATACAACCATCCAATTATACCAGTTAAAGTTTGCACTGGCCTGCTACAAAGGCCTCTTTTTAAGATACAGCTGCTAGTGCACCATATATTACAGACTTGATTTGTGCAAAATGCTTTTGGTATGCATATACAGCACCCCAGCTCCAGTGCAGAGGCACAACCTTGCTCTTCCCACTGTGAATCCTGTGCTTTCATATTTGCAAACCCCTGTGCCCTGACCATGAGCATGCCTGGGAGGGGATACTGTCTGCTGTCCTCTCGGAGCTGCTCAGGTTTGCATGCTGCAATCGCTTGCCTTCCTGCTTCCAACTGCTCTTCCTACAGGTCTGCCTGTCCTCCTACACATGTAAAACTCCTACTGAAAGCAAGTCTTCACCCAGAGGTTGCAGAATTTAGCATTCTGTTCTCTTACATATACAGTGCACTGAAAAAAACAGTTTTAAAAACATAGAGATTTAGTAACTGTGTGCAAGGGAAGTGGCACAGGCATGAGCTCGTGGGGTCTGTAAAGCATAGTCAGAGATGCTGGGCTAACGAGAAAAGGAGTACTTACAGCATGCCTGGTGTCACTCTTCCACACGCCTCATGGTCTAACCAGCCACAGTACGGGTCCCGTGAAGCAATACATGCCCTTGCAAGAGAAAAACCCCAAAAAATCATGCATTTTTAACTTCCTTCCTAAGAAATGCCGGTGCCCTTGCTTTAAGGGGAGTTCAGGAACGGAGCCGTACTTTTTACATGACCCGTGGCGCTCACAGCGACTCAGGGGAATTCTAACGACGCAGCTGGAGAACGCCACGAACAGAGCATGGTGGTCTCTGTCCAGCTGCAGGGAAATGACTCTTCTGTCCTCCTCGCTCTCTGCATTGCACCTGGGCAGCAAAAACAAGGGCAGGCCACTGCTTTAGTGACTGTAGTACTTTGTGCAGTAAACATTTTATTTATTGTCTCTGTAGCTACTGAACAGAAATTTTTCACATACATAAATGTAACCTACTACTCTTTGCTGAGACATTGCTAAACAAACTTCTGAGTTATCAAATGGCGGCTTCTGGCTCCTGCTAACAGCTGGGTGAGAAGTTTGCTGAACTATGTAGAAAAAAAAAATTCCAAATCTATTTTCTTTGTTCTCTCAGTCACCATAAATACTGTGAGAGAGCAGAAGAGGAGTCTTGTATTGGATGCCTGCAGAGTCTAATTGGAATGCTTCCACTCCCAAATTCTTTGTGCCAAAAAATAAACAAGTTTAAAATGATCAGATATAGGTTATACACTATTGGCCACTCTTGAGCAACCCTCAAGATAAGCACAGATCATTTCTTTTTAACATCAGCAAACACTTCTGACGTTTCAAAAGTATTTGCAGGAGAATTAGACTGTGTCACTGACGTCACTGGAGTGGAATTAGGTTGTTCATTCAACCCATGCAAAATGGCAAGTGACCAAATATTTTCGGGTTATTCAACATGAGGAACACGATGAAATGACAAACAAGTGGTGATGTTGGTGATAATGAGCTGGTGTACCATAATCTTTTTTAGCTAGGTACCGAGGACTAGATGAAGAGCTTAGCTGTTCTGGTAATACTTACTTTGCATGATTATATGCTTCAATCTCTTCCAGTAATATGCTGTCATTCAAAGAAAAAGGCCTGGTCTTTGCCAAGATTTTAAGTACTACTCCTGCTTCAGAGCCAACAAATATGACTGTGTAGTTCTGGTAGGGTCCAGCGGCGTGGTCTACAGCAATTGCTGTCAGTCTGTATCTAGCGAGACCAAAAGGCAAATCATTAACAGCAAGTTTTCTTCTTTTCCTTTTCACAGATGTTACTTTTGAACTGTCATACCTGACACGTGTTTTGGTAAACCAGGGCTCCTCAGTGACTGAGGGAACAGCTGAGTCCATCAAAGGATGAGATTTGATGAAGGAGAGCGTTTCGTCTGGGAAATCAATGGAGGTTTTGTAAGCCTCTGCTAGGCCGTGTTTTGCACAGCAGCCAGGTCTGAAATGAGAACAACATTGTTTTCCTCTTGATATTTTAGTTAAGGCAGCCAGTTAATGAGCATCCTTATGGCTGAAGTGTCAAGATCTGCTTTGGGTTTTACCCAACAAGGCACTTGAGAGTGCAGCTGATTTAAGGCAGCTCTTTAAAGGACAATGTTATGACATCATGAGTAAGAACCTTTTACCTTGGCTTTGGTACTTTGTCTTCAGGTACAGCTGTCCAAACAGAGTCAGGAGTCTTTTGTTCTTTAAATCTCCCTTTGAAGACTTTCTCGATGTCATCCATGCTGAAAGCACACACTGCTGAACCAGGGATGCTGTAAAATTCGAAAAATAGTTTCAAGAACTCAGATTACAATGGCACTCATCTCAGTGTAAGAGAGAACCAGAGATCTGCCTTTGATGAAAGGTTGCTCATCTCTCACCTGTTGAGCTGTGTGGTGAATACACCGACAACGGTGGGCACTCCATTGATTTCTATTATATCTGTGATGGACTGCAGAACATCAAAGTAGAAGAATGAATCCCCAGGAACTGAGCAGTTGAGCCGAGCTTTCAGAAAGGATGTCCAGTGTTTCTCCAGGACCCTTTGGGAGCCCCCCATGTCATTTTTGCAGATGCGTGCCACACGGGAATACACAGCCTGTGAAAGGCAAAAAAGAAACAAAGAGGGAGAGAGGCTTGAGAGATGCAAGGGAAACAGTGTTTGTTTCTGAGCTCTTAATAAAACACCAAGATAATGTTGTTAACAGGAAGCTGCCATTTATCTGCACAGAGAAGATGAAAGCAAATGGTGTTCAGCTCGTAGTGCACAGGCATCTTAATGTATCACCAAGCAAATGCATCTCCACAGTTTGCTCCCACCCTTTTTGCCTTCAAAATCATGTTGTTAGTGAGATTTAAAGACTTTAATTACCCATGTGTAAGGGATTTAATAATTTATTGTAGAATATCCTTCCATGGTGAGGCATGAATGTTATACTCTGTACTGGCATGACTGAATTATTCAATATCCAGGGACATTAGAGAAACGTCTTTGAAACTCTCCTTTTGTGTTGTTTTCTTTTGTTTCTTTAATAAGCATGAAAACACCCTCAGCTTTTCCATTACTTGCCACAAGAGTTAAGGCAACAGCAGCACTAAGGCAACAGCACATTGAAAGATACCTGTAGTGAGCTCAGTAACAGCGAGGCCTGGAGAACAGAAACAGCTTTTTGGTTGAACAATGCACTGCTCTAGTTCTCTTTTTCTCCACTCCCTGTAAATTATGATGGGAAAACTGTGCAAGCTTTCTCCTAGTACCTCCTTCGTAGTATGAACTGTGCTAGTTTCTGATGCTGTTTTGGGATGAGCTCTTTCTGCTATGACTCAACACTCGCTGACGGTACCGACCTTGCCTAAAGTGTTGTGCTCGACAGCAATTTCTCGGAAGAAGAAATAAACGTAGTTCCCATATTCTATGGCATGGAGGAAGTGTGGCTCTGTAAGAAAGAGCAAGGAGAAGTTACTTCAAAGAACTGCTCAGTGGGTACATGACACTGTGAGAGTTGGCAGCTCCTCCCCAGGTCCATACCAGCCAATGTGAGCTCCAGTCTTCCAGATACTTTAGGATGTCCAAATACAGGTGCACTGGAGTTTAAATGGAGTCTTTGGCATTGGCTAATGGACTGTAAAAAGGCCCCACAGAAACTGTACTTCAGCTAAGGTATTTTGTTACTGCAAATTCATTCCTTGAAGCATTTAACAAAAATGTCGTCTGGTTTTTTTGGGCATTATGCAGCTTTTTAAGTGTAATTATACTATTCCAAAAGCCTCATACATGCTGACAGTGTAGCATATGTGTAAACCAGGCTGGCTGTGAATCACCTGACCTTCTGTGCCACTGAAATTGCATTTGCCATATGTATGGGAAAATACTTCCCAAATTACCTTTTATCCATTTGGAATCATACTTTATTGTTCTTAAGGCAGATCCATCCCCCATGCTGCGATAAATAACAGCATCACTTGCCAGGAAATCTGCTACTGTTGCTGAATACAATTTTCCATCTAAAACAGAAGTTGAAAACATGGTATTAAGAGGCCTTTTAATAATCTAGAGAATTCTGACTAGCCTGTATTTTCCCCATTTCTTCACTGTCACACTTCCCCAGATTGCTGTAACCTATTTATTAACAGGTCAGCTTCTAATCCCTTGGAGGCCCTTTAAAAAATTTAAGAGCAGGGGCACCATGACACCTTTAGCTTTCCTGTGCTTGCTTTAAAAGCTCTGTGTCTCCTTTGGTGTCATTAATCATTTAGACTCATTACAAGTAAAAGTTCTTACCAGCAAAGAGGGCGACATTGGTTTGTCTGGCATCAAATGGGCATCTTGCCAAACCACTGATTTCCTCCCCATCATACTCTAATGTATTCAACTAGAGAAGAAAAATAAATGGGTGATAGTGTCATTTCTATTTTGTGCACTGGCACAAAAGCATAACATTGTCTTTCCACAAAACTTAATTCAGCACATTGGCTTCTGTCTGTTTTTATTTCACCTTGAAGCACTCTCCAGTCACACTGGATGTATTTGCTATGGCATAACCAGTGCAAGCAAAACCAGTAACAGATTAGTGGCATGTTCAATACTCTTACCCGATAGTATCTGCACATGGGGTTAAATGCATTTGTTCCACAGACAAACACCATCTCATCATTTCTTGGAACAAAGACTTTAATGAAGTTATGGCATTCATCCTGAAAAGAGAATAAGATGTATTAATCACAACCTCCATGTGTATAATAAATACTAGTGCCATTTTTCTGTAATGTGCTAAACTTACTTTATGTTTGCCTTTCATAGCACAGTTCTCTCTGTCCTGCTGCTTTGATCTCCATGTTAATTTCTGTCAAAGCAGACCAGAAAGGAACATTTGAATTCCTTGCCACAGAAAATTCTTTAAAAAACCATTAAAACCAAAGGACACACCTCTCCCTTTCCAGCATGCATCTACTCACCTTGCTTGGGGTAACTTCTGATTTTGGAACTTCATTTAAGTTTACAGTATAAACCTGGTCCCTGTTTGCAGAGTAAAAAGAGAACAGTAAATTCATTAATTCTGTGCTCTTTTATTTGGTAAGCTAAATCTAATTTCAGAATGTTGTGTTAGACCAGCACCTTCTATGAAAGGCTTAGGGATTTTCTGTGTTTAATGCAAATGGGAGAAGGTTGTTCATGTGCAACATGAGGTGGTTTTAATTTTTATTGGTGTGGTCCTGAGAGAGCACCTGCAGTGTCCAGCAGTCCATCCCTGTCTGCCCATTCTGCTGAGGACTAACCTGGGCTGTAAATATGCAAGGGTGTTATCCTCACTTCCTACAGCCCTGACATGTCAGTCCAAGTTTAAAATGATCAGGAGAGGTTTTTATCAGACAGGGCAGTAATACAGAAGAGGGAAAAGAGCATTTGATCATTGGTTTTAGCTTAACTACAGTAACTGCAGCCTTCAAATCCAATTTTCATGCACTGGCCATAGATGTGGTATATTTCTCTGCGAAGTCCTGCCCCAATTCTAATTTTTATCATTTTCTGCACATTTTTCTAAGTGAATTTTACACATAAATGCAAAACCAGAAGAGAAAAGAATTTTACTCTAATGAACTGAGTGAAGGAAAATTACCTGCCAGTGATATAAAGTGTGTCTCGAATTTTCAACATTAGTTGGAAGTCCAGTCTGTGCTGAGATTCATTGCCTGAAGGGCGTCCTCTAAATACTGGATATTGCCTTGAATCTGCAAGTAAAAATGGGCTACACCATCACTCAGGATTATAGAGCTAAAGAATCAATATATGGCATTGATTAGCTGTATATACTAGGTGTAGAAGGGTTTAAACTAAATTCCTTGAGTAATGTCTTGAATATAAATGAGGAAAAGATGGCTAATGTCAGCAAATGTTCTTTTTCCTGAAGTTATTGCTGTATTTCTGATTGCTTTTTTAAGAAAATGATTAAGTGTTCTATTAAAGATACAAAGCCAGTAAACACATTTCAATTTGAAAGGAATCACATTTTTTTTTTAACTTCCCACGGTGGGGGGGCAAAGGTTAAAAAAAAAAAAAAAAAAAAATCAAAATCAAAGTAGAACTTTTCCCCTGGTGTTTAGCAGCACTTGCAGATTTACTCACAGTGGTAGTCCACGACGTTAATGGGGTCCTCGTCTTCGGGGAAGCTGATGGCGCGGCAGCGGGACAGGCTGAGCAGCGTCACCAAGGCACAGAGCACGGGGAGCCTCATGGCTGGGGACAGCTCAGCTACCTGGGAACAGACACAGCAGTGAGGCTGCAGCAGCAGCAGCAGCAGCAGCAGCTCGGGACACCGGCGCCGCTCCCTCCTGCCAAGAGGGGTTTGGTTTGTGTTTGAGCATCAGCAGCGGTGGGCATCGATGGAAACTGCGGTGGGACACAGCCCTGCTCGAAGCTGCTCCAAAACATATTGATGGTTGCTAATTTTTAGCTGGATTTATGGGCATTTCCGAAGAAGCTGACGACTGTCAGCCCATTTAATTCACAGAATCAGAAATAGAACATGCAGGCTGCTGACCTGGCAAGAAAAATTGTCAAACTTGGGATTAGAATTTTAATTAAACTGCAATCTCTTTCCATCCCCTTAATCACTGAATGTCATCCAACACAAACCCTTTTTCCATGAAGTACCTAAATCTCATCCACAAAACGCCGTGACACACACAGTGTGTCTGAGCATCCACGCTGTGTTTTAATGGCATTGCTTGTTTCCAGGCTGTGCCATCCCAGGACTAAGTCCAACGTGCCCACTGTCCCAGCCCTGAAGCCAAGGGCCAGGCACCTGACGCTTTGCCTTGTGCAGTGACTTACACCTGTGCCAAGTAAATGCAAACTGCTGCCCCTGCAGTGTGACAGCGCTGTCACACACTTCACAAGGGTGGCAAGGGACTCAAATGGGGATGCAATGTTGAACCACCTTCCCAAGATGCCACTTTCCCCCTCATTCTCTTTGCTGCTGTTGAAGGGTTCAGGGGCTTTCACCTGGGGGTTGTGTGTGTGTGCTGTAGATTAGACAGCACAGATCGTGACAGCATTATACAACATTATACAACAAAGCTTTTAAGAGGGGAAGGGAAACATAACTTCTTCAATTAAACCACAGGGATATTTTAGTGAGCAGAATGTAACTACTCAAGTTGCAATTTGGGTAGGATGCAAGAAAACACATCACAAAGTGAAATGTAATCCTTAATGACTGCAAGTGGACTGGGCAGGGGTCATATTTCTCATTAGAAACCTGGCAAATGTAGTATTATTCCCTCCTCCAACCTTTTGGAGGCATTCATTCAGCCCCGATTCACAGGTCAGAGCTCTGAGTCATCAGCTCAGTGCCTTGCAGTTGCTGAAATCGGTTATTAAATGCTTTGTCTAAACAGAAAAAAAGAGAAACCTTTCCATTTTAATGTTTCAAGACTTTCAGTGAGAAGAACACTTTGCCAACACAAAGTGCCAGACCTACCCAGCAAAGCACAGAAGTATTAATCATTTAATAATCTGAAAAGCAATTAAAAAAACCCCTTAATAACAACACTTAACCTTTCAGTAATGCTTACAGGGGACAAAAATCCTGTATTTGTTAATTGATACTATGGCTGGGGCAGGGCTTCCTCCTTCCAGGGGCTGCTGAGCTGTCAGTTCAGGCTGGACTGTGAGGAGACCAGCTGAAAGGCTGGGAACATTTGGGGATGGGGGTGGGGGTGTTGTCTGGATGCCTGCCCATCACAGGCTGACCTGGAAAGAAGCATTTTCCACTGTTAATGATATTTCTGTATCTCAGTCCACCAGTCCAGAACGAATGGGCTGTGCTCTTAGTCAAGATTGATGAGTGCAGTGGTTAATAAACACTAATGATTCCTGGCACTTTCCCTCTGCTCTTCCTTGTCCTGACATGGCCTCTTCAGCTGAAGCATCTTGCGTTAAATTACTAATGAGCAAACTTAAAACAAACTGGAATTAATAAAGTTAGTCAAATTAGTTCTTTCTTGTGAAAGCACCATTAGAGTAAAGTCCTGCAGCACTGTGGCTCCCAGACACAATAACAAATCATTAATGCTTACACAATCTTTTTTTTTTGGTCCTTTTGTAAGGAAAAGCAGGCTCCAAATATCCAACCCATTCCTTTTCCAGTGAAAGGGGAGACACATAAACTGCACGTTGAGTTGGTGTGCAGTAACGTCTATAAGGTGCTTAGTTAAAGTCCTCCCTGCAGCCTTGTTTTCTTGGAGAACAAATGAATACAAATTGCCAAAAAGCAAGAAGCTCTCCCAGACATGTAGGCTGCAGTTAGCATAGAAGATGAGGCTGCTTCTGGCCCACATCATGACTCAAAGAGACCCTGGCCTGGCTTCAAATTGCCAACTCTACAAGTTCCACCTGTACCAAGCATGGGCATGTAACAGGAAGTTTCTTTTTCACAGTTCTTTTTCCTTCCCATGTCCCATCTGGGAAGCATTTATTGGGACAATTACAAAACTTCCGTCTAACCTGCCTCACACAGGCAGATACTGATTTCTGGACTTCAGGAAATGGCTGCAGAGGAAAGGGCAATTTGTTTTTGTTTTTAGGTCACAATTGTCAAAGGGCAACTTGTTTTTAGGTCACAATTATCATGGCCAATACACAGCAAACTGTCACAAAAGCAAACAGGAAACAACTGAAATGCCAGGTAAGCAAAGACAGTATCAGTTCTCTTGAACAGATTCAAATTTCAGGTGGGATATCAAACACCCTAAAAGAATGTGAGGTTTTGTAAATGTAAATCCACAAGATGTGTTTCCCCAGAGGCTGCATCCAGATCAGCAACAAACTCACATTTATGTCTTCCCCAAAATACCCTCAAACATTGCAGGATACTCCAGAGATGAACTCTGAGAACATACAGGGCAGGAATAGTTATGTTCAGCAATCTTTTCTAACTAACAGATGATGATCTGTCACAAATCTCTGTCAAAGAAAATACCTACATGAAGCACAGACCCTTGTCATGACAAGACAGAAAAGCAGCCAGAGAGCTGCACTGGATTAGCAAACCACAGGTAATCACTTCTCACCAGCCAGGCAAGAAGTACAGATTTCTTTATTATTTTGCTTGGAAAATTATTACAAGAGTATTTACAGTAGTTCTGATTTCCAGCTACATATGAAAAGAAAATGCACCTGCTTGAAGAGGCTCTTAAATGCAGCTTTTATCTGGTTGGACACAGGCTTGGGATCAGAACCACTGAAGAGAGAATAAACTGGGAAGAACAGCTGTTTCCTGGATAATCAGAAAAATGGGCTCCATCTAGCCCTTAGAGCAGGGGTTTATGACAGCCAGGTGTAGCCTTCTGGTAGACACAGATAGGCTGGTGTGAAAGACGTAATTCCTGCCACATTCAAACCTTTCAGTGGAGGCCACTACTGGGGACTACAAATAACAATGCTGAAATATCTGTTAGGCCTGGAATAGCTGATTACAAAATGCTGGCAATGTCTACCTTCAAGAAAATGCAGAAAACATTCATACTCCGGGTTTGATTATTTTCCCCCGCCAGGATTCAGCCCAGTCTTTGATTAATTTCTCTTATAAATTGCATTCCTAGCATTTCTGCTGGAAAACAATCCATGGCAAGTGCAATGTTTGGACATTACCATATTGCTATCCTTGTTTTGCAGCTGGGCAATTGAGGCACAGATCAAAGCTGAATCTGTGACCAAGGCCAGCCACCACAAAAGGCTTTTCATAGGTTCTGAGCTGCTCGGGGTCAGATGTGCTCCTTCCTTGCAGCACGGGCACTGACCAGTGGCCCTCAGGTGAAAAGCTCTTACAGATCAGAGCTCTCCTGGCCACGTGGCCTATGCCATAATGAGTTGTGTTGCAAGGAGGAGGAACTAGAGGTGTAAATGTTAACTGGTGGCAAAAATCCACCTTGTTAAGGAGGTGAGCAACCTGCCTGAAACAGGCCTCAGGGAGATGCTGTTGGTCAAATGGGAGGCAGGCAGTTGTCCCAAGTAATAAACTGGCTCTTTGTGGCTACCACCTTTCAATCTCAGATAGAAATCCCATCCTTCAATTCCTGATTGGGGGAATCCAGAGAAGCAGGATATAATTTCTGTTAAAATATGAGCCTGCCTTCAAACAATCACACATGAAGGCGAACAGGCTGGTGTTTCTTGCCCATTAATCTACTCCAGCCTTTGACAACGTGCTGGTGACGCTCCATCAATCATCTTTCCGTGCACTGCCACGTAAAAGAGAAGGGGGAAGGGAAAGGGCATTCAGCCAGCTGGGGAGAAGCAACATATAAAATGGCTTCAAACCAGACTGATGCAATACCTTCCACTTACTGAAAAACAAAATTCTTTACAATCTCCTTAACACAATAAATGCTTCTCAAAATGCTAAGCACAGACAGGAGTGCAGTACAGCAAACCCAGCCTCAAGTTCAAGACAGGTCAAAACAAAAGATACATCCTAAAAGTCAGCTCACTTGTGGGGAGTTTGGCAAGGAATGGAGGAAAGGTGTGCAATAATAAAAGCTGGGTAAATGACTACATCACCCTCCTCCTGCACCAGACTGAGGCTGTTAGGTGAGACCCTCTGTGCTTGGAAGTACAAGCTGGCCATAGCACCGAAGGGGGACAGGCAGAATTGATTAGCAATATGCTGAGCTTAGTCAATTTATGTCCATGTGGTTTCCCACAATCCCCACTGACTGGACTTGGACAGGTCAGGAAATCCCTGCTGTCCTCTGTTTCTTCCTGCATGCAAATGGCTCCCTGAGGGCACTAATTAGTGCAAGGGCACTGACTAGTGTCTTTCTCAGATGGTACCTTCTGAAATTTTGAGCATGAAACCACTCTAATAATAAGGTAAAACAAAACAAAACAATCTTTTGCTGCTGCTTGCTCACAGATGCTCAACAAGTTTCTCAGGGCCTAGAGCTGAGACTTCAGTTCCTGATGCAGAGCAAAGCTGATCCCATGCACCACCCAGCCACTTCCACTGAGCCTCTGACACAAGCCCTGCTGAGGGCAACAGGGAACCCTTGGACAGTGGTTTCAGGGCACTGAGCCCCTGGCCAAAGCAGTGCCTTGAAGCTCTTTAACCAGAAGAACACTCAAGCAACAAAGATCTTTTGGCCAGGCTAGAGCAAGTCACAGATTCCACTTGCAACCAAATAAAGGCTGAATAGGAACTTTCTTGTGTTTAGCACCTCTCCCCTTTTTTCTGGACACAAAGGCCTAGTGTAGAAAGGTTAAAAATCTTGTTTACTACAGCCTCAGGGATTATCTTTTGATGCACAAATCACTTATGGTCTACTAATAGCGGTTAAAAAACACTACCTGAAAAGGGTATGGTTCAAATTCTGGGCTTGGTGAAGTTAAAAGCCTGCTGGCAGTGACTCCACTTTAGGGGGCGAAGGATTTGCACCTGAGTTTACCTGCTGATGGTAACTGCTGCCAGGTGGGAGAAGTTCAACTCCTTGAGCCAGCTGCAGAGGGAACACAGCTTGCCAGTGAGCACAGAGTACAGAAAGGGAGGGTGTTGCTCAGTTTCATTTTGGCAACCAGGTCAATCTTTTCAGAAGATAAAACAGTCACAAGAAAATACATGAAGGTGGTACAGGTTGCCTTCAGGGGTGCCCTAGACTTGTAGAAATGTACCCATTGGCAACCACAGGTGCACCTGAACATTCACTCAGAATAGCACCTAACCCCTGCTGTGACTGGAATAAAATAACTTCAGAGCAGAGCCACACACTGGGGTGTTTTGGTGATAAAAATATGAAAATGAAGCCTTTTTGTACCATCTGAGTCAAAATATAAGACCAGCATGGCCCAGGGTCTGGTGCCTTGAACTCCAGAGGGAGAGCCAACAATTCTTTTCCCCATCTCTGTTTTTTGGTCTTGGTCTTTTTTTTCTATGTCTTACTGTGTGAAATATGTATGATGAGTCATTTGCTTACAAGCCAGAAAGTATTCCACATACAATGCAACATTTGCCTTAAAAATCTGTATCAGTATTTATGATAGGAAAGGCAGGGGATTAGATTCCCATTTTAGGTCATATCTATACATAGGTTTTCCAGTGATGCAATTGTGTTGCATGCAAAAGCGTGGTAAGTCCTCCCAAAACAGGGATACAACAGCCAGCATCAATGCAAGTGTGATTTTCTTTACAATTCTTTTTAATGTCATTCCAGTATGTGTTTCTTCTAATGAAGGCTGACTTCAATAAAGTTCCTGAAGGCAATGCCTGACACAGAGGTTTTCTGTACATTCAAATCTCAGAGATTCTCTATGAGATGTGATAAATCCATGTTGAGGAATTTGGTGACAGATTGTTTCAGCTAATTATCAAATAACAGGAAAATATTTGTGGCTATAATGAAAGAAAGGTACTTAATTCTTGTAGTCCCTTTTAGGAACATGAAGCATGATTTTGTATGATAAATAGGTGACAAAAACTCTTTCTGTCCTATAAAGGTACACCCAAATGTAAACTTGCAGTATGCAGCCATCCTTACTTTTTGTAACAACTTTAAAGTCTGCAGCTCTGGAGAAAAAATTTAGGATATTTAGGGCTGAGATATTAATTGAGCATGAAAGTGCAAATAACAGGTCTGTTATTTTAAGATAATACTTGACTTCTTTTAAGGATTCTGCATTAACACCTCTTGATCTATGCCTAAGTAAAAAAAGATAGTTTAGTATTAAAGTGATGAAACCCTACCACTGAGTATCACAGCTTTCATCTTAATTGGCTTATGGCACTGCCAGCTACACTTCAGTTGTTTGCAGGCTTTGAACGTTGCAGCAAGCGCACCCCTCTTGCTCTAGAAGGAGCTGACAGAACTTGCAAAATGGATGGGGTGACTTTTAATGATGCAAGTGTTTGGTGGCTGATTAGAAGCACTTTGAGGGCTAAATTCTCCAGTGATCAAAAGTTTACTTGAACACCAGATAGTTCCAGCAGGAAGGGAAATAAAATGCTGAGCAAACTGTAAGTGATTGCCTCAATTATGGTTATTTTAAGTTAATTTTTGAGACTGAATGTTAACTAGCTTCCCTTATAAGGGTAACACGAAAGTCCTGCACCTGAAACCAACCTTTGATTTCAGCTCCCATCTATGGTCAGATCTGTTCTGTTTTGCAAAGCTCTGCAGGACATGCTTTCCTTGCAAATTTGCCAGGGTTGGGCTATTGGTGATGGAGTGCAAGGTGCTTTAACTTAAGCAGGGCTCTGGATTCACCATTTTAGCAGACCTGCATTTCATTAATTCAAACTGCTCATGCCCAACTGGGACTGCCCTAGGATATATTAAATTTATTTGTGGAAGTGTCTGCGAACTGGTGCAGAGAATGTCATTACAGTGACATTTGTTCCACACTCTTGGCCCTGATCCTCCATGAATTCCTGGCCATGGGCAGCTCTGGAAGCAGGAACTCCCACCCCTGCCCTGACCCCAGCCCGAGCAAAGCAAAGCCACCTTGCTGGGGAGAGCAGCTGTGGCTCATCAGGGTGAAGTCCTGAGCACCTCCAGCTCCCAGCTGCATCAGAAGTGTCTGATGCTTTTGATTAGTGTGTATTAGACCAAAATACTTTTATCCTGAAAAGAAGAGAGAACCCTTAAACCATAATGGCAGAGACCTAATTACCTACAGTAACACATACAGGCTTGGATATATGTTCAGTAACACTCAAACTGCCTCCCCTTGGCCTGAAACAAAAGCCTAAAACCCACTTTTCCTCCCTCTAGGAGGGTTGGCTACAAGTGTGGGTGAGTGCTGTAAGTGAAGGAAGTCAGTGTTCTTCCTGGAAGCCTGCAGAACATGATTTACATAGCAAAACTGCCACTCATTTCAGCGTGATTAGGCATCATCTGATAAGGCAACTCTGAGACAGGTATAAACCAGTATTTGAAGGTGAGGACATAATGAAGGTCTCAGGCACAACTTGCACAAGTCCAGCTGATGCCACAGCCAAGGGAGTTGCTGGCAGCACCCTGGGCCTGCTGTCTGCCAGCCCTGCACAAGCAGTCTAAGCAGCCTTCCCCCTGAGCAGGGCTACAGCCCTGATCCTGAGATAAGTGCTGCCCATTTGAGTCCTGGATGGAGCCCAGGAGGTCAGGGTTTGCCTACTGGATGAAGTGAATGGGATGTTTTGAAATGGAAGGGAGGTTTGGGGGTAGAATATGCCCCAACAAGCAAGGCAGATGAAGAAAAAAGGGATTTGCACTGTGGAAAGGGCACATCTGCTGTTCAACAGGCTGTGCCTCAGACAATGTTGCTGTCAACCTCACTCCAGAAAGCATCACTTCTTTCCACCCACTGCTCTCCCCTGCTACAAACACCCCTCCAGCATCTCATCACTGTGCCTTGCTGGAGCATTGCTGGCTGGAGTTGCTGCTGCTGGGGAAAAGGCTGCTGCATGTCACTGCTCTCACTTCAGAGAGAAGTAAATGGCTGCGGAAAATGCAAAGGGAGAGACAGGAGAAGACTCAATGGGCAAGAAGCACATGAGAGACCTTAAACACTGTGCTGGTATTCTCAGTATGCCATTCTCAGGGCTGGAATGGTCAGCCAGCCTTGCCTGCAAGAATACCGCCTACACAGACTGGGGAACAACGTGCTTTTAACTAGGCTTGGTTTTTCTGCACGGACAAAGCTGGTAGCTGGCCACCCAGTCACCTATTTGTATATGCAAAGCATGTGCTCTGCCCCTGTCCTGGGCACAATCAATTACATGTACAAAACACAGGCACGAAAACCTGGAGGAACCTGGAGCTCAAAGTTAACAATTACTATTCTCTTGTTACGATTAAAGATTAACTACGCCAGTGAAAGGATGTGTTATGAAATGTGTTTCCCAGGCTGACAGTAAATAGTTTTGTTTTCTTGGTTTTTTTTTGTTTGTTTTTAAAATCTCAAAGTCTTCTCAGGATTTGGAGTAATTGTTTAAACTGCTGCTTTGATTTACCATAATACCAAAATGTTGTCACTTGCCACGTGACTGCTCATACTTTCATTTGAGATGTCGTGCAGAAACACATGGAAATCTGGTGAAAGCAAACCAATTTTAGAACACGTTCCGAGCAATTGTTTTGCAGCACTGCCCTACAGTATGAAGTCTCTTCCATTTCTTAAATTGCCTAATCAAATGCAGACTCTGTTCCAGTCACGCTAAATTTTCACATAATGGCAGAAAAATACTTCTTTCTAGCCTAGCACCGAACAGTTGGATCACATTATCACATTTGCTGCTTTTGTAGTCTCCAAGTGTGTATTTGTAAAAGTATGTATATACATATTCACAGAGGAGAGGGGGAACATCGGTGCTCATGCTGTGAGACCCAGGGGATGGTCAGAGGGACAGAGAGATGCCTTGAGAGGTGCCTGTGCTGATGGTCTTTTGGGGGGACCTGGCTTACCAGAAATGCAGAGTAGTGACGAAAAATTTATTTTTATTTCTTTAGAAATCATATGTAATAGTGCAGAATTTGATCTGATTCCTTGCCCTGAAGTCTGCTGAAGTTTTTAAAGTGATAGAAGTGCAGTAAGGTAAACTGCACCTATCTGTTGCCACTTTGGGGCTGGAGACAGGACTGGTGAAATGTGCAGCCACGGCAATCCCTGCTCTGGGTCCCAAGCTAGGGCACATCCCTGTGTGGATTCACATGTGGGGAGCTCTGCACCACAGAAGTGCCCACTTTCCACAGAGCAAACACAACCTGCAGAGCCCACCCACGGCAGCGTTTGCAACTGGATGCAGCCGTGCTGGGCACCAGCTCTCCCTCCTCTCTCTTACTTGGGCTCCATTGCCTCATGATAACATTCACCCTGCAAGACAGGGAAATATTTGCCTCACAATACTTTGGCATTTTGACTAGTGAGCCACACAGAAGTCACAGATCAGACCTTAAAAGTAAAATTAAAAAAAAAAAAAAAAAAAAAATCAGACCAGTAACATACAGACTGCAAGTGCTTCAATCAAGGTCAGAAGGAAATCTCTGGCAAATGAGAGAACAAGACTTAGAGCTTTAAAGCTTTCTGTTATGACCTGTGTCCTTCTCTCTTCCACACCAGCCTCCCCAGACCCCCAATACAATTACAATGTTTCCTTAAATCCTTGTGTTGTCACTAGTAATATTGGCCAGGATAATCATACCTAACCCCCACATTGTTTACGACTGCATGTCTATTTTTCTTACCCATCTGCACCAAACATTTAGGTTTGTGCTGGCACAGTTTGCTGCTGAAGACCACTGTTCAGCCATGAGCAGTGTTTGCTATGGTTTTGGTGAGGATGAAAGCCTGGTGCTTTAGGGGGAGGAGAAGCCATAATCCACTCTCACAGTAAAACCTGTACAGTGGTACGCAAGACAAAAAAAATTCTATCCGTACCCTTGCAGGAAATCAGATTAATCCCCAAAGCATGAGATTTGATTATTTTTGTCTGAGGTTATCATCAAGGAAAAAACCTACATAATGCTAAAAATATCCACACAGCATTTACTTTATGAAGAAAATATGATTTGCTGAACAAAAACAAATTACTGGCTTTTCGGTGTTAATCTTTGATAAACACGTGCTGCGTTAAAGAAACTGTCACAGAGAGAAGTTTGCAAATTGAAAGAAACCATTCAACTCTGCAAGATTATTTCCCCCCTCCCTTATTACTCCTTTCATGAGACACCTGGGGACATTGTTCACACACTGTTGACAGCTTTCCCACTACTGCTTTTCCTCTGTTATCCGTTCCCTTCTCTTCGGCACTCGTCCCCAGGTGGCAACACACAAAAGAGCTATATTTGCAAGGGGTGCCAAAGCTGGCTCTTGGACAACTGTTGAAGAGCCAGAGGGCCCTCTCCTGCCTTCCAGGTTGTTTGGTTCAAGTGGTTTCCATGGGGCACTGACCCACCAGGCAGTGCTCTGGTATTTCACTCCCGAGAGCTGCATTGCTCGGGGAGCACACGCGCTGCCCGCAGCCCTTTCTCGCTTCAGCTGCCATCACACCAACAGGTAGAGCCACGCTCCCTCACGCTGGACTACATTCAAGTGCCATCTAACATTTTAATACTGCAGCCTTAACTATACATGGAGGTTTTTGTAAATTAAATACGCATTATTCTTCTCTGTGGTCTCCCAAAATACGATGGTTCCACAGCCCGAGGGGACACGTAGGTGTTCACACAGCATGGGAAGGGGGTACCTAAATGGAGGCACAGCATAAACAAGGGCTTGACATACAAGCGTGAAGATTTTCTTTCGACCCCAAAGTGTGTCTGTCATGACAGACACAGAAATAGCAGCAACACTTTGTGCTGGTGCTGCAGTCCCTGCCCACCACCAGCGCCCATACACACGCCTGGGATGCGAGGCAGCAGCACTTGAGGGAAATACCTTTTGTTTCACACCACAATAAAGCTCTGAGGAAGGCCCTACCCAAGAGAGGTGTGAGCTGGTACTTTACTGCTGCTTGAGAAAGCAGAGTCCCAGCTGCCATGACCATTTGGTGAAAGAAAGATGAACTTTGTAGCTCACATTAAGAAAAGCCCATTATTGCAGTAATAGCTGAGCTGAGTGACCAGCTGATCAGCCCTCATCTCTTCTGAGGTTTCACTCCCACTGCTGGTGGGCAGCCAGTCGGTGATGCTGGTCCCCACTGCTCACTCCTTACCTCTCTAGATGAGCAACTCTGCCTTTGCCTCCCTGCTGTCCCTCACACACTTGAAGAGCCCCCTAGCACGCATCTGCCAATTAACTCCTCGTTCTCATCCCAGGCCCTCTTCAAAGCTCCCCCTTGCCTCTGATGCCGAAGTGTGTGTGCCCCCTTTCCCTGACACATGCAACTCAGCTATGTTTAGGTGGCTTGTGTGCCAGCACAGCTGCTGATTATGCAGGTCAGCACAGCTCTCCTGCTTCTAGAGGCCACTGCCCAACTGTACCCATCTGCCATCTCTTCTTGTAAACCATCCACTGTGAGAACAGGATCCATCCCTTTCATTCTGTGTTTATCCAGTGCCTGTCCAATTAGAAACCTGGGCTGCAATTTGGCTCTCAGATGCAACAGTTTAAAAAAAAAAAGTAACAGCAACAACGAACCTTTTTGCACGAAGAGTCTCTGTGTGCAAATACGACCTCTGTTATGTTACCAAGGTCAGGCAGACCAAGGCCAATCTGCTGTGTGAGAATATAAATCAAAGCTGTCCAGGGACTGATTTAGTTTACAAGGTTTGTAACCATTCTGGACAGAATAAATGTCACTTGCTTGCCTGAGCTCCTCGCTCCTCCTCTTCCACCACCACTTCTTTGCTCCTCCACTCCCACCAAGCCCCTCCCTTCCCACTAATACCTCTTGACCTCCTTTGCTCTTGAAAGCAAAAGTTCTCTTCTAGCAAGAAAACAGTGGCTCACACATGACAGGCAGCCATGCTAGGCCAATTTATTTAAATTATGCAAAAATCTCAGCAAGTAAAATTACCAAAGAGTCACAAGTACATTCACCTGCTGGTTACCTGCCCTTCACAGCACAGAATTAGAACAACAAATCCTGTAACAACTTTTTCCTATTGCATTCATAGATCCACAAAACAAACCAAGGAAAGCATCTGTAGCAAGTATTAGAGTCTGGGCACAGATCCTGTGAAATCACATGGTTTCCGTTGTGGAACTAAAAAGGCTTCTACAAGAATGTGTGAAATACACAGCCGAAATTCTCCGTTCCTTTCTGTGCTCCTTGGCAGTTTGTGTGGCTGAGTTAAAGCGGCAAGTTCTGTTTCTTTAGCTGGTGCTTCCCAAGCACACCCCGATCTGCACACTGAGCGCACACAGCATTCAGCCAGCCAGCTCCCTCTCGAGTACGGACAGAGTTAATGTAGTCCCACGCCAAACAACAGGTTGCTGTCTCCCAAACTGGAGCCTTGAAAAGCAAGAGTCCAGCGGTTGCCTGACTCCTCCCAGCCATTCTGAAGCCCTTCCTCCTGCAGGTGTGCACACCGAGCTGCAGCGGGGCTGGGCAGGGGTGACAGAATGAAAGAAACTTCACGTTCTGGATGTTAACTTTAGTTACCATAGCCAGACAATGCTGCCAGTGGCGTGGAAGAAAAAATTGCTGTAGCCAGCTGTGCTGTTCACAGTCGGATGGTTTCTGTGTAGCTCCAAATGGTTCTGGAGCCAGTAGCCTGTTGTGGCCAAGGACAGGATGATGGATGGTCTACACACACTGTCCAAGCAGGGAGAATGGCAGAAGTTCACTTCAGGGTTGTTAAAATGCTAATCTGGGTTAGTTAACAAAAGCCGAATGGAATAGGAAAGTTAGGGAAATAAATACTATTCATATGTTATATATGTGCACTACAGATTTGATCTCTGTGGTTAACACAAACATTTGCCTTTGGAAGTGGGACAATTCAACAGTCTTCCCATCTGAATAAACTGAATCAACTCCTGATATTAGCTGTACTGTAATTACTGTCAAGCCACGACGAGGGAAAGCAGGCTATGGCAGACAACACACAGAGCTCCACAAACAGCATCCAAAGGGCAGGAATACTATTCTGACTGCACACCTCTTCCATGTGACATGGGAACAAATCAGAACCCACTTTCCTTTGAACTTAAGGCTGGCAGCTATTCACAGAACAGTAACAGCTTAATAAAATGGCTTAGATGGATTTTAGCAGTAACTGCAGTAGCTTATCGGATGCTTAAGAAGAGATCATCTGTTCGAGAAGCAGTTTTGACGAAAGCGACATTTGAACTGTTTTAATTACATACAGAGTTGCTAAGACTGAAAATAACTTGTACTACCCAATGCCAGTAATACGCCTTATTCCATCTTTTCTTAATTACTTGTGGAGTAAATTTTTACTTTATCAAGTGGAAAGGTACCTGATTTTATCAACCTGGAATTAGAGGTATGTTTAACATAGGAGTATTTAATCAACCAGCATCTCCTCTGTTCAGTCAGCAAACACATAGTCTGAGCCTTGAAAGATATCAGACTACAACATAAGTAAGCTCCACATAAGCTCATACAGGCACAGAAGATGTTGAAGTAACTGTTTCCTTTGTCTCAAAAAGGAAGACTAGAACTGAAACAGTCTCAGTCATACCACTTCTCTAACACTTGATGAAAACTGACCGTATTCACCCCAATCTCCTCTTGACCTCAGATTTCAAATTTCTTTTTATTTTTCAGAAGGACAAACAACCATAGCATTTCAACATTTCCATGCAGGTTCTGTCCATCTAACTGGGCTACACCTGACTTCAGGGGATATTGAGTCCTGTGTTAAGTGCACTAATGTTTTTAAAAGAATTTAAAACCCACAAAAATCCAGAACTGAAATCTGAATGTGATCGACTGTAGTAAGACCAGAAGATAAACTATTACAAACGCCTAACACACACTTTGAACTGAACTTCCATGATGGATTTTTTCCTTTACACACCTCCCATGACAGGACCGATCAGATCAAAGATCAACTTAAGAGTGAAATTGCATCTATAATTAAGCATTCTATCTAAACGTGTGCTTTTCATAAACACACAGCAAAGTTATGGCAGCTCCAAGGGCTAAAGGATCTGCTCTAACAGTCAGCTCAGCTCAGCCATTCCCAGAAACGTTCAGATGGTCCAGCTCAAAGGGCGCAAGAGGCTGGGGGGAAAAAACCCGCAGCCATCCAGCTGGTTTGTAGAGCTTTGACAGGGCCATCACTGTATTCCTGGCACACACTCCTGCATCACACAAAGCACATTTAGAAAATGATGTTATCTCTGTTGCATCTCACCATAAAGGAGAGCAGGTAGTGACAGACTGCAGGATATGGGGGAGGAAGGTTCACTGTAACTAAAGGTGCAGATGAAAGTGAGAAGCTGGTTAAATAAACCAACGTAGAGCCTCTGGGTTATACTTTTTTGGCTGGCTTTCTGAAAACAAATCTGAGCTACATAATTCAGAATCCTAATAAATTCTTACTACAAACTTTTTCTTCCTGATTTAAAAAACTATAAGCTTTATATTAGTTAACACAAAAACTGTTCAAGTTCATAATTATATAGAAAAGAAATCAGAGCACTAAGCTGGCAATTTGTTTTTATCTAAGCCAGAGTAAATGTTTATACAATATCTGCCAACATAACAAAATATGCCCGTCACTTACTACATTAAACATGATTACATACAGCTTAATTTACTGAAAGGAACTGAAGTAGACTTTAGAGGTGCACAGAATTTTACAGCGTGAATAAAGCAGGAAAAACGTCTATTCTCTTTTGCCACAAAAGTAATTGCAAAGCTTTACAATGAGCTTCCTGTTGGACTTAGAAAAAGGAGAGAACCTCAGAAAATTCTCTGTGCAAGTATTTGTATGTGAGAGCAACAGACCAGCAGTAAACGCCTCTAAGACAGTAGGAAGCTGTTCTTTCAAATAATATTTAGGTAATATTAATAAGACCAACAACGTGAAACACAAAGGTACCCCAATAAAGATGCATGCTTTTTTCCCCCCAAGGAAATAACCAGGGGAAAAAAAATGCCACGTATTTACAGAGCACTGAACAGTATTCTGGAGGAAGTTTGCTGTAATTCCTGCACATTATGTGTGAAGCGTGTGAGTGTGTGTACATGGATAAGCTACAATACCATCTGTACAGCAAGTGCCACATATGTGAGCATTATGAACCATCATTGCTGCTGCTATGCTCAAAAGTAAATGTATTCTAAGCCACACACACACACACAAATACAAATGACTTTACACACCGAGGGCTGAATTTTGTTCAAATTACTCACAGGCTCATGCCTGTGATACAGACATAATCTTGACCAGAAGTAAGAAACAACCGAGAGATTGGCAGAAATCCACTAATTTAAGATTAGCTATATTCATGCTAACAAGTGGGATATCCACCGGAACTACAATATTTTCAACACATCAACCTAAAGCAGTTAATCGCATTTTTCAACTCACAAGACAAAACACAACAACCATAAAAAAAACCCCCTGCACAACCACCCCACAGCCCTTTAAAACACAGGAGTAAAAGCCACCTAGATATATCTGTGTGACCTTTCATTTCCATTCGTGCTTATAAATAATAAACAAGGCTTTAAACCCTTTCTAATTACTCCCTGAAAGCAGCTGTATCGGTTTCTGCAGTGATGAAACGCCCCCACCCCCCCAGAAAAAAAAAAAAAAAAGTTTCCCCGCTCTGCACCTGAGCATTGTTTTCGGCAGGAGGGCGGGCGCGGAGCTGGCCCCCGCCGCGGCACGGGCGTAATTCAGAACTGACTCCAGTATTTGTTTCCATCCATAATTGATGGGGAGCTGGAAACGCGGCTCCCTCTGCCTCCCAGCGCCCGGCTGCTGCCGGAGAGCCCGTAAATCACGCCTCGCCAGGCTGCGCGCCCCGCCGGCAGCGCCGAGCCCCGGGCCGGCTCAGCCCCCGACGCGGCGCCAGCCCCAACTCACCCCAAGCGCCGCGGGGCGACTTCGCCGGGGATAAACCCGACAGCTCCGCTTCGGCTGCCCCGTCTGCGGCCGGCGCCGGCTCCCGCCCGCTCCGCTCGGCAGCGCCGCCGCGCTCCCGCCGCTCTCCCCGGTACCTGCAGCCGCCGCGCCGCTGCCCGCGGCCGCCGCCCGCCGGCGGGGCCCGCTCCGCCCGCCGTCCCCCGCCGGGCGCCCCATCCCGGCGCTACGCCGGGAGCCGGGGCGGCGCGGGGGAGGCGCCCCCGGCAGAGCCCACCCCTGCCTCCACCTCCCGCGAATGGATTTATTCTCGCCCGTCCCTCGCCGCGCGTCCCGCCGCCGGCACCGCGGCGGCCCCCGCCCCGCCGCTACCGCGGACAACTTTTCGGTCTCAGCGCAGCGGGAGCGCGGCCCGCGGCCGCCGGCGGAGCTCGGCGAGTCGCGCCATGGCGGGGCGGGGGCGGACCGGCACCGCCCCGGCCGCTGCCCCCCGCCCCCGCCTCCCCCGCCGCGGGCAGCGCCGGGCACCGCCCCGGCCCCCACAGCGGCCCCGGCCCCGGCGCGGAGCTCCGGCAAACTTCGCCCGTAGTTTCACCCCTCCCAGCCCACCTCGGCAAACCTTGCCTCCCGCCCCTCCCGCCCCCGAGGCCGCGGAGGTAAACAGCTGGGGCGAAGCCATCGAGAAGGCGTTTTGTTCATCGCCGACGCCACCTTCGCTTCTTAAGACAGAAATTTTCATTTCTACTTGGGAAGAAAAAGTCATTGCGAGCAATGCAATTTTGCAGGCTGATGAGACTCGATTTTGCAGACGAGTACTTCGCGTGTGGTGCTGGGGGGGAGTGTCCTTGAAATGACATCTTTTTAAATGCCTGTCCAAAATCCCCTCAGATATTCCAGAAACAAAGGGTTTAATCCCAGAAATGAAGTCCAGGAAATAGCTGTCACTAATTCATTTTTCTTCACATGAAAGATAAATTAATTAAGGCTTAAAGTACCATGAAGTATTTTGGATGCCCTTGAAAGGGGAAAAAAAAAGGATTACTCGCCAAACTGTATCATCTGTGTTTGTTTTATGGGAAATAAGAAAAAATTCTGAGTAAAAGTAATTTAGAGATTTTTGCTGGGGAATATATCCTTCATTCATGAGCAGTTCCCAAATTCCTGCCCCTTAGCTGAGCACTGTCTCCACAGCAAAGCCTTGGGCTGGTCGCTTCCACCCCTCTGGAAGACAAGCACTTGATAATTCCCAAGCAGTATTTTGGGCTGATCTGGCAGGTTTTTACGCACGCACCACTCGCAGCGGGAGCGTTGCCTCTTGAGAACTGATTCATCTAAGCAAGGGCGCCAGGATTTGGCCCATAGTAAATTCTCTTTAGAGATGGTGCCAACAAAATCTCCCAGCCATGGGAATAGGAGGTTTTTGGCAACTCAGTCCCTTGGCTGTCTCTCTCTGATGTTTCCTAGTGGTGACAGGCTAAAGGCAAGATCATTATGGGCTTCCTCACAGCGAACACAGCACAGCTATGTGGCACCCCGGGAGCTGCTGCCTGGTTAAAGGTGTAAGAACATTATTTTCTCTTTCTCATGAACAGCCCTAATCTGAAAAGCATCAAAATTTGCACAGTGCATGAAAATGTTGCGATAGAGACTACTCGCTTGGTTAGGAATCGAATGGCAACCTGAGGACAAAAAAGCTGAAAGTGCCTTAAAAAGAAGGATTCGTTTCACAGAACAGCTCTGTGGCCTCTGCACTGGAAGTCAGACACTCTGTGGTGTGGATTTATGGTAGGTACGGACGGGTACCTCGGTGCAGGCTACCCACACCAGGGCATTACAAATGTGGGATTTGCTCCTTGGCTTTTGAAACTCCTGATGGTAGTGCCAGCCAGGAACACTGCAGTACTGGAAAAGCCACTCATATTTTCATTTAATACACCCCTTTTGTGACTGCCATGTAGAAATTACTCCTCGATGTTGCTCGGCTATCCCTGCCGCGGGGGCATTGGATGCCCAGCACTCAGCACTGCCTGGGCTGTGGCTGCAGGCTCCCCTCTGCTCTGAGAAGGACAGCTTGTGGGAAGG
Source organism: Aphelocoma coerulescens (assembly GCF_041296385.1). Taxonomy (NCBI): domain Eukaryota; kingdom Metazoa; phylum Chordata; class Aves; order Passeriformes; family Corvidae; genus Aphelocoma; species Aphelocoma coerulescens. The sequence goes on along the minus strand of NC_091024.1, from coordinate 2,171,861 downwards.
GACCTTTCTTCCCTGCTATACCTTCCAGCCACAAGCTGACTCAAGGTTTCTGTATATCAGGATGAAAGATTAATATGGTTTAAATCTCCTTCTGCTTCAATTAGGCAGGTGACACAATGTTGAGAATCAGATCGCATTCCTGTAGGGCAAAGGGTTTCAGCTAGAAGTACAGCATTTTAGAGGATTTTGGTACAGCCCAGACTAATACCTTGTGTCTACACTTAAATATGGTAGTTTATTATCATTTCAAAATTTGCTGCCTGGCTAGAAACCACTTTATGTAAGGATTTAAAGTATGTGCATTTACAATATGTGTGCAGTCAGGGAATTACACAGCCACAGGTTTTTAAACACAAATATATGCAGGCTCCTATTGATATGATAAACTATCAGTAACATGTGCTGCAAAGCTTCTTAAATCCTCATTGACACAACAGACCACTATTGTGTCAATACTGTGCAGATTAATGGGGTGTTGTCGGGCTGTTTTAGGCCTTAACTTTCATTTATCCTAAAACTTGTTCTTCATTGTAACTCTTAACCTTTGGATTCTGCCAACACATTTCTTGTCACAAATATACTAATGGAATTAAAAGAAACCTGGCTTTTAAATGTTAATTACCCTTAGAATGATTGATTTGCAAAAGAAACCCATCAGCAGAATCTGAAAGTACAGAGGCAGAATGAAATGGACTGTGTGTCAGCCCAAGAGCCGGGAATGCCTGAGGACCAGCTTTGGCTCCAATGAGACCCTGTGTCCGAGGTGGTAACAGGAGCCCTTACCCACCCTATCTCATGGGTAGGGTGTATGGGTTATTCCTTCTTTCAAAAGGACTTTTCATCCTCTAAGTGTTTTACAGACTTGAGCAACACTTGTTCATGAATTTGAAAATATAAGCAAAATATTAAAAATTCACATACTGATAATAGAACCACCCTCTGTTAGAACAACATATTGAGTTTTTTATTAATTAAAATATGGATAATACTAAACTGTGTTTAAACCAGGCATTTCATTCTGCTTGAATACCTCCACTGGGTTTATAAGCAAAGCTGAACTGATTTCAGCGAGTAGGTGTGTTGATTGAAATCCCCACTTCAGCCACATGGTGGTTTGGTGAGGAAGTGCAAGTGCACACAGTGCAGGGCAGTTTGCAAGTTTGGGAAACCACCTTCAGAGCATGGTAGCTCAGGAACGTTAGCTCAAATGGCACATCCCTAGGAAATACCAGTACTGAGGGAAATGGCGTTGATGGTTTAGCCCTGGCTGAGCCAGAGCTCCATCGGTGACTCAGCGTGTGAACGCACGGACACAATGGCTTCTGAATGAAATACCAAACTTACATTTTGAGGACATGTTCATTTAAGCTGTGTCATTTCCTATAAAAACAGCAAATGTCAGTTACAGGGGGATGGTCAAATCACAGCAGTGCCAAGAAGTGATGATGTTACATCCTAAGAGTCATTTCATTTTAGCTAAATATTCTCTTCCTCCCTTCTCTTTTTTTGCCAGTGCATATAGACATCTGCCTACTGCAAGGCATTGCATAAAGGAACTGGTAGGTAATTTAATATGGATCGATACGTAATTCCTGATGAAGTAGACATGCAGTTTTTATATTCACTGTCCTTAAATCTAAATTACAAAGTGCAATGTTATGACTTACCTTGACTGTAATTAAGTTTGATAATAAAAGTGAATAGAATTTATTTATTATAAGTGCATAAAATTAACTGGACAATTTAAGGTGTTATTCAATGAGTAATGCTCCCATAGAAGGGGTAAACATTTGTCTGCCAGATAATATTAGTTCGTATTAACAACCTAGAAAAGTTATTTCCATACAGCTCTGGTTTTATGTGTCTTCTTGTCTTCTCAATATCCTGGGAGCCATTGCACAGGGCAGGGCAGGCATGTATAATACATGAATAAATGTAGAACAATTTCCAAGAAAAACAGGCTTTTTATCTCTATCGATTGGTGAAGAACTCCCTCCTTTGGACTTTTAAGAACATATATGTAGAAAATAGGAAGATCAAGCTGTAATGCCTCACAGCTCATCACCAGAATAGGGTTAAAGCCACGTAAGCTGAAACTGATAGCTCATTACGGTGTTAGCCTGCATGATGCAGAATTACACGTTTCCTAACACCTCTGAATGCCGACCATTCCTGGCTTCAGCATCCCATCTCCATGAACCCTGTATTGCCCTTCTTTAGCCACTGATTTTTCCCCATTCCCCATGGTTCAGATCCCAAGAAGATGGGTCTTTAATCTGCCTGGAGTGCATTTAAATCATATCCCTGTTCAATCACCCTACACCTTGTTGCCAGGGGGAATATAGGTGAAAATCCCAGTGTTTGGCTGGCAAAGCAATAAAGCTGAGCCAACCATTTTCCTTCTTCGAGTCTTGAGCTTGTAGCAGTATCAATGCAAGTCAGAAGTGAGACATTTCAAAACACTGTCACTCATGATTTACACCAATTGGCTAAAAATAGCAAATTGCTAATATAACAAGCCTGTGCTGTGTTGATACAGACAAATAATTGGTTATAAGTCAAGAATTATTTAAAGAGGCGTAAGCTTAAGAAAATATGTCATAAATTTATCCCTGCAAATAGTATCCAAGGTATCACGAGTGTAGTTCTTTATAATGCTTAAAGGAGAGAAGATAATTTTCTCATACTTTCCAAAGGATGGGAAACCCCTCTTTTCACCCTTGACAACTGTCAGAAAGCACAAGAGGTGCTTTTAAGCAATTGCCATTTTGTAAAATATAGGGAGGACAGAAAACAGTTCCAGCACTTTTTTATAGCATCTTCTTGGGTACTGTATTAAGAGTTGTGTTTAAAGTATTTCTGTCAAGAATTCACTTTCACATAGAATCATTTAGGTTACAAAAGACCTTTAAGATCACCGAGTCCAACCCTTAGCAACATCATTGTTCCCTTTTTTATATTGTTCTAATCTGCCTCCTCATTTAGAGGGATGTGCAGAAATCTCAAGCTGTATGCCTGCCACTTGAAGGTGTAGTGATCATTTTTTGGTAACGCTGATGCTGGGCTGTGCACCCCAACTTGGCAACTTTGTCCTGTCTCTGTATAGGATCAGCATGGGTATGTGCTTTCATTCCTGTGATTTAGCTTTCTGGCTGGTGTAAGAAATGGGTCCACAGTGCTGTTCATGACCATCCCCCATCACCTGACATCAGTTTGCCTTGAGAAGCCCACATAACCATCTCTATATTGAATATTTAAGTGATAAATCTAATACCTGCTCTCGGGTGAAGGTCTGGCTGAAATTCAGTATGTTGGCTCTCCAGTTCCCCCATCTATACTCTGGGGAGGCAGAGGAGATGTGCCACTAATGAATAAAAATAATTGGAAAAGAAATAATTGTTTTTAAGCTTTGTCACTATACTGCATGGGTCAGCCAGCAGGGATCCTGCAGGATCCCATGTAGATGAACCTGAGGCAGTGGAAAGCCAGAAATTCCTCCCCTGCTGAGGCTGTGGGGCTGGCAGAGAGAACCCCATGTCAGCCAAGACAGCAGAGACATAGACACAATGTTTGCAATGTGTTGTCCTGTGTATTTTACAACTTGAAATGTGCCTAGAGTGAAATCTGGGTGAAATGTGCTTAGAGTGAAATGTGGATGACTGTATGTCAAAGCTAATAAAAGGGATTCAAGCAATAAACATAACTGGGCACAGTCCTGTAAAACTCGTCTATACTGCCTGTAAGCTCCCCATCAGGCTTAACTTTGAAAAACCAACTCTTTCAGGCCAGTGGTTCTGGCCATGGCACTTTCCTGCAAAGATCACTGCAACAGTAAAACGTGATCAATCCCTGGTCATTGCTAAAGAATAACCTTGTAAAATAATCCCAGTGAGGGACAGCTGTACAGAGCAGAGAGCTGGCAACAGCAAAGCCAAGCTACAGGCATTGCCATGGTGCCCTTTGGGTCCAGGTATAGAGCAGTAGGTGTTGCTCACTCCCCTCAGCACTTTAAATGTCTGCAGGGATGATTGAAAACAAAAAACCTCAATTTTCTGTACAATTATTAGCTTTTCAGTTTGGTGATTTACAGCACCCATCTTTTGATGGGGAATTAATTCAAAACATCTAAGGTAATATCATCAAAATACTGTAATTAGATTTAATGGCACACTTCCAAGATTAATAGGTGATCTTCCTCACAGCCTACAATTTTAATTTTCAAAATTTCATTTGTCATACTGCTACTCAGTACAGATTCACCATCACAGTGTTTACCTACACTTTTCCTCACTAATAGTAAAATGTGCTGCCTTTTCCAGGCACAGACAGATGAAAAGATGTATTAGTAACAAATCTGTGATCATGGCATATAATCACAAGATGACAAGACACTTAATGTTATCTATTTATATATTATGTATAGCAACTTCTATTACACAAAATCACTTTTCAGTCCCATTTTAGGGGATTACCTAATCCTGTAATTGATTCTGTGCGACAGTCCCCGTTGTCCTTTGGAGACCCACTGACCTTCAGAACAGGAACAGGCCTGAAAACATTCCATTATTTCACTGGTTTTTTATGTGTAAATTACAAGATAATGTAGGATGAGAGCAGATGATTTTATCTGTCTATTTACTTCACTGGGCTCAGAATTCTAAGTGTTTTATGACTTGACCAAGAAGAACAATTACTCCCTATCAGTAAGAATCACCAAAGACATGACTGATGTTTTCTTTAAGGTAAATCAAATATTCCCATAGAAATTTAGCCAATCATGCACGTTCTCAAACAGCTCAGAGCTACAGTAAAGCTCCTTTCTACTGTAACTGTCACATCTCAAAACTTGCAAAGGGGTGAAGCAATTGCTCACTGGTTATAAATACCAGCAGATTTCGTTTATCTATAGAGATCTGTATCATGTTACTCATTCCAGAGTCCATAAAATCCAACATGAATCAGCTTGACTTCGTACACAAACAATCACGTCCTGCACAAAGGTGAGTCCACAGGTAGCAGCTGATGACATTTTACAGTCATGGAGGTTTTAGTATTACAGAGAACAAGCAATTACACATGTGCATGTACAGACTCACACACACAGACACATAAACCTTGCTCCTTCACTGTCCCACCAAATATAACTCCACGGATTAAGGCCTTAAATAAGTCTCTAAGAATGTAATTTAGTACAGTCTGAATCCCCCTTGGGCAAGCCTGAGGTAGCTCCTTGGGCTGTCACAGCTAAGCAGCTGTCCAGCCTAACACTGACTCAGGAGCCAAAAACCTGCTTCATTTGGGTTACAGTGAAACAGTTGTAAAGGATCAGACAGACATTATTCATGGATGATGTAGGGAGGGTGTTTGGAAAATAGCTAATACCAGTAATTACTAAGAATAGAAAGGTAAACAAACTGCTTGCAAATTTGTATCTGTGTGAATTCTGAAACAAAGCCTTACCACATGGCATTCCTATCCAGTAAGAGGGTAGGCTCTCATCCTAGGTTAGAAGAAAGATGATTGAACTATTTACTTTTACCTCTGTGACACACACACAAAGTCCACAGCGCACACACAATCAGTAGTGAGAGGAGTTGCTGCCTTTGGCATATTACCTTGAGTTTGTGTTTAGTGTGTCCCCCTTGACATCTCAGTATCTGACTTCAGCCTAGGATATTTTGTTCTTGAGGCATAGGTGATTACTTTTAATTAGTTTTTTTGACACTTATGGCCTTATCTGACATTACTGTTTGTTTGAAAAAAATTACTTCTAGCTTTGATGTACCTCAGTGTTCCTTCGTGCGTGCTGGTTGTGGGCTGCAAAATCCTTTCTGTTGAGTAGCTGTGACAGAGCCATCCATGAAATGTTTCCTTTCCTCTGTTCTGTGCTTTGCACATTAGTGCAAAATAAAAATTTCCACTTATGGAAGGTGAGCACACACAATTACTATTCTCTATATATTGTCTCTCTATATTCTGTATTCTACTGTTCTCTACATTAAGAGGCAGAAGTGAGTGCAGATTGTTTGATCCTTTGCAGTTACTGTTGCTCCTTCCCCCATCAACATTTGAAATGTGCACCATGTCCGGAAGCTGCTGATCCAGGGACACATCCTACTACTTTGCTTTGGAGGATGCAAGATGACATGTTTTCACCTCTGAGGTGACAGTAGGTGACAATGAGATAGGTGGCCCATTTCACCCCCACATTGTCTCACTGATTGCAGTGTGCCAGCTGCTCGTATGACTGTGCATGTCAGCCCACTAATCTTGAGTGATGCAAAGCTCCACAGAGTCAGGGGAAATACCATTGTCTGTGACAACTCATGCAGGAAACAGTCATGCAAAGGAGCTGTCAAGGGAGGAGGCTTGGTCGAGGAGAGGGGGGTGTGTGGGGTCAAAAGTGTAGAAAGCACTTTGGAGGCAAGGCAATATAAATTAGCCGTGGCACCTATTCTATCCTACAAAATCTCCTGTTTGCATCACATACTGGAAGAATTGACATGGCAAAAACATACAACACAGCAACCACCAGTAACAATCGAGTTATAACTAAATACTCTGGATGGTCCTTGGCTTGGAAAAACAGGCTCAGGTAGGAATGCCAACACTATTATCTGACACAGCTCGAAGAAAGAGTAAGCCATGATATCTCCATTCTTGGCAAATCACAGAGACTGCTGCAGGCACTCTGCTCCTTCTGCTGCTTGGAGTGATGCAGTCATAGCTGCTGTTGCTGTTAGCTACAGATCTCCTCTCTTCGGTGTCTTTGTGGGGAAGAGGAGGGCATGAGAAGTGGTTCACTACTTGGGAAGCAATGGAAGAAACAGTATTTGTGGTTCCAGTCAAACTTTTCCAGCTCCTTTTATAGATTTGACTTTTTTTTTTAATTAGCTGCATAACAGGGTGCCAGGATTTTAGCAGCCATGTTATAGCAAATAAATCATTTTATAATAAAGTCTCTACTGTCCAATAGCCAAAGATAACTACAGGTTATTCTCAGCTTTCTTATAAAAAGCTGTTTCAGACTTGGATATTTTATCTGAGTACTTCAGATGCTGCCTGAATAGCTTCCCACATTCAGAAGAACCTCAGTGATTGTTTATTCTGTGCTTATGTACTTTGCATGCTGGCAGAGAATGCCTAGTTGGTCATTTCTCTCCCTGCCATTATTACCCATGTATGTGCACCAGGCCAAGAGCTCAGCACCAAACCGGAGAGGGAGAGAAAAGTCTCCACCTGTCGTGTAGCCAGACCATACAGAAACACTCTCCATATGTGGAGACCAGCTGCATAAAGCACAGGCTCAGCAGGCTCCCTGCCACCTGGCCAGTCCCCTGTGCTGCCCCAGGCCCAGAGCACACTGCCAGGGGAACAAGGGAGTGGAGGCAGGGGGAGACAGTAAAGGCAGGGTGGGGAGAAAGCAGACTGTCCCCTGCTCAGCCAGCTGACTGGGGCTCTGGAGAGCTGATCAGGGCCATGCTCAAGCTTGGACTCCCATCACATCACATTGCCAGGACTCAAGCTCAGATGAGCTTTGGACATGTCAGAAGAGGGATGTTAGGCCATATGACTTCTTACTACAGACCCAAGCAAGGAGCTCTCTGCAAGGTGGATCATCTATCACTCCTGCCCATCAGTAATGTCATGGCACTGATGTCAGGCTGACAATTTAGATTCAAAATCCTTCCTAGAAGGATCAGGATAGCACGTGTGCATGTGTTCCTGGGGTTGATGGCCATCTGGGCTGCTCTTAAAGCCATGTGGTTTTACACCCTGCCCACGTTTCAGGCGTCCAGTATCCAGAACGGCACTCGGGAGAACTGCATGTGTTAACTTGTTCTCTGATCTGCACCCCTCATGAACTTCTGACAGTGACTAAGTCTGTGTTTTCCCTAGGACCTTCAAAACCCTTTTCAAACAGACCTGATGACAGAAAGCCTGTTGATTTTTTGTTGGGACTGAGTGAAGATCCCTCTATTCTCTCAGCTGCCAAAAGAAAAAAAATGTGAACTATACTTTTCAAATGTCATCCTGGGGAGCCAACCCTCAAACTCTTCCTCACATATAAAATGTCCTGGCAGGATTACCATATAATATCCATTGCAGCAGTGGAAAATATCAAAGGATCATGGCTTAAAATTAAACAAAGCAACACCCTTTCTCGTCTCAAAAGCAATACACTGTTCCTCTTGCTCCTTTTCCCTTCTCACCTGCAAATTGCCATGTAGTTTGGTAAAGTGGGATTAAGTATCCACAATAAACACTCCCATGTGAGGCCAGCAAGAGCAAATGGAAGCAATCGCTTCACTTTTTAGCCCAAACCTTCTGTTACTGTAGCAAATGAGATTTTTTTTTGCAGCTGACTAGCAGAAACTGATTTAGGCCCTTTGCACTTGCTGCCAGCAAGTGTTTCCACTCCAAAAATAGCCTATTGAAGAAAGAAGTGTCAGTTGCTGTCTTCAACAGGCTGCTTTCTAAACCCATTGTTAGAAGACACCTACTTCAAATGAAACCTGGCATGTCACCATGCTGTGGGCAAAGTGCCATTCCAGCAGATGGGCATGGGGTAGGCAGTGCCAGCAATCCAGTCTGTAGATCAACCTTGAGTAACAAGGTTGTATTCCCATCTGAGGATGTCGAAGCCTGGAGCTGTGCTCTACACCAACCTGTGTCCTTACACGTGTTGCTGCCCACACACATCTATGCAATATTTGAAATGTTTCTATTTGATTTCCAGCCCGTCCTGCTCTGTTCCACCGGCACCAGGTTCAAGTCTGGGATGGCTGAGCCTGGCCTGCCATGCTCTGAAATGAAGGTGTGGGCAGGACCACGTGAGCAGTGCTTGGCTTTCAATGCCTTTCTCCCCACTGTGGCATTTAGCAGCAAATACGTGGGAAAACACCTCAGGGTGCTGTAGTCAAGGCAAAAACTTCCAGAAACACCTCAACAGCTGTGAACAGTGAGAAACCACAATGCAGGTACCTCTGAGTGGAGCTGCAGGAGTCCAGCAGAGGTTAATCTCCGAGCTCAGGTTCCCCTACATTTAGAGTTAACGTGTGCCCTGGTGTTGGGTGGTGAGCAGTCCTGCAGTCTCACTCTGGTCTAGTATCAGAAATCCCCACGCTCTCAGGTGCCTCACAAGAGCATCAGGCCTTGGTGAACTGGGATCCATATGCCACAGGCTCATGACATTAATATGACAGTCTACCTTTCAGTGTGTCTTGTACAAAAAAAGCCTCACCTTTCTCGTGGAATGGCAGCCTGCGTGGTTCCTCTGTAGTACCTGTGTTACAGAGTCTCAAATTAATGCACGTAAACTCTATCTGCATCTTTTCAAAAGCTCGTCTCATATGTCCCATGAAACTATTAGTTTAGCTATCACTAGGTATTAAAATTTAAAAGGGTCACTAAATGCATACTGCTAGAAGGGAACAACATTAGTTACACATTACCAGAACAAAACTAAATTAAGAAACAGCTCATTTCCTTTGTACCATCAATATTTTACTCAGCCATAGCCTGGATGCTTGTACTCACGAAAAAGAATTAATCATTCATGTGCTAATGTACATCCATTATTTTTAAATCATCACTTAAGTAATCATTTTTGTGTGTGCTCAGATGTGTGATGCCTGCTTATGAAAGTGCAGGAAAAATCAATACAAATTAAATAAAATTTAAAAGGTGGATATCTGTGAAACAGATGCAAAAGAGTCCTCCATGCAGTAAAATTGTAATCAAATTGCTGTAAAATTCTGTTAGTGAGTCATAATTTGAAAAAGATACCAGTCTAATGCTAAACTTATTTATATGCCATGCTACCCTCTTTATTTTGGTGCAAGCATACACAATGCAGTTCATCACAGATTTTGTCTTAAAACATGCATAAAACTGAAACAACAAAATCTTTATTGCCATTTAATTGGGTACTGCCATTTCCCAACAGTTTATTTACCGAGAATCAGAGTGTTTGTGTCATGCCATCATCTGTGTCTGCACATCTGGGAGGTTCCCAAAACCCTTCTCAAAGTGAGGTGCAGAAGTCTCATGGAAAGGCTCCCAGGGGTCCCTGCCTGGTGCTCCCTGTCACACACCAAGTGTGGGCACTGTATGGCTCAGCAAAACCAAAATTCCCCTCTCCTGCAAAGTGTCACACAGCCTGCAACATCTACCCAGTACAGATCACAATAATCAAAGTCTCATTTCCCCAGCTCCCTGAAAAGGACTAACTGTATCTCCTGGGCTGCATTTGCTGCTGCCTTGGGCTTGTCATTTACACCCATGGAAAGTGCTCCAAATCAAGAGCCCTGCTTTGCTCAGATATAAATTACAGCCACTTTACTCAGCCATAAATGTCTGTCTAAGGTGAAAAGTAGCAAAGAACAGCAGTTAGTGCTGGCTGCATATAGAAAGAGCTAAGATGGTCCTACTAGATTGGAGCCCACAGTCCCATGGAAATTAAATCAACTTTTGCTAAAGGTGTGATTGCTTCTTTTGGACTACCCATATCAGTGAAAGAATATGGCAAAGCTGTTAGATCCCTGCAAGGACAATGAATTTCACAGAAGAGCAGCACAGTACTTGAAGTAGAATTTGGTGTAGCAGTGCTGTAGGTTTTTTCTTCTATTGCTTCAGTAATTTTATGGTGATGTAGTTTGATGACAATTTAAACAAGCTCTGTGTTTATGAGCCAATAACAAAATCTGAAAAATAAATTTCAAGGCCAAGGTGTCTATTAATACATGGTATGGCTTCTTGTGAATGAATAGAGATGAGCTGGAACAATGCTCAGGAAAAAACAAGAGAGTGTGTGAAAGGGAGAAAATGATCCAGCAGGCAATACTTCTATTTTGCAGAAACTTCTCAGAAAATAAGTAGTGGGTTCCCACTCATCCTCTTCACTGAAAGCCATGCTTTCAGGTATTTAATTTTGAATAAAGGATTTTTTTTTCTTTTTCTCTTTCCCTCCTTATTGGGAAAGATCCAAATCTTTTCCAGACAAAACTTTTGTGATAACCACTGTATCCCTCTGAATTGTTTCTCCCTCACCCAGACATCATACTTGCAGCCATCTCATCTGCAAGTGCCAGTGAGAACATGGCAGAAAAGTGCACAACAGTATGATCAGCCTACTGATAGTGGATAACAGGAGCAGCATGAACTCACCATGACTCGGGGACATATCATGAATGGCTATACTTTAGGCTGCAAGGAACTGAGACTTTAACTTTTCTTTTGGAGAAGCACCTGGTGAAGCTGGGTTTGGCCACAGCTTAGGAACTCCCTGAGAAGCCAGCAGGAACTCAGTACACGCTGCACAGGCACCAAACCAAGCACACAATTTACATCCCCTGGCAGTGCAAAGCAACCAGCTACTACAGTTCAGTACACAGACAGGAGTCCCTAACCTCAGAGAACTGGATTGGCTCCCTTGATTTAATTTCAACCCAATTAAGGGACAATGCATCACGAGCAGTGTATGAGGAAAAAAACATTTTCCAGATGAAGCACGCACCAGGTCTGAAAGCCACTGCCAGTTAAACGTGCAGGGCAAGCACTTTTGCAATTACACCACCAGTTAAATAAATATGGATTTAAAATTTCTTATTTTTATCAAATTCAGCTGTTGACAAGACCTCAGCCAGAGGGAAGAAGGGGAATGAGAGGGCAATGAGCTTTTCAGACTCAAGGTGTGCCACCTGGATGGGAGGAGGAAGGGCCCTTTCTTAAGGAGATACATTTGGGTTACTGGAGGTGACACAGGTTCTTTGCATGAGCTGCCTGCATGGAGCTGCCTGACTTCCTGAGACTGAAGCTGCTGATAATAAGAATGTAAAGTTTGACCTATAATAATATCTTTTGCTGGGTTTCTAAAGGACTAAGTGGGTCTTTTCCCAGTTCAGAAGCTGCAGGTGAGCTGGGGATCACCTGAGCGAGGTTCAGCTGTGGACCTCCACCACTTCCTGTGCAGAAGAGAATCCCGGCAGAGAAACCAGAGTGGGAGTTTGCACAGGTGTAGAGAATTGCCCCAAACCTATGTGTGTGCCTCTGCTATCTCTAAACACATACACATGGGCCTTTTTTTGCCTTTGCTTAAATTTATCGAAGTGTCCTGAAATGTACTTCATGTGATTTGACGGATAAAAATGTCTCTGTCTCACTTGTGCCAGTTTATTGCTAATGTGGGCAGGTGATTCATCAATGGATGAAATGAGATTTTCAAGTTGTTTTAAAATGATGAGGTAGTTTTCAGAGCTCATGCAGTTTGTTACTAGATACATGATTTATTAATATATTTGTCAAATAATGTATTTGACAAGTTTTAAAAACATTTCTGGCTAATTGCTTTTATAACTCATCAATCTTAAAAGGGGAGTAGCAAGATAGGATTGTATTTTACAATCCGTATTTTTCTAGTCTCTCCCTTGTCATAGCCCAGTGAAAGGGATGGAGAGGTAAACACTGGATCCATGTTTCACCATGATTTTTCTTTGGTTTACTGGTGATTTTCTTTGTTCAGGATAGGTTCAACCTTGCAAGTTAAACTAGACAAGGAGATTGGCCAGTTTCAAGCTTCATAATTGATTGGTGTAATTTTGATTGCTTTCAGCACCATGGGACCTTTTAACAGCACTTTGATTTTTTTGTTTTTATTTCACTCTACACCATACCTACATGTCCATCTATTCCTTACTGGGTCCCATTCAGAGATATAATTTTCAAGATTACATTTTCCTATTAAAGGCTTGATTGAAAGATGGATTCAGGGCTCAGACACATGCTCACTTAACAAAGCAGATGCAGCGAGTTCCTCAAGCTGTTTGTTACCACCTGCTTGTCAGACACTGTAGCCCATCCAGGAGAGGATGGAGCAGAGCGTGTGAGCCTTTGGGAGCTGCTTCAGTGCAAAGTCCTGTGGCTCAGCTAAATTCCCTGGACATGTTCCCTTGCATCTGCAGATGGCTAAGCCTTGAACACGCACTCAAGGCCCACTGACATAGACTGGAATTATTAATGATCTGAGCAGTTTTCCTGATTGAGACCGGAGCGTCCAGTCCTGTGACGTGATCAGCCAGAACATCCAGCCTGTGCTGGGCAGCACCGAGGTTCTGCTGGGGCAGAGGAGTCTGCCAGCATCAGGGCAGGCTCAGGTGCTCAGGCTGAGCACACACATCCCCTCCCACGTGCTGATGCTCATTTCCAGGCCCAACTGCTTTTTACTGCCCTTCTGCCAACCACTGCTCCCCGTAACTGCTGGCAGAACACACCACGTGCCTCTGCCCTGTGCTCTCTGGGCAAAATCCGGCAGGCTGCTTAACCACCTGCTAAACTATTTAAACCTAATGGAGTTTTAAAGCTGTAACAGCCTAGCAGACAAACAGGGAGAAGTCTTGGAGACCATTCTGCTGAATAAATGTGGAGAAATTTCTGACACTGGACTAGTAACTGGGAAAACTAAGACCATTACTGTGGTTAAGTGATGCCTAAACCACAGTAATGGTTTTTTAACTGATATTGTGGGTTCACAACCACTTCTCTGAGACTACTGAGCAAGAGGGGGAAGAGAGAGACGGGTTACACTCAGATGTAAATCTCTGCAAGGTCAGCATGTACACACCCTTCACAAACCTGCTCATGCAGCTTGCATATAAGCCTACAAGGAGCTGCTGATTCAGGGTTTTCTCAATAACAAAAATGTAATTTTTGGAATTTAAGTTTTGGAACACGATGCAGTCTGCTAAACTCTCTTTTATTAAAAAATAAACTAGAACAACATAGAAGGCATAGCACCAGCCAGTGCTGGGAAGGCAGACTTATATTGAGAACAAGAGCCTGTGCATAGACATTGAATAAACCGCATTTCTGAGATGTGCCACACTCACACCTAGCCCTGCAAACACACTCCCACCAGGCTTCCTGGCATGGGACAAAGACACCGTGGCCCAGTCCTTACAGATAAGATCCTTCCATCTGCAAGAGCTGTTTTCCTACCACTCTTTCTCAGTATTTCTCAGTATTATTCAACAGTCAGCTTTATTTGATTTGTGACATGGTACGGTTTTTTGCTTTATACACATTTTAAAGTTATCTTTGTCTTCAGCTGTGGTATTGCCATCCAAACAGCTCAGAAACACCAGCTACAGCAGGCAGGGTGAGCAGAGGCACTTCAGGAACTAATGAGAGTGGGGACATCTGCATATTCAGAGCAGGAGCTGCACATACAGACTGAGCCACTGCCACCGAAGGGCGAGCTGATTACTGCTTATTTGAGGGGAGAGAAACGGGTTCTAACTGGCTAAGACACTTTTGTTATCATGAAATGCATATTTGGCTACAGCAAATGGCTTCAAATCAGAAAAGTGACATTTTTGTGCTGGCTGTTTATAAACAGGATGTAGTTAGTGTAAGGCACCCACAGCTGCAGTAACTGCAGATTTTCAAGGCCAGACTCAAATGTATCATACTTTATCATTGTCTTTCTCATATTTGCTATACTCACAGCCTTGCAGTTTTATAGGAAGCCAAGAAAATAACTTGAGTGGTTGGTTGGCACTTAATATTGTATGGCAGTTCATTGTTTTCAAGTGAGTTTGTATTTTCACCTGAAACTTTAATCACAGCATCACAGGCCCAGCCCTGTTTTTGATAGTCAATGTCAGTGTCATGAGCTTTGGTAAGTGCACAACTGAACTCAACAAAACTGAAAACTGGGGAACCTCTTCAGTATTAAGAGTGAGTTTAGCTGAGATGAGAGTCAGAAATTCAAAGCCTGTTGCTGACTGCCTGATCCCAGTGGGGTCGCAGGTGGGGATGGGCAAGGAGAGGGGCAGCAATAAAGTGATGGGGCAGCACCACAGGTACAGCTTTCTGGAAAGACAGATGCAGCTTCAATCCAGATGTCTTCCTAACACTCATGATAAAGTTGCAGGGAATGGTTTGATGAAACCACTTTATTTTTTTTAAATCTCTTGCATCGATGTGTAACAGTAATTCTTGTTTCTTACAAGAAACACAATGTGGAGACAACAGAGGCTTTCCAGGAGGGAAAAAACCCCCGAAGATGTGGGACTACAGTACAGAAATCTGTAAGCAGTTGCTAGAAGTAGTTCTCCAAACTGGTATACACAGAGTTTGCTTTTGATT
Source organism: Aphelocoma coerulescens (assembly GCF_041296385.1). NCBI lineage: Eukaryota > Metazoa > Chordata > Aves > Passeriformes > Corvidae > Aphelocoma > Aphelocoma coerulescens. The sequence goes on along the minus strand of NC_091024.1, from coordinate 2,156,714 downwards.
CCAGTAATAACTAAAGCAACTTATCTTCTGCCAGAAAAACACATTTCTTTCCAACAGAAAACTGCAATGAGTGTGCCGTGGTCTTCATCATTCTTGAACTTCCCCTCTGTGGACAACATTGAAAAGGCCAACTTTTCTCAGTTGTTTTGGTTGTTTTTTCTTCCCTGTATCTGTCAGTGACAGTACTAATAAGTTTTGAAACAGAAGGACAATTTGTTACTTTAGACTTAGCATCATGACTGCTCTTTGTATGGAAATAAGGTTATTCTGCTCTAATGAAATTGCTGAGCTGAATGCACAGTTTGAAGTTCATGACCCATTGAAACAATGATTTATGGAACTTTCTTGCAAATTACCTGTGTTAACATCATGTGTAATGTATTTCTATCACTAGACCTTTGGAAGGAGTTTTCTTTTGCAAAATTCTTCTTGGTTGTTGGGGATACTTTGGTTCCCTCAATACTGTCCCATAGGAGGGTTTAAGTTTTACAGTGCACTAGAAACCTCTGAAGTTTCTGCTTTCAGACAAATGCTTGGCAGTGTCCAGGCTCAGTCCATTCATATGGATGCTACAGTGGAAACCCCTTCTGTACTAGCACCAATTTACATTTGGTCTGAGCTTTGGAAAGATGGGTCATGTTGTCAAGATCTGCACAGAGATGTGACAGAGAAAGAGGTAAGCAAAAAACCTGCAAGAGTTACCACAACAATTCCCCTTGTCTTCTAGTCTGTGCCCAATGTTAAACCTGTTACATGAGAAGACAAGAAAAATCAATGTGGGATCAAAGAATTAGGGGGAGATCATGGTGAATCAAGAAGCATTTTGCTTTGAAGGATTATAATAAGAAAGGCAAAAGTAAGTATGTGGAACAAAAATGCTGGGCAGTGAGAACAGTGTGGTGTGGAATTCCCTCTCTGTCATTTCCACTGAATTTCATTCATTGAAAGTGCTCAATATATGGCAAATATTTGAGAGACCAGTGCCAGAGCAGTATTTTGTATATCCTGTAGATGGAAGTGTACTGGGAATCTGGTCAGCAGTGTAATTGTTTATATTCATTATAAACAATCTGTGTTATTTGGCAGCAAAACCTGCCTTTCTGAGTTGACTCTCATTGCTGCTGAGATAGTTCTATCAGCTGCTTGTAATTTTACTTTGGGGGCATGCAAAAGTACACTGTATTTCTTCCAAATTATCTGTGGGAAAAACATGACGAATACACCAAAGGCCCCTCAGCCTTGTGGGACCTCTTTTGCCCCTCTTTCAGTAGTCTGTAAGGACCATAAGAGGATGCAGAATAGGTTTAGTTTGCATGTGTCTTGTACCACTGCTACATCCATCTGCAGCTTCTTTCCTGGTTTTAATGTCCAACTACTCTCATCTTGAACAATGCCAGCAGATAAAATAATGAAGAAAATTGTTACTGAAGGTAGAATGGGATATGGGATGAGGTGAAAAGACCTTACTGTGAAAAGGTAGTGCCCTATTTGGCTTAAAAGATGAAACAAATAATATAGAAGCCATTTTCGGAGCTTTCCATGCAAGGCTGAGTTCATCACAGATGTGTAACTGTGGTTTCTGCAAGATGGGACCTTGTGGTTGTCCAAGTACCCTGCACCTGAAAGACCTCCTTGTGCCTCATATGAACATGTACTTGTGCTCCTACCTAGAGCAAGCAGAGCACAAAAGATTTTCTATCAGGTATTTGGGAGGGAGATTCCCAATTATCCTGGACTACATCAGGAGGAACTGCATCTTCTGTCAATTTCTTTTTTTCTCCTAGAAGAGGAGAGAGAAGGCCTGACAATGAGTTACCCAGTAACTTCATGGTTAGGATCTTTCACCTCCTGGTCTCAAATCGGCTCAGGATGGGTCAAAGCAAGGACTCCAAACCTGAACTTTTACATCCCACATACCTGTTCTAACTACTAGGAGCCGGTCACTTGAAAGGAGATTTTTCTGTCACTCTTGAGCTGTTCCAATTTGTAGGAAAAATTAAATACTATTAAATTTAATGAGAGATGGATTCTACAATCCAGCAAGTTTGAGCGTTTGCCTTGGGTGTTGATGATGCAGGTCTGAGTCTCTGCTCCAGTGACTCATCAGAGCGAACAGGCACAGCTGAATTGCTGGACGGGGATTGCTTTTGCTTGACTGATGTTTTTCTAGGAAAAAGAAGAAACCCTAAACCAAACTGTTTGTTGAAGGAGGGCCGATGAGCTCTGAATGAGCCCTACCACATCCCTGCTGCTTCTCTGGCCACAGACCTGATCATACTCATGCAAAAATATTATGAGAGCATGTCCCAGCCATGTGTTTCCGAAGAGCATTTCATCAGCATGAGCAGTTTTAGCTCCTCTCCCATGCTGGCAGCCTCCACTGCGGGGGAATGTGTTTGTGCTCACACCTCTGCCTAGAGATCACAACTGCACAAGAACATGGAAGAATTTTTCCACGTACATTAGGTGCTTTAAAATAATTTCTATAATCTTCTGTTTTCCAGTCTTTTTCCCCTTGTCTATTTTTGCTAAGCTGGTGCTTGTCATGCCTGTAGGCTTCAAACGTGGGAGACTTTTATTCTGAAAGCAGCTGTTTCTACTACAGGACTGCCTTCACTTTGGCTGTGATCTTCCTCCAGGAAGGTGAGGCTCTGCTCTCAGCTTACACCCAGGCTATCCCGGCTCCACGGAGTTGACCCAAGGACAAAATTTAGCTCTGTGGGCTAGAGGCTGAGCTTTTGCCCTCTTTTAGCAAGTCTGACTCTCTCGTCATCCCTCCTGCTTTTGGAATGTGCAGCAGGAGCTTCTCTAAATTTTAATCGGGCGATTTCATTTGTTCAGTACTTGAAGAGCAGGATTTATTTATCGAGGATTTAAATTTCTCCAAAGTAGAGAGAAACTAAATAGCACTGCTCTTTAAGCATGTCTCCACATTTAGAAAGCATTGGGTTACACTTTCCATTTGAAGCTTTTCTTCTTAAAAAATAATTCAGACACCCCTCCTGAGAGTTTCCCGGCACTGCCCCCCCGTAACCCAATCCGTGTCAGGGAGTGCAGCCCGCTGCTTGCCAGGTGTGCAGGCAAGTTTGTCACATAAAAGACTTCAGGCATAACTGTTGGCAACATGAGCTCTGAAAAGGCATTCAAAGAGGGCTTTATATATACTTAAGGGTAAGAGATATGCTGTTTTGCTAACGGGATTCAGTATCTGTACTTTACTGTAAATGCACCTTTTTCTCTATCAGCTGTGGGTGAGGAATTAATTTTATTGACTTTATGGATGGCTTTGGGCTGGAGATAGATCTCTTCCCACATGCATCCTTTGACATCTTTCCTTTACCTGAGTGCTATCAGAACTAGTAGGAGGCAACCACCATTTCTGTTTGAATGAATTCTCTCGTTATTATAGTGTCAGGCACTCATTGTCTGACCCTGCAATCTAGAGGCCCAGAGTGTCTCCAGTCCTGGGAAATACTTCTGAAAAATAGTGATAACTAAGATAATAATAATTCTCAGCACTCCTGTAAAGCTTTTAATCCACTGATCTTAACCAGATACTGGCACTTACTACTAGAGGAAAGTTAAATTTGTGGCATGAGGGATCCTATCATTTGAAGGAGGAAGCCTGCAGAACAACATGCACTGGGCTGTTAGAAAGGACAATGGTCAATTGTTTTGGGTAACATGCTGATCTCACTACACTTAATGGCAAAATGACTTCAGTGGAGCCATAAACACAAAAAAGCATTGGGAAAAATATTTTCACAGTCTCTGTATTCAAAATATGCCTTCTGTAACAAAGCACTGCACACTGTAATGCAGATGTTTGCTATTTGATGCTTATTTTGCGTGTCAGACTAATTATTTTTGACTATTTGTCTTCTCTGTCTGTCTAATTTCTTTCAAATTTGAATATGCAGAGATACAACTTTGTAGAGAAAGTGAAATATTGTAAAAGTACTCTGCAAATATTGACATTATGTCAAATTGATTTACTTGTTCATCAGATTTTTTGTTTACATTTCACAGAAATTCAAGAAATGTCACTCTTTTGGCACCAGCATTCATGGCAAATAGCCTTCAAAGTGTCATAGATGAGATTTTGATGAAGAAAAAAATATACATTTGCATGTGTACACGCTGGTATTTGCTCTAGTAGGCAAACACATCCAGCTAGGAGGGAGACAGCTAATCATGTACCTTTCTGACAAATTAGCTAATCAATGCCATATGACTAGCATGTACCTTATAGCCTCCCAGAGAAATTACAATCAATCCAAGCTGTTAATAATTGGAAAAAAAAAATCCCTTTTTAAAAATAAGTTTGCATAGCAAACACTTCTGAAGCAGCTGTGACTTGTTTATGGATTTTCTACAAACAGAAGGAAAAACTAGATTTCCTTGATAAATGACTTATTGTTAATTATTTGCTGAGTCCCATTCTCCCATGTACTTTAATGAACTCTAACATAGTGAATCTTAACACCCAATACAAAGAAAGTAAATTTTCACCCTTAATGCAGTGTGAATGGCACAATTGCTTTATTCTTTTATTCACAAAGTGTCAGTCATTCATTTCAGCTCTGCATCATTCAATAGAACTAAGATGTGCAGTGAATGTGATTCCAGTCATGTCATCCTGTTAGTGCAAAGTGATTCTCAATAGCACTTGACAGCACACTGCTGGATTGGCTCAGTGCATTAAAACAAACCAAATTATTCTGGTTTTATGTACATATCGGTACTTGTTGACATACCAGTAAATTGTTTTAATAGCCTGTACTTATGAAGGTGTATATCTCTGTAGTTAAATTCCAGTGTATTGTAAAGTATACTATACATAGAAAATATTACTCTCTCAGGAAAACTGTAATCACAAAGTTTAGACTCAAAAAATACAGTGATGCTCACTGCTTTATCTGCTCTTTGAGCAGCCATCACGAGCTAAATGTGTGTGGCTGAGGCAGGAGCAAGTGGCCTGAGACGCAGCTTTGGAGCGAGGGGAGTGGAACGTGCTGCCAGTTACAGCCCAATTAAGTGGTGTTCTGCTTAGCTGTTTGTGGCCAGAACTGCAGCCTTGATGAAAACCAAACCAATATGTTTTTTTACACAATCCTCAAAAATAATTTCCTTTAAGCAGTCTTTAGACCAGATTTATATCTTATGTCAAACAAAGGAGATGATGAATACTTCCCTCAGTTAATACCACCTTCATGTGAAAGGTGTGCACTGGCCTGGCAAAGCAATAAATAAATCCACAGTGATGAATACTGACACTCTTTACTCCTTTTTTTTGCTGCCTCTGCTTTCAGCTCCATGGTGCCATGCCAACTCAGACATACAGAAAATATTGTGTGTCCTGTTTAGGAAGATTGACCAGTTTCCTCTACTTCCTGGTGGTCCTTAAGGAGGAAATAATTCATCTCACTAATCTTTATGGACTTTAGTGCACAGAGGACTTGCTGATGTTTTTAATTGGTTCAACTGTACGAGTTTGATGTGGTTTGCTACACTTGCTGCTTTTGTTATGAAATATTAAAACACCCAAGAAGTCTTATTCTGATACACATCCGACCTCTCATTTACCCACACAGCTGTTACTGACCTGTGGTTTTCAAAATTTGATCAGAGAAGTCCTTCAGTTACCAGATGAATTAAAATTCATTCATTGAGCCCAGATACCAAGGGACAAAACTGATGCCATTCTGCTGATGCCAGACAGAAACTTTGTTTGGCACTGGTGTATCTCATCTGAGGTACCTATTCTTTGCTTGATTGTGTTCACATCCACCTCTCTGTAGGACTTGGTGTCATCTCCCAAAACAGCTGAACCTTTGCCACTTAAGCATGTGACCTGACTCCTTTCAGAGCAGAGGTAATTCCTAAAAGACCTAGAAAGCTGGTGTCATCAATTTGAATATATTCAGCATTAGAAATAGATGAACTACATCTACTTTGGGAGGGAAAGAAGGAAATAGGGTGATGGCGTGTTGCAAGAGTGGGAATGGGTCACTTAGGGGTCCCTTTATTTTCATATTGCATAGCTTTTAGCTGGAGAACCACAGTCACGATACAAACCTGCCTCCAAGGGAGACAGATCTGAAAATCTTACAGAAATGACCTGCAGGGTGAAGCAATTCTCAGAATCACTAATTTTAGCTGCCAGTCCATTGGTATGTTTTATTCTACAGCACTGGGAATCGCTGTATGATCAGGGAAGAGCTATAGAGCTACAATGGCTTGTATTTTATAAGCACTGATCAAATCTGATTTAAATACACGCTGCAGATACCTAAATAGCATGGTTGTCCACTTTGCCCTTCTCTCCTGAATGTTTATCTCCCTAGCAAAACTTCTGACAATGGAGAATTCTTAGTAAATGCATTTTGGCTGATTCCATCTGAACACTGAACTTCTGTTATTTGAGCATGTATAGAGAGAATGTCAAATCATAGAACAGTATGAGTGTTTGTATTATTGTTGTGTTTTTTAATGAAATGATAATACAAATACTCTGGAACTGCCAGGACACTGAAATCTGGGGATTTGAGGTGGTTTGCGAAACACCCAGAAATGAAACCTGATGGATTGGTTACAGTCCCTCACGTGATGGGCTCTCTCCTTCAGACCTCATGGATGCTTTATAAAATACCCTCAAATGGCTAATGGTACATGCACAAAGTGCAGTACTTCACCCTCTGCACAGAAACTATTCATTGGCTTCCAAAGTGCAGGCAGGCTGCAAAGATGCACCATAACCATTAACAGCACGAAGGGAAAACGGGATTTGTTTACATTTCAATCAATGATTAAACAATACTATCCAAGATAACAATCTCACCTGGACTAGGGAAAGGGTAGAGAGTACATAGTTCTGTATGCAGAAGGCAGGAATCAAAAGCCCTTTTGCTTGTATTTTTCATGATGGGAATTAGAGAGACAAGTAATAATGATAGTGGCAGAAGTGCAGTGGATAGATTCACTTCTGCAAGAAAGCAGCCAGACCACGCCCAGCTTCTCTCATGCTAAAAGCACAGATTATTAGGCATATGCAATTCTTGTATGTGTGAAATAAAGTGGGTGCATGAGCCGATGGAAATACTATATTTGCATTAGTATATTGCACTTACTATAGAACAGCTGTGGCAGGGATATTATTAGTTTTTTTCCTTTACAATAAGTGTTCTATTTTATAACACTTATTATTTGAAGAATACCTGAGTTGGCTTTGTCCTTATTTCTGTTTATCAAAGTTGAAACTTGTTCTCATTAAAATCAGTACATTTTAACTGTGATTTCAGTGGTATCAGGGTGCAGACACAGCACACTCTGCTTGCAGAATACTGTATTTATCCAGTTTTTGCAGACTAGTAAACACTATTGATCTCCTCTGCATAAAACATGTGGCCAGCTAAAGGGTGCTCATCTCTATTTAGAAATGAGCATGTTCATTGGCTGAACTGTTTAAAGGGTAACATATTCAAATGTGGCAAAAATGTATTTAGCCATATCAGGTATTTTACAAATGTCTTAGTTTCTCATTTTTTAAATGAAAGCACACGTATACTGTAAGAGCAGCAATCCCAACATCAATTGCTGCATACCAAGATGCTCCCACTTGAATAAACTGATGGAAGGGGGACACTGAGGGAAAAGGGACTAACAGGGTTAGGCACAGGGGGAATCACACATCCTCAGCCTGCTTCTGGTCTGCTCACTTAGACATGGCTAAGCTTCCACTCCTGGTTCCAGAGGTAATGGCTTACTCTGATCCATCAGCTAAGCTTCTTCAACAGTCAGCTTGCCCCTCCAACCCCCCAAGTCTGCACATTTTGCACAGCAAGGATTTGCTTTGCCTGAGAGGCAGGAGGGAGGCATTGTCACAGCAGCTCCACTGGCAGACTGGAGCACTTGCAGGCAGGTTGGAACAGAATGCTGGAGGCCATAGACAATGTGAGCCCAGAACAGTGACTTTTTAAAAATCAGGATGGAAAAAAACAAAGTAAATGCAAAAAAAAAAATTTTTTTTCTTCTCCAGATTTTCACATAAAAAATCCACTCTGAAGTTCATTAAAATAAATAGCTTCAATAATCATTGACTCAGGCAGTCTTTATATCTGGAGCTGAATTACAATCCACTATTAAAAATTTCTGGAGTGGAACCAACCCCAAACCTCTGACCCACTGCTAATAGCCTGCCTGAAAATATTATTCCATCCTACTGCCCCACACAAATCATACACGAGGGAAGCTGTTCACGTGAAAACAAAGCCCAGGAGCAACCTGCTTCTTGCATCCCTTTCTATTGTTTGCTTTTAGTGTTGCCTTATTTTGTTTGCTTTGATGTTCACTAATACTGTTACAAATTATTTGCATCCTAAACTCCTCTTGGCTCCCAAGTGTGGTATCAGGGAGAAATAAGTCACTCTTCACATGAGTGATGAAGACAAAAGGTGTGACTCATCTCACCTAACTTCAGCCACAGGCACTGGATTCCATTGGTACATGCAGCTGGAGGAATTTTACAGAAGTACAGATCCCAGGCCTGGTGGAAGAGATGAGTGCCCTCAGCTCAAACGACAAAGGTCACTCCTTTCCCCCTCCTGGAGGCTCCTTCAGGTCAGCCAGCTCAGCTACACCTGGGAGCTCCCCAAATTTATGCAAATCAAAGCAAACCAGCTTAGCTTGAAAAGTTTCATTTTAGAAGGTGTCAGCCTCTTTTTGCTGCAGATGGAAGAATGCATCAAAAGCAAAGGTACTACAGGAGACTGAACTATTACAGCTCATACTGAAATATGGCATTGCTCTTCTTGTTAAATTATGTACAAAACCTCAGTGAGCATTTTCATTTCCTTAACATCACTGTGAACTGAAGAAAGCTGTCTTATCTCTGTGGTCAGCATAAATGCTGGCTTTCCTTTTTTTTTTAAAATTTTCCTAATTAGTGTATTTTTACAATCCGTTAATTCCAACTCATGAATTATTTATTGTAACTCCACAAAACCAGCAATAGTTGCTTTCTTTTGTATTCACTACAGAATGGTGGATGGAGAATTTAATGAAGAGGAAAAGGATGTGAGAAAAAAGTGGTTTCTCACTTATTCCAGCTCGATCTCCTCCCAGGCAGGAAATGGAGATCTGGGAACTTCTTGTGGACAGCTTTAATTGCATGCCAAGAACAATGTGGTCAGTCTTTGCTGTATGCATTGTTCCCATGAAAATTTGCAACATCCACTGTTGCAAAAATGCAGGGATTACTTAAACATAATTATCAATTATCACAAATATATAGATATCAGTTTCATAAGTCAAAATGAAATGTGTCCATGTGGTTCTACTGTTCTCAATAGCCTTAATAGCTTTTCAGAGAAAGACCACAGGGACACACACGACCAGCAGACTCCAAGCACAGAAATTACAAAATGCCTCCCAATTCAGCTGTGACCAGGAGAATGGGATGTTTCTGGGAGATCTTCATCCATGGCCAGATGTTTTCACCCCCATTACTGAGCAGCTCTGCAGCTTTCAGATGGCCTCTGCAAGTCCCTAGGTCGCCCTCAGACTACTGGAGGATGACTTCAATTTGCATGTTAAAAGATAGGCAGGCTTGCTTTATAGGTTGTTTATCTGCAGTCCCTCACAGTTTGCCCCAGAGAGAAGACCTTCCCTGCAGGTAGCATGATAGAAGAAATGGGAATTTCTTCTCTACAACAGCCTCTGTTTGCTCATCACACAATCTTCCAAGAGCCCAGCAATTCTCTTGGCAAGTGTCACTGTAGTAAATAGACACATACACACACAGGTAAGTGCCTATAGATGTATATTTTTATATATATGTATGCATAAATGCATGGAGAATTTTTTCATTCAGTTGCTGATCAGATCTCCAGGGGAATCTGACCTCAGAACCTTTTCAATGAGCAGGAGAGTGTCTCAGGCCTATAGACATGCATTGTATAACTGCATAATATTAGCTCAAGGGCCTGCATACTGCAGGAGGAGTTGCACGAGCACCTAAGTGTGTTTTCTTTTGGCAGCAAAAAGCAGAAAGAACAACTAAAGAAGTTAATGGGCAGGACACCAGGCAAAACAACATCCCTCAGAGAGAGGGGCCCCACAAAAAGACAAACCTGGCTAAGGCAAAGGCTGAGTCAATCACAGTTGAACACAACATTCACCTAACTGGATTCATCTCCTAATAGGACATTTACATTAATTAAACAGTTTGAAAAGCATTTGTGAAGTTTGGTTATTGACAAAGCGAAAAAACAGAACCTACTCTGTATGCCTTGTATCCTCCTAAATTAGCAACTAATGAAAACAAATTGTATTTAAAGGATTTTAATATTAATTAAGTTAATGATGACATATTCCAAGTAGTACACTTGGAATCAGTCTGTAATAGCAAGCTAACAGATGTTGGCATTTTTATTATTAATTATACATTTCATTATCATACGATGATTGTCAAACAACATTTGACAGCAAAAAACATATAAGTGATTCACACATTTTAGACTGTAAAGATGATACTGTGCTTGATTTTATAATATGCTGGCTTTAATATGCCAGATACAAAATATTCTTTGTTTTAGCAGCCTGGAATACAGATAGCTTCTGCAGAACACCAAAGCCTGACTAATCTAGTATGGGTTGAAGCTCTCAAAGAAAAACAAAACGAAACAGCTGACACATTTGAAGGTGAAGCATGTATTTTAAGATTACCTCAAGTAGCAACAGAAGGTAAAAAATATCAATGTATATATTTAACAAGCATTGTTTGCCTCTGTCATTCATATGGTTATGAAACAAATAGGTTGGGACATTCTGGCGCTAACAAGTTGCCATCAATCAAGATAAAACTGGGGAACGATTTATGCAATATGTGGTGTGAGTGCATTTTACTCAGAATTTGTTTAAAATTCACAAAGTTTCATCTTTAAAATGAAGCACTAGAGTTATCTTATTGATTTCAAATCACATTACATGTATCCTCCAGAATGCGACTTCAGCGAAGTCTGCTGTAGGTACAGTAAATATCTCCAAAAGAACATTTGGGAAGGAAGTGTAAATCTCCACTGCATGTCTGAGCAGACAGATCAGAGCTCTCCAAATCAAATACCGGCACACTTATCTTTATAATCACCCAGGGTTTTTTTTTTTTTTTGCTTACTGTTTTTTTGCTTACTGTTTTCTAGCTCAGCATAATCTTTGTTCATTGAATAAATGTTCAATACTGTAAATGACTTCTCTGAGGGCCATGCGAGTCTCAAGACATCATTCAATCTAATACAATCAAACAGTAGTAGCATCTGAGATGTTACTGAGTCACAGTCAGCTTGATTTTTTAACAGAAAGGCTCATTTAGTAATTGTTAAACAAGTCATAAACAGCCTTGCCAAACTCCATCACTTCAAAAGGCATGATTGGTAAATGAAAATGGATCCAAATTACCCTCTTTGCTTCTGCAGGGCATGAAGTGCTCGGACACAGTAATAATTCTGTCTTCCTGTGTCCCTCACGCACACTCACCATTTCAGAACTAAGTTTCTTCAATGATCTCTTTTCCCCCTTTGTTCAAGTTTCACAGTTAGACTATCCTTCCCATTCTGTATTAGCACAGTTCATAAGAAGGCTATTTCAGCTTCGTTTTTTAACACTTATCTGCTTAAAGTGCACATAATGTATGTCTGAAATATAGCCATTATCCAGAGCTCTGATTGTAGCAGATTACTCTTAGCTGACTCACAGAAAATTGTTTAACCCTAAAAACCTGGGATTTAGTCACGGAAGTGTTTTTTAAATTTTATCAGATTAAAATGTATCGGATTGATAGAATACTTAATTTATTTTCAATAACCACGAGACATTGTCTCATTGAAAATATTGGATTTTTAAGGGCGTGGCAACAGTGCTGAGGTTGCTTCTCTGCAAGTGGCCACTAAATCCACCAGAGGCTGCATCAGCTGGTCATCTGTGTTAACACCCTTTTCAATTATTACTGTGCACAGATGTTAAACACTGAATTTCTGTTTCTCATTGCTATGAATATGCCCTCTTCATGTCTCTTCCATAGACAATGGAAAGTGAACAGTCTTTTCCACACAGTACTTTTCATGCAATACCATGATACTGAACCACTGGGCTTCCAAGTGCCCCAGAGGCAATTTGATTTGTGGCCCCCACTCTTTCAGCAGAAGATTTGCTTAAGGCTGAGGATAAGGAGAAAAGAATATTTACACTGACATTTTCTAAGTTATATCATTGCCTGAATGTTCTGCTTTTGGAGGATTACTCCTAGAGGATCTATTTAGGGTTGGTTCTGCTCTGGTCTTTTTATGTTTTATTTACCCTGTGCCTGTTTATTGTTTGCAAAATACATAGAGCATGGAGTCTCCAAGGGTCATTTTCCATTGCTGCCCTCTGCTGTGTTACCAGCAATCTGTTCTCCAGCACGTGCAGAAGCCGGGCATGATTCAAGGGCATAAAGAGAAATTTCTCAGCAGTTTGTGGTCGTAGTTTTCTCGGGCCACGAGGCCCTGTAATAATCCCCTTGGAAACATCCCAGGCCATTCCTTGGAAACATCCCAGGCCATTCCTTGTTACCAGGCTCTTGCTCGGTGTTTCCTGTGTGGGCATCACTGTTCTTTCCTGGCCACTGGTGTCTGACACAGGGCACCAGCCCTCAGCCCGCCCCGCAGGCCCTGCTGTGTGCCGGTGACGACGCTTTGACCTCATTGCCCACAAGTAGTATTGAAATTCAGCGTGGAGCACATCAGGATCTACTTTCATTTCATTTGACTTTCCATCATGAGGAGCACTGAGAACCTCTTATCATAAGTGGTAACAAGGTTTCTTCTTGAATTACTGAGCCTCAGCTGTACCAGGACCTGGCAGATTTCCAGCCCGACCTATAAACTGGCTGAAGCTGAGTAAACAAATTATAGTGAATTTATAGTGCACAAATTTAGCCTCTCACTCTGTTTCTGTCAGTGAATTCCGTGATCTGTCAGTGAATATTTTACAGCTTGTTTTGCTTCATTCAGAATCTTTTGGCAAGTAATTTTATACTTGTATGTGGTGAGTTTTTAGCAAGTCTTTGGGATATTCCAGTCTCAAGAGGTGTTGACAAATTTTCGTGCAGGCTTTCATCCCTTTCTTTTGACTAGGTGTCAGTTAGTATTAAGCTTGCTCATATTCAGCATTACACAATAGTTTCTGCCTGCCTTTTTTGTGGGTAGTGAGAAGTTTTTCCTTAAAACATCATGAGGACACGAACATACATCACCAAAGTAGATGTCACAGGAAAAAAAAAGCCCAACAAAACCAATGGCCATTGCACTAAGATTTAACTGCAAAATTGAGTCAGAAGCAAGAAATCAGGCTTGTAGCCTTAAGGTCTTTCCTAGAGTGAGGTTCAGCCTGTTGTGAATCCTATTTGACTAAACCCTAACAGAAGAAAGTGCTTAGATGTTCAGTGTAACCCTGAGTATAGCAGAAAAAAACCTCTTATTTTTCCTTTCCAAGCTAAAATCATATTCCTTACTGCGTAAACCTAAATCCCACTGGCAAAAGGTAGGGCTGAAAATCCTATTGACAAAAGCTCAGACTGAGTGAGCACATTTCAGTGCAAAAGTTATGTTTCCTGATGACAGATGTGGCTACACTGCACAGGGCAGGGCGATGCCAGCCCCCAGGCAAGCGTGGCAAACCCAGATGCAGAATCCACCATCAACTCTCCTTCATGCTGGAGCTGTTGGAGGAAAGATCTAATGCAAGAACTACTTCAGCTCTTGGCAGGCTCCTTTCTCACCCACTCCTTTAGCAGAAGCTACAACATGAACACCTAAAAACTTCATAATAGAAAAACAAAACCACACAGCTTGCTGTCTGCTCTTGGTTGTACAATACAGTAATTTTCTTATCACTAGATTTTATTAATATTAATACCCTAAATGCATTCTAAACTCAGGCTCGGTGCTGTGACCACTTCCCCAGGAAGCCTGTTCCAGTGCTCAACCACCCTCAAACCTTTTCCTGATCTAACCTAAACCTCTCCTGACTCAGCTTCATGTTGTTTCCTCGAGTCCTGTCACTGGTCACCAGAGAGAAGAGATCGATCCCTGCGCTTCTGCTTCCCCTTGGGACGATGTCAAAGACCCCAATGAGGTCATCTCAAAGCCTGTGCATCTCTTGAGCTGCATTTAGATGTCACTTCAGCTCTGTTTCAAAGACTTAAATGATACAGACTTCGTGATAGTTTCCTATACAGGATAAATCTATCTTAGATACTTTGCTCTATCTTGAGCAAACTGATTTATGTGGATATCTGTGGAAAGAAAGATAGAAGAAACTGGAACTTTTAAAAAAAAATCCTTTCAAAGAAAGCTGATGCAGGCTAATGCAAGTATTAAAGCAATTACTCAAATGTTTCTGTATTTGCTCAGCTGTACACTTAACAGAAAGATTGGTATAAAACTCAAGTAAAGCTTTAGAAATGTTTTAATGACATATAAACCAAGAAACTTTCAAATGATCACAATCCAGATGGTGCAATGCTTTGGGATGTGGTGGTAGTAGTTTATTACAAGACACTATCATCCATCCTGGCTCTGCACCATCTGCATTCAGGAAACTCAACCAGACCTCTTATCCTGACTGCCTGACCTGCTGCCAGCCATCCATGCCTACAGCAAGTTGTATGAATCTATTAAATGCACTTAGAAAGCCTTCTCTGCTTCCTCAAAAATTTCTGTAAATACTGTTATGCATACAAGAATTAACAGGAAAAAGTCACAATATCCATGTCTGAGATGGCTGGGAATTCTAGAGGATCTTGAGTTACAGCTAAGCTTGATTAAACCACTCATTAAACTCGTGGCAACCCCAGGTCCAGTTCCTGCTCCAAATACATATAATTAAATAGTTTCATACCCTTCCCTCTCTCTCACACACACATATGCAACTGGCAGAATCAGCTGATTGCTGTTTAGAGACCTGGGAACTGTACATTTGCTGCTGATATACATTTCAGAGCTGGAGGACAGAGACTGAATGAACTGATTAGCTTTTTAGATGTGCCTTGGAAATGGACTCTGACCTGAATTCACTTTTTGCTTGAGATTATTTTACTTACCTCCCTAGCCTACCATGAACAATGAGCAAATGTGGTATTTCAAACACCCTTCACTCTAAAGGCAGGTTTACAGAAAAAGCTCAATTTTAAACAGAAAAGGAATACTTCAACAATAATGAAAAAATAGTATTTGGATAATTGAAAGAAACTGATACTATCCACAAGACTTTTAAAAGTTGGAAACTAAATTCACAGACTGAATATTTCTTTAAAATTTAGAGTCCTTTTGCTGTGTTAACATTTTTCCTTCTGTGCTGTTGCAACCACTCTCCCACTCCTTTATCTGACTGATATGGTAATAACAGGTCCTAGGGCCATATGTTCAAATATATTAGAATTCATGATGGCTTTGTTCTAGTTTCTTAGTTCTTATTAAGACTGACAATCTTCAAGGAAAATAGGCTTTACCAGCACAACTTCCTTAGCATTGTAAAAGGTGAACATACACAAACACAGTGCACAGGTGTTTGTGGATGGGTTGTAGGCCTGCTCCTGTCCACAACTACTCCTGGTCATACTGGGAACAGTTGCCTTGCCTTCAAAGGAATCTCCTGGCAGTGACATTTACTGGCACGAGCAGGAATTTCCAGGATAAGGCCCTAGATATGTGTAGATATGAGGGAAAGCAAAACTTTGTGTGGAGATAACAGGCTCTGAGTCGCAGAGCAAGCTGGCACAGGCATTCTGAGAGCAGGAGATCGTACCCTGGCCTGATCCTGCCCAGCTGCAGATAAACTGTTCCAGGGATTGCCCTTGATCAGAGCCCTGGGGGCAGCCTGGGGCAGATCTTACTGCCTAAAGATGTGCCTTTGCAGAGTGACACTGAAGCTAATACAAATCTTAGCAGTACCTGCATGTTAAGTAGAGGGGGTTGAAAATATTTTCAGGGTACATAAGATTTACAGATAGGCAGTCTCAGAGGGAATGAAACTATTCAGAAAGTCAGATCATGTTGTAAAAGAGTCTGGCCAAAAGAGTAAATTCAGAGGAGTATAAATGTTATTCATTGACATTTTCTAGGTGAAATATTTTGACTTTTTGTTCCAAAATGACATTGCATTTTGAAACTGACAGACCCATTTGGTTTTTGGGATGAAATAACCGTAAACAACTCTCTTAGAAAATAAAGTTCTTTCTCTCAGGTCACGCAAAATGTTTTGCGTCAGCTGAGACTGACATTTAAATATATTATTTCCAGGCTAGACACAAGGAGAAAAATCCAGCTCTAATTCTGACATATCCTGGTAAATGTATAAAACTGAACAATTGTTTCCAAATATGTACACTATGGGAAAAGCAGCAGTTGTTGCTTTAGCTTTCAAGCAAGGATGTCGTTACTGAATTGGGTTACTTAAAAAGCACCCACCATTCAGTTTCATTAAAAGCTCTTTCCAATTAACAAAACAGATGTGTTTAGGATTACAAAAAAACAACCAGACTTCCTTAGAGCTTGTCTAGTCATAAATATGCCATTAGACATGCAGAGATTTTCACCTCTCCTCACATAAGACATTCCAAGGTTCTCCTGGCCAGACTTCAGGACTCAGGATCCCGTTTTATGAAGTTAAACTACTTTAGTCTGTGACCTTTACAATTAACTGTTTGGGGATTTTCTTCTCACACATATTTTTAATCTGTTATCCAATTTGTGCAATTGTTTTAGAGCAACTGTGCTTGTGAAATGCACCTTGAAGGGTGAAAAAAAGAAAATAAAGTGCTAAGGAAGGCTTCTTATTTATACACCAAGAAAAAGAAATAAGTGCTAAGGAAGGCTTCTTATTTATACACCAAGGCTGTGTATTACATTTGCATAATATGGTATCAGAAGAAATAAATGGCACCAGAAATAAGTGTATGGAGAGAAGTGCTAATGAGCTGTGCAGAACAGGGAAAGACAGAATTTTTTTTACAGAGGATATACATTTTGGGAGAAAGGAAAGTCATAGAATTTTTCTCTAATGAAAACCTAAACAAAGAGATACTGGACCACATTTCCCCCCCTCCCCTCCAGAATTTGTTAAGATGTTTACAGATCTCATTCTGAATATTAATAAAACATGCACACTAAGCTGTACAGCCAGAAAACATGCACAGTGGAGCATGGTATTGCAGAGGCAGTGTAATGTGGGAGCTGTGCTCCACTAACATTATGTAGAACAGTGAATATGCCTGAAAAGGGCTAAGATGCAGGTGCATTTGTAAACACTCAAGCGTGAGACAAATGTATCACTTAACAGGGTTAGCCCAGTTAAAAGAAAGAGAATCTAAAGCAGAGGAAATAAAGCCCGTTGGAATTGTCTTGTGCTGAGGATCTCCAAGAGGTGGTGGTTGAAGTACGACACCAGCACAGGCTCAGCTCTGGGCTGTCACATCCTTCACATGTGGTTTTTTGACCCAATCTATCACTGTGCTGTGTGCAGATATTTGACAAAGGGAGCAAATTCATGCATCTCTTTTTTTCTCTTTGGAACAGGATCTTCTCTCCTAGCAAGCACGCCTCCATTTCTGCTGAAGTCAATGGGAGTTCTACTGTTGACATCCATGGAAGCTGAACTAGCTCTTGGCAGCTGCCATCCTTCTCCTCTGGCAAAATTAATCAGTGTTCCCCAAAGGGTTCAAGAGCCTCTGGATGATGCTGCCTCAGTACAGCAAAGGGTCAAACAGGGCAAGGAAAGGCTGCACAGTTGACAGCAAACACACCTCTAAGGTGTCCTTCTTATTACAAGTCTTCTATATGCAAATGCAGAAGACCAAAAAGACTTGAATGGATGTTAAAACACGTCTTTATTAAACCCGGCTGCTCATTGTGATGCTCACTGAAAAGCTAGGAAGTATTTCTTACAAAACAGCTACCACCACAGCACTGATTCACTGCAAGGTTTTTCTTGGACAAACACATTCACTGAAGAAACAAAACAAAACCAAAGCCCAAACCAACAAGCTGTCCTCTCAATTTACAGCCCTTTTATAATACCTTGTATTATTGATGGGACATGGCTTCACAATTCTTTTTTTTATATTTTATTTTTTTTCGACATTACACAGAGATGACTGCATGGTGCACAGCCAGTCACTGCATCTGGTGGATAATTTTATATCCTGCTCAGATGCTGGAGTATATATGGTCCCATGGTGAGTACATCCAATAGACTTTTTTCTTCAATGGGGCTATAAATACAAGTAAAGGCAAAGTACTGCACATAAGGTGCCCATATATTGCTTTAGTGAGGAGTGAAAGATGCTGGGGATTTTGGTTGTGTGGATTCATTCTGTCTTACAGCATACTGAATAAATTGATATCTTTGTTCATGGAAAGGTAAATTTCTCCATGGCCAATGTGTTCCAAAAAAAATTTTCTGAGGCATTCTCTAAGGCAACCATCTACCTACAGTATTTTTTGTCCTGCTACCACTACGGGCAGGGATGCAGTGAAGACAGATTTTGGATCCACCACTTTTTTCTGTCTCACTTTTCTGTCTTCTGGTGACATTTTGGAAAGAAGTTTCCTGGGATGTGTTAAGCCTGATGGTGAACTATTTTGGAACTTTCTGGCTTCAGAGTTTACAGTTGTCACTCTCATTGCTAACACTGGTAATGCCCATTCTGCACATTATAGAGTAGGGCTAGGTTTAGCAAGATCTAGATAAAAAAACTGTGTGAGGAAAAGATTAAATTGTTGTTTTGTTGAAAACCTCTCTCAAGGGGTAGTTTTGGAAACTAAGAAAAATTCTGAAAAGAGAAAACCTCCTCAAAAGCCTCTATTTTTTCCTAAAAAGTCAGAGACACAGAAACACAACACTGCAGCCTTTAGCCTACCATAGTGATACTTTGGAGTCTTCTGAAAGAAGCAAGTATCAAATCTCTTTGCTTGCTTACATCTTCATGACTTGTTTTTACACAGTCAGGCACCCTAAGTACATCATATTCTAACAGTCCAAGTTGGGATTGGAAAAGTGCCTTACATAAAGAATGCAAAATTCTTCTCTATTATGAAGAATCTAGTGTAAACCCACACAAAAGTGCTTTATTCCTCAAGTGGTCCCAGGGAACTCACTACGGACCCCTGCGACGGAACTGTGACCCAGCTACACAAAACTCACCATCCTCCATCTGGAGTGGAACAGCCAACAAGGTGGCAAGGCAACAGTCTGCAGTACAGTGGAATCTGTAGTAGCAGCTGCCTGTAGGGAAGTTTTCAGCTGCCTTTGAGTTATAGCACAGAAAGGAAACAATTCTGCTGCAGTAGAGTGGAGGAAGTTGTACTCTTGTTACTAAACTTCTGAAAAATATTAATTTCCTTTTGAAGAGGCATCTGAGTATTTCCTTTCCTGGTCAGATCTGAGAAGCCCTCTGGGTTTTATTTTCCACTAAGCTTAAAACTTACACTTTAGACTCTGACTTACAGACTGAGGTTTATCTTCCCCTTTAAACAATTCAGACTGTGGCGTACTGATGAGTACTTAAAACCAACTTTAAGAAATCAGTGTGCAGAGAGAGAAAAGAGAGAGGTAATATCTGCACTGCAGCTGCACTGGGAAAGACCTTGGCTGCAAGGGACCCCAGGCTGCAGGTCTGACAGGCTTGGGGCTCCCTGCACCTCATCTCCCCACACTGCAGATGTGTCTTCCAGCAGGCAATGCCTCGTCCTCTGCCCTGCCCTGCCCTTGTGGGGACCAGGCACATCCCTGAGCTGTGCATCAGCAAGCAGTCCTGCCCCTTTCTACATCCACCTCATTTATGTAAGGGGTTGCCTTGCATTTTCGTTGTTTGCCCTGCAAGGTGATTCTACAAGTTTCGGTCCTGAGAACGAAGTGAAATTGGATTGTGCTTTCTGCTTTCTGATCCATAATCCACAATATTTTTTATCTACTTTTTCAAGCACCAGTGTTTCGATAATCAAAAATTCTCAAAAACACAAAACCTCCTCTTAAACAGCAATCTGGGTTTAGCCAGAAAGCTTTGTCAACTCTGGCTCAGCAGTTAGTTATCCTGGTTAACTGGATCAATGGTGACAGCTGTAATTACCAGAGATGAGATTGCCTGCACTGTAATTACACTTCAATCTTCAGCGTGAGATGGACTGTAGGACACACACTGCAGATTCTCCCAATTACAAACAGGTTATGGAGAGCATGGTACTTCTGTGCTAATCATGTTTGTTATTATGTAGAATTAAAAAAAAAAAAAAAAAAAGGCACCAGCTAAAAGAATTGTTAATCTGAAGCAGTTTTGCTGATTCAAAGGCATTAATCCACAAAGCTTTACTGCTACGTGGGTTTTCAAGATAACCACACTACAGAAACACAGAAGGGTTTTTTTTTTAACCTAAATAGTTACTAACTATACAGCACATTACATCTGCCAGTACTTGCTTCAATATTCATGTGCACAACATTAATAAAGTATCAGTGTTTACTACAAAAAGTTCTTCTTTTAAAACCATGCAATAAATGTAGGAATAATTCTTTAATTTTTTTTTAAGTCCAATGTAATATGGAAACACATGCTGTGCCTGTAAAATCTTGTTCAAAGAGCAAGGACTAAGAATAAGGAAATTGTATGCATCTGACCTTTGATTTAGGTTTGAAGATATCAACAATGAATGTAACTTAAGGAAAAAAAGTGTGTCTGAAGGTAAGAGGATGCTGAAACACTTATTTTTAAAGCCAGTGAAACTATTAAAGACAAAATTCTATTCTGCTTCACTGAATACCCAGCCTTCTCTGGCTTTGGACTCTTGTTTTTACTTTCCTTCAGGAAGGATTATATATTTCTTTAATTAGGTTTAAAAATGTTATCGCTGATTTCAAACCACATCTACATACACTTATTAACAACTTCTGTTTCCCAGGAAGGCCACTTTACCTTCTTTTTATGCAGCTCTTATTCAAATCTTGTTTATTTTTCAGCGCATAGAAACATCTATGATTCATGTTTGGGGGAGAGGGGACTGAAGGGAATGAACTAATATATCCTTTTCTCTTACTTTCCTTTTTTTTTTAACTCCTGAGGCTCAACTATGTCTGATATATTAAAGACCACGTAGGTTTAATGAAATCCATTTATGATTTTATGAGTAAAATCTGTCCCTGAGCACCACTTAGGCTCACACATAGGCCACCACACCAGAACTGAAGTGGCTCGTTCGTGGGGGAGAGGTCTTGCTCCAGCTCTTTGCAGAGGGGTAAACTGGAGTTCCCAGCACTGAAATCCAGTTTTCCATCACACTCTCCTCTGCAAGTGCCAAGTGATGGCACTGCAGGGAGAGCGAGCACCATCTGTCTCCACTGCATGTGCTCTCCATGTGATGCTTTGCAGGGGGAAGGGAGGGTGGTCTTTGCAGGAGGCTGCTGCTCCTGCTGCTGCCTCTGCTCCTTCTTTGCTGGCCCGGAGCAGCACTCGGGGGTCGCAGGAAGGGCTCCATGTGCCCAGCAAGGAGCACTGAGGAGGGGACCGGTGCCAGGGAAAGGGCAGGGGCACGTTACAGCACCACAACTGAACCAAACTGATTGCCTGCATCGTCACACAGCCCTGGACCCAGGGTGCTGCCTCTCGGGGCTAGCAGCTAATGCACACACTGTTCCCACATTTTGGGGGAAATCATCTCTGCCTACTTCACAAGTCAGAATTTTCCAAATAATGTAGCAAATTGGGAGGGGAAAAGGGAGAGGCCAGGTTTATAGTTCAGCTCAAACCTAGTTTGAATCTACTTAAACCATCACTTAACTGCTAGTTTAATAACAATCCTCAGCAGCATTTTACGGTTCCAAATAGATATTAAATGTTTGGGTATGACATATTCTAGATAAAAATTATTTCTAATCCTGACCATTTTCTTTCCCTCACATTTTTTGTGTGTAACTTGCAATTACCTTTTTAACAGTTTGACTCAAACTACAAAAACACTGTGGAAGATTTTTGAATTAAACTCACATGATCTTATAGGCACTGTAACTGAGCCTTACATGATATAAGTTATTGGGGATATTTAATTTATTTAGGCTATGATTTCCCGAATAATACAAATAGGTTAATTCACTGCTGTCTAATTTGAAAAGTTTGGTATTTCAAAATGAGTCTATGAAATCCTGATTAAAAGAAAATGCTTAAGCACACATTCAACCTTAAGCATGTGATTCAATTGAAATAAATGGCTCTACTTGCGTATTCAAAGGTAAGCATGTGCTTACTGCTTTGTAGAGTTGGGGCCTCAGACATTTCCAGAGATTTTTAGTATTACATTTGCAAACCAGATGGTAGCGCCTTAGTTTAGTAACAATGGAGCAAAGTGTCCTTCGTTTATACTTTAATCTCAGAAAATGAGATCAAGACATTTTCAGCAACTAGTTGATTGATACTATGTGAAAGCTGAACAACCTTGTTAATTAGGCAGTCCTGCTGGAGTGTCTGAAGTGCACGGCAAACCATAATTAAAATATAGCATTACAGTGATCTGTGGAGGCAACCTGCTTTAACCCTCCCTGAAGAACTGGCTTTCCTGAAGGTGCACGGCGGCATTAGGGGGCAGACAAAGAGCGCTGCCATGTGATCCAGCTACAGAGGTTAGCAGCTTTCAGTTTTATAAAAGGATTAATCAGACTGGAAAACTAAAGACAAAAACTGGCTTTCTCCAGCTAAAGATTGGAGTATTCAGCAACTACATTCCATTTGATTTGTTTGGATTCCCCAGTTCACAAACACAAACAAATAAAGTAACTTTGTGGACTCCAGAAGGCTCCCACTAACGCCCTGTGAAGAGATCCTTTTTGGCACAGCAGAAAGACATGGATGGCCGATGAAAGTTTCTCATCTGCACTGGCCCAAGGCAATGAATATTCAAGAGGTGCTTACCTTACCCAGCGGAAAGAAATCTTCAAGGAAATTGGAAGCGGGAAAGGAGAGACAAGAGGGTCAAGTTCATATAATCACTTGTCTTGTAAACACTGAATTTGTTGAGACTGTCCTGAAATAGTTTCATTAGGCTACAGCCAGAACTGCAATGAGAAACTTCAGCAAACCAACTTCATCTTTAGATAAGTTTTCCACAGCTACTTAGTAACTTGCTTGGTTTGCAGATCACATTCTGTATTTTCAACTCACTCAGCAAGCTCAGAACAAAACTCACAGATGGATGCACTATTTTGATGCAATTAACAGTATATTTAGATATACTTGTATTATACTTCTGGAGTCCGTATAGAAATGTTTAGTTTAAAATAACACGGAGACAATTGATGTTTCCATAGTTTTAATTATTATCAAAATTTGTATCCACTTCCTAAGATCTGGAGGCTGATTTTGGCTTGGGTATTTGTTTTGTCTTTATTCAAAGACACTTTGTGCAATTGAAAATATCCTTCCCAGAGACGGCAAAATGTGATGCAAAAACCCATCTCAGTCAAAACTCTGAACACTAGAGAAATCAGAATGCGTTAAAATAGCTGGGACTACGTAGAATAAAACCCCTATATATGTTGCTAAGTTTAACTGAGAAAATCTTTCTCTACAGCAATATCAGTCTCCCTGTAGGTAATATTGTTTCTAATTCCTCACATACCAGCATTCAAAACACAGTCTATTTCAAAAACTGCAAAAGCAAAACAATGGAAGCATGTTTAAACCCTATTATTTATTTAAAAGCAGTAAAGAATGTGTCTTAAGTTATACAAAATTATCATATTTTTATTGGTTTTAAGCTCTGGGAGGAAATGTGTATGCAATTATAGTATGTCTTCTACATCTGTCTGCTGAGTTTATAGTAAGAATAAATTGTGGTTAATCATGTACAGTCTTGTATTTGCTCATAACCACAACTGTGATATGTATGCATGGAGCATCATGCTGTTTGTTATTGGATTTTTCCTAATTCATATAGTATTTCATGTTTTGCTACTGACAACATAAAGCTTTCAGTCTTGCATATATTAAATAAAATCACATTATTAAAGTGACCAAAGTTCCCAAACCTTGCTGGTTATCATAATGTACATATAGATCAATGCATTTGCACAGCTTTGGAGTGGGGGGGGGTGTGTGTGTGTGTTTGTGTGTTACATAAGTAGTAACAAATATTAGCATGCCTCTTGATAAAATAGCCCAAAGTAGGAGAGAATATTCTTATGTACAGTTTGACATTTGTGGGTTTTTCTCTCTATTTCCAAGTGTAGATTTTTAGAATTAACCTTGCACTCAGTGAGGAAAATTCCCTCAGGCACTATGTTCTGAGGCTGATTCACCTTTGTGGTTAATTTTTTTTCCCCATGCCCATGCCTTTTGAATATCTTTGATACTTTTAGTGTGAAGAGTTGAAAAGTCTGTCTTTTTAAAAATAAAAAACGAAAAGGCAAAAATTTAAATTCTCTGCTTACAAAATGATTTTGTTACATTTTGCCTTTTCAGTACTAGAACATAGCAGAGGTGGCGTTCTTTGAATCCAGACCCTGTGAAGAGCCAGGCCACCCACCAGGCGAGAGCTCCTCTAGCTCTTGGGTAGGTGGTGGGAAGGACATGGCTACCTTTCCATGAGCTGTGAGATGAGGAGGTCCTGGTTTTAATTATTCATTACCTGGATATAGCCTGGGAGATCAGTCTTTGTGACTATAACCTGCCACAAAGCATGGTGTCATGACTTGGGTTCTACTACTTTGGAAAGACTTGTGATGTGCCACGTGGTTAGGGCCAATAATAATGGAATCTAAGATCTGACTTGATGCACATTTTGATTTTCTTGCTTGGAGTCAGTATATACAGAGTAAAAGTATTTGGGGCTCTGGGCCTAATCCCATGACACTGGAAGGAGGCATGAGATGCACTCACTTTCAGATACTTTCCTGTGTCTATGGATACACTCGAAATACAAACGCCCTCATTGCACAGAAATACCAGATGCAGAGAAAACAGTTTTCTACTGACTGAGTTTGCACTTCTTCAACTCCTTTTTTTAAAAAGGATATATTTAGATTAAGAATTAATATTCCAATTGCTTGATTTGCAGGGAGTTCTGCATGGTATTTAGATGCTAATTACTGCACAATTAGAGGGCTAAGGTCAGGCACATCTTCGAGTAATGGAGCACAGAAATTTACAGTGTTAAAGTATCAAAATTATCCACAAATACAGATAGGAGAAGGCTTTTAAAAAGACTACTGCAGATGGGTTTCTGCAGTTCAGAGGGCAAACCTTGCCCTTGTTAATCATACTTAAGTCAAAGGGATCAGGATTTGACCGTGATGCCTGCAGAGCAGAGCAGTGCAGGTTACATGCTCCTCACACTGAGAGCCAGCAGGCACACATTTGGGGTTTGGCACTGCTGCTCTCTCTTGCTCTCTTCTCTGGCCAAGCACCACATGCGCCCATTCAAAATTTTTCACTAACTACCACACGACAGATCTGCATGTTTCTTACTCAGATGTTCAAGGGGAAATTACTGTGTAAATAGAGCTAATAGCATATCTATCATGTCTTACATCCTGCTCTGAAATCTGGATGGAGAAGAATTTCCGTGTTAAGGAATGCTGGCATCAGGAGGCAAAACAATCATAAAGCATTTGAGATTTGGGTGCACAGGCAGGGCACAATCTGTTTTATTGCCACCACACTGTATGATCAGAACCTTTGTAAAAGGAGGCTACTGGGAAAGCACAGATTTTTATTCTTCAATGTGTTACAAAGAGGTAACTCAAGTTCTTTTCTAGTTTGAAACATCCAAAACCTGTCCTACATTAGGAACAGGGGTTTTGTTTCCTTCCCACTAACAGGCTAGTCCAAAGGTGCTACTATTTTGCATTCAGTGCTGCTGAAATTGTATCTGAATTGGAAAACCAATGAAATTATATCAGAAGAAATACTTTTTTTGCTTTAGTGCCTGAGTGGAAAATAACTGATAAGATCTGCAGAAAGGAAGGTGGTCTCATGCCCACTGCTTCTCACTGAATCACCTATGGGCAAAGGCAGCACCTGGCTCAGGCTGCTGCTGCTGCCCCAGTTCCGTGAGGATGCGTGGGAGAGAAACCAAGGTCTGGGGAATCTTCCTCCAGCCCAAGTGATGAAGGGCCCTTGTCCTGAATAACAGGATTAGCTTCGCTACTCCCATGAATGGTGTCGTGCTCTATTCAGCTGTGACCAGAGCAACATTCATCAGAACTGCAAAACACCTTCTTTGTCCTTCTGGGGAAGGAAACAGTCAGACTAAGTGGAACTTTTCCCTGGTAACTAAGGCCATGTACGACTTGGGAAATCAAGGGAAAGTCACAATACTTTTTGTTCTCCAATATCCTCTCTTGCAGGGGAATGAGAACATTTCCATTTCTATAACTCTTATCCAAAAAAATATCAGCTAGAGAGTAATTTTTTTCTTTTTCTTTAAAAATCCCCAGGAATGTAGAGCTCCTTGCCTGACCAGGTGGGATTGGTGTTTAGTAATGAGACTGGAAAAGGAGCAGCATCAATAACATGAAAAGAGAGCCTAAAGTTTTTCAAAATTCATGACTCCCTGAAAGTTTTGAAAGCACATGATCAGCTCATACCTGTAAGCAGCAATATTTCTTTTAGTTCACTCCAACTCACCACGAACCAGCCTGTTTCCATAAGCAACCTTCTCTTCTGAACAGATACTATGCAGAAGTAATTCAGGAGAATCTTTGAATACTCATGGAAACAACTAAAAGAGACTTAGCAACTGCTGACATATTCACCTGGGTCTGATGGCGAACAGAAACACACTTGCTGTGTCTCAGCTCCAGCAGTGCTGACCCCTCAGTGCAGGCATCACTTGCTGTGATGCATTTCCCATTGCCTTTCTTAGATAAGATGACATCTAAGTCAGTCAAGAAGTCTCAGACTATTGCTGTTTAACCTGACCTCAGTGTCAAGCCAATGATGGGCCAAAGCAAGGAACCAAGAGGAAAAGTTACCAGCAGCCCCTGGATGTCACACTCTCTAGGGTCAGGCAAGCCAAATCGAACAGCAGCACACACACCCCCTCACTCTGCACCTGCCCCCTGTCTCTCCTGCAGCCTCCTCTCTTTCAGGTCTCTCCAGTGTCACACTTTGCTGGGTCCTACCTCCCAGCACACAGCCAACATGATTACCAACTGTGGGAGCCAAGGCTTACAGGCAGCTTTGCAAAATCGGAGCTAACCTCTGTTCCCTGGATCCTTCCCCGCTTTTGGTATCCAGATCTCTTCACCTGGGCCTTGCTCCTGCAAGTGGAGGGTGAATTTTCACACTCTGCCTATGAGCTCTGCCACAGGAGGTCCCTGTGTTGTGTGGCTCCGTTTCTGCCATGTTTGACCCTTCACTGACCCAGGTTCACGTGGCATTACCAAGGCTGTTTTCTCCACTTTCCTGTGCGATGGCACTCTGGTCAGCCCAGCGCTCTCCAGGCTGCAGGCTGCCAGCTCTGCTCCTGAGGCTTCACACCGATGTTCGCACAATGCTGAGGTACCAGTGCCAGCCTCAGAATAAAGCTTATTTCTCTGGGCTTAGAGCTCTGCTTTGACCTTTCAGAGTGGAGCTGGGCTACAACTGGCCAGCATGGGCAGTGCTTGTGGCATACCCCCAGGCTCACAGCTCCTTGTGGAGGAGCTCGAGGAGTTTCATCAAATAGCACAGAACTGCCTGGGCTGGTCCCATCACTCCCACTTGTTTCAGCTTTAAAAAAGAAGACTGATGTCTTGGTTCTGGGGAATGATAGAACTGAAAATCCAGCAAACTTTCAATTCCTGCCAAGAATAAATGTTTCACTAACAGAAATATTTTTCCCTCCTGATCTTCCATAACATGGCTGCTCTGTGGCAGTCAGGAGTATGATGAGCTCAGGGCATAAGAGTCCTTTTAAAATCAACACTTATCCACCAAAATTGGGGCTGCTAGGAGTTATATTGGACACAGGAGCCATTTTTAATGTGTAGTCCACGACAAACCTGATTTACAGATTAAAATAACAATATTATGGCATTTATAGGATATATAAATTTAACGCTGAACTGTACTAGCCATAAAATCTCAGATGCTTTTGTTACAGCTGCAACTAGCAGCAAAATAATACAGCAGCAAAGCTTTGCAATTAATAATCGCCAAGTTTAATGCATTCAAAAAATCAGGGTCCCTTTCAGAGTGCGTTATTAGGTGACATGAACAGGTGTCATGCCACATCAGGCTTTCTTCAGGCAATAGCTCAGAGCTGACATAAACAGATGCAAAAGACTAAGATGAGAGCATTGAATAATATGGATTCAAAGAATGGCCACGTGACCTTATCATTCAGGTTTAACTATTGCTTTGCATTGTATATTCATCCACTTTCCTTTAGCCTGATGCCCAGGTCCCTCAGAACTCTCCATCCTTAAGGGTGTGTGTACTGTAACATCTCCACCCTGTTCTGAATCAGCCCTCATCCTGTGCTCGTGCCCTTTGGTAGTCAGCCATCACAAACCCCTCCCTTCCAGCACGGCCTGCTCTGCCCTTGGCCTGCAGGCAGATACCCGACAGCTCCCCTGTGCTCCGGCAGCCAGTCCTGGTCCCAAGGAAGCCGGGAGGGCTGCACTGCTCTCTGCCTCCTGCACAAAGGGCAGGGAGGGCTCTTTACCCCCGACGGAGAAACGAGCACATCCTTTTGTACTACAAGAAATGTGACAGTCAACACTACAAATACTACAAATACATAGTTTACAAGACATATTTTAAAATATATGTCTTTTTAATGAAATACTTTCTCCAGGCAGACAAACAAGGACATTCTGCAATGCCAGTTGTCTCTCTAGCATGACTGAAGGTTCTCAATTCACTTCCAATAATGGGCCAGTAATTCTCATTCTGGTTTGAGAAAATTCACACTGGAAAACCCAACACTTGACAAATGCAAGGGGTCAGCTGAGGGAGCAGACCCACAGTGCAGGATCTCAGCCAGGGATAGGTTTTAGTTCCCATTCGCTGCTCCCCTATTTAGAGACCAGTAATAACTCTGTGTGCACTCTGGTCCATGCCAGGTTTATGAAATTAATGATAAAGCTGGGTGCTGCGCAAAATAAAAATCCCCAAAAGAAATTCTCAGAAAAACATGCAAATTGATTTCAGTTAATTGTGGCTATTGTGATGACTGTATTTAATTTGCAGCCTCTTTTGATGGTATATGGTGAGGGATAGCATTAGCACCACACTACTAAGAATTAGCAAGTCAGAGAATACAACAATCTGCCATTTCACACTGAGTAGATAAGATCCTGCTCACCTTGTTCACCTGAGTAGTAGCCACTGGCACGTATGCAAAAATCACCCATTGGACCTAAACCCTCTTCAGCACAATGCATAGATCACCATCCCCATTTTGCAGTTAGGGAACCTGAAGCCCAGGTTTGAACATTGCTGAAATAGCAGAGATGAGAATAATTACTATCATGGTCTTACACAATTTCCACCCAAGTCAGAAAAGTGCGAGCTCTGCAGTGAAGTTCCTGCCCCGCAAAAATCAATAGCTAAACTCCCTCCTTGCCCCTGTTCCTATTCACTGAACCATAATAATGACAAGAGAGCTATTTGCATGTTTAAAGAAGCAGAACTGAATGCATACAGACTCCTTATAATTAGTTTCACAGCAGCTGACTGCAAAAACACGTAATTTAGGTTCAAATAATATATACTTTTTAAAAATCCTGAAATGCACCTTGGTCTGTTTTCTGGCTCTGAAACCATAAAACCCAGCGTGGTGTGACTGAAAAGTGTTCGACGCAAAAAGGTAGAATGCTGGGCTTTGGATGAACATATTGTGAGTCTGAAAGCTGGATAATCAATTAGCATCCTACTGGAAACCTGACAGCCTGTTGTGACCCATTAGGAGGTATTCGGTGCTCTCAATAGCTGTGGCTATAGGGACCATTTGCACAGATACCAGGTAAGCCCCTACAAAGCTGAATATGGTAAGGTCAGCTCCTTGTTTTATTTCTAAGTGCTTTTCCAAGATGATTTTCTCTCGGGTGGAATGAGCATTGCAGTGCAGCTAAAAATGGCAACACTGTATTTCAGGTAAGTGGGTTGAAAAGTCATTCTCACTGGGAAATGAACTCATGACCTTTTCAACGAAAGGTAAAGCTCAAGTTGTAAAAGTTTGCATGTAAGATGCACTAAATATATCATTGAGTAATAGCTCAAGAGGGCAGTAACAACATAGCCTGCCTAACAGCTCATGCTAATGCAAACATAATGTGCCATGTAAAAAGAGATTAATCAAGTTTTCCTACAGGAAAACTGACCCATCAGGAGGGATTCTGTGCTCTCAATGTCTGTGGCTACAGGGACCATCTACGAGCTGACAAATTTGGGTGACTGGCAATACCCCACCAGGACAAAAATAAAGTCAGAGATGGATGTCACATTTCTGGTCCTTTCCATCATTTTGCTTATAGACATCTCCCTTTCATTCATACTCTTCAATGTAGGTACACGGTGTGCACACACACACGTGCCTTGTGTTAGCTAAACACAGTGCATTAACCATGCAGCTAAAGCAGAAACCTTTCCTAGTTCCCAGAGCAACTGCTTTGGTTTATGATCAGAGGCTCATGGGCTCAGTTTTCAGCAATGAAGCACAATTAAAGCTGGTAAGGAAGTTCAAACTGTATCTGATTCCCTTCACAAAAAACAGAGAAAAAAACACTGTTCAGATTATAATTCAATGTCAGAGATGAGTAAATATGATTTAACAACAGTATCAGCACTCTTTGATGAGGGCAGCCTCAAGTCGCTGGCTCATCTCTTCTATAAATTGGAATCCACTGTGATTAGACTCCATTTGGCATTCTGCTGTGCATTAGTCAGTGAATGCAGAGCTTATACCAGCTACACTTAATGAGGCAGCAGGCGTGCCTTCCTTTGCAAGAAAGAGCTTATCTACATGTCTATAACTGATTTCGTAAGAGAGGCAGCAGATCCTCAGGCCCTGTTTGCTTTCATCTGGATGTTTGAAAACATTGTGTCCTGCAGTGGAAGGTAAAATATTGCTTCATAAAAGGCTGCCACACGTGCTGTGTTTTAAAAAAACCACAACACAAATCCCCACTCCCCTCCTGCCTTCCACAGAATAATAGTTTTAGAGTAATAGTTTCAGACACCTTGGTTCTTCGCTGTGTTTATGATGGCAGTGTTTTATCTCCTTGTGCATATCACATTGTGATTACTTTATTAGGGATTTACTGGATGAAGTAGCTAAGTGAACACTAAAAAATTTGAAGCAATAGTTTCACCTAGCTATATTCTAACATAAAAGATGTTTCAGTGAATTAGAATCTCTTGAGCTAATTTATTTAATGGCTCTGTATAACTCCAGTGCACCAAAAAATGCTGGGAGTCTAACTCATAACCCCCTGCCACTGCAGCTATTTACCCTACTGCAAGGTCAGTGTCGAATGCTGCCAGATCAGAATGAGAGCCCCACATGTTTATTTCTGTAGAATGACAAGGTGAGCTGGCATCTCTAAGTCAACCTATAAGGTCCATCAAGCCCTAATTACCTTTTTTATCCCAAAGACTCCAGAAATCATATTTTGATTAAAGCCAACATCACCCACTCAATTAGAGATGTTGGCAATGTAGAGGCACTACCATACTCTATCTCGATTTTTTCCCGACAGAAACTGTGTAAGCTTGTCTTAATGTAAAAAAGCATGTATGAGATCACTCAGGGTACAGGCATCTCCAACAGTAATGCTGTGGCAGCTTGGGAGAGTATTTAGCACTGGAACAAATTCCTGGCTGAGTTTGGAGCCTCTTTTGGGTTTATACTTTTTGGTATACAGCTATGGGGGTCACTTTGTACCTTAGCTGAACTGAACCACAGAAAAGAAAAAATCAGGTTAGAAGGGATCCCTGAAGATCATAATCAAGTCCAAACTCTTGTTCAAAGCAAGTGCAACTTCAAAGTTGGATCATGTTTCTCAAGGATTTGTCCAGCTGTTTTAAAAACCTCCAAACAAGAGATGCTACAGCCTCTCTGGGCAGCCTGCTCCCTGCTCTCACAGTGACAATTATTTCCTTATGTCCAACTAAAATTTCTCTTGCTGCATCTTTGTGTTTACAGCTCCTTGTCTTTTCACTGTGCACTTCTGGAGGGATCTGGCTCCATGTGTTCTGTAGCCCTTTCTTCAGGCAGTACAACACTGATTAAACCCCCTTCTCAGCCTTCACTTCTCCAGGTTAAACAAACTGAGCTCCCCGTGCGTTGTATGTTCCAGCCCCTGACTATCCTGTCCTGCTCCCCACTGGACTCTCGCTGTCCTCAGGCACCCCAAACCAGCTGCAGGGTTCCAGATGGAGTCTCAGAAATGCCAAATAGAAGGGAAATATCAGTTCTCTTGTCCTACTTGCTCTCCAGCCAGATGTCCTGCTCTCAGCAGGGCAAGAGCATTACATCACAACCTTAAGCCTACATATTTTTTGGGCAGCTGACACTGATAAGTGTGTTGTTTATATGGAAACCAAGAATCTTCTGTAATCATATATATTTAATCCATTAGTATCTTACCTTATTATTTTTTTCCAATAAACTCTGACTGTTGTGACATTTTTGCAGGAGTATTTTGTGGGCAGTTCTTTCCCAATTCAAAGCAATGTGACAAGAAGTAGAAGAGATTGCAATATGCTAACATTTTAAATGTGCTTTTGAAGAGGCCTTTGGGCACAGATGTTCCATAAAACTTATATTATTACAATAATCTGCTGAAGAATTCAGCTGTTTTTTCAGGGGTCTGAATATTGAAGACTCTCTAAATCTAATGATTCTGAGTCTGCTCCACTTCATTTTCAACACTAATAAGAAATACAAATTTGAGAAATCTGTATATGCCAATGCATTTTAGAGCACCACAGAATAAACAGTATAAATGCCTACAGTATAAATGCTGCTAGAAGAAATCTTTCAGATGGAATCCCTTCAAAATACAGGTGATCTCAAAAAAGCTTCTAAGTAAAAGGCTCAAACCCACAACACAGAGGTACAAGTAGAATTTAATGCCTAACCAACAGAAGTATATTAAGAGTAGATGCCTGCGAGTACGTGGCTTGTAACAGAACCAAAACACATGGCAAAAAGACTGGTTCATCAGCTTTCCTTGAGACACTGAGGAGATGCAATTTTAACTCCATGTGACTTTTTGGACAATGTTATTTCCTGATACTAGTTTGGAGAGTGGAACTATAATGGGAACAGCAATTTGAACATCATAAATCTGAAAAAATCCACAACGAAAGTATAAATGTCACATTTTCTTTTTCTTAGATGATTTGGCAACTCCTTGCTCAAACACCTCCAGAACCAGATTTCTTACCAAATCTGGGAAGCAATGACTGAAAAGATTTCTTTCAGCCAATGCAGATATGAGAGATTGCAGAAGAGTGAGAAAAAATTAGTTTAAAGATGTAAACTATTCTCATCTGGACCCACAAATATTTTGCCTGACTATAATTATCCATTCTGATTTTGTCCCCTGGAAAGCTGAATGAAACCCAGAACCTTCCACTCTTTGCTATGTGAATGCCTCAGTGAGAGCTTCCTTGGGAAGCTTTTCCTTACACGCTCGGCTCATCCCCAGCAATGAGCACTGGGAGGTCTCAGAGCACCTGGCTCTTCAAACAGATGTTTGGCACATGAGGCTGGGGGTTGCCTGCTGCAGATAAGCCTGAAAAACCCAAATCACAATAATTATTTACCTTTATTAGCCTCAACAGGGTTCAAATTGGCATCTATTTAATCATATCATATTTACTATTGTCAGGAGCAAGCTCTGAGGAGTCTCCAGAGGAAACTGCCTGTAGCTCTACAAACCTCTTTGTGAGCCTGTTCTTTTAATACTGTGTCACATTCTCAGCCCTTTCTGAAAAATTCCAGTTCTCTGTATCCACTCAGTAATGAAAAGGTGTTATTCTTAGAGATATTAAATTCATATGCTATTGTAATTCCAAAAACATTGTATTCCACTGTGGAAAAGCACTATTTGTTCATCTGTCATGAACTCTGCAGTCTGTGGGCTCACTAAAATACTGCTGAAATCCTTTGCCTTTTCCTCATTTTTGCAGAGAAATATAGTGGAAAACGATTACTTTTCATTTCACTGTTTTAATATTAAATGCTCTAACTTCCTAACAATGCATGAAGAAATATTTGAATTATTTGCTTGCAGATGATTATGACAGAGGAAGCTGCTTTTCCAAGTGGGAAAGAGTTTGTGTCATCTTGTACTAAGATCCAACAATTCCCACACCTTGTGTTTCCAGGGTCCTGGCTCTACTGCAGTAAGATTCTCTGCAGAATCGCTTGTGCTCCTTCCTTCTTGTTTGGTCTGGAGGCTGTTTCAGCACGGCTGTGCTCTCCGTGTCCCCTGAGTCCCTGTCCCAGCCAGGCTCTGAGCCTCGTGCTGCCTCAGGGGCTGATCCCTGTCTCAGGCAGAGGAGAACCCTTTGGAGGATTAGTGAGGCTCTGGCGCTGCACGGCTCCACCACCAGCAGCACTACTGGGAACAGAGTGCAGGACTAACAACCAAGTGTTCCTCACACGTACAGCTGTCCTTGCTGCCATGTGTGCACATTCCCCAGGATGTTCATACACTTCAAGGAGGAAGAGGCCAGAAAAATAAATGAAGTTAGTCCAGGCAGAGGTGTTTCTGGCTACAGTATGTATTCTGTGCTAATAAAAGGTGCAGAAACCAGCAGTCCTCTCAGCAGAACACCAGCTGTCTCCACATGCTGCAATAATAAGCTCTGCTCTAAAAACCTGGCCTTCCATATCCTGTGTGTCAAATATAAAATCAGTAATGGTCTACAAACTGCCTACAACCATAGTTGTGCTTCTGAGTTACCACACAATTTATTGATACAGAATAAAACAGTACTTTTAAGTTAAAGCAGTACAGTAGTGGCTCAAATCCCCAGGAACTTGAATTTAACAATATTTTATGCCCTTTAGTGAGAGAAACATGCCAGGCGTGGTTATGTAGTATAAAATCATACTTAGCATTAAGGTCTGATGCCACAGTAGATTAAGAGTGGGAGAGCTGAAGAAGCAGTAAAAGTGGGTGCAATGACATGCATCTCGACTTCCTCCAGTACATAAATGTATCATATTTTCCCTAAGCCATTAATGGACTTGTTTTGCACTACCCGTGGAGCCCATTTGCTTTGGGAACACCAGCAGAAAGAGAAGGCTGCTGTTAAAGGACTTCCAAGTGTGAGTGAGCAATGGTTTCCAAGCACTCAGCAAAGCAAAATAAACTTTTACCAGAACAGTTGAAGGCACCTCTTCCCCCACACACCTGCAAAATTTAAGCTTCCTAGCCCAACTCCTGTGGCTTTTGTGTTGCTCATTAACAGTCCCATGCAATTTTTATAATGGGGAAAGTGTCCTTTATGCTTCACCTCATTCTCAAAAACAATAAACTGTTTTTTGCTCAAACTTTATTATAATTAATTTTTAAATGTAATTAAAAGAAGAGTCACCAGGGATGGGAAATTTTTGCTTGAAAAGCAAAAGATCCAAAAGATATAAACAGCTGCTCAAATAACCCCTGAGTGGAAATGGTCTTGGTCTCAGAAGGTTGGTACTTAAGCTGGCATGTGATTTTAAAGCACTTGAGTAATCCCTAAGAAACAACAAAAAAAATCAAAAACCATGTGCTGCGAGTTACATGCAAGTACAAAATCTTGCTAACCTGGGACTGTGGACTGTAAGCATAAGCCAAAACCAAGTAATTTCTATATTAATGCTGAAAGTTACACACTCATTCAAGAGCCTGGAGTAGACACAACCTAATGCTGTTCTCAAATTGCTCCAGTATTTCTGAGTGCTGTGTAATATATTCTGCTGTATACAGTGTGATGTTAATTTTTATGCCTTGCAGTAGAATGTGCAGTGAAGTTGAATTACAATTGCTGTGGGAATCATAACACTGGAAAACATGTCTAAATCTCAGCTTTAAGGCTGTGCTAACATATCTTTTACATTTAATTTCCTTTAGGAAAGAAAAAAAGAAAAAGGAACAACTGTCTATTGTTGACTCTGCCAGTAAAAAGAAGCAAGATGCTGCAGTGTGGGTTATCTGGGGATCTCTGTCACCTTCCCCTTGTTCTCTTGCTGGTTTGTTCTTAGCAAATGCTGCTGTTCCAGAGACACCCCGATGAAGTGTGCTCTCTGACACCTTCGTAAGGCCTTATGGAAAAAGGGAACAAGGATGGGATAAATCTTTTAATCTTCACACATACCCTCAAGGTTATTCTGGATTCACAGTCCAGAAAAGAAATGATGTGAGGCAAAGTTATACCTCTTGGTAATCAGGGACAACTCAAGGCCCCTCTGTGGAAGACTCAGCAGAGATACACTTAAAACAAGGTGAAAAAAGGAGAGAGAGAGGAAAACCTGACATTCCCACTGAAAAGAGCCTTTATCATTCCTCATGTGATACAAGAGCAAGGTGCAATAAAGACTTTTTACAGCCAAAATGTCATTTTGTTGACTACTGACCTCCTGTCTTCTTTGAACTTTGGAAGTGATTTTAACTGACTTTTGGATGCTCTCTTTTAGTTGCCTTTTCTTTTTCTCTTAGACTTACCAAGTGGCCTTGTTAAACCTGTCCTTTTCTTGGATTCCTGGGTGTTTTAACGAGTATTACCAAGATCAGAACCTCTCTAGGAGTTTTTAAACTATAATTGTTTCTATAATTTCTGTATATAATTTGTAGAATAGTTTGGTGCCTTTTTCCCTCAAAGGGATGAAATTCCATAAAAGAAGGAGAGAGCCAAGGTTGAACTGGGAAAATCAGTAGGTCAGAAAAAAGAAGGTGATACTGTGCTCTTAATATCTAAAACCAGCATTCCCAATTCATTTTGGTGCCATGAAAAATAATGCTAAGAAGAGTCAGAAAGAGAGTGGAACAGGCCATCAAATTTTCATCATTTGGACTCCATCTCTCTGAACCCTTTCGTGACATTGCATTAGAGCAGTACAAAATGGAAAGAGGTGAGCAGGTCCACATTTATATGTCTGAAATACCAGGAGGATTATACCATTCCTGATGTCTGTCTCCTCATGGGAATCATCAAGTACCATCAAGCAGTTGTGCCTGCATGTACATGGATATGCACAGGTGCTGTGCATGTCTACTTTCCAAAAAACCATCTGTGAATATCTTACAGCTCCTAAAAATAGATACACATTTTTGGAGCTTGCTATTTTTTACAGCGTTTGCCATCTTCCATTTAAAAGTTTCTTCCTTCTCCAAAAAATTTAAGTTGTTTTGAGAAAAAAGTATGAGTATTGGGGTGGTCTG
Organism: Aphelocoma coerulescens; assembly: GCF_041296385.1. Lineage (NCBI taxonomy): Eukaryota > Metazoa > Chordata > Aves > Passeriformes > Corvidae > Aphelocoma > Aphelocoma coerulescens. The sequence goes on along the minus strand of NC_091024.1, from coordinate 2,119,271 downwards.
CCTCATAAAGAGCCACAGGGCTTGGGGCCAGCCAGCTCCTAGCTCCTTTCAATTATCAGGTCCAGGTGGGAAGAGACCAGGTGCTTCCTATGAAGGCTGAGGGACTGCATGTGGAGTGGGAGGCTTCTGTGAAGTCTCTTTTGGTACAGGGGAAATAGATTTTACTATGTTTGAAAATAATCTGACCCCTGAAGGTGTGGTGTTCGATGTGGGCTGGGGGCTCTAAACTACAGGGTCCTATGTGTACCTTCAACACGTCCATTAGACTTGTTTGCACTATTTCACAGAATCACCGAATATGCTGAGTTGGAAGGGACCCACAAGGATCATCCTCAGTACAAAAATAATGAAACTGCCTTTCCCCCCCCAAAAAACCCACCTCAAACTAAGCAAAAGTACAAAGCAAACCCGACCCCAAAGAACCTACCATGTACATATTAAAAAAGTTCTGGCTCATGTACACAGAGCAGAAAAATAAGTAAGCAATCATCCAAAATGACTTTTGTGTTATAGATTGCTCTTGAATGAGGCCTAATGGTGGAAACACCATTGCAAACTGTTTTCCATTGTCAGCATGCATTTATGATAACCATTTTGTCCAATTTCCTGTTCTTTTGCTGGCAGAAAGGGACAGATTCCCTCTCCCTTGCACTAAGGCTTCTCCATGCTGCCTGGGCTGTACTGCACACGTGCTCAGTCCCTTCCTGGGGAGCTGAAGAGATGGAATGATGATTGTTACGCAATAACTGTTTTTCCTTTATCTTTCATGGTGGGGGAAAAAATGTACAAAACTGCTGGCCACATCTGCAGTGCACCAATTAGAGATAGAGAGGACAGGTATTCAGTCCCCATGGATGGTTCGAGGTTAGAGAAAATTACCCACTTTTAGCAGATAACAGAATCCTAACTATCTGCCTTAAACTGGGATTGACTGTGAGCTATCTGAGCTGATAGAAGTTACAATATTTCATCCAAAGACAGGCATATTTGCCTTCTAGTTTTACCACTGTGTAATATTATTTTGTTGACCTTCAGCCACACTGGCACAGGAATTGATGTAACATGAAGGGATATGACAGAAGGCAATCAACAACACAACAAGATATGAAAAGTCTCAAGAAGAACTCATGTCCTCAAGAACAGAACACTGACTATCCAGTCACATAGAGAGTTTTGAGTGGTGAAGAGCTACCAGAAGATACAATGTAAATCAATATATGTCCACTTCATTCACAAAATGATGGATAATGTAGCAAGCCAGCTTGATTTACCTTAATTAGCAAATCAATTTCCTACACCTTTTTTTAAAATAAAATCCTGCTAATCAATTTCAGATCAAAACAGACTGAAGCACAGGGTGAACTGCCAGCCCCACCTGCAACTGGAAACCCTACAGGTGTGTGGGAGCTGTCCTGGGCACAGGCAGGAGGCACCTGGAGCTGTGCCATGCTGTGCCACTCCATGCAGCCCGCAGGAAGGAGGTGCATCCCTGCACACACAGCCTCATGCCATGCCTGAGCTCCCGGAGCCAGCACCAGCTGTGCACTGGGTTTGTCCCCTGGGGAGAAGTGAGAGAAGCCCAAAGGCAGCGCTAGCACCAGCAATGTCAGCAGTGTGTTAGTGCTTAAGTGACAGCTGCGTGCAAATTCACCTTTGGGACGCCGTGGATGCTGCCTGGCACTGGCCTGAGAGTGTTTATGGATGAGCTGGAATTGCAACATGTGAACTTCTCTTTATCACTCAAAGAAATGAGTGCAATGCAGGCAGATCTGAACAAGAGCCAGCCCGCAGGCTGCCCTCATCCCTCATCCCTCCCACCCGAGCACACAAACCACCCCAGCGCCTTTAGGTTCCCACAGCACCTTGTGGTGACCCCGTGTGCACAATGTCACGTCTGGCCAGTGACACTGCACAGGGCAGCAGGGCTCGTGTGGCACAGCAGCTCTTGGGAAAGGGCAGCAGGCCAGGGCTGTCACACCCCTCCTGGCCAGGAGAGCTAGAGGGAACTAACTGGTGGCTCCCAGCACTCTGTCTTTGCTCAGCCATTTCTGTGGCTGGGTCTGCAGCTCAGGCGGTTCTTGCCACCTTACCCCGTGTTTTTATTTTAACAAGGGGGTAGGGAGAGAGCAGGCTGTTGACAGTCCTCTCCTGTGTGGTGCAGGCCAGCTGATCTATGTCAATTAAATTTTTCGTCAAAGCTATTTTAAGACACAAAATTATGAGACTTGATACATAGAGCTCTGTGGGATTTTACACTTGGAAAACAATCTTCAAAATGTCCTCGAATATGAACAGTACTTTTCTGTGGTGAATCTGAAATGGGAGCTACACCTAGTCTCATCTATCACAGTATTATAGCAACAAAGTAATTACTGCATAGTCTTTTAACCAACAAAGCCCTTAAAGGGCTTGTGAGGCTGCAGAGAGAAACAGATTTCAACAGACGTGGAAAGTATTTCCTATGTGAGAATTTTAAAGGGAAAGCAGCTGTGAGAGTGAAGATATTCAGAAAGAAGATGAGATCTGTTAAAATACTCAGATACCCTTCCATGTCTATACTCAAAGCAGCACTTTGCAGAATACATGCAAACCAAACTCGGCTCATTTGTCTCGTTTCACTCTTGGCTGTTCTTCTGGGGGACTGGGAGAATACAGCTGCAGAGTAAAACAGTTTAAAGCCTGAGCTCTTGAAACAGACGTGGGTAATACTTCTCCATTTTGAAATATAGACAGATTATTTCCACAGATGATTTGCAGATGTAACATTTAGCTATTTAAAGACTAGGGGTTTTTTTTCCAGCCCTTTTGGAAAAGCAGTAGAAAATCATGTTTGTTGCAGGACTTAAGCTGAAATTGTAGAGCTGTTTCAGTAGTACCCATAGCACCCATCACGTTTTTGCTCATTGTTTTGGTCAAGGGTTTCCCTTTTTTTGTCTATGCCTTTTCTGTATCTCACACTTGGCTCTTTTCTGCCTGTGTCCATAGCAGCACCCTCTGGAAGACTGCAATGATGCTGAGATGGATTTGTGCCAGGGAAGGAACAGAATCAGCGAGCAACAGGCAACACAGTTCAAGGTCATTCTGGGTTTTTCCCCTCCAGCACCCAACCCTTCTGAGAAGCACTACCTGACTGTTCTTTCAGTCCTGATAATCTGGGTAAAGTGGGGCCCATTCTGCTTTTTGTTTTATCCAATGTGTCAGTGGGATGCCAGTAAAATCCAGCTAACCAATCAAAGTTTACTGCAACATGTGCTAACAGGGACAGCATTCAATGCCCAACATTTGAGTTGCCTTCACATGCTTCTAGGAGCATTTAAAAAAGAATGAAAATATTTGCTATTGTATATAGCACAGAAGGTGCCTTAAAAGCATTTATTTTTCTTAGGGAAGACACAATATACAGGCAATTGCTGCTTATTAAGAGATTTAATCCTTCTTTAAGACTCACAAAGAGATCACCGTGTAGACAAATGTGTAGAGAAAAAATACAAAGAAAATATGATGTATTTTTAACTATAACTCCATACATTATGACATAAAAATAGTTAAACATTGCTAGGTCAAAGCTTTAAAGAACCTGGGACCATAAGATCAGATTGTCCATGTGGCTGAGTTGAAGATTTCATATATCCACATTGTGATGATTTTGTCTACAAGCAAAAAAATATTTGGTGAAGTGGATGGGGTAGATAAGTGGTGGATGGATATCGAGGTCATTACTGGAAGATGGCAGGCATAGATGCAAGGACACCAAATCAAAGGCAAAAGCAAAATTAATACAAAGGGACCTTGTGGGACATGCCAGAAGCAGTGCACATAAAGAATGTCTTAGTTAGATGTAAGTACTAAAACATTTGGGGATGTGTGGGGTTTGAAAAATATCAGGACGAAAGGGATGAAGTGTGCTGTCACCCCAAGGGGTGGAACAGAGCCAAAGAAAGGATCATCTGAGGTGAAACAGCAAGTAAAGCTCACTGACTGTGCCATTTATTTGCCTCACATATTCATTTGTAGTTACAGCCATCCATTCATACTTGGCATGTGTCCAAAGAAAAATTTGTGAATCTCACAGATTAATAATTAAACCCTTCCTTATTCAATCAATGCAGCCTAATTGCCAATAATATTTCACCAAAAAAAATCAAAACAAAATAACCACCTTCACCTACTACATTAAAAAAAAAAAAATCTAAACAAAAACCCAACCCCAACCCTTAAAAAATACCCAAAGCTCAGAAAAAGAAATCTTGACTATGACACATCCCTTAAAGGCCTATTAATTGGATGTTTCTCAAATGCCATGAAACAAATACTCTGAGACAAATGGAGCTCAGCAAAACAACTTCAAATATGTTTTTTTCTTACTGCAAAATCTCCTCTATTCAATCACCTCTGACAATTACTACCGAGTTTCAAAAATTATCTCAACTGCCTTCAAGTGTCATGGAGAGAGAAAAAAAATTGCATCTTGGGTAGCTGGATCTTGGATTGATGGAGAACCTAGAGAGGGACCCAGAGGGGTGGTTGAAGCGAGTACCACGTGAAGTGGGTGTGTGGTATTTTCTCTGAAATATCCCGTTTAATATACAAAGCAGTGACCACGGGGGGGGGCGGGGGGGGGGGTCATATGTACAAAGAGTTATGTTTCTTTTAGTATTTACAGATGGAAAATTGGAATCTACAGACATTAAGGTCTAAACCCAATAATCCCACAGTTCAGAGCTGGAACATTTTCAAGGTTATCAGAGTTAACCACAAGCCAGTTTATCAACCACAGACTCAGCTTGTTTCTTGCTTGGTCCCAAACCATTATTTTAGCCACTGCCTGTGTAGTGCTGTAAAAACAACAGCAAGTTTGCTTTCAACTGCTAGAAACTTTGACACTTCTGTGGGAAATGGGTAGCCCTTTAAAAAAAAAGAATGGCATGAATAAATTTGCAACTAAGCTATGCTATCACAGAATCCAAACTTTTAAAATGATGTGACCAAAGGCTGAAAATAATGACTGAGAAAAAAATTGTGAAGTTGCTATGGTAACTATTAACAATTCAGACAGGCTGTTGATATGAGATCTTATTAAATATGTCAAACCAAACATTTTATTTATAATTTAAAACCCCAACGCTGACACTGTACAGTTAACAGAAATTAAAAAGATTAAAGATGTAACTTAATAAAGACTTGAAAGTTATGGCTGAGACAACACTTTCATTCTACCTTGTCACTGCACACATTCTAAAATACCTTCAAAAGTCCTTTTATGCTAAAATTTTCTATGCTTGGCCATAGCCTGGAGAAAGGCAGAAGCAAAACCATTTGCCTTCTTTTGAATTATCTTCTTTGGAATGGGGAGAGATGGGAACATCTTGATTTTTAGCCCCTGACTTAATCGCTCTGGTGTTTAAAGATCACATTGTGATTGTGCACTATACACTGCTGCCCTTACTTGGAGTAAGTCACACTTGCTCCATTGTTCTTGCCTCAGTGAATCTAGCTAACTTCACAGAAAAAACAGCAGAAACTTTCCGAGAAATCCCAACTTTTTCAAGACTCCCGTTCTGCAAAGCACAGAAATCTTCACTGGCATTACTCATGTGGTTGAAATTAGGCATGAGATTAATTCACAACACAATCTAATTTATTCTGTGGTGCAATTGCAATCCTTGCAAGAACATTAGCACTTTCATGCTGTGCTACAGAAGCCAAGATTCCCCCTTGTTTGTGGCCATGCTGGACCCCGGGATTAGCTCAGCTGGTTCCATGGAGTGCTAATGATGCCAAGGCTGTGGGCTTGATCCCTGCCTGGGCCATTTGCTGAAGAGCTGCACTTGATAATCCTTGTGGATCCCTTCCAGCTCAGAATATTCTGTGTGTGAATGGGAAGAACTGTAGGTCCTGGATCTTAACTGAGCACCTGCTGAAGGATCCCAGATTCCACACAGCCTGGCTCACAGATGGCCTCTCAGACCATGTACACCCACATCCTCAGCTGCCAGCCTTGTAATCCTGACCCATCTTTGGGCACCTTTATGCCCAGAATGACACTTGGATCTTGGCTGTGAGAGCGGGCCTGGGTCCAAAGGGCTGTGGTGACCTACAAGTACCAGCTGACATTGGAGCCCATCTTGTGGCCAGCTCATCGTGTGGTGTGAGCAGTCAGATGTGCAGTGGTGGCTTCCTTGTGAAGCTCTGGGTGTTGCCATGGTCATCAAAGACTAATTTTAGGGATAACTAAAGGTTCCAGAGGGTGCTGACATTTCCCTAAAGAGTGGGGTAAGAGTAAGAACAAGCGTTGTGCAGTTGGTTCAGTCACTGTGTGACCATGCAGTGAGGGGCCTGGGGAAAGGCACATTCCCAGGGAGGCAGAACCTGCCACCACTGCAGAACTTGGAAATTTCTGCACTTGTCATGACACAATGCTGAAATGGCACTGATCTATTCATAAAATTACTTCTTCCTGTGGAGAAATCCCGTAACATAGTGCGAACCCACAGCTAACTCGCTGGATGACACTTACCTAAATACCAAGATATATCAGCTGTTTTTACCTTACAGTCCAAATAAATTATCTGTAATGCTATTGTCTTTATCTACGTGCACTGTATTCTTTTGAGCAAGATGCATTAATAGAGAGTTTGGATTTCTGTTTAGTGGAATGTGCATTTTTCAAATGTCAAACTGTATTTTGCTTATGCCTCAGAGTGGGCCTTATGTGACAGTGTTTCCACAGGCAAGACTAGCTTCAGAGATTTCCAACTCCCCCTCTCCTGAACCACCATGCAGTCATGACCTTGGTGTTGTAATTTCCACACTTTCAGAAATTCTGCACATACATCTGCTTGTGGTGTCATCCAGTACCTTGAGTTTTAAATAAAAAATGCACTGGAAAACCTCGCATGTGGAGACCTCTTCTAACCATCACAACATTTCAGCTTTCCTCCCAGAATAAAGTACATAAAAACTGAGTCCCCAAACCAACCTATTTTTTCCTTGATGGCCATTTTAAATATAGACATTAATTCCTAACCCAGTTAAAATTCGGCAATTGCGTATTTCTGCAAAGTTTCTGTTTACTGGTTACTGTGTACATGTGCCAGGCTAACATATGCCTCTATCCATACAATTATTTGCAGGTGCTGTTAAATCTCTAGCAATCAAATAGCCTACATTTAATATTTCTAATTAGCTTATTTAGTAATCATGAAGGAAACACGGGAATACATTTAGTGGTGTCCTCTCAGATATCCTTAAAAATGAGGAATGTCACCAGGGGCTTGTCCTGATGTGGGTGTTTTTTCAGCCCAGTCAGGATGCATCATTTTAATGTGACTGTGATCATAGCCCCATTGTGCCTGCCAATCCCAATTAACAGAATCAGCCATCCTAGGGCAGAATTTATTGCTGCATGTGCAGCTTACTGGGGCCCGGAGCAGCAGCCTGGCAGTGCCCAGGCCTCTGCAAGGAGCCCTGCTTCTGGGAACAGCACACAGCTTTTCTCAGCTGTGAAATCTCTCTGTTGCAAGATATGTGCCTGTGACATACTTTTCCTTATGGCAGGCTGAATTATTTCCCTTTTCTGATGACTCCAATATCATCAGTGATATCAAGATAAACAGGAATATATTCAGGAGATGGCTCTGCTGTTAATCCTGAAGTTCCCATTCAGCCTTGAAAACTAGGGCAGGTTTGCTTATCGCTGAAAACATTTGGTTTGTACCAGCACAATGAGTTATTACATGTGAAAACGAAATGGCAACAGGCTTTTTTTACTCCAAACTGATGTGAATGCCCTGTTACATTTGTCAGCACACAGCTGAGACATCCACGCTGCATCACACACGTACAACGTAATTCATCTGTGACGCTCCTCTGTGGCACAGCACCAGCTTTCTTCTGCCAGTGCCAAACAATCTTACTTTTGGTGAGCAGAGCAAGTAAGTCACTTTTATCATACAAGACCTTTTTTTGGCAAAAAGATAGCACCAAGAATTTCAGCAGCAACAACCAAAAGGCTGTGCATAATGCAAAAGATATCTCGTATCTTTTTGTATCTCCAGGGACTTTCCCTAGATTCTGTGGCAGACAGAGTGCAAAGAGATTGCTCACAGCTCTTTTGTTCCTTTCTCTCTTCTCACCAATTTTCATTTAAAATAAAACACTTTTGCTGGAGGCAAAAAGGTGTATTTTCTGGCTTCATGTCCTAGAATTTCTGTAAATTGTTCTTGCACATGTCTGCAGCTGACATACAAAATATGCAAACTCTTCTTCTGATTTATGCTTTATGTTCTGCATGGAGCCTGTATAATTGTGGGGGAAAAAAAACAAAGACCAAAAAGTAGTTTTCCTTGAATTTCAGAAAGTAATGTACACTGTTTGAGAAAGATTCCACAGCTTCTTACTGCTACCCTCACTAGAACAGTTCATTTCCACTGTATATCTTGTAAAAAAGCCTGAAAGAAACCCCAGAACTTTTTTCAACAGACATAGTTATGAATCTTAGCATTAGAGAAGGCTTCCTGTTCCTACCACTGCATTTGGTAATAGAGAAAAGTTAGGAAATAAGTTTAGGAAATTCATTAAAGGCCACTTTTCCAAATGGACTTGCAACCAAATTTTAACTACAAAACTCTGGGCCAAATTATCAAAAGAGCTCATCTCCCATTTGGCACAAGATTAAGGACAGACTTTCAAAGCATTTAACCACTTGAAGTTCTCAGTGTGACACCACTGGCCAGAGTTCCAAACTTTCCACTTACTTAAGGACCTAGAAGTGAGCTGAACTCCTTTGAAAACCGTTACTGGTTTTGGACATTTCAAAACTATATTGTATTGAATGCAATCCAGAGACTCCACTACTTGAAGTATTTCTAATTCCTTGATAAAACACAAATGTTTCCTTCAATTTCTCCATACATAGTTTTTTTGCATTCCTCAGAAGACTTCTGGATCTATAAGCAGAAAGTTTCCTTTCTCTTCAGAGTTCTTATTCAAAAGCTTGGATAAAAGGGCCCTTGCTGGTTTACTGATAACTTGAGTAACTTCCACCCTTTCTCTTCCAGATTCATAACCACCCTAAGATTAGGTCTCTTCACAAACAGTAAATTCCTTTATTTCCTCATAAAGACTTTGAAACAACACTTCTGCTAGGAAACATTTTTATCACTAAAATTACACTCATTAGAAGTTAAAGACACTGAATGAAATAGAGCAATCTCAGATCAAAGTAGCCTGCTCTTAACTACATAAAAACAAATTAGAGCAACTAATGAGAAACAGGCTAAACACATCAAGGACCAAAATGATTAACTTACATTTAGCAATTATTTTGACAACTTACTAAAGCAAGACTGCATAATACTGACCAGCTTTCTCTAAATTAAAGCTTATTATATTTACATGAAAAAAAGAAATGATGGTTTGGTTATTTAGCAAGACTTTCCTTACCAGCAAAGAAAAAGCAGCATTCTTATCAGAAATAAACTGCCCATGACAAAACACGACTTTCTCTCCTTCTGCATATCAGTACAGTGATACTATTGATTCCATAATAACAGCCTGCAGTGTGATCACAAACCCAAATGCTTAGGGTTTGACTACATGCAGTATTAATGCATTTAGAATTAGCAAGACTGCACTATGCTTTCTATTTCACCACGATTTATCTGTACTATTAGGGAGATTTTGGAAGTAAGCTTCTTTTATCTGCAAGTTTCATTTTTTTTTCCCCTTCCTGATATGGTTTCAGTTATTAGAAATGCAATGCAAGAGTAAGGGAAAGTTGCAAAGTACAGCAATACAATATCAGAATGAATTTCCATCAACAAGAAATGAGGATTTAGACACTTATAACAAAAGAGTTAAGGAATCACGTAATTGTTCAGGTTGGAAAAGACCTTTAAGATCATAGAGTCCAACTGTTAACCAGAATTGCCAAATCCACCACTAAACCGTGTCCCCAAGTTCCACATCTACAGGTCTTTTGCACACAGTGAGCAGTACACCATCCAAGCCACAAGCAGCCAGTTTCTCCAAAAGAATGTTCATTCTTCATCTTTGGCAGGAGAGATTAGGGTTAGCATGTTAATGCTATATGGAAAAAAAGGTCTAAAGCCCCCAGACAATTCTGTATATCCAAAGACAGACCTACAAGTAAATTTAATGAAATCAAGTATAACATTTAAAAACATTAGTGAGTTCCACACTAACTCTACTTTGTATTTTTAACAATAGAGTTTGATAGATACGACAGTGCTGAACAAACAATTCATACTCATCACTTGCTGCAGTATGAAGATGATTTGTATTCAGACTCAATTCTGTCTAGGATTTAACATACTCATGGAGCAAATAAAGATATCTTGTGAGTTATCTCATAATATGCAGGAAGAGGGATGGTAATATGCATCTGCTGTTGAATATCCACAGGGTGTCCAGGATGGCTGCGTGTCCTGTGCAGCCTCTATCAATATGTAATACAAAGCTATTTAATCTTGATATAAGAAATAAATTTCTTATATCAATCAATCATGGAAGCAACCTCCCCAGGACTGGTAGAGCTCCTGTCACTGGAGGTTTTTGAGACATGAATGGACAGGGTGCTAGAAAATCCTATTTAGGTGCCTTTGCCACAAAAGGTTGGACCAGATGATCTCTCAAGGTCCCCTCCAATGTAAGCTGTTCTGTGTCTCTCTGTGATAATGATAACACTCTGCAGGTATCCACAGGAAGGTGCACAGGCTGCTGTCACAAAGCAGTGTCCCCACTCATGCTTGTCTTCCTCAACACCCTTCTCCAACCAACCCCTGTGCTAACACAACTATGCTCACTATCCTCTTACACATTTAGATAAATTCAGTGTTTCAAAGATTTTTTTTTTCCATTGTAAAAGCTGAAGGTTTAGACTTCCAGAAAAAGCTTAGGTTCTGGAATACAGTTACAGGGCAAATTGGAAAAAAAAAATCCAACACCCTAGCAGTTATGTGGCAATTGGCATGGAAAATTACCATAATCATCTTAGAAATGCTTGCAAATACTTCTCTGCCTCTTTTCTTCTAGGTGTGCAAAACTACTCTGTGCCTTATAATTCTGGGCTATCGATGAGACCTTTCAAAGAGCAACTAGAGCCTCAGAAAATACTTGAGGAAAAGACAGACATGTACAAACAATTACCCTTCAAGTAGGGAGTGGAGTGCATCCTGAACTTAACAGTGAAGCTGAGAACTGAAAAAATCCAGAGGGTTATCTCAAAATGCTAGATGATTTGACTGATCAGTGAGGTACAGCTCCAGCCTGTGGGCATGTCCTAGTGGATACTCATTTTACAGATCAACTACCAGCAAGAGATGCTCACCTAAGGCTGATGAAGAGGGCTGTGTGTGATAGCACAGACAGACAGCAGAATTAACTACCTCAACTCTTCCATGGAGGTGGAGGTCGTGCTCCCCTTTCTCCCCGCTCCCAGCACTGGCAGCACAGAGGGGCACTGGGGGCTCTGTGCAGGCCCTGCTCCTTACGGGGTGCCCCGGGGCAGTGGTTCAGGGCACTTTACAGATTAACGCAAGTGATGCTTTAGAAAAGTGCCAGTAGCTGTCAGCAGCTCACCAGGTCAGGCCAGGGCTGGGACTGGTACAGGCACCCTGGACAAGCTGGAAGGGCTCCTTCCCTGCAGCCTGTGACAGTGTGCCCAAAGGCACCAGCAATTTCCCACTGGCCAGGACCTCGCTCCCGCTGCCATTCGAGCTGCTGCACAGACAAGGATGTTACCACAGTGCTGACGTGGAAGTCACACATCCCCTTCCTGCAGCCAGCATCTGGGGGATGCTATCTACCTCAAGAGAGCAGATTTCTGGATACATCATTTTATATTTCCTCTGGTTTGTATTGTATTTTTGGGCCCCTGGCCCAGACTGTGTCTTGAAGAGACCTCAGGCCAAATTCTGTTTTCAGCTACAATGCAGCTGTTCTGAAGGAATTGCTCTGACTTTCACTGCATTGCTCTGGATTAGCACTGTAGTAATAGAGGGTAGAATCTGGATCATTGCATTCTTTCCCTGCCATCCACAGAAAAAGCAGGTTAACAGATTTGCATCACAGTGCATCAGATGAGGAGTTCTGAAGAAGCACAGAAAACGAGTCCTGACAGATAAAAAAAGAACTTCCAAGCCCAGGTAGCTCAATTCAAATGACAAAATCTGCTTTTCTGACTTTTCCTGGTTTCATTTGTCAACATCATTTAGTTGTACATATATTTTAAAAAATAACAATTTTGAAGGATGCAAATGTCTTTAAGCAGTCTGGGGAAACTTTAATCACATTCAACTAAAATGCTCACTCAATTCTCAGATCTAGTTTGAACTCTTATTTTTGTTCTTCTGCAAGATTCATGTGAAAAGCAACTACAGCCTGGGGTTTTGAAGTTGAAAGATTATAATTTGGCCTTCTGGCATGCATCTTTGTCAGTTTTTTAATCTCTATATGCTGTCTTTCAGCTTTAGAGAGAGACCAATTGATGTTCCCTGAAGCATGTATATTCTTTCAACACCATAAAAGAAGACAGCCATTATCATTTTCAATCTAAAAGTTTTATTCTCTTTATTTTCAAATTAATTTGGTTTACTACTTCAATTGGCTATGTCAGGTTCAAAAAACAAGAATTAATGTAATCTGATTGCTACAGCTATCTATAGGCTGTTTGTCATACAGCCTGATATCCGAATGGGATACAAATATACTCAGCAAAACCAGACACCTCAAATGGCTTAAGAGATAAAACCCTTTAAATAAGCTTGAGACAGATCTGAATTTATTTAAATGTCTGATTCTAAATGTACTTATGCCTGGTAGTAATGTTTACCATCTGCCTGATTCTGTCTGATGAGGTAATTGTAAATCTATAAATAGCTTAACATATGCTGCACATATTCCGGCCTTAAATATAACAGCCTTTGTGTAAAACAACTGGAAATAATAAGAAGGAATATTAGCTTGGGCATTATTCAGGGTAAGATGAGAAAGAAGTATAAAGGGATTTCACTGTGTATTATTTGTATGCTCTCCTGCGAAGGCCTGATAAACCCAAAGCACTGTTTATGGGCCCAGTTCTAAGGAGCTGTCAGTACTTTCTGTGCTCCATACCTACCAAAACAGGCATTTGAAATGTAGTAAAGCAGTTAGTCAGTGTACTGGATACTGCAAACCAACATGAGAACTACATTCATTTAAGATGAACAAATAGTTTTGACTTTTCTTTCACATGGTAGAAAATGGGAAAATGATGCACAGGCATAGCAAGCATTAAAGCTTATCTTGAAAGAATTGCTTTACAGCCAGATTAGGGGATTCTTGACACTACTGCACCTACAGCCATTGTACGAGCAGTCAAAGTGCTCTTTCATAATTACAACTAAGAATACCATTAAAGCCAATTATCTACTGAAAGAGTTGTAATTGCTCATGTGCACTCACCTAGAATGAAACCACAGGAAAGGAACAATGTGCTCTAAAATCCCACCGCTTTTGAAACCAGGCTTACTGGCTTTTTTACATGGTGGTGAGACCATGAAATGTAACCACAGAAGGCCTATAGTTGGGTAACTGGGTGATGCTCTCTTCTGGATCACAGTTCTTAGAAAAATTATTTTGTTAAGAGAGACCGTATTTTCTCTTCCATGATTCATGCTCCAGAATCAAGACTGCACTGCAGATTTCAATGAATTAGCCTGGGAAATCTGACATTATCCTGCTTATTCAAGCAGTCATTTCAGCTGCTTACAATGGCACCCTAGTGCAGGTGGGCAGGAAAATGATACACTACCAAATTAGAAATAAAACAGTGAGTCACTCTGTAAACCTCCTCCCAGCGGCATGGTCAGTCTCTGTCTTGTCTATAGTGTTGATACACAGCTTAAAAAAGGGCCTAAATATGTGAATGGATTCAGCTGCCCACACCAAACAAATGAAATTCTTAATGTGGAAAGCTAAGAGCAGGGCTATTCTAAGGTTTCTTACTGACACTGGGTTCATTGAACAGGATGTTGGCTGTAGTGCCGTGAACAGTGTGTCACATGTGTAAAGAGGCAGTTATTCTATTTGTTGCACCATTAATTTGTCCCTGATGTTTATATGGGCTTTTAATTTAATTCACTGAAAAGTTTTGCTCCGTTTGTATTTAATGAGGGTTCTTCCCGAGCATCTGTTTCTTGACCTTCAAAGTCCTCACCTGGCCCAGGATTCTCCCCAGGTTATTCTGTATCAGCATGAAACTTTTGGAAAGTAGGTGAGAAAAAAATGAACCAATTTCCAGCTGAGTGCAACTATGCCCAGCCAGACATCTCCATACCACATCAGTGGCTGGGCTTCAATCAGGCAGGACTTAGAAGCTGAACAGAAGAAGGAATTCTCTGAGAAAGCTCATCTCCCCTAGAACCACCATTATTTTGAGAGTGCTTGCAGATATTATGGAAACCTTTGCTCCGCTTCCCAATGCCCTGTGAGGCTGGACACCAGGTAACCTTGGATCAGAAGGTGCCCAGATCTGCCCGTGACATCTCACAGCACATCCCAGCTCTCCCAAGGAGCTCGCTGTCCATCTGCATGCTCACCCTGCCAGAACACAGCAGCTCCGACCACCTGGGCACAGGCGGCCCCACAGAGGAGCAGGAGCCACCACAGAGAACAGGACAAATGAGAACAGCAGCAGGAAGGCAGAGAAAGCACTGCAGATGAGGAGAAAATTAATGACAAATAAGCAGCAAAAGTGATTTTAATGGGAGGGCAAAGCAAAACATGGAGTGAACCAAGGGAAAACTTCAAAGCACTACTACTTATTCTTTTTTAAAATATTTAAACAAAAGCATTATCACAATACCAATTAGTGCACTTAATTATTTCTTCTGCAGTCGTAAGACAAGAATACACGGATTAAAAAGTGGCAGATACTTACAAAATGGTTTCAGAATTGCACTAAGGGTATTCCTGGCATCCTCCGTATCTCCAGTTACGTGGAGGTGTGAGCTAGGCATTGTCTGCCTTGGGAAGTGGGTGGAGGGTGGTGGGAGGTGAAATAAGGAGGCAGGGTCAGGCGCTCCTTCAGCAGTAAAGGAATAATTCAGTTTATAGATCACAGCATTCATGTCAATTGAGCTCAGATTGTCATTCTACTTTCAATAAAATAGATTTTATGCAACTTTTTTTTTTCCTGGACTCCTACAGGTAAAAGTTCTAGATAGCCACCTAAATATGTGACCTTCCTCATCATTGCCTGTAATTTTTTTACTACTTCATGATAGGGTCAAAGACACTTTCTTTTACATAAACAATTTCAGTCATTTTACCTAATTTGCAATTGTGAACAGATTATGGCCTTCATTTCTTTTGCATCCACTTGTTATGTAGCAATTTCTAAAACAAAGGCAGAAGGGAGCTCATATCAAAGCAGACTGTGCTTCCTGCCCCTCTAAAGTAGTGACATATGCTAGAAAGAAAGTGATGAGGTCCAAGAAAATAAACAGGCAGAACATGTGGAAAACAAAATACCAAACTGTCCTAATTCAGTTGTATATCTCTGCTGGCTTCTCTGTGATTTACCCATATCTTCAAGAAAACAAAAAATACTAATTTCTTACATAGCTGCAGTGTCAGGAGAAACCCACTCTGAGTAGGATGCTTTACAGACACATAATTAAAAGCCTTTATGGTATTCATGCTATGTTCAGATTGGGTGGCCACCACCCAAGACAGAGTCTCAAAGAAGCCATGATAAAATTGAACTGGCATCTTTCCTCTCCCACTTTCTCACTTTAACCTCTCAGTAAAGTCAAAACTTGCTGGGTCAGACACAGTGTTGATGGATGCCACATCCAGGTAGATCGAAAGGATTTTTTGCCACATTGCCAAGCCCTGATCTGAAGATATGCTCCTGGAAAATCCATTCAGTTTAAATCACCGTTGGTCCAGTGAAATCAATGGGATTACCTCAAAACTGGCCCAGCGTAACTTTAACATGGATTCTGGCTGGAAATGCCAGCTATGTCATATTCCAAATGAGTAGACCTGATGCACTAGGGTGAGGGAGAAGGTAGAGGATGGAGTTGCAGGGTGCACAGCAACTCCCAAGGCCAGGAAAACATGAAATGGAATATTACTTTATTTTATCATAACTTGCCATTGCCTAAATGCCTACACAGCAAACATCTGCTTGTGTCCTCAGTTTATCTGTCCCTGGGTAATTATTAAGACAGCTGTGGTTACTGTGCTAATCTAAGGTACTGGGCAAACATTTTGAAACATTTAGCATTGCTTCATTTATGGCAGAAGGGAAGCCAAAATGACTTCTCTTGCTGTTCTCCACTATCAGTGTAACTATACGTGCTGGAACAGCCCAGGGCCAGGAAAATTAGATAATTGCTTTTACAGAACAATGACTTAGTGTCGAAGCCCAAAAGTGGGGGTTGTTCCACCTTTCCTTTTTTTAATGGCACCATGAAATTAAAGGTATTTAAAAACAAGACCATAAATAATGAAAAATATTTGTCACTCCCTCTATATGTCACACACATTCCCACTACATATTTCCTTGTGCAGTGACTCCATTTCTCTTTCAATTATCTTTTGAAGCCTTCTTCTCTAACCCTTCTCTGATACAGATAAATTTCACTCCATCTTTAAGGGCAATGTGAGCTTGTAGACAAAAACCAGGGTTTGTAACACAGAATCCTCAGGGCTACCTCCTGAACTTCCTTACAGTAGGAAGGGGCTGCAAGAGCACAGGAATCCATCCTTGAGGGAGGCACAGGAGGAAGCAGAAAGTGTTATGTGCAGTGATGCAAGGAAGCAGAAAAGTGTTACATTTCTGTATCAGTAGCTAAATCACACTGTACCATGGATCAACTGTTGCCAGTTACGGCACTCTATTTCAGCAACAGAGATAAGGATTTCAAATTACTACTACCAAAAACCAGATTGTTCATAATAACTGGTACACAAAAGATGAAATAAAATCAAGAATCTGTCATTGAGTTTAGAAGGAATAATCTGGCACCTGCACTATATTGCCTTTTCAATACTTTGGGTGGAAATTTAATAGAAAATTGTAGATTTTCCCCTTGCCATTTACCTGAATCTACCCTGAGAGCTGTTTAAGGTCAAAGAAAAAATTTGACTATAATAAATATTAAGAAGATTATCACATTTAATTAACTTCTAAAGTACTTCAGTCAGGCCTCTAACTGAACAACACTTTCCTTTTGAAGGAATATGGCAAATATCACCAGAGCTGAGTTTTGTTGCGTGGTCAAATTACAGATCCCATAATTCAAACATATTTCATAGAAACAGTGCCACGGCCTTTTGGTTGTCATCATACACAGAGATGAACAAAGATCAAGGACAGACTACAGGCACTGGAAATGGAGTTGTATGGGTCATGGAGAAACTCGGATGCAAACCAGCAGGACAGACACTGTACTTGGAGGGGGCAGGAACAGACCTGCATTAAGGATTTCAGCAGCTACAGGGGCTGGACAATCTAAAATGTCCTTCCTTAGAACAGCACATGCATCAGCTGCTGGCATAATCAATACCCAGCCAGGGCAGAAATTTCTCTGCACACAGACTGCCGTAGGAATGGTAAAGGGCATTTGGTAGTCACATAAACCAGTTGCTGCTGGAAGAACTGATTCAAGGTATGCCATTTCATGTTTGGTATATTCTTTATAATGAGCAGGTGGATTCAAAGTTTTAATCCTGCTAGCAGGTGACCTTTTCAAAATTCTGTATTTTTACTGCCTATCAATTTTGTTTCTTTCTTCCAGGCTCCTGAGATTGTAATCAAAGATGAATAGGAATTGCCAGAGAATTACTGAATACTGAAAAAGCCAAAGCCTTAAAGATGGCTTTCACACAGTATATGCCCTAATGCAGCCATGATATCTGATTTTTAATAGATCAGGTGCAAATATGCACATTAGCAAACTAAACAATGTAGTAATATCCCCAGAGAACAGGTTTCATCGATTAAATCATAAATATAGTATCTTATTATGCTTTTGGGGAAGCAGAAATATGAAAAGCAATGCATGCATTTTTGAATTATAAGAGGAGGGAATATTGGCAAATCTTTCAACAGCTGTTTATCATGAAAAAGAAGTTACAGTTACCATTCCCCAGCCATGCACTCTGAAAAACTAAAAACTGTACATTAATAAATTATAACAATGATGCATGAAGCTAATATAAAACTTTTGAAGGCGGTTTCTTAGTCCAGAGGGAGTTGTCAAATTTGCTATTTGTGACTTTAATGTTACTTGGAATTTCTTCTAGGGCACTTAAAACTCCTTTTGTGGCTCTTCATCAGCAGTTTCACAGACAGCAAAGGCCTTGACAATATACATTTTCACTTTCTGCATGGCTGACGGACTTCATATGCTATATCCAATTTAAGGGTAGAGCAGTAGATTACATTGCTAGAATATAGAGAGCCACTGCCATTGAGACTGAATCATTGCTGTTTATAGTAATTCTTACTATTTGGTTTTTGACAGCCCTTTGTGACTGGAATAAAAGATGATGCTGAGATTATTGTCAAGCTACTGTAATAGCTAGTAGTGCATGAAGTCTGCAGCAGATGGACGTGAACTTATGAGCTCTCAGATTCTCACCAGCCTTTCAAATGAGCAGTGTTCTCCTTGGCCACGTGTAAAGCGACTGGCTTTGACAAACCCTTATTTCAGAAGATGAAATATTATTTCAGCCAGCTTTCTTGGTTCTATTGGAAATGTTTCATAGGGCTTAATTTGAGAGGTAGTTTAGAATTGAAGAGAACAAATTGATTTTCAGTTGCATGAGGTAAACTATGTTACAGGTACATACAAGCTGAACAACAACAAAGTGACTTGACATAGTCTGAACGCTTCCACACGTGCCCCCCAGCCATTTCCATTACGATACACAATTGCTAGGTATCTTCCTTTGGCTAAAGTCGTAATTTTCCTCCTGAATCCCACTAATTCACAGACCTTTAATCTGAAAAATAAGAGGCAATAGTAAAAATTTGTTTGGCATATGCTACCCCAGAAGGATTCCCTTAAAACACAAACAACTGCTATTGACTTGGATGCTGTTTTAGGTGCTGTCAAGAACATGGATAGGCAGCAACCAGCTTGTATTGCTGCAGGAATGTCTTACACCTGATTTGTCTCACTAAAGACCCCTTAAAGAAGCACATTTCTCTCAGGTCACCAGTTTACTGATTCCTTCTGCAGTGCAAACGGAGTGTTCTTCATGCACAGCCAGCTGTTCATGACAAAATGGGGCAACACAAACCCACTGGAGTGAGCTGAGCTTCAGCAGTTCTCTGGACCCAACCAGTGCACATCAACAGCCCCAAAGTCAAATGATAAATGTTCCAAAGGCTGGTTTAAAACTTCGTCAGATTATTTAGTTTGTCAAGATTTATTATCTTTGGATTAGGATCCATTACTCGTGCAAACCTCTTGCTCTGTTTTGCATACCATGATTCTTTCTTTATAATCTAGCATTACAGTTTGATCTTTTATTACATTGCTGCTGCTCAAGATTCTATAGTTAAAGTTGTGTCAGCACTTTTACTACAAATCCCATTTAAGAGGGCTTTATAACACAGCTATAAAGATGTACTACAGAATGAAAGGTGGTGCACAAAGTCTCAGCATGGGGCATTGTCTTTTTTTATCACTTTTTAATAAACAAATTAGACTTGCTATTTTAAGCCTTTATGAGTGTAAAGCAATTCCATTTTGTAGGTTATTGCCTATATAACGTGGCAATCAACCATTATTAAAAAAAAAGTAAAATGAAACAACTTATAAGTACTATGATTAAAACTGATTATGGAAAAAGTGGAACTTTGCAACAGTAAAGGCAGGCTTAAATATATGTTTCCTTATGCAAGTGAGCTGTACACTGAGATTGTGCTGAGCTTTACAAACCCACTTTCCCCAAGGCAATGGGGAAATCCAGCTTGGGGTGCAAAGTGTGAACCTGGAATGAATTCCCCAGGAATTCCTTGTGCTGTGTATGTGTTGCAAGGACACTGGTTTCCAGCGAGAGAACCCAGGGTAATGCATTCTCCTCTGCTCAAATGTCATTGGAGCTGGCTTCCTGAAAAAAGGTTTCCAAGTGCTGTCAAAGGGCAGGTTGCTCATGCTCCTCATGGATGTTGTGTGTTTTAATAAAATCATGCTGATGAGGGTCAATGAAGGCTCAAGAGTGCCTGTTTTGGGCTGTAGTTTCCCCTCATTACTTGCCCTTCTACACATAACTCAGTAGTGAGAACACTGTCTATCTGTTGTTCCTGCTTAGTCACGTACAGCACTATGTTTTCAGGCTCTCTGCAAAACCCCACCATGGCTCAGAAGGTGCTACCTGGTTGAGCAGCTTTCCTTGATCAGCTGCTTCAAGACCCTGGGGTTTGAGAACAGTCTCACAGCTTCTCATCGGTGACTCAACCCCCAGAATGAGGGCCCAGTAGCCAACTCAGGACCCACAGGCCTGGAATAACATGGAATATGGAGTCCAGAGGGACTGCCAAAGAAAGCTGGTCATACTGTTTGCAGTACTTGAACCAGCTTGGATTCCATCTTCCTGGAATTCTGTGTTGCACCCTGGAGACATCCTTAGATACACACATTTCCCTAGACAGACTGGGTGATAGACCAGCAGTGCCCCTCTAAGTCACTGCATCTGTGAGTTCACTCATGGCCCTGGATTTGGCTATGGTGTGAGGGGGCTGGGAGAGCGGTTTCAAAGTATGCTGACTATAAAGGGCATTCAAATAAAAAAGGAGCACTTGCTGTGTGCGTGGATGGGTGTTATCTCCAAATACTCCATAGTAAAACTCCAAAGCATCTCACGGTGTCTCTATGCTGGGACCACATGTAAAGGCAGAGCTACACCTGTGAATGTCCTGGATGAGACTCACTGGCCAATTCCAATACCAAGGGGGAACTGCACCAGCACAAACTGCAGCCCAGGCTGCTCATACCTTCCAAAGGCTTCGGGTGCTTCTCAGCTGCCGTATGTGCTGCCAGAGTCTTGGCTATTAGCACTGTTACAAGTGAGGCAACAGATGTGCTACTGCCTGCAGTGCAGGGAGCTCTGAAGTCCAGGTTCCGCTGGCTTTTACTGAATCATGGATCTGAAGTCATTTTAAAACATTAATATCTTGCATTCAGTGAAAACGGGGCTGTCTTGGATTCTGATCATGCAGGCGCTACATAGATAACTTCACACATGGGACTTCTCAGAGCTGCCTAAATTACAGTATGTTATTACAAACTCCAGTGAAGGCTGGCACAGAAATCAGGAATGATTTTTAAGAACAGACCACAAATTCCAAAGGAATAACTACAGGCAATGAGGGGAAAAAATTAAAAATCAGGTTTTACAATGGTGCTAGCCACATATTAACAGAAGATCTCTTGTTGTCCTTCTCCTAATTGCTGTGTATTAAAAAGAATTCATATACTACAACTATGCCTTTAGAGGAGATGAAACATCAATTGTCTGCACACGAAATAGCTGTGATGTATTTAAATAACCTTTTAACAGATGAATATTAAATATATTTTCCAGTATACCTGGGAAGGAATCACTACACAGTAATCTTTTCCTAAATATTTAAAACACCAATACACTGCTTAGGCTAACAATGTACTTCTACCAATTTAAATGGCTCTGTAATAATTTAAAACAACCTTAAGTACCGAACGTAGAACTGCACAATCACCTCCCAGTGACCCTGGGTTTTTCCTCTTTTGCAAGGAAGGTTGCTGGCAGCAAGGTTGTTACACGAACTGACAAAACCAAGTGGAGACAGCGAGCTGTGCTTATTTAAGTCTCTATTCTTCCATGCCACTCAGCTTCAATCCTGGGCCTGGCAAAACATCATCAGTATTCTCTGCCTCTTTTAACTAAAGGAAGCAAATCAAGAACCAGACAGGCTAATGGGAACTGAACCTCATTTCTTGGCCTCTCGCTCAACCTGGGCAGCCAAACGGAAAGCAGCCACTTCTGCAGGCCCCGCGCTCCCCTTGCCAGCTGGGAAGGCGAGCAGCTCCCCGCTCCCGGCTCCGCGGCAGGCAGCACGCAGACTGCTCTCCCGGCTGTGCGCGCCGGGAGCCAGCTGGGAATCTGACTGCTTCTCCAGGTCTCCTGTCCACTTGCCAAACTGAGTCTGCAGGGCTCCTTTTCCACTTGCCCCAGCCAGTTAGGAGGTGATCTATAGTGCTATTATCACGGCTAGCTAAACAGGCCAAAAATCTCCACGCAAAAATGAAATTTTGGTAAGGTTCCACAAGAAGGGGGACCAAAAGAGGAATTTCATAAGGAAAGGGCATCCTCTGCAGCCTTTCTGAGTTCCCTGTGAGTTGAGTCACATTTAGGGGCTGTATTTCCAACTCTTTTCCTGTTAGCACTTAATCTAAGGCATATTCAACTAGAAATACCAGCGACATGTTAGAGGTAGGAAACTGAAAAAGCAACAGCTACTGACTAGAGCTGGCTGAAACATTTTCAACAAAACCTGAAACCCCATGAAACCCACCCCGTTTCATATTTCACTGCAACTTGAAACTCAAACCAGATTTGTTGAAAGGTTCTCTGAGGATTGTGGTTCCAGTCACAACTGGCCAATCCATTTATAGTACACAACTTTTTTAGTCAAATTGAGGGCCAGTAGAGCTGGGCTCAGTTTCACAATTCTGAGACCTAAAGGAGAAGGGCAGCTTGTCCTGCACACTGTCCTGAGTGGCCTTGCCAGACTCTGAGCCCTGGGAACAGCCCCACCTCCCTCACACAGACATGCAATGGCAAGACAGGGCATATCCCCTCTTTTCCATTTCCTTATGGGATAACCAGACAGTTAAAAGACCCTTAGAGATCAAGAGCCAGGGAATGGACAGGTACAAGGAAAGAAAAATCCTTCTCCCCCATCGGCAGAGTACAGTTTGCTCCTGCCATACACAGGCCACAGCAGCCTGGTCTTGGGCCCATTTCTCTTCTTGCAGTTCGTCCAAGATTAGGTTACTGCAATCACCTGAATTAGCTGCTGCATTGAGTTACTTGACAGATGCTTTGCATTAACAACTTCTGCCTCTGAACTCTTACAGACAGTTCTCTGTTGTCATTCATGCTCTGTCTCCTTCAGACAGCCAGTACAAATCAGGCCATTTCTGGTCAGTGAGTCACTGGTCATAATCTTTACTGTTTTAATTTTCCACTGCTCACACACACATAGGTGCTAGTAAACAAAAAAACCCACTCATCCAACCTCAAGTACACCCACAAGCCTCAACTGCCCCAAATGGTCACGAAGAGCAAATACGCAATCGTCCTGTCTGCACACAGATCATTTCACCAGCTTTAGTGGCGTGGATATTTAAAACTACCTTTTCCTTTTCCCTTCTTTCTGCTCTCCCTCTGTGCTTTTCCAGGTCTATTTGAGTTTTGTTGTGAAGCACTGGATTCATTCATACATCAAAGGGAAACCGAAGGCATCAGAGCCCACATAGACAGAAAACAAAGGCACTGTTTACAAGGCGGAAACTTGCTGAGAGAAGCAGCTGAGTTCTGCAAGGCTCACCCACTGACTGCCCCCTTGGAGGTACATCAAACACCATTACTTGCTCCATACAGTCAAACATTTTTCTTTCAAAGACTCCTAATATAATGGATTATTTGTATTACTGTAGTAATGGAAAGTCCCAGCCCTGACCAGTGCCCTGTATGGAATACCTCTCCCTTTACTAAGTTTTGCTGGATGAGAAATAGTCCAGCTCTGTAGGCACAGAGGTCCCTGTGGGCTAATCTAGATGAAATTAGGCTGGAAGGAGCTACTTCCTGCCATAGTATCTCAAAACTAGGCATCCAGGTTAAGGATTAACCTTCCCTGGTTCAGGGTTTGTACTGAGTCCAGAAAAAAAAGGACTTTTTATCCTGATGATTTCCTGCCATATTTATTATACACTTATTACTTGACCATATTTTTGAGGTCCTATCTTGTATTTCTCATTTAATAAATGTTTTGCTTTTTGAGTAGGGTCAAAAGAGACTCTGGCATGGGAAGGCACAGGCAAGCTGGCTGTTTCACACACAGAACTGCACTTTCCAAGCCAAGCGTGGAAAGCCATGGCATATTCCAAACCCATCTTCTCTCCATCTGGCAGAGCAGGAGCTCAGTATCCTTCCTATCTTGTAGTTTCACCAGCCACCAGCCTTCTTCCTTTAGCTGAGAATTATTAATTATTGTTAGAGTTTTGCTTTTGTGTGTTTGTTTTTGAAATGTTTTTGCTTGCATGCCAGGCTGCATACAACACACCCAGTATTCTGGAAATACAGCTGAGTCAACCAGCCCAGCACTTCCCTTTGCTACACTAACCTTGTTCTTCATAGCTGACATAAAAAAGAGGGGATAAGTATTTTAAATGACACTCATCTCGCAGCCTCCATACAGTATTAATATTTTTTCTTCGTTCTGGATAAATGTTTTGGCAATTAAGTGAAAAAACACACGAAAATCATAACCTTGTTGTTCCACAACTACAGAGTGCCTTGGACTGCAGAAGTGCAGAGGACTTCCAGTCCTCCAGTCCTTTGCAAAACTTGGAAGAGCCCCTTGTGAGTCAGAAACTCTGGTTAGTAAGGCCAGGTTAGTATCAATAACAACAAAAAGCCCAGCTCTGATCACCACTCAGAGGAAGCAAACTCAAAGAACTGTAAGGATTTTGTTTGTACTATCAGTGCCATAAATGAGAACAAAGTGGAGGGCACATAGCTGCTTGTTCTAGAGAGCCTTTAGAAATCTGTTGCTAGTGTTTATTACACCAGATATATAATAATGCCTTTCCTATTAGGCTTGATTTTCTCCACACTTGGAAACACAAAACAGAGTGTTTAAACTCAAATAAATAGTTCCCTTTTAAAATGTGGGTGCAATAATTTGGATTACCAGATAATTGCTTTATTTTAAGAAATGCATATTTAAGTCCAGTCCACAGAATATGATTCCTAAGGAGTGTGTTGGACAACAGCACAAACCACGCCTGTGCCTGGTGATTGTTCACACTGAGAAGGGCATGGCTTGCCTGTGCCTTCTTTGGGAGAGCTGATTACTGTTTGCAGTGATGGGGATGTTGTGTTGGCTTCATTGTGCTAGTTCAGTGAGCAAGAAGATTTGAGGCTTATTCAGAGTTTTCACTTTCATTGGAAGCAAGATGCTACAAACAGTTATGAGGAGCAAATACAATAAATGATGAAGAGGAATAAATGTTATTTCTAGAAAAAACTGTAAGCTAACAAAATAGCTTTTTCACAGTTTAATGATCCTAAAATAATCTGAAAGATTTTAAGAAAAATCTCCACCTTTGATCACAGAACTCCTGCTGTCCCTGTATGTGACTTCTCATGGTATCACAGCACACATTTCTTTAAGGAGATATTCAGAGAAGAAGAGCATTTCACATGTTCATTAAACTACGGCACTTGAAAAGCTATGGAGTGAAAAGAGATGCATGTGAAGATGAAGCACTGCAAGCTAGAACAACTGGTGTAAGGAGAAGAGCAAGGGGGCAACACAGCATTTTCAACTCTTCTGCTTCGTGAATTAGGTTCTGTAGCTGGGAGGGAGAACCCAAGCAGAGCATGACTTACCCTCGCTGAGAGACTGCTGCTGGACACAAAGGGGAGCAGCCGGCTGCTGCAGCAGTGGCACCCTGGGCCAGCACCTCAACAGCTGGATGTGCAGCTCCCTTGAGATAGACACACTCAGAGAAAGCAAAAAGAGGAAACTGGGTTTTGTTTCATCAGGAAAAAGTAATTGATATTGTGGGATTGTTAAGGGAAAGCTGAAGAAATCAAATCCTACCACATCAATATTTCTGTGGATGTCCAAAAAAAGCTTCCACAAGCTCTAGGCCTACTTCACTCTATTCCGTGTTACAATCCCAAGAGCCTGACAATTAAGAAGCCTCTTTTCATTCCTCAGCAATAGAACTGTTCCTGGCCAGAGTGCCATGGGAAGAGTAGGAACAGAAGTGTGGCTCTATGGAACCTTTGCCCCTCTGTGGCAGAGGACAGGGTAGGGGCACGTGTTCCCTCTTGTATCCAAAACATGAATGCAAACTCTCGTTCTCTCTTTTCAAATGGACACCCAAATCTTGCTCCATATGCATACCTAAAGCTACATAGGTAATCTCAGGTGGGTATTATAAGTATTTTTTGCTAATCAGGGATGGATATTCAAAATTCTCATTGCATCAGGAGTTCTACTTCCGGCAATCACTTCTTCTGTGATCTTTTACAGACTTTTACATTAAACCCCATGCTTTCTGTAACACTTGAAATAAATCCCATGTGAATCTGTTTTTCTTAAGATCAAGTTACTGCTTTCTATTAGGTAAAGAAAATGAAAAAATATCAAATTGTTTCAATCTCCTCAGTGAATACAGCATATACTGAGAAAATATGAAGTTATACATTGACTCTCCTCCCAAATTCTATTACTTGGCTAAAAAATCTGGCAATAAATATCTCAGTTATCCTATATATATAAATATATAAAATCCATGTTTAACAAAGTTGCATTTGTAACACTTACCATGGCTAATAAACATTTTAATTATTGATTTCAGCTGAAAAATTCCTGAGGCTGAGCATAAACAAAAGAAATAAGTATCTGCCTCATGGTTAATGCTTTTATTCAAGTGTGGAGGTGAAGCTATAGATCCAAGAGATGGAAAAAGCAATTTGCTATTCTCACTCATATTTAGAACCCTGTTAGTAGATTTGTGGAAAAAAAAGTCATATACTTCAAAAAAACTGGCCATGAATTAATGTGTATAGATTTTATTGCTTTTTCCAGCTCTCTCTATTTTTATTCTTTATTCTTTCTAATAGTCTAAAAAACCTCTAGAATTATAGTTTTCTCCCTACAGATGCTGTCTTATTCTATTAAACAAACATTGATCCCTTGCTTTTTCCCTTTGTTCCCCCCCGTTTAGTTTCAAATGGATGTCAAATTATCTCAGATATTTTGTGTTTAACATCAACAACTTCATTTCACATGGGTCTAATATGGAGTCCATAATAATAATCATTACACTGCTGTATATTACAAAAGGCTTAATTTTTTTCATTGCATAATGTTTCCTTTCCTATTGATTTTGGGCTAGACTTGAGAAGCACAGCTTGCTGTCCATCATGGGCAGCTCTGCAGGGAGCTCCAACTGGCTCAGTGGGAAGTATCAAGGAGGAGGGAGAGCTGATGATCTGCTCCTCAGGACTATACCCAGCACACATAACCCTTCCCTGTGTACAGACCTGCTGGGCTGCTAAGAACATTAGCAGAGAGCAGACAAACATGTACTGATGGCTCTGAAAGCCTGACCAAAGGCACTGTCACCAACAGATAGGGGCACACGAAACTTCCAGTTGTTCCAGAGGGTCTGTAGCACACTGGGTTCATGCAGCACAGTTCACTTTCTTTGGCCATCGTGCTTGTGCTCTGTGTTTGGCAAAGAGCTTGTGCTGAAACTCAGTAAGAACAGCAGGACACTGGCCCCAGCCAGGAGTGTGCGAGTCTTCCCAAATCCACCAGCACCAGCACTGCGACAGCTGTGTGGGGTGTATCTATCCAGAATAGGAATCAATAGAAAACCTGATGTCAGATGCCCCCAGATACACATGTTCTAACAGCTGAGGTTGTACTGAAACATCTTTTCTTATATGAGAATCAGATCAGGGCAACTGAGTCTTCATATGAAATAAATGTATCATGTTCCTGGGATTTTGTTATTTTTATGATATTATGCCAGGTATGATGATCTCCATGAAGAGAGAGTGCACAGGTTGCTGAAAGCCTAGTTAGACAAAAATTCCAGGATTAGCACCCACCCTGTAAAAGTTCTCCTCCTCTTTTAATTTTATTTTCACTAGAAAGGAATTTCTATATGACTGAAATCTTTTGCATTACATTTTTCCTAGTCAGAGAGGACAAGTTTAGTTCACTATTGTCTTGGTCACAAATGTGCTGGTGTAACAGGATGGAATGACTGGAGAATCAGACCTCAGAATGTTTCTCTTCCACTCCTTTTTCTGCACGATTATTTTGAACTTATTTTGTGACAAGACAAAGACAACAATGCCCCTGGATTCACACTGATAAAACTCCACTGACTTCAGCAGTTAATGCTCGTTTAGTTGTTATTAAGTGCCCCGAGGGTGATATAAAGTCCACACCTAACATCTGAAACACATTCCAAGATCAACAATAGCAGTCACCAGATAATTTTCTTCTCTACTGAAGGTCGCTCTAAACTTTAAATGCTTCTCTTCACCTCATGTTATACACATTACAAATGACTGTTCAGTTGCTCTTATAAGCTTAAATCCATATACTCCAACTTTGTACCCAGAAGGCAATTTACAGATTATAAAAGGCAGATACCTCTTTTGCAGCACACCTGCTCTTTTTACAATTCAGTCTGAGAGAAAGAGAAACAACTGGGAGTTGGAAGACCCTGATACCAAGGACATACTGATAATCAGTGAAAGGAAAAGGTGGGTCTTTAACAAAAAATTACTTTTAAAAACAACTGAAGACAAGCTGACAGGAACACCAGATATGGTGGCCACTCTGATGGCTTGGGAGAGACACTGTCCCAGTGCCCAGGTAGCACAACCAGCACATGTCCTGTTCTCACTCGGCAGGCGAGCACAGTGAACCGGGACCGTCGGCAAGCGCTGAGCTGCTGCTGCAGCCCCAACAAACCCTCGTGTTCCCCCCACACTGACACTGGGCACCTTCTGCACTGCTTTCTTTATGCACCCCCTCCCACAGGGCTGTCCCAAGAGCCCCAGGCCATGCTTTGGGGCACAGGTGGCTTTTGCAACACACAGGCACCACCCAGCTCTTGCTAAGAATCCTCCTGAGTCCCGCTGGCACCCAGCTCTGCTTGGCTGCCTCTGCACTGGCCTGCACACTTGGCTGCCTCTGCACAGGGAATAAAATGTTGAACTACAGCATCCTAATCATAAGCAGTCACACAAAGTCATGATTTTTAAAAATAAAAGTAGGTTGAGAATTTCTGGACACGTGTGACAAAGAATTACTTACCTATGTCCATTGTCTAAAAGAAATATAGTCCTTTGTTTTCTCTAGTGAAATACTTAGCATTCCATAATCTCCCTTCATACTTGTTCATAGGACTTAGGTGAAGAAACTAGACAAACTTTTGTTGTTGTTGAAGCAAATCACAAACTACTTATAATTCTGTTAGGAGCTTTCTTCCCTTTAAATAGTTGAAGACATTTATTATTGAACTTTCTGCTTTGACAGAATTTTATTAAAAGAAATTGATTTTACTAGCTCAGACTATTATATTCTGCTGAAGGATAAAGTATCATACCTAATTTCAGTTCTTGATTTTTGTTAACAATATTTTAAGAAGTTCAATAAGCCATTGACTGAATTATCCAGTGTCACAAGTGCTATTGCTTTAAAAGGTTATAATCTTCTTTGTAATCAGATTTCAATATACTAAAAATTCTATACAAAATAAAAATTTACGTTTAAAATATTCTTTTAGGAAAATTACATTTTAACAACTAAACACAACAATATGTTAGATTACATTTTGAGCAGAATGTTTACCTTTCACTGAGTTTCTTTGCCAGCTGTGTCAGCACTGACTATATAAAAAATATTAAAGGAGCTGTTTATTTTTTTTAATTGCCACACTGATGCCAAAAAACACAATGTGTGGGCTGGAAGCAGAGTGCTGGGAGCAATATTATTCATGTTAAAAACAGTTGCCCGATTTGCTTTCTTTGAAAATTAGGATACTATAAATAGGAGCCCAGCGGGATTTGTCGATTGCAAGTTATGTTTTAAAAGCTGCTAGGATGAAACTTTTGAAAGACTTACAAAAGATAGAACAGTTACATTACGGCTTGTCATTTACCTTTGGTCTGCATTAGACCTTTATTTTTGGAGAGTTATGTATTAAATATGGATCTGCTCTATTTCTATGCATATGTCAAAATACTAGATTTTTAAAAGAAAATTTCTATAAAGATTTATTTGCTTTTTATATGTCTTTCTATAAACCAGCTATCTTAACTCGCTATTCTGTTAATCATCATTATAAATGCTGTATTGCCAAACTCATATCAATTCTTTGTTGCTTGCTTTGCGAAAATCCTTCCCCACAAATCACCTTCGAACAACTCAGAAATTATGACACAGTTAATTCATCACAAAAAAGTGGTGTCAAGCCACCGTCCACAACAGTACCACAGCTGTCCTTCCCTTTGTTTCCTTGTACTTTAGCACTTTGGTGTGTCTTTTTTGCTTGCTTTACAGATGACCTGAGGCATGCTTCCAAAAAAAAACCCAAACCACCAAACAAGCACTACCAAAAACCCAAGAAACCAACAAAGCCCCAAAACACATGAAACCCTTATATGAATAACAAAGCAAGACGAAACTATTGCAGAGATTTTATCAAGCACTTTCTTTTCTATGAGAAATTATACGTGACATTCACCATTAGAAAGCTGGCATTTTGATCTGCATTTGGAACGGGAAGCAGTGGGAGCTACTGGGATATGCTGACTTTTTAACAGCAAATACAGGGAAAGAAATAAAAGATAAGCTGCTAGGTTGACTCTGAGAAAAGGGCCAACAAAGCAATGACACAGCTTGTAAAACCTACTTAAATTCCTAGCTTTGCCCACTGAATTCTGTTGAGTAAAAAGAAACCATTTCTTCTAAACACTTCAGTGTCTCCCTTTAAGAGAAATAACTTTTACACAAGCACTTTCATGCTGCACTGCTTACATAAACCACACATCTTTGAAAGTGGTGTGGGATTTTGGTGTCCATCTTAAAGCATGAAGCGAACGGCCTGATGGCCATTTTCCTGAAGGCACAGCCCTTCATCAGGAATGCGGACCCTGTTCAGAGGAGGTCCAGCTGAACCGCCTGACAGCGCTCAGACGCTGACAGCCCAGGCTCTGCAGGTCTGCTTGCAACTCCTCTGTCCTCTGACTGTGTGTGACCTTTGAGTTTACTTAACTCCACCGCCTCAAACTTGGTTCAGCCCCACATCTCCACTGCAGCACTCAAGTTTCAGAAGACAACAGCAGCAAATGGGAAAGGAGGGGAAGGTGGGAAAGAGAGACGCGCTAATAAGAGAGGAACATTGCATTCAACACTGTTCCAACAAACTTTTAACTAGTGCCATATTTTCCTTTGTAAATTCAGTACTTCATGATATGTATCACACTGCCACCCTTATCTAAAGACATTTGCTGTCCTTATCTGAAGCTTTTCTTAGTAGAATTGTACTTGAGTAAGAAACAAAGAGCTCAATCTGACTTTAAAAAAATATTTAGCATTAAGAGGTAATAATTATCTTCTGTCCCACCATAAAAATTCAATCAAACTATGAAAGCCTGGTTTATCCTATACAAACCATGGAGAAACAATTAAGAGTGTGACAAAAAGCCATTGCATTTCTCAGGAGAGCTGACCCTGTTCCAAGGATAAAATGATAACTAGTATCCTGAGTCCAGCTCTGTGACCTTCTGGAGCTGGAACTTCAATGATGTCAAATTAGCTGCGTCACATGAGCTGGCTTTGTGAGTGAGCCTGGATCAATGCAGTGCATTTCACTGATGATGACACTGATCTAATCAATCTCAGTCACTCAATGGACAGCAATGAGGTTGTGAAGTAAGCACAAAAAAAGAAAGATGGGAGCTGGCATTGTCAGGGTTACCTAGAGGCTCCCTATTTGTGCTTTTCCTTTAAATGCTAATTTTAAAAGATGAAAAAATAACACTAAGTAGCAATTTCCTAGAAGGGGTTTTGTCACATCTATTCAGACTTACATTCTGCTTGCCAAATTGCAACCTGATGTTCAATAATGCTGGTTTTGACACTTCTGTGTAATAAAAGTGAAGATCCTTCTTTGCTCAAGGATGTCTATGACACTTTTGACACTTCTCTCCCAGAATTTCAGGCAGCCCAGATGTTCTTTGCATTAAGAAGAGCATTGCCACAGCTGCCATGGAATGTCAGAAGATACTGGGCTCTAGGCAAAAGCAGCAAAGGGCATCTTTCCTCTTTTTAAGTGAGGAGTAATTTTTGGAGAGCAAAACCTTTCGATTGAAAATTAAAGCCTCAGAGGGACTTTGTAGGCAAGAGACACATTGCATTTTCTCTGCTCATGTTTCAAGGTAACTCAGAACCACTACAGAGCAGCTGTTTCCACTTCTGTTCAGAAAAATATTCCTTACCTCTCTGTGGCAGCATGGCATTACTGTATCTGCTGGACACCTGGGTGTTATGATACAGGCAAAAATGAAGATAACAGTAGGAGGTCCTGGTGACAGACTCAAGCCTTGATTTCTGGGGACTCACTAGGGTGGCAAGACCTAGTCACTCCTGGATTGTTTGGGCTTCTCAAGACTTGAATCCAGGGATTCACATTCACGAGTGTCTCCTTCCACAGGAGTGACAGCTGAAGCAGCCTTGGCTACATGATGTCTCTGTACCCCAGGATTCTCTGCAGCTGGGCTAAAGAAAGTGTTTGAAGACCACATCATGTTCCTGGGAAAAAAGTGTCCCTGGGTAGAACTGACCATATTTTCAGCATCATCTTCCTTATTTCTGTCCTTGTTCTATCCCCAAAACAGATGCTGGTTGGACCGAGTCATACACTGGACTGTGTTTCTCCTTTATTTTAAACATACGTAGGTTCTGCTCTTTAACACAGAGGCCACACAAGCAGTGGTTCTGTGCACAACAAAGAGATCTAGGATGCAGGGTTCCATGGGTAGCTCCCTCAGAAGAAACTCTCTAAATTTAAACTAAAGCCCCAGGGCTCACACGAGGCACGGCTCCTGTCTGTGGGTGGGCTGACGAGTCACGGTGTTTCCCTTCATCCTGCTGCTCTTCAGCTCCATCTCCTGGAGTCACCCACTGCACTGGGAGAGCCACCTTCCCACACCACGTACCGCCCTTACAGCAGGAACAGGTTAGCAGAGAGTCTAATTAAAAAGTTTCCTCAGAGAAAAAAAAAAAAAAAAAGTGTGCTGGAAATAAAATATTTAATTTGGAAATTTCAGTGCAGGGCTCTATTTTTGAGTACTTGCAACAGAAGTTTCTCTGCTGGAAGGATTTTTATTTATTTTGTTTGCTACAGAAATCTGTGTGATTAATACAAATTTTAAAAGGCTTAAAACAGCTCAGAGAGCTGTTATTTATACTCTTTTATACATACTCCAAAAGTTTAAGGTGGTCTCATCGTCTTCCTTAAAATAACATGAAACGGAATTGTATTTTTTTTTGGAGAAGTCACTGTTAAGTCTTTTCTGTCATATCCAGGGCACAGGAATTTCTTAAACAACATCTTACTGGGATTACTCCTTGCCTGACCTTCCTCTGTGGCTGCATGGTGAGCTGCCAGCTGCAGGGTCTGTTGGGTTTAGGTTCTGGTTATAGATGCAGCAGGAACAGCAGCAGCCAAAGAGAGTAGTGGGGAAAATCAGTGTTTTTGTGTGCTGCCAGAACAGAGTTCCTGTAAAACTCTTATGTAGCATCCACAGAGCAGTTCCTCTAAAACTTGTGGCATCCATACTGTGATTTTTGTGCTGTGCTGCCAAGCCAATTTTCAAGGAGCCATCAGCCTACCCAAAGAAAGGCAATGAACATCAGCACGTGGTGTTGCACCCTCCCACCAGGCCCTAAACGATACCTGAGATCCCACCTGGCACTCCAGCCCTCCATGCTCCTCCTGATCAGACAGCTGTCAAGGAAGACAGGACCACTACCTAACACCTTATTGCAAACCCAGACCAGCAATGGCCTGCAGCTGACCCAGGAGAGCTGCAAGGCCTGAGCTGGTTGACTTTTGGTCCGTGCTGCAAGTTTTTGTCCATGTTTGGGGCAGAGTGCTACAGACCCACGAGGGATGATGCTACTTTAGCACCAGTTGCCATGTCGTCTGCTCCTTTCCTAGACATGTTCCCTCGTGTGTGTGTGTCACTTTCACAGTCAAACGCCACTGGACACAGAGTTATGGCAGCGATTACTATGGAAAGTAAGAAACACAAGGACAAATCATTTTAACTGAAGCGTCAGCAATGGAAAATGGCAGTCATCCTTAAATGTCATAGTGCCTCCCAGTTGGGCTTGGGCTGTGAAATGGGGAAAGGACTCCAGAATTGCACAGATCCATTATCCTCAGTGGCTCAGGAGGACAAGCTCATTAGGAGCTATGGCTTCATTAGGTAGCGAGAGCTGCCCTGTTGTCAGGCTATGATCTATTCCTTATCTTGGATTGTGCCACAGATTTTCTCTCCCACATCCCAACCACAATTGACTACCACACCTCACTGCTTTTGGTGATGGAGCGTAGATCTTGCTTTAAGAATTATAAGCTAGAGTTTCAGTAATACCACAGGAAAATCTGCTAAACATTACTCAGTATAACCCACATGCAGCTATGCCCTTACTTCTCCCTGGTATGGGAAGGGATCAGTTGCCAAATGGCTGCAAAGAGCAGCAGCTCCCATTACAGGGCTAATCTGTGCTCAGGGATTGCACCCACCTCAGTGCACAGTAGCAACAGAAACACTGAACCACACCTCTGCAATATATATTTACCCTTGAAGAGATGCAACATGTATTTACCACTGAAGAGATGCCCACATTTACAATGTAAATCGAATAGTAAAATGAAATCACAAAAACCAATTAAAAATACTATTTTAAAATAAGTCACTGTTTTGGACATGCTGGAGGCTACACGGAAAAAGGCAGGGCACTACTTTTTTCTATGGAAATCCTTTTTCCTTTAAAATTTCTTTTTTTAAGGGCTACATAAATCAGCATTAAATCTCTCATTTTGTTATATAGTATTTACAAAGAATCGAAAGAGTCAGAAAACAACAATATCTTAGAAAGTTCTACGTTATTTCTTAGGCTTCCAAAAGAAGTGCTCAAATATAATTGCTTAAAGCAAACTTCAAAAGACTCAATACACCAGCAGCTGCAGCAAATACATGGCTTTTCCTATTTTCATTATCTGTTTCTTCTAATAGGTTTTACAAGACTTATATATGAATAGAGATCAGAGGGAGAAAGACAGATTTTATATTTTACCTACACTATTCTGAAAATGGGGTAATAATTATAGAAATGGCTGAAGCTTGCATGGTGGTTTGTTTGTACAAGAGAAGAACTCCCCCAGTGTTTCTCTTCTCTCAGTTCAATGATTAACTCCACTTAAAACCCAATCCTTGTGTGTCTGTTAACAAAAATCTCTGCAATATACAAGATTTAATAGCAATACTTGGCATAAAATATTTTAGCAAAATGAACCGAATATCACATCAAACACAGTTGAAAGGCAAACCTCCCAGCCAACAGAGCGGTTTTATCAAACTCCAGATTCCAGTGCTCTTTTATTGTGGCAAACTCAAAATTACTTCTATCTTACAGAATTTCTTTGGTCAAGGTGAAAGCACTTAAGATATTGTTATTTGTCTTCTTTGCAGAGATGTTGTACATATTCAATTATGGCAAGACTCTATGCTTCCTTGCTTGAAACTCTAAAATATATTGCTATCCTGTTTCACAAAATTTAAAGCTGTTCTGATGAATACACAACTTTCATTTGGAGTTAAAAAAAAACCAAACCCCAAACCTTTTACGCCTCATTTATTTAGAAGCTCTTTGCCTTATCACTGCTCTAGCTATTTAAAGCACTGCTTTGCTGTTTATCAAAGCCAACTTTCTTCTTTCGCCTTTACATTTTTAAAGAAAAAAAATTAAAAAGCAACCTTTCCACTGACATTATTCTCATAACACATACCAAATTGATTTGAAAACATTAGATTTGCCAAATTTCTCCTACATGTTGAACTGGAATCTAAATATGGCTTCTTTATTTATGTAAGTAGAGGCTTATTTATTCAAGAGAAAATTTTTTGGAGGATTTTTGTAGTAAGTATAGTGAGAGCAGCTAAAAAATTTGAATTAGGTTTTTTTTGTTGTTGTTTTTTGGAACATCAATTTTCAGGTAATTTTTGGACATATAATTGAACATAAAGTTAATTATCTGTTCACAAGGACTCCTTTGATGTGTGGTTCTCACTGCAGTGTGTGCCCAGCATCACCCCTGGGTGGGAGAGGGGAGAGAGTTCCTGCACTGACCATCCTCAAGTGGCCTCCAGCAGTGACCAGAGCTCTGGGCCTTTTCGTGGAGGCTCCTCCATGCATGTCCACCAACGTGGCTAGAGGGAACCTGCAGGATTGGGGAATTCCCTCACTCAGAGGGAGCTTTTGGCCCCTGTTTGTTACAAGAGGTGGAAGTCCAGTTAGAAATGCATCCCATAAACTGGAAATATGATCTCATCAAAAATCCCCATTTTCACTTATTTTTAAATTCTCAAAACCTGCAGCTTTTGTGCTGGGCTGTTACATGATTCCTGCACATATTTTAAAGTTCGAAGGAAAATCCCTTTGGAATTTTTTATGTTGTGAAAATGGCTGATGTTGGGAGCCTTACATTTGCCTGGGTTATTTACCCCATGCCAAAACTCCA
This sequence comes from Aphelocoma coerulescens, assembly GCF_041296385.1. NCBI lineage: Eukaryota > Metazoa > Chordata > Aves > Passeriformes > Corvidae > Aphelocoma > Aphelocoma coerulescens. The sequence goes on along the minus strand of NC_091024.1, from coordinate 2,082,624 downwards.
ACACTGTTGTGCCTGAGCCCTCCTGCAGCGAGGGCTGAGCCCCAAAGTGCTGTGCTCAAACGCTGGGATCCTGCCTGGGGCCAGGTGAACAGTCCCCACTGAAGTAAAGGGACACAAAGCTGAGCCAGAGGTAATAGAAATTTTTAAGACTCCATGGATCCTGCAGAGAGCCCTGCACGAAGTCAAAGGCCTGTCTTTCTGGAGTTAATTGAAAAAAGTCCAATTGTTTTTTAGCTGAGCTAACACCACAGAGGTAACGAATTCCACCAGCAAACACATCCGTGCTACCAGAGCACCAAAAGCATTGCACACCTCCCCTGAAATGTTACCTTGTCAACGAGCTGAAACTACATCTGCTCACTGCTCCCCTCCTTTCACACTCATTTCTACCCTGTGCTCTTGTCACTGACTACGGGCAAAAAGATCAGGTAATTCCGAACCAATTTCCCTTGTGCACACAGGAGCCCATCATCTCTCCCAGCTACAGGGTATCATGTACATATTGTCTCTTTTGTTCATTCCACCACAATTCACATAATTCTGTAGTTTAAAATTGTTCCTAATTAGTACACACTAATATGAAAATAAAAGAAAAAAAAATAACGTTATGAGTATGCAATTAAACTTAGAAAACAGACCAGAGGGCAAATGCTTAATCCTTTATAGACACACTGGTGTAAATGTGAAGTTGACTTCTGACATGGGTGGAATGCCTCCAAATTTATACTGGCAGAAAGGAGACAATCTAGCCAGCAGTTCCTAAAATAAATAATTGAAATAATAGCTCTTGAAAATCATATTTGTGAAATAGATAAAAATATTAACACGTTGCAAGATCTCCAGACAAATCAGGCAGGATTACACTGCAGTTAGAAGTGATATTCTAACGAAAATATAGACATGAGTTTAGTTTAAGTGGGACATAAGTCTCTCAAATATCAAACATTCTTTTCTCTGCAAGAAATATCTGTGTATTTTCAGTACCTGCACGGTCTGTGCAATGTGACATCAAATTTTTGTACAGATGTGAAAAACTGGGATGATAGAATTGGTTCTGAAACTGTTTCCTGCCAGAGGTGTCCTATTCCACTAAAAAGGATTCAGTTTCTACTTGAATTCTGTTTTAGGCTAAGTCTTGTTTAATTTTATTGTTTATGTTAAGGTGCAAACTTGCACTAATATGAGCTGGTATTTTCACAAGAGCTGTAATATTCTGCCTCTTAGTTATCATAAAGTTCTGCATTCTGTACATGTCCTCAGTTAATGTGAATTATTTGTTAGCTGTTAGGCGGATTTATGCTTTTCATCTTAGCCTGAACTTCCCTCATGAGCATTCAGATAAATTATTTTGAAGGCATTCAGGAGCTAAGCATCCAACGGTATTATGTTAATAGTACACAATATCTACATACATACATCAAATGACTGTGCTATAGCTTACCAAATATTTTGCTTTATTATATAAATATGAGTCTTAACGCCAGTGCATGAGTTCCTTTTTCTCCTCAGTGTTTAAGATTATTCTGAAGTCCCACTGATGCCCTAATTGAGGTTAAGCATGTGCCTAAGTGCTGCCTGAGATGGGTTCCTATTCCCCAACGTGCTGCTTGTCTCTGGCAGCTGATGGAAGATTGCCTTACTCTTTGCTCATTAATATAAATACAGCTCATCCTCTCTTTCCATGAGCTGTGTGCCACAAAATCACATTTATGATTGTGTTATTTATAGTCATGCACATTTTAGGAATATTCCACGCACCTATTTGTGCAATTATACCTAAAAACGTAGTAATTCACATTTCAAATATTTGGGGAGAAATAGAGATTTCTAACTTTAAAGTGCATTTCAGTGCACACAACAGGGGTAAATTAAGATTAAGCACTGAACTTCAATTCTGTGTTTCCTCTCTTTGAGCTTCATTGTGCCACCTTAATATTGGGTTAACATAGAACGTACACAGAATATTTGTTACGAGATTTGTGAATAAGTGATTCTCATCTCCTTTGTAAGGAAAATTGACTCCATTACAGGAGAGAAGAGACATCAAGCTAACATTACATGAAGTCATAATCCTCTATTGAGACACTGCACAATGACATTGTTAACATTAGTATGCAATATTTATTATAAATAAAAGAGGCTATTGAGGCTTTCAACCCATAATCAGCTCTGTGTGGATGACTTCACTGTAGGAACACAGTGGAGTTATAATGAGGATAAAAGATTTATTTATACCTAAACATGTTCTCATTAGTAATTCTGCACTAGCATGTAACAGATACAATTGAAGGACCAGTAGGGTTTTTGTGTGGGTTTTTTTTTGTTGTTGTTTCTTTGGGGATTTTTTGTTTGTTTGTTTTAAATTACTACTTATTGTTTGCACTTTGACTATGAACAGTTAGTAAGAAAGAAAATAAAGAAACTAATTAATGACTTTATTGTACTGTGTACTATTAATTCTCATGAATGAAGAATGATTCCATTTTTATGGAATGCAGTATCATCCCATCACTCCACAACATGGACATCCAGTGAGTTAGCTCAGACCTTGGTAAAAAGGGGAACTGTTTTTGAAGAGATCCTACCTGCACATGTCACATACAGTCACAAAGCACCAGTGTCATGTAAGATTTCTTATGGACCTGCCTTTATATTATACTTCTTTCCAAACACCATATTTTATATTTCTTTTAACAGAAAAGGACTAACCCTCACTTCATGGAAGACACCCAAACAGTTGCCTACAGACCCTTCCAAGATCTCTCATGGAGTTTGGGCTGTCATCTCACAGCCTGTTTGGAGGAAATGAAACTCAGCCTAATTCCAAATCCTCTGCACTACCTGACTTTGTCTTACTAACATAAATCTCTCCCTCCTCCCTGGGGCCTTGATTTACTTTCAGACTAGAGTCTCACATTTACTTTTGCCAGGTGAAACCTAAGAAAAATAAGGAAATGGTTCAAATATATGTGCATATTTCATGTTTGGAAACCATTAGTTTTGTTCAGAACCAAATTTTCTTTTCTGGCTGGTCTAATCTGTCACCTTTAATTACTTTGTGATGTTCTCAAACAGTTCTATTGGTAAAAGCTTTAAGATATTTGGGGATATTTCACTACCAATGGACTTACAGTACAAGCAGTGTCAGTATGTTTATATATAATTTGGTGAATATTCTCTGTGTAACAAGAATCCACACCACAACCACTACTTAGCAGAATCACCAGGAATAAATGTTAAAGTAATGCATTTTTTATCTTAGAAGAATGAAGTTCTTCAGGTATTCATTTCTCATCTTGGGAATTACACTGACATGGTTCATCTCTTTCTCAAACTGTGTTTATTACATGTAAGCTAACGGAAAAGAAAATCCTATTCATATTGAAAAACAAATCATTTAATTTAGAACCACTCAGCTCAGGAGAGAAAGTTCTTAACAACAATTACTGAGAGATCTGAAGGATTCTACTCCACCTTCAGATGTAGATAAAAAAAATTTACTTTTTCTGTTAATTTCAGCAACAAAATCTCGAAGTTCTTTCTTGAAAAAGACTAACTCCTTGAGAAATACTCTTTCCTTAGCATTCTGTGGTCTTAGTCTTCCCTTTTTAGTCCATCTTTGTATAAAATTTTATTTATTCTACTGAAAGTGGGATTTAAAAAAAATAAAAAATAGCTTGAATTTTTAAAACCAAGACATTATTCCTAGCCAGATCTGCTTAAAGGAACTAGCTGTAAAAACTTAACACAGCTGGCATAAGTTTCTTTCATTTCATATGCTCTTTCTGTCACCATACTTATAAACCCACAGGCTCCATTTAAACAGATACAATGCTGACAGCAAGTAAGTTCCCATTACAATGTAATGGAACAAAAAATACAGAGATTGTATGAGTTTCATGTCATAAATACAATGTCCTGTTTAGATCTTACAACCCTAAGTTTTTTTGCCTCAATTGTGTCAAAGTGCCTGAAGTGAACAGAAAGATGAGTTTCATAATTTAGATGAAATTCTTCCCATTAAAAAAAAGTAAATATTTGCATATACGTAATATTATACAAGTGGACAGTGTAGATTTTCAGACTATCCCTTTAGGATACAGATTATGAGCTTCAGCACATGAAGTGAAATTTTTTAGAAGTATTTCCAAATATATAATTTCAATTATTTTGTGCCAATGATTCACAACACAACCAGGCTTGGAAGGTGGCCCTTGCCAGCTCTGTTATCAGTCAAGCTCTTAACTCTTTAACCTACAAGGGCCCAGACGAGGTCCTACTAAATGCAGTGGACACATCCCCCCTGACTTCACCAGAAACCAGATCCACAAAGATCTTAAATTCACTTATTGAACTAAAATTATTTTCTTCTGATTCATGCATTTTTCAGGCATAAAAATAACCCAGTTTTGTTTCTTTAATGGGTTTTTCACAGTAATCTGGGTGGCTGATGCATCTGCAATCTGACAGAACAGATATCTCTTTTTGCAGAGCATGTATAAGTTTCCCCATCTATCTCAGAAAAAGTCTTACAAAGCTATTCAGAACTCAGCACACGTTCTTTCCTCTTCACAACTCATTTTCCTTTTTTTTTTTTTGTGACAACCTAGGCAATAATTCACAGCTCACTGGGTCTCCTAAATAACCCCCTTTATATTTACATGGTAGGCATTCCCCCCATTACTCTGCGGGATTCAGCTGTATTGGCAGGCAGTCATTAGGAATTCTTAAGACCATGGAGGTTTCACATCCCCTTCTCTAGTGTCTTTGAAAACACCCTGTATGGTTACAATCTCAGCAAATATATAGAAAATCTCGACAATTTAACAATAACATAAAATGTGTCATTTTGTAATTTCTAAGTGGTTCCTTCTTTGGGTCCCATCCAGACTCACACATGAAGCCTTTATAGCTCAGAAGCATTTCTCCCAATGGAGGATTGTTATGTTTCTTTCTTTTGCTAGAAAAACGAGCAAATCACACCTGCTATTGATGAATGGTGAAAAGTCCTTTTAGGAAACACAGATGAATTAATATAGAGGTAGTAATTGATAAGCATTGTGAGAAAGATGCTGAAATCTAACTCTCACAGAAGTGAGATTTGCACTAGAAGGTCATTTTTTTCACCAGAACGACATGATCTGAGTACAAAAGAAGAGCCAAATTTTCAGGGTTTATGGTCTGGTTCTGACTGAGGAAGCTCCCTGCAACTGACTTCCTCCACTGCCTATGGAAAATCACTAGAGGCACGGCTCTACAGCCTTGCCACTGACATCTCTCAGCTGGTCCCTCACTCATTCCCTACCCTAACACACGGATTCCAGGAATAACAACAGCTCCTCAAATCCTTTAGTCAGTGCCAAGTTCTATTATGGAGGCTTGGAGGAATATAAAAGGAGAAAATAGAGAAGTTGGTTCATATTAGCAATACTGCTGCTCAGTTCCGGGAACTCCACTTGTTCTGAAGAAATCTCCCAACAAACCTGGAGTAGCACATTGCCAATCACACCCACAGCACTTTGCATCCCATGAGCCTGGAACTGACACAAATGTTCAAAATTTGATCTATTGACTGCACGGATAAATATTTCAAATTAATATATCAAGAGGCTTACACCAGCAAAAACTCTCAAGGAAAGTGATTTCATTTTGAAGAAATAAAAAGAATACAACCACCCTTTTGTTTACAGTTGGACTATTCTCTTTTTAGTATTATCTGAAAGTTTAATTGGGGTATCTGTTTCTTTGATGAGAACCAGAGCCTGCATGATACAATGCCTCGTATGTGTCACATACAAAGTTATTAGATATGTCCAGATTTAAGGAGCGGATTCTGAGTAATTCTTAAAATTAGAGCCATTCACACTGATCCAGAAGCCGTGACAGAATATGAAAAGTATGCAGTGACAGTTAAATCTGCAATGTCACTGTTCTTGGTAGCACAATGAGTACATCTTAAAAAATTAGTATGTCTTAAATCTTTTAAGACCATAGCCACTTCAGTATTTGTTTCCCATGCTTACAAAGTCCAAATAACATGCTCTGAACAATTCACTACTACAGTTGTAATGAAAGAATAGGGTCCAAACCCCCCCAAATCATTTGGAATTTCCTTTAATCAAAGTGAGTAGTTCTTACATTTTTTCTTATGGAATCCTGTAGCTTCTGAAGACTTCTCTTTCACTTTTAAAATATCTGCAGATATTTAAAAATCTTTTTAAAATCCCTTTATCATTTTAAACGCATTGGTAATGCTTTTTAAAAAGCTGATTATTTGTTTAAAGTTCAAGTAATAGAAGTAATAAGACTCTATTGAAAGAAGGCCTGGGTGCAGAGTGGTATTTTTGGATGCTAATTGGTCATGTGTACCAGCCATTCACGAAACACAGGCTAAAAACACTGAAAAGTGTTCAGAAATGCCTCTCTAAGTCATAAATCTTTTACAGGTAAAATTATGTGAGAGAAGGAATAGAAAAATCACATTCAACATCTGGAGTCAGATGAGTTTACTGAAGTAAAATTGCAAAATTAAATTCAGATGAACTTAATTAAAAAAGGGATCCAATTTAATATGGACATTCATCAACTTCTCATTGAAAATCTTTCTTGCCTCAAGAAAATAGAATAAAGTATGAACACAAAACCCATATAACGGCTGAAATGAAGTGTGAAGGGATGGTCAAATAAAGAAATGCAGGAAGAAGGAACACTTTTTTCCTCATTTTCACAGACATCCATATACACACTTTCCTTTAATTGCACAGAATATTGAACAGTTCAACAAGCGAGCTGGTCACCGGCATGCCCTGAAGGTCCTTACCCCTTCTGAGGCATATGCTACGTATTTACTGGGAACATGAATATGCAAGTTCCTCTTTCTCTCTCCCTGTATGTTTTTATAGTTGGCCAAATTTTTCTCCTAGCTCCTAAAGGACTTTATCTAACCCTGTTATAGTTTTTAGTGCTTAAATGTCCATTACGTGAGTGGCTCTTGCTGAAGTGAATGGGAGCTTTGTCACAGGGCTGCACCTCAGATGACTTATAATGGATTTCATTTGCCTCAGCTAAGAGACAACAAAGGCAGCTCTCTTGTTTTCCTGTGCTAGGTCACTACTGTCTTGCTTTTTTTCAGGGGAAGAAGATCTAGTAGTTTAGTCCAGCCACTTCTGGCTTTCATAAATTCTGTCTGTCAGAAGAGCATTGACTTTCAACTCTCTAAGCCACAGTGCTTACAGATTTTAGCAATGTCAAACAACAATCTGAAAAGTTAAGAATAGTGTTGTTAGGATCATATTATTTGCTTACAAAACTGCCTTGATAATTTGTTGTTCTGCACACTGGTTATGTGATCAAGTAACATGATATGAATGCTGTATTCTTTTATTTCTAATAAAGAACATTGCTAGAACAGTATGCTCTGAGGGAGATACTGTCCTTTATTAGAAACACATTCCCACATTATAAAAGTCACCCAGCAATAACAAAATGTAATCTGTCTTGAGGATTCATGATAACACAGTATTATGCTCATTTTTTGTATGAATAGAGCATGACTGAATAGGAATGCTATTGTTGTTGAATACATCTTTAAACTGAAGCAGAGATTTTATTGAAGTACTTGGTTAATGATAATAAATTGCTAGAGGAATGTTTCCATGTCAGAAAAGTTCTTGCTTTTGCAGAGTAATCTAATTCAAAAAATATATACTTCAATAGCCTGTGACTGTAAGGACTTGGAAGTGCTGGTACTTGACATCTGTATCACAGTGATCTGAAAGCAGCACGGGCACGACTGGCCTGGGTGAGTCCAAGGGCTGGCCAAGCCCTGCCTCCAGCAGTGGCCCCTAGAGCTGCTGAGAGCCAGAGTGTCACATGCACTGGGGTGCCCTCCCATGCCTCCCCACACTTCCTACCTCCCCAGGGACCAAAACACTCCATGAGGTATACGGCATGACAGGGAGAATAATTATGACCACAATACTATCACAAATAATATAATCTAAAATTAGGCCTTTCTTCCTGAAAAAGCTGAGCACTTAAGCACCAACATGAGTTCCTGTTGAAGAACTATTCCACTCTACCCAGCTACCATGGAAGGTCTATTCCAAATGATGCAAAACTACAGCAGAATTCAGCTGCTCCCTCTTCCCTCTCTTTTACAAAAGCTGGGAAATCATCTCTGCAGCAGGACTTCTGTGCTTCAAGATGCAGATAGATTAAATCTCCCTCCAATTTCTCCACAGCAGTATTTAAAAATCTGACTCAAGGTTTAATCAATCAGAGTAGTTACAACAAAGAGAGCATTAAAAGGGAAAAATAATTTGTAATTTTACAACTTATTGCTTTGTTTTCAGCAAGAAGAAGCCACTGGATTTCCTTTTGTGAATTTTACTTTCTCTTTGGAGTCTGCCCAATGGTTACATTCTCCGAAATGTACAATGTCAAACCTTCTGAGAGCAGTTACATTAGTAGAAGGGACAATAAAAAAGGCCTTTTGATTTTAGTCTGATGAAAATTGCTCAGAACTTGTGTCCTGAGCTTCTGAGCTCAATCTCTCGCAGATCAATATATGTTCTTATTATCTCTCTATCGTTGTATTGGTCAAGGAGAAGTGCTTCATCTTTCACACAGATTCAATTTTAGTGAAACATAACAGAAACCAGTAATATTCTAACGTGGTTTACTATGACATCTTTAGAACTTACCACTGAGACCAAATGTGAGGATCCTTAAATTGCTGGCATCAGTGTTCCCGTAAACTCTGGCACAATTTCAGATGGGTTATCCTGCCAAAAGTCAGAGGAAAATATTCATCAGACAGATGATTATTTTTAATCACACTTACCCAGTACCCGTGAAAGCCTTACTTTATAAATGCCTACTGCAGGTTTAATGATAAGACCACTACAATAGCTCTGAATGCAACACACCTGCACATTGACTTTTCAAGTGCCTGTGAACCTGAATACTGATTCTCACAGGGTACTTTCTATGGAAAAACTGTCCTTTTATGAAAGCAATCCAACAGATTTTACCAGAAAAAAAATAACAGTGTATTGCATTATAAGTTTTAATAAACTTCAATAGAAGAATGCCTCCTGGAAAAAAAGCAAACAAACAAAAATGCACACAGTTGGCCAACCCTAAATTAACGAAGCGTACAACTCATACGCAGTTCATTTTCCTTTCAGATCAAAGGGGTTTTGAAGTTCAAATAAATTTGCCTCCTAATAGTTTTAGTACAGGACTATCTCTCTTAACATCTGAAAAATAACATTCAGAGTTGGCATTTAACAGCTTATTTGTACTGCAGCACTTCAGGAACAAGCAAACACGTAATTTCTACCATATGCAGAACATTTCTTTCATTAAAGTACTGCTATTTCTCGACAAAAAAATAGACTGAGAAAAACTCCAGCAAAAGGATTATTAAAAAAAAATACATGTATAACATAATTATTTTTGCATAAATTTGCATATGGCATTGTAAATACAAATATGTACACGTATGCATTTGTTTCATCAATGTTTGTATGGTTATTTTATACACTGTTTAAATTACTTCGGTTTAGGAGAACATGAAAACTATCCTGAAGTGAGAGCAAAGAAGAAATGGAATTGATGACAAGAAATACATAGGCAGGTGGAGCAATGTTCTTGGGTCAGACCAGTTTTATGAACTTGTAGCACTCAAATCCAAGTTGTCTCTCTACAATGACGGAGCAAATTCCAAACAATAAAAAAAACTGTAAGGAGCCAACATCAAGCCCTAGTTGAATACAGAGGGTTTCCACGTCTCTCCTTTCCTCTTTGACTCAAGCTCCCAATGAAAATATTACCATTTTCACTATATAACAACAAATTCCTTAGAGTGAGATTTTCAAAGACATGTAGGGAACTGGGTGTCTAATTCCCCCAGGCAGTTTTGAAAAGTGCATGATAAATATACTATATAGCTCCTTATACATCAAACAATATCCCAGTGCACTTCACATTAATCTTTAATCTAGACACTTTAATCTTCAGATCTTCATACAATAATCTTCAATGAAAGGTTCTTTCAGGGAGTTTACAGTATATTTAACACAATTTAAAAGCTACAAGTGCATTGCCCTGGCTGCTAATATCCAGAAAATGTTTTATAAATTAGATCAACCACAACCTGGCCAAGGTTTCTGTATTTTTAATATCATTGGAGGGAGATTACAACAAATGGGTGCTGGAGGGAATGACTTAGGTGGTTAAGCACCCCAGAACCATAGCTGCTGATCCCAGAGCTTATTCAGCGTTTCACTTTTTCCAAGGTAAGGACTTGCATCTCTCCATAGGTATGAAAACAGCATATGTTACAGTGTATACTACTCTGTTCTGGCAGCTCTCTCTGTGCACATCTGGACATGGACATAGTTTCCATATCTGTATTTTTGCCAAAAATATTAACTGCTAGAATAGTGTGCCAGGCCCATTCTGCAGGGATATAGCCATGACTTCAACTGCTCCTGGCCTTTACTGCTCCCTTCACTGCTGTTTACCACAGCTCCTCCGAGTTCTACTCACAAGCAGGACTCCACAGCATCAGCCCTCGCTAAATGCACAGTGGAAACACTCCTCAGGATTTGTACAGTGGATTGAGGACAAAAGGCAGTAGGTCAGTATGAAGTAAGAGGGAAAAAAAGAAGAAGATAACAACCATTATGACAAGCAGTACTTTCTGCAGGGAACCTGGTAAAAGCACATTTTGAGGAGAGATTTGAAGAAGCAGCTTTGCAGAAGCACCTGAAGTGTTCCAAAGAAGGCACAAAGGTTCTGCCTTGAAAACAAGAGTCGAGGAGGAAATCAACACAGGGTGGAGAAAGGAAAAATGAGCTGCTGGAAAGAGAAAAGGGAGCATCACCTGAGAAAAATGGCCAGTAAACAATATAGCCAAAGACAACAAAAAAAGGAAGAAACTAAGAAAATTAATTTTCTAACATCATTATTTGAGTTAGGTAAGGTAATCTTGGGTAAGGTAAGTGGGTAAGGTAATCTTTGGCTTCCCTGTAACATCCTGCAACTGGAGATGTGAGAAGGCAAATTCACCAAGGAGCACAGGGAGGAAAGGGTAGCACTATGGAAGCCAAAAGAGGAGAGCATTGCAGTATGATTATTGAAGTTAAAACAGCTGATTGATTCACAGGGTCAAAGGTGGAGTCCCCAGTCTGATTAGACTGGAGAAAGTTACTACAGACTGCTTTGAGCAGTTCCCATTGACTACAAGGAGTGGGAAGTAGATGGAAATGACTGTAGTGTGCTTCATGCATTCAGGGATGAGAGCCTCTTGGAAGGACAGGTTGGATAAACGCTGGGATGTTTTCAGTAAGTGAAAGGCTTAGCTTGAAAATTTGTAAGAAAAGAGAAAGAGAGTGACAGAGTGGAGGAAAAAGGGGATCAGATGGGGAAATGCATAAGGAGGGTGAGCAGAGGACAGCAGTTGGCAAACTTTGTAACTTGTGATAGGCTAGAGGACTGTTTCAGAAACAGAGCAGCCAGTAAAGGGAGCAGTTATGAAGATCATATGTTTATCATTTCTCACTGGGAAGAAATTGCCAAGATCCTTCTCAGAAAAAGAAACTGTGGTGGGAGAAGAGGCTTTGAGGAATGAGTCAAAGGTGGTGAAGAGGAGATTAGTACTGTGGTGAAGATTTCAATTACAGTAGGTAGGCAACTGATAGAATTGAGAAAAAAGAGTGGCTGTGCTATGGAGTGAGTCAGCCTGGTCACAAGGTTCCTCTGCTAGAAATACCCTGTTGCACAAAGCAACAAGCAGAGAAAATATCTATAGGAACAGTGGTCTTGGCGGCTTTGAGAGATTCAGAGAGAAGGCAGAAGCTGAACTCAATCAAGTCAAGAACATCACTTGCTTTTGTGCAAGGAGACCAAAGGAAGAGAGACAATAAAGATGTTGCTGGGCATTTTCCACCCTTGCTAGACCAAGTTGTAAGTGGGTCTTTATGGAAAACCCGTGTGTGTCTCTCACAGGTGAACAGAACTTGACAAGTGGATGAATTTAATATACCATGAAGTTCCACCATTTCAAAAATGATTGCAGATCCACAAAAGGTCTCTGAATACCTGGTTTATATTCAGACATGACACCTGAACCGGCTGAAAAATATGGGCATATTTGTTCCACTATGCTTTTTATCTCAGAAAAATACTATGATTTATTCTTTGAGGAAAAACATATGAAATATTTCATATTCATGGGACATATTTCAGTGTGAGGACATGAAGAGTTGGTGATTTGGGTTCAAATTTCCATTTTTTTTCATGGTCAAGTCTATTCTAAGGCTAGAAAGACGCATATCACATTTCTGGCAATGCAGATGGTTTTCAGCACAGTTTTGATCAGAGGCAGCAGCGAGCCCCTCAAAATATTGTCAAAAAAATGGCTGATACAATGGCTGAGAAAGCTATTTCTATGTTTCCATGATTTCTATAAGGCAAATTCATAATCCTGGGAAGCAAAGAGAACTTGGGCATTATAGGGGCACTTATGGTCCAGAAAGCTTAGTGAAAGTAAATACTGCAAGCACATTTAAAGGGAAACAATCAGCTGAGAGGACACAATTGATGATTCCCTAAAAATGAAATTTATATTGCAAATCACAAGGATCTGTGATGGTAGTCATGACTCCAGCTTGCTGAGTAGTGTGTCACAGATGGTATCAAGTACAACAAAGAGAAAGTCCCTAGCAAGAGGAACATTAATCTCAAGAAAACACTGACACTTCCAAAACACTTTCAAAAATTTATAGATAAGAAAGAGAAACTAATGTTTGAACTGGTAATACCCTAGAAGTCCTCTAGGAACCCAGTGCTTAATTTTACACCTTAACTTCACTGAATAGATTATCATAGAATACTCATTAATTTATGCATCATTAGATTAGTCTGTACAAACTATTTTTGTGACACAACAGAAGAAATCCAGTAGCACCAAATACAACAATTTAGAATGAGATTTCTCACCATTTTTCCCTCTCCTTCATGAATCTACTCTTTTTCTATTTCCATGTAAATGCACTGAATTTAACAGAATTTTCAAAAATAGTAACAATAAATTTTTATTGCTTTAGATGTATATGCATACATCAAAATGCTACATCTAACCACCTTGAATAAAAATTGGTGTTCATGCTTCACTACAAAGAAATGCAACTCAGTGTAGCAACATCTGCCAGTATATCTAACAGTGGAGTAAAACACTGGAAAACCACTACTGGTGTTATTTCCTCAAAATAATGTAAATCCAATATCGAATTGGTTATGTAACTCAGCTGTCACAATGTTTCCTACAGTACAGAAAAGCTGCATTTTAATGTTTTATGAGGGAAGGAGAGGAGGTGTGAGGAGATGTGAGTTCTGTTTAACACTAAACTGCTTTTAATGCTGTGAAATATGTGGAAGCAAGGTTAATTGAAAACCTGAAGTAATATAAAAATAGGTTCAGCCTTTAACAGAAATACATATGGTGTATAAAGCTCCACTGAGCCCAGGTGGATAAGTGAACATTTTTAATGCACATTAGTTGGAGAAACGAAGAAGTAGAAGCAGATAATAAGTATTACTAAACAGGCATATTCTGAAGGTCTGGAAGAAAGACAGAAAACCACTACCATGGAAACATTTTACAGATTATTTCTCCTTCCCACCCAGAGAGTACTGAGTCCCCCACTCCTCTTTAGTTACGGGCTATGGTTATCATTGCCCCAGGGAAAAGGGGGTGGCCTTCAGAGACAGACTTGAAGCAGGAATATCTGGACTCCCCCGTAAAGACACAACATGAGTGAGGTACAGGATTTCACACAGCAACTCCTTTCTGCCTCAGCACTCCTACACCCTGCAGGAGAGAAGCCCAGGACCACAGAACAGAGGAACGTGCAGGTCTGCCTCTGTCCTGCAAGGATAGTTCTCTCTCCTTGGGCATGCTTTTATTAGGCTGGAGTTATTCATGATCCCCGAGAAAGTGTAGGAATCACAGTCTAAATATGCATTAACAGCATGATGTGTCCCATTCATTCTTAAAAACCATTTAATTATAAGCATCCATATCTGTCTCCATAAAGAGATATATAAATGTTTTTTCATTGCCACACAAAATGATTCCTGCATTTGGTTCATCTACTACAGACACATGTGGTAAACGCCCGTGTTCTCCGTTATGCTGTCCCAGGCAGCACCAAGCAGCTGATACCCCAGGCCAGGCACACCTGAACCTATTGGAAGCTGTATTCTTTTCCATTCAAATATTAGTAATCTTTTCCAAAATTTAACTGTCCCCAGTTCTCCAAAAATCTGCCCTTTCTAACATAACTCAGCTTGTTTCACTGTTATTGCTACCTGGTTTCTGTTCCAAAAAGATGCAAACTTCCCACCTTCTCACTACCAAATGCACACATTTAATATGACTCCCAGGCCAATCAATCAGAATGATAGAAGTACACTAAAATATCGAGGCAGAGAAACCTCTTCATAAAGGAAAATTCTTGAAAAAGTACTTTTTATCAAAAAGCACAAACCCCCCAAATAATAATGACACATACCAGATTAAAGAAGGGCTATTACTTATTTTGTAGAAGTGATATGCTACAATTTACCATTTAAAATAACAGCTAATTGAGAAACTTTTCTTTAATCATGTCTGATTTAAGATGTCTTTAACACATTATAGCAATATTATGCTTTCCTATGTTTGAGAGTAATGGACAAAAACACCACTCCCACATTTGAAAACCATGCCTTAAGTACAATAATATATTAAAGTCTGAATGCACAGGAGGACGTATTTGAAAAGCAATGCTTGTATTTCATTAGCTGCACCCCAACCAACTTAATTGCATGTGTAGAACACACTCATTTAAATGCAACTGCATGTGTGACATAGCTTTAGAAACTCTGGCTTAAATTAACAATAATTTTTTGTACTTTCATTTTTCTTGCCACTGGTTTACAAAGGACTATCAAACCCCTTTGATTTCATAGTTTAATAGCAGCATGTTTTGCTGTTAACAGGATCTGAAATATGTATTCAGGCAAGGATTCAGCACTTTCCAAACCCCAGTTTGTGAGCTAGAAAACATCTAAACCAAAACCATTTCTCCCTCTTTACAAGGCAGTCAGCTCACATAACCAGATGTTGATAATCACACTGAATTGTAACTCAGAAGTTATTAGGTTAACAGTTCGAGAAGAAACACCCCAATCAAAGCAGGGAATTCAAACTTGTTTTTATCTAGTGATTTGCCACAAAAAGGGTGAACTACCAGCTACACCACTTGGTGTTGCAGACCTGTCTGTTGCTCATATTTGAGGCAGCCTTTTGCTTTTTTAAGACGCGAGCCCAAACCAATGAAGCCGATGGAGAAGGGTATTTGCACCAAGAAGGATATGCCCACATCTCCATGAACCTTCCACAGAAACGCTCAGTCCCACAGCCTCAGCACAGCAGCTCCTTGCTGTAGGCTCAATTTTTTCTCCAAATCTACCCTTCCAAACCTGGCTCTAGACACAAAGACGTGTGTTTTTGGCACAAAGACACGTTGGTGTGAATAAGTGTTTAAGACATCACTTTCATTCTTAATGAAATTAAAACTCTACAGCTTGAAAGTGAAACAGTATGTCAACAAACACTTATTTTTCATCTTACATCTGCATGCATAGTGACTTCAAAGGCATATTTAGGAACTTCGTCAATTTCAGAGATTCCCTTTGAAAATGCATTTGAATGAATGTTACCCTTTTCTACAGAGATTTGGCTAAACATTTTTGTTACAGCAATTTGTTTAGCACAGTAATGCAATCAGTGTCCCAGGAGGCTCATCCTTCACAAGATGCCTACCTGCAGTTCTACCTGCAAAGTTATATTATGGCATCCTCACAGATAACTAAGTACAGAAACTGTAACGCATAAAGCAGCACAATCGGCTGCCAGAGGCTGTCTAAAGAAACAACCAAGAAAACCCAACCAAAAATCCCCCCCTGCCCCAATTTTCAATAGAAATATTCATGCTATGACAGTGCTTCATTTCAGGAAGCAGTGGGCATGAGCTGTATCGCTCATTCACTTGCAACAAACAGTGAGGAGATTCCATGAGCAGTTTCTATTTCCTGGACAAAGCAAAGCGCATTACTGCTTTTCAGAGGAAAGGTGAAACAGTAGTGATCAAGCTGTGAACTGAATAAATATAAAGACTATCAAGTGATTTACTATTCTTACTGCAGCCAGCTAGCAACAAAGTCAATCTCTTTTGCTGAGGCAGTGATTAGTGACTGCAGTTGACCTGTGGTACCTACTGCTTTCAATCCAATGGTTTGCACATTACATTAAAGGCTGAACTTACAGAACAATATATTTATTCCTCTTGAAACCCCTCCAGTTTTTTTCAAAGATCTTATTTTTACAAAGTGCTTAAGTAAAGGACTACATATAATTAAATAATAACTGAAAATAATTACCAGCAAAATCATAACATGGGTCACATTTGCATGTGTTTACATATAGATGGCTGATAAAGAACCATGAGTCTAAATCAGAGTCTTGCTAAAGTGGACTTGTAAGCAGGTTTTATTCTTTTTTTTTTTTTTTCCAATATCCTTGAAATAATTTGGATATTAGACACCTATTCTTTTTAATAGGCAGGCATTTACTTCCATTTTGTAGCTATCACATGAAGCTCTTTTTATGCTCTTTTTACAGTTCAGCACTTCTACTGAGAGATAACTGACAGGTCTTAGAGGAAGCAGGAATCTACAGGCTTCACATTTACTATCACATCAGTTCAGTTCTGGGGCTGATTAACATCATTATGTTACACCTTGTGGCGTCCCATATGTGACAGGTGCCTTCTGAGCACCATTAAAGGTATCATCCCTTAAATTAACTGTGTCAGGAACAGATAAAAAAAGCTGATGGAAAGGCAGGAGGAAAACAGACACATGCCATGATCAGATTAGCAGTGGATATCTTCCCCTGTAAGAAAACTTCAACGGTACTGATACTGCATTTTTACATGTACAGTTTCTAGAATCTTTTTCTCCATGTACAAATCTGAAGATGTATTTACACTGCCAAATAAAACCACAACAGTTTTTGAGTAAGAATCAAGTGTCTTTATCAATCCCTTTATGAAAATAAACCATTGGGAGTCTGGGATATCTCACAGAACACCTTGGCTCTCCACCATTTTTGCTGATGGATGAAGGCACTGCAGTGGGATTCAAACTCCTTCAGGAGAAGCTCATACTGAAAATAAGAGACCAAAACTTAAGTGTACAAGGTTAACCTGTCATCCTAATCATCTCAGTATGAAGATGCTACACTGAAATCATTAACAAAATGTTCAGTCTCTTAAATCTTTATTCACAGCAGGCAGTCAAATGTAAGTTTTAGTTCAACAATTTCAAACATGTTTGTACATTGTTGTGGCTTCAAGAGTGCTGAAAGCTATTTACTTATGTAAATCTTGAGATTTGCTACACAAAGAAACAGATGCATGTGACATTTGCAAGGCAGTGAAAATGAAGTGTCACATGTTGGCCTGGGAAACAAAGCTTGGGGGGAATAGAAGGTGTGCCATATTACACCCAGCCCTCAACCCTGAAGGGCTGAAGGACAAACTGAAATCTTGGCTGCTACAGCAAATCACAAAGTGAGAACAGCAGTATGATTTTGGACAAACCTCACAACTATATTTGTCACCAGAGTACTTTCTGCACAGGGACAGTCTCACATATATTTAAATATTAGATTTTTTTTTTCACCTTTAAGATGAAGAATTAATAAATTATTAAGAAATCCTAACTCATCAAGAATCACAAAAGAGAACCAGAGAAATGTTTTGAGGACTGGAGAGAAGATCTTTAGGCCTCCAGTATTCCAAGAGCTGTATCTGTTACCTATATGCAAAAGAAGATTGGTGACCATAACTGAGAAAATACTTGTTACAAAGAGGTTCTTTAATACCAAGAAGAAAGGGATAATAAGATCTAGCTGCTAGAGGCAGAAACAAAGCAAATTAGAGTTACAAATACAGCTCCCTTTTTCTTAAATTAACCATTAGAAACTGTAAGGAGGAGCGGTGCATTCACTAGTAAATTGGACTGGGTATGGCTTAGCACTTGTTTCGGTTAAAGAAACCTATTAAAACTCATGTTGCTGTGGCCAGGTGGAATGCCATGATTTATGACATACAAGGAGATCAGATCAAGCCTTTAATGAAACTGCTACAAGCTGTAGGCTGTGGATCTATGGGTCTCAGGATTTTGCCTTTACTACATGACAAGTGCACGTGAACCTGTTAATGCTGGAAGTGGTATTGCCTGGTACATTTCCCACATACATTTAATAAAAACATCTGTGCAGGAAATGCTTCCCAAAGGACATACTCAGAACTTGTTTCAGGGGGCATAAGCTGTTACTCAGGCTTTGACCATTAATATATATGATTCCATTATCCTTTCTCATTAAGTAGCACTAGAAGCTCTTTTTGCTAATGCCAATAATACATGGCAGATGGGACAACCCTATCAGGTCCTTTTGGGAGGAGAGAAGCTCTTTGCTGATTAGTTTAAGTATCCTTTGAGGGACATTAGTAATCTAATTCTACCATTTTAAATAGAGGAATAGGAAAAGGCTCGCATTACCGAAATAAAAGGTATTTCTAGCATCTACTAAGTTCTAACTAATGTATCTTACTACTCCTCTTCTTTTTTGAAAATTAACATTATTTTAAAAGAGTAACATGTTCAAATGAAGGTAATAATTTTTTCTGCCCATTAATTTCACTAAAATATGTAAAGACATACTTAGTAAATCAGCTTTTTTATGTGATTCAAAGTTCTATACTGAAAATTACATTAAGAAAACAAATTAAGATATTTGAGATGCTTGCATGAATGGTACATGTAAGTACTTCTTCAATATTTCTCTCTAATCCTTACAATTTTTCCATGCAAATCAACAGGAAGCACAGGCAGACTAGGCATTCACCCCTTACATGGATCAAAATTAATATTTAATATCTACAACACAGAAGCTCTAATACTGATGTGAAATTGGGGCCTAATTGAGGAAGATCTGCTGATCTAACTAGCTGTCCTATCCCTAGGGAGCTGTTAGAAGGCTGTAAGTGACAACATCGTAATAATCTTCAACATATTTATTAATTAGCTATGGGGTTATGTTATTGAGTCATTAGGAAGTTGCATTTCATGTAAATAGCAACACTATTAACTCTTCTCTAATGCAATAGCCATGCCCATAGGTTGCTGCTTTCACTCCTCCATTTCTGACCATATTGCTTCCCTAAACAAACTGTGTGGCCTGAAAAGAATCAAAGAAGTTTGGCATCATCTGTGAAGTTGTTATTCCTCCAGGGTTAAGTTCAGCTCTGTGAAGAAGGGTCTCAAATTCCACTTGGGTGTCGCACAAGAGAAAATTTCATCCTTGTGATTAAAGTCACCTCTGAGTTTCTGCAACGGGGTATTGCACTGGAGGGTGACAAACGCACTCAGTTGGACCAAGAAGGGAAGAGGGCTGGAGAAAACCATTA
Source organism: Aphelocoma coerulescens (assembly GCF_041296385.1). Taxonomy (NCBI): domain Eukaryota; kingdom Metazoa; phylum Chordata; class Aves; order Passeriformes; family Corvidae; genus Aphelocoma; species Aphelocoma coerulescens. Next base: position 2,063,032 of record NC_091024.1, on the reverse strand, counting down.
TCACATGTCACAAGCCTCCCTCAGCACCCATTCACAAAGATATGTTGTTGGTGCACATAAGTGTGGCTCGTCAGATGCAAAAGCTTTTGCTTTTATCTCTAGGAGTTCCTGACTCCATTTCAAGCCACCAGCCAAAGGCGAGCTCTGCCTTTAGCGCTTGTCTGACAGTGCTGTTCCCACACCCTCTGCGCTCCGAGCTCTCACAGAGCAGCCCCACACCCAAACACAGCAACTCCCCCACGGCCTGCAGCCACTGGGACAGAATCCCTGCTCTGCTCACACCGCACCTGCCCCAGCCTGGCCACAGCTCCTCCGTGCTCCCTCACCCCAGGGCTGCTCTGTAGCACAAGGCTTTCCCACCTGCACTCGTTTTCCTCTTGTGCAAAGTACTTTGAATGAAGCCATAAACCTCAAACACTCTTTGTGCTGTGAGCAGAAACCATGGACGTATTTTGATGCAACCTCAGAGCATCTTAGAGCCCTGTGTCAAGGCAGCTGTGTTGGGTGACCCCAGCTGGCCACCAGTCACCCAATGCCACTCCCTCACTCCCCTCCTCAACAGAGCAGGGGGGGGAAATGAGACTGAAAAGCTCATGGTACGAGATAAAGCCAGGGAGATCACTCACCAATTGCCATCAAAGGCACAACAGGCTCAATGGGGGGAAAATTAATTTATTGCTAATTAGAAGGGTTTGATGGTGAGAAACAAAGACTAAAATACCTTTCTCACACAGTTAACAGCTGTCAGGGCTGTTCCACACGCTTCTTCCCTCATGCCCACTGCCTGTGGGCTCTGCTTGCTCTTACACGCGTTCCACAGAGGCTGCAGCAGCTTCCCTGAGGGGCTCGGCCGTGCCCCACGGCGGACACTGGCTGAGGCAGCCCCGCACTCCCCTCACGGGGGTCCCTGCACCCCCACCCGGCCCCTCACCCCCTGCACCCACTGCAAGGAAAAAATTGCAATTTCTGAGGTGACCCAAACCACAGGAGACCTGTGCCTCAGCTAACACAGATGCAGCTACACAAGAACCCCCACCTCAGACCATTGTGCTCTTTTCCCTGCACGAAGAGAAGCTTTCCTGTGACAAGCCCTCAAGCTACATGCATGCCGTCAATAACTCTTGCAGAAATTACAAGTTATTATACATAAATTGGGCCCTAATTCTGGAGTAAGTATCCACACATATTCTAGTGCTGTTATTTTGAAATGTATAATGTTATAAAGGTTAATTTGAAAGGAGCACCTCTCCACCAAACCTAGCAACAGCTTTAGAGGCTTCACCACCTCTTAAGCCCTTGCAGGTGAGGCAGCCTCACCGTGTTGGAGGCACTGAGGTGAACAAGCTCCTGGTGAGTGACGCTGCTGCCCCTTGTTCTGCACACTGTGGTTCTGTCAGCAAATACAGAAACTGCACCCATTTAAAGAAGAAAAACAATGTACAGCTACATTATAGCACTCTCCATCTTTTTTTTTTTTTTTTGTCAGTGATGCTGTCAAAAACAGTTCACTTGTAAGTACAACAGGACTTGTAAGTACAACATCCTGGTGTTCTGGATGTCCTCAGGACAGCTGTGACAGTCGTCAGACAGGAAGGGTGCACAATTCCACAGAAGCATCACCAGTTCCTGGGTCAGTATAGGAACTTGTTGGTCTGGGACTTGTAACCCTGGCACCAGAGGCACAACTAAGACAGAAGAGCAGCCTGAAATCCGGTTTTGGAGGAGGGAATATGTCTGCCAGCACTGTGATTTCTGCAAGATAACATGTGGAATGTAATTACCATGATAAATGAATTTTTAAAGAGTCTACGCTATCTCTAGAATTTGTGCCAGGCGTGGTTCCTGCTTCAGAGCAGGAGCTACAGCAACAGTTCCTAGCACTGCAGCATGCATTCCCAGGAATGATTTGAGATGGAGACAAGGCAGTACAATCAGAGTGTGAGGAAAGGAGTCATGCCTTGGAAGAGGAACACTTCAGAAGGGTCTGTCTATGAAAATCAGCTGTTCTTACGTCCTCTAATGGAGATTTCTGAGCCATACTGATGCACAGTACGGGAGACCAGATGCAGGCTTTTCATAAGATAATAAGCCTGTGCTTGTACCTTTGACTCCTGAGAAACCAGGGGTGGAGTTGTAATACTTTGCCTGATGCCGCCTCGGTAGCAGATAAATGTGCTACTCAGGGATACATGAGGGCTTCTCCCAAGAACCTGAGACATACAGCATCTGTTTTGAATTTGTACAGATGTTTTGTAAGGACAAGGCCTGTGGCCTTGATGACACTATCACAGATCTAATGATAAAAAGGAATGGATTATATTAAACATATGAAATTAACGGTGATTAAGAGAGGGAAGTTCCATGGTAGAGCAGTGAACCTTTTGGAGTCCTGACACATGCAGTAAACACCCCGGATAAGGAGAGAGGTGAGAGCTACCAACACACAGGAGGCATCCTTGGTCTTCCACATTTCCTGTTTGATTCCCCCAGGGACACTGCTGGCAACTACACAAGAGAACAAACCATTCAACATATGCACTAGGAGAGGCACAGGAATACAAGAACTGCTTGAAGCAGCAACATGGTGCTAAACTGATGTCTCACAAGTCTATGTTAATGTTTGCTAATACATTAGCTTCACAATATCCAAATCCTATGAAGTCTCTGGCAATGAAAACATTGACCTTCTTCATGATGCATAGTTTTGTGTTTTTTCTAATAATATTTACTAGCTAATTTGCAAATCTTTCAGTCATCAGTACAAATTAACAAAACTCTTGGGTGGGCATTAGGGTTTAAAATTTGTAATTAGCTCTTACCTACCTTCAGCTTGAAATTAACTCTGACACTAAGGCAAATAAAACTCAAAAAAATTCATCATCTACTCTGCATTAGCAGAAATATCAGTTTTCTAGAAATAAGTGTTGACTACAAAAAGTTTTGAGTATTTCCCTCTTCTTACAAACTTCAAACCCAATCTTTTATCACAAAATCTAAAGTATAATCAGAAAATAATTATATTCTAGCTGGGTTGTAAATTAAATCAGAATTGCTAAACATGAATTGCTATCTCAGACTGGATCATTACTGTACTAAAGAAAATTAAGATGCACAGGCCCCCTCCTGAGCTGTGTATTGACATGCAGGATCCTATGTGTTCTGCCAGTTACAAAAGGCAATACAGACATTTTGTAGGATGCAACAACTCTTCAACCTTCTCAATAAAAGTCTCCACGTGCAACACCTTTTTCAAACCATCAGTAAAACAGGGGGACTCACATTAACCTGTGAATGATTCACAAATGTCTAGTATCTTCTGTACCACCACTCTGCCTCCTCCTCTCCTCACCCCATAAAACCCCAATCACCTGCAAAGCCCCACTTGCTTCTGGAGTCAATATTTCATTAACTTTTTGTGGCGTCAAAATTACAATTTGCTTCTCCATCTCCCAGGGACAGAGCTGTTGCTGTTGTTTTGGTATACCTGCTGCTCAATCGTTTATTTCTTTACATGTTTCCCAAATTCTTTTGTTTCCTGAGCAGCCTTTACACTCTCTCATGCTAAGAGTACAGTACTTCAGAGGGCTATGCATTCCTCAGGACACCATTCTCTCAATCCATCTTTCCTTCCCAGACACAAGCTCTCAAGAAAAAGGAAAAAACCAAACCAAACCAAACCTCCCTGTCCTACCCATCCCACCCTTCCTCCCAGTGTCTCTGTAAATACAACTTCGCAGACTCTTGGCCTATATTTTCCTTCTATTTTGTAAGGTAAGCATGAAATCATTGAGCTCAATGGGATGGAGAGTATCCTCTTTGTCACTTTGCCAGAAGAACTAGAATCCAGTCAGGTATTCCTTTTTGTTTCCAAACCTTTTTGTGCAAATGCCTCAAAAAATTTAATGTGGAGTTAAAAAAACCAAACAGACAAACCTGCAAAAGGATATTTGTATGTATATTGATTTGTCAGAAACAATTGTTATTTTGGATCATTTCATGTGTTTGAACTCAAAAATTAGTTTTAGTTGCACAATTTAAAGTGCTTTCCTGTGATCTGCTGTAGATCTGCTCCAGAACACTGGAGAGAGAGAGTATCTAAACAGAAAAGCCATGCATGTTTATACACAGTGGTAAACAAGAGTTACTTGGAACACAGCTGTATTTCTGTGGTTTCCTCATTTTCTCATTGCTGGGTGCACAGCACAACGGTGCTGGATGATCCGAGCTGCTGACAGCAGTAAAAAGCCCGATTACTGCTGCTCTAGATATGTCAGTACTTACCATCTGAAAAGATGGGCAGATCTGCTTGTCTGAATGAAACAAGGCAGAGGAAAAGGAGACTATTGCAAATCTGGCTCTGCAGAGTCTAAGGAATGAAGTAGGACGTGGCATAATCAGAACAACTGTAGAGGAATGTCACATACTGAGCACAACCAGCCAGCACAAGAGGAGCAACTTGACCTAATCTTTCCATACAATTTGGGGGATAAAAAAAAGAAAAATGACTCAGTCATCAGCAGTGCAAGCTACTCTCTACATTAAAGCTAACCTGGACCAGTGAATAAGAGGGGAGGGAAGAAGCACGATCAGAGCTTAGCAATGTGCATGAGGGAAGGCAGAGCAATGTAAAAAATTCATGGCTAGGACAACCACAGGAAATGATGTGTTGCGGGCAGATGTTTGTTTTAAAGTTTTCCACAACTCTGACTATGCACAAGAGCAGCAGTGCTCTCAGTATGCTCGGAAGCACAGCCAGAGGAGAGCAGGAACAGCCACAAAGAGAAAAGCTTCTGAAGAACACCCCTCGAAAAGCCAGCTGCTTACTGTCCTTGCAGTGCCAGCTGGGCACGGCCCTGCCCCTCGGCTGCCATCCCCAGCCCCTGGGCCAGCCTCACCTCCCTTCATCAGAGAGCATAACCAGGCTTTCAGCCTGGCGGTTCAGATCTCGGCTTTGGCCCACTGTCTCATAGGGATCAAAACAGATTTTCAACTTCCTTTCCCCTTCTCTAAGATTAATAAACTGGAATGTTTTAACTCAGAGGTATATGTAAGGCCTCTTGTATACCACAGGTCATTAGTTGCTCCAGTATTGAGCTTAAAATCTTGTGTGTGACCTTCCAAAAAGGCGCCTAGTCCTGACTGCAGCTTATTGAGAACTGGAAAAACCTCTGCACTCCCCTAGGTTTGTTCAAGGTTAATCAGCACCACTGTTCACCTTCTGTTTGACTTCTCATTTGAATTTATTATGTTTCAGTTTCCAACTGATGATTCTTGTTATGATTTTACTTCCTGGATAACTACACAGAATAAAGTCTTTCCTGTGGAGAGGAAACACTACAACCATCTCATCTTTTTTTCAGCACCTTTCTTGATTTGTCACATCACTTATAAATTTGAGCTACTAAACTAGACAGAGCATTCAAACAGAAGAACCATGGATATTGTATAAATTGTTTAGACCTAAATGATGGTTAATACTTTCATTGTTTACTAAATGACTTCAAACTATTTGCTTTCTTCATGTAATGAGTAGGTTGTCCTGCATCCTTCCCAGGACGGAAAATAAACAGTAAAAGCACACTTCAGTCTTAATACTTTATTGGTGATCTTGCCACTCCTGTTGACTAACTGGCAAAACTACAGCTAGGACATAATCTTTTCCTAATTGACCCATTTTTTACCTATATCAACTATGTATTTTCTCCTGATAACTCTACCTTTCCAATTCAATTTTCTCTTTCATGAATTCTTTAAATGGATTACTGTAATTTTTTCCATTATTACAAGGTTTGTTATTAATTTCTTATCAGTTCCAGTTGTCAGTTCAGACCCAAGTTAGAGCAGTCTTTAAGCCAAATGTTTGTTCATTCTTGAAAGAACACTTGGAACTTTCTGGACACTAAATGCATTCTTCCTGAGCAAACCCAGATTTAAACTTCTGTTTTTGTCCTGTGTCATCCCACCACCCCCACACCCTCTAAAATTTCACATTGACAAATTCTTAGCAAAACAGACTTTTGGAAAGACATTTTCCTATGACCAAGGCTGCCTCCTTTAGTGATGTGGTATCACAAACTGCCAAGTTTTGCGATTAATATTTCTAATATAAAATAGCAGTTTGACATTTTGGATACACAGCAATATGTCTCAATTAAAGGTTCATAAATATAGAGGGAATGGCATTACAAGAATGAGTGTATTAGCTTCTGGAATTCTCCTTCCATTTTTTTGCTGAATAGCACATACAAAGGGTAAAGTTAAAAAATTACTTTCCTGTATATAAGCAGTACAAAAATCTGTACCTGACACTTGGCATATGAAGCCACAAGTGTATTGTCCATGCAGCTTTTGAAAACTCTGACTGTATTTCATATGCACAAGTACACACATTATTGCACACATACTCCTTTACAAATGGGCTTTAAGGCTGAAAGGCTTTCAGACAAACGATATAAATATAATAAAGTGTAATTAATTCTTTGCACACATTATAGCAATATGTTCCATTACTTCATGTCTAAATTTTAGAACCATTGCATTTGTTCAAACTTTAAGTGTCAGTGGCCAATAATATATTGAATTCAGCTTTTGTGTTTCACATTGAACACATGCTATGTTCTAATTCAGTGTTTTGAAATAAATCATTTACTTTCTAACTTTTCTTCCTTCTATCATCAGAGTAATTTAACACATGTCGTTTCCTGCAATGTTATCCAATTCACACATCAGCAGGTGGTATACAATTTTTCCTTATTTTCCCCCTTTTTTTACTGTATAGCTTTTTGTGTGTTTAGATAGGACCTGTCTCACTTAAAAAGCAGAGTGGCACCGTAGAACAACGACAGTTTCTACGACATGTATCTCAGAGTTTTAATTACTCTTGTCACTGCACCATTTAGTAACTGTTTTACTTAGAGATCACGGCTTTAAACTAGTGACACGTTTAGCATATGGCCCATATTAATACATTCAAAGAGCAATTACCAGTATCAAGCAAGCTAAAGCTATATGGGCCAATCCACGTGCATTTGCTTAATGCAAAAAACAACAACAAAAACATAATTCATCACTCACATGATCCCACACGTCAGACACAAGCATGTACTTCAGCACAGTCTTCCACTGCCTTTTAGGGAGACCTTTCATAGCTGTTCCTGGCTACTTTGCCTGCTGCAAATAATTACTTTTGTCAATAGAGTGAGGATTTTTCTCAGATTATTTTTTTCCATTTCTTCTGAACTAATCTTCTCTACATTTTAACCAACAGGAAATACAATGGAAAAAATTGCATGTAGACACAATGATAGAAGGGCTTGGAGTAGAACCAACAATTAAGAGAAGACACTCACAAAACACCAAGATCAGCATATGGACAACTTCTTTCAACCCCCACCAAAATACCAAAAACCAGAAAGGCCCTAAAAGAGGTCAAGTAAACCAGAGCCATGTTGCCAACCATCACTGGAGTTGAAAGAAAAGCTGTGGTGAGTCAATCTCGTATCTCTGTATTCTTTAAACACATAAGTTTATCATCCTTTAGCAAACTACACATAAAACAGAATAATAGCTCTACACAGCTTAAATGAAGAGTTGGGTTTTTCAGACGAACATTTTTGTTTCCTACAGTAGCAATTATAGGAGACACTAGGAGTTGGCTTGAAAGCTCAGTACAATCTATAAACACTTATTCATAGAACCACTGGGTGGACACTGTATCGGAGCCAAGTCTTACATTCAACATTCCCGTTGTGAAACAAGTCTGACATTTCTGTCTGTCTCCCTTTTTTTAAAGGACAAATCAATTTGTAACAGAGAGACAGCAGTTTGCAGCCAACTGTGCTCAAGATCAAAATGAATTAATGATATTGAAATAAAGGTAACAGTGCAGTAAAGAGCAAGAAGTTAGAAATAAAGAGTAATATAAAATGGAGATCTGAATTAGAAAGGCACACAAAAAGAACATGGATTAGTCAACGAAGTTCCTCTACTTTTCCTAATTTCCTCTAAGTCTTTGTACTGTAGCAAATTGATCAGTGGCTAAACACATGGTCAGCTCTTTTAAAAAAGATTACTATCTTTTGTGTTTGGCTTGAAGCTAATGTTATCTAGTCTTTTAGAAAATGATACTAGATATCCCTTTCAAACAATGCCAGTTCTTTATCTGTGCTGCACTTTGTTGTTATCCTGCTCAGATGTATCTCACATTTCTTGTGGGCAGACATTATCTAGGGATCTGGCATCACTTCTGAAACAACAGGATTACTGCATCTCTCACCTCTTCAGAATGAAAAAAAAAAAAAAGTTTGCTTGCAACCTAAACACATTCATCTGAGGGCTTTATCAGCTCACATTTCTACATTAGCAACTTACAGTTATGTTCATGAGTTAAACAAAAATATCCATAATACGTATTGGGAGCATTAGTAACAATAAATACTTGTAACAAGGAGAGACACCAGCTGAGTTTCAACATGAATACTCATGCACCCCTTTGAAACAGAGCACTGCCCTGCAGCTGGGCTGAGCAGGCACAGCAGAAGGTCTGCACAGTCCGAGCTGTGAACGTGCCATCAGCTCTCGGTGTCCCACAGGCTGCCAGCAGGCCTGACAGTTCAAGGAGCAAAAACAAGCTCAGGGCAACTAATGCAGCCTGCAGAGTGTTCCACTTGTGCTGGGATTGTCCCGGTAAGGATCAGTGCAGAGAACTGAAAACACATCTCTGGCAATGGCTCAAGCCAGCTTTTTTAGCCTCCCATGACAGCTGAGGTGCCTTTCCTAATATTGGATGCATTACTTTTTTTAAGCTAGTGCTCAGGTCAATCATGCTTGTTGGAGAAAACCCATCTGAAAAATCCCTTCTTTCCTGACTTGGGACAGACTCTAGAAACAAGCTGAAACATCATATTAGGACAATACAGAGGAATGAACTTCTTTTCCCTCCAGCTGTTCTCTGAAAGGCACTTGTTTTTGTACAAAACACTTAGACATAGAATCAGATGCTGGAGTCCTGATGTTCTGAAAAAATTCCTGTCTTAACTTCTAAGATACGAAGCTACCCTTTTTGTTCTGCAGAGAATAAAAGATGGCACCATTGTCTCCTCTCCTTCCCTAAATGATACCTATAGCATGATCCTACACTTTCAGAGATGTCCCAAGTTAACCAAAATGTTTAGATTGCAATCAGTATTCGGAAATTGTTGTTACTGAGTAACTCCCTGCAGAGCCAAAGCCTCAAGAAACAGACAGACACAAATACCACAGAACCCTTCTAAAATTAGCAGATCTAAGTTGGTTAGAAACAGAGGGATCACAAAAATTCTTTCTTAGCAGCAACTTAATTACTCTCAAAATTTTTCCCTCAGGTCCATGTTAGATGAAGAGTCTGTAACTGTAAAGAGGCTGCAGGAAAGATCGAGTCTACTTTTGAGGCACTTCCAAAATACCTGTTAATGGTACTGGGACTGAACTAGAAACAGCAGCCTACATAATTATGGATGGCCACAGATATAATAGCAGAGTGCCTCTCCAGAAGACAAAAGAGAAGGCTGAAAAAATATATTCTTAAACTGATTCTGACCTGACTGTGGAAGACACATATACCATTGATGTGATGGCTACTGCAGCCAGGCTGGAAATGTTGCACTGCAACATTTGTTTTGATTAAGAGATTACAAAGAACAAACCTGTTCTATCAACCTGATCCATAAACACATCTTTCCAACATTTAGCAAACTTGTGGTTTCAGTGCTGCAACATGTATTTTTTGCAGCAGTTTCTTTCTAGCATTCTGTATACTCCCTGAACTGTGCAATTTCTTTGATGTGAAACACATCATTTCTAAGTTTGAAACCCATAAAAGCAAAATTATACAAAAACTATGGCATGGAGTGGATGCTCTGGAAATTTTACAGCATTCTATGTCTGGCTGAGCTTACTCAACTGCCAAGGAAAAAAGCCCTTTTAAGTACAAGATTAGCACTCAGCCCTTGAACAGTAACGTCTGTTCTCTTTAGAATTTAATTGCAAATAACAGCAGAGGATAAAAATAAATAATTTGAACACAATTATATGATGATGAAGCCTTTCTTGACAAATACTTAAAACAGAAATGGTGGAGCTGTTAATGATAATTTAGATGGTTGTCTGGAAGAAGCTTCTCTAGAGTCCATGCTTTTATTACCTGCTTAGTCACACACATTTTCCCTATTAATATTACTTCTGTTAGTGAGTAAAATAGTTCTTTGGGATATTCTCTTAACTAGATTAATACAGAAACTGGAAAAAATGAATACAGGAACACAAGTTGGGTATTAAGAGACTCCTTGGTTATTTTACCAAGCAGTTCCAATTTATAGGTCTCTAAATCATGTGACAGATACTTTCCTGGAAAATGTTCATTCGACTGCAGTGCACTTCAGCATGGTGGTGAGATTTTGTCCCAGCACAGAACTGAGCACTTGTTTAATTTATCCTCATCACTGGAATCTTTTCTCTCTGTAGGAACATGAAGCAGTGGCTCTGTTCTAGCAGGCTATATAGTCTATAAAACGGGCTGCAGAACTGGTCACTCTGGGTGGATTACCTGGCTTTTGAGTAATTTTTTTAAGGTAAGAATTGAGAACTTATCCCAAAGTGCTCCACTTCTCTTGCTTCTCGTCCCTGCAATTGGCCCATTGGGTCACAGGTCATGAGGGCAGAAGGAGAGACAGAGAAATGCAGACAGATGCTTTCACAAGGCTGTTGAAAGAACTGTGGGTACACAATACAAGCAAAGGCTCTGCTGTCTGCATTGAGGGCAAAGAGCAGCCTGCCCACAGCACTGCATTCCTGTATGACAGGAGCCCCAAATCCTATTACTGGACACTTCATATGCTTCCAGTGTACCTGTGAACAATTCATTTGGTGTCTCTGTGCCCTGTCTGTATTTACAAATCATTTACCTTCTATGGGACTATGAGTAAGGATCCTATTTTACTACAATCTTACACAGTTATCTGGGTAATTCGGGTACTTCTGAGAGCTGCTGTAATATAAATTAAAAAAAAAAAAAAATCCAAAGCATGGCTTCATTAAGTAGTTAATAACTAATGTGGAATGAATAATTTTTTCATGCACTGTAAATTACCAACCTGCATGACAACCCCTGTTTACAGTAAATCCCCTTCACACACAGCAGCTCAGCAGGTACAAGAGCAATCAGCTGGGAAATGGCTGTGCTCTCACCTGTTCCACAGAGCCCTCCCTGGCAGACAAGTCTTTGGTGTTAGAACAGGTAAGACTATAATGATATTCAATGTAGAAAATAAATGCTACAGAGTGAATAAGGAAAACCCAGCATTTTTGTTTCATCTCTGTACTGATGTATGACAAACCCTTCTGGTGTGATGTGTATCTCACACATATCCAGGTCGATGTGTACAATAAATATTTAAGACTTCTACTGCCTCTGACAAGAAAAACCTTAAAAATGGAAACTGCCCATCTTAAAGAAAAAAAAAAACACAAAGAAACAAAAAAGGTGATACCTTTTTGTTTCTTGTTTAGTATGTTTTAGGACATAAGTAAAAAAGAAGTTCTAATATGCTTACTTTATGCTTGCATTAAAATGCAGTGTGATCTTTGTAATCATCAGCAAGATTCAGTCTGAACCTCATTTCAAGATAATTGCCATCTTTTAGTATTAAAGAAAAATCTGCCTTTCCAATTGCAATTGAAAAGAATTTAAAATCACAACAGCAGTTTTTGCTTTTGCTCTTCAAGTAGTGTGGGTGAACCATCATGGAAAATTAAAACATAAGGCAAGGAAATTTGCTAAGAAGGTATTACACCTATTACAAATTATTCAGTCTTTCCTTAGCAAATCTTTAATATCTTGTAAAGGTATCAAATAATTTGAAAGAAATTATATAAAATTCCTTATAATTTCAAAAATCCTATCTATTCTAGGGATAATGGTGGCTTGCTTAAAATGAGCAAGGCATTTTGCTTATGTCTCACTGTCTTATTTTGTACTACTGAAGCATCACTCTGCAAAGAGGAGCACTGGTTCTGCTGAAGTTCTCTGCCATCATCCTGTTACACTGAACCATGCCCAAGCAGCTGCTGGCAGGCAGCAAGCACACCAGTGCAGGAAAGCTGGATTTCAAGCTCCCTGAGATTCCTGTTCCTGGAAATAACAGGTCTCACTTTGTTCAATGGAAGCGGTAATGAGCCAAAAGCTTGTCATCAGCCATAAGACAAAAACATAGGACTGCTTTAACTTATTTAATTGAAATGTCTGATATATGTTAGTGCTGTCCACACAAAACTGGGAAACACATTCCCCCTTCCCCGGAGAGAGCGAAACATTAAATAACAAGGGACAGTGATAGACCTCAGCTTCAGATCCCGCTTACAAAAAGTGAAGGCACTGAAGAACACCATACTGGGTGTTCTTTTTCCCAGCTCTCCTGCTGGGAGCTCATAATCTCCTTTCACTCCAAGTAGACAATCATTAAAGCAGTCAGCATTGCACAGGCACAAATGCTGAGAGGACCTGATTCTAGAGGAATCTGCTTTAAAAACAGAAGTAATAATTGATCATAGCCTCTGGAGCACTAGCAAACTCAAAGCAAATGCTTATCTAAAACTGCACTTTTGCCATGCCTAACATGGAAAATGCTGACCTCTACAAGAAACGGAGCTGCCTTGTGTTATCAGAGAGAGTTACAGCGTTTCACTCTCTGCTACACGAGCAGCAGAAGCGGCTGAAAATCAACAGCAGGAAACAGCACAACCTGTCTGCAAGCAAAGCAAAGAATGGGAATTTAAACACATGTACCAGTGAAACCTGGTGAATGTCATCCCAACAGGCAACAAAAACCTACCAAGGAGCTGATCCCTGCATTGCTCTCATGTCTCATGCCAACATCTTTAGCCTGGGCTGTGGAGCTCAGCTTCATAGAGATAGGAATACAAAGGGTACTTGCAGGTTTGGGGCTTTGGTTGGTTTGTTTGTGGTTGTTCTGGGTTTTTTTTTTCCTAAACCGAATTTTCCTTTTTTTTTTTTTTTTTAAAAAAAAGAATTATTTAAATCCTGGTGTACTTAAAAGGTTAGTTATATGATATTGCTAGGCTGTATTATCTTTAAATCTCATTTGCAAGTATATTTTCTTGATCACATACAAGGCAATGCAACTCTGAAGTACAAAATATCTTTTAAATTATGACATATATTATCTAGATGTGTTTTTGTATAACTAATACACCAACTACTGCTTTTTATCTTGGGATTAAGAAATTATTTTTTTAATGAGTTTCATGGTGCTTTGCCCCATTGCCACATAATTAATATTTAAGTAATATACCAAACAATAGCTTTTATTTTATGCAATCAACAACTATCATAACAAGTTATTCTTGGATTGACATTATGTTAATGAAAATACAGCAAACCACAGATTTTTGTGATATTTTTGTGATTACCAAAAGAGAGAAATAAGAGAGAGTAAAAACATTTGTTCAGCCCCAGGATAGGCTTCCTTTGGGTTTTTAACTGAGACACAAAAAATTACTGAAGATGAGAACAAAATTATCCCTGAAAGTCAGGCTTTTTGTTTAAAAAAAAAATATATATATGTATGTATAAAATTTTCATTTAAAAACCTCTCAGTTCATAGAAGTCACAGACTTTAAAAAATACATTCCCTGGGAATTATTTCACAACACCTTTCATCTTTTTAATTTTCTGCTCTTAAGTATATCATCATCAAGTACGGGTGTGGAATGTTCATTTTCTGTGAATTTGAACTGAGGGCCCGGCTTGGAGAAGCTACCAAGCTGCCAATTTATTTCAGGCTTTGAAACAGCAGTGGTTTTCATTGCTACTTGTGGCTGTCAAAACTGCCAAAGTATCAATGATATGATGGGGCTCTTTAATTCTCTCCATTTTTCTTTCGTTGTCTCCTTGCCTTCCATCTTTAAGAGGCTAGTGCTTGATGGATACAAGAAACATAAAGAAAGGTTAATTTCTTGCCAGGAATGTTTTTCTCTTTACCTTTTGTAGTTTTATTTTTGTACTGCAGAGTGAAATATTCCTACTGTGCAGCCAGGTGTTCTATAATCCTATTTTTATAAAGCCCAAAGGACTCAAATCCTAGGTAAAGTCTCTTCCATGATGACTTGAATGATGGGTATTTTCAGGCTTTAAAGTCAGATAAGAGTTTAAGGCAAAACTGAAGTGTGTTTTTGCTAAAACAAAACCACTCCATCTAATACCACACATATATAAATATACTAATACTCCTTTACTAGGAAACGATGGCATATGTTTGTTATCACACTGCTATGAGAAGAAATGACATCTGTTAAGTGTTCTGCTGCAATACAAAAATGTAAAATATTTGATACTTGGAAGTTTGTATATAGGTAATTTCCAGTAGATAAGAACCAAAACAAGACCATCCTAATTCTATCAAGGGCCAGAAAAGTGCAGCTCTACCACAATCAGGGGGAATTTACTGGATTAAGAGTTCCAGGAGCTCCTTGTCCTGAATCTGACTTGTGGGGCTGAATTAGCCATGTAATGATAGTAAGATAGCAAGAACAGGTTTAAAATCCCACCTCAGAAGTTTGCATCCTAAGTAAGAGTGAAGATGACCTGCCTTTGTCCAGACACACACAGTTGTCACCAAAGTCTCTTCCCCAGGAGCAGGTGTCACCTGTCCCAGAGGCAGCTCCACCCAACGCAGGGTCTGTGCTGCAGGTCATGCATTGAATACAAAGCACATCAGACACACTTGCAAAAGGCACTGGGTTTGCTGGCCCCGATGTCCGCACGTAACAGCTCCCCAAAACTCCATCAATAAACCTAGCAGGAGGCCAGCCACAACACACACTGCCCTTTCTAGTGTTGAGAAAGTTGTTCTTTCACTCTGTAAACAGCTGATTCCAGTATTTACTCTTGAATGATGGGGTTAAATTTCCCACAAGGAAAATCAATACAAAGACCCGTAAGGCAGAAGTACTATTGCAGTTAAAACACTAAAGAGCTGCTATATGGCAGTAGGGTTTCTAATGACTAGAGAGATGTGTTTTTAGCAGAAATCTCTTCTTACCATGGTACAGACTAAAAGGAACACCAGATATCACAAACCAACGAGGAGAGTGGATAATTACAGGCTTTTAAACAAGAAAAAAACAGAGATGAACATAAGAGAAGTACAGTAGATCACAAAGATTCAGGCACACAAACTGTGCTGGCTGTGTTCAGCTCCAGCTTATACCACCTTCAGTTTTCACTCCTTCCTGAAATGGAATGTGGACATAAACTATCCAAACACTGCCAGCGAGGAACCACTCAGTCCCAGTGGGCGACACAATCAAACTCTACACACCTGAATTAGCTACAACTCAAGAACTTTATGCTCAAAGGAATATACACCCTGGTTTGATCTAGTGCTGTTACCCCATACATCACATTACATCAGGCCATCCCTGGAATGATGATGCTTCATCCTCTTCCAGAATACTTCTTCACGGATTTTGGGATAACTGAACTTTGAATTGTTAAATTCTAGTTTCTGACTGCCAAGTCTGAGTACTTAGTTCTTTCCTGAAATAGCAATATCCTGGAAGCAACTGACTAAATGAGAACTTCTGCTTTCTTAAAAATAAAAATAAAACTCTAAACAGCTCAAGAAAAACTCCAAGCATGGTGTTATGAGCTTTTGTAGTTTTGATGCAAGAGCTTAAAAACAGAGTACACCCTAAAAGCTTTAATGCCACAATGCAAACAATTCATGTCTTGAGGTAAAGAACAGAACAATTCAGATAATTTGGGGAATGATGTATATCAGAACTGTAAGAAAATAAGCCTTTTCCAACTTTCTCTTCTGGAAGTACTGCGGCATACTAAACTTCAGGCATGGCTGGGTTATCCCCCACACTCTGGTGACCCTCCCTTCCAAAAATTAAAAATGCTAACAACTACAAATATTTTTATCCTATTTACCTTTTATATCAATTTTGTTTATTTTACCTATAAATTGCTTTTAGTCTTCATCACATGGTAAAATCTTTCAAATACAGAGTATCTTATGCTAGATGCTGTCAGAGTGCTTATCACAGTAAGGCTTGGAGTTGTATGGAGAACATTATAGCTGCTCCTATAAACAGCCAGCCCTCATGAAAACATTGGAAATTGCTCTTCTGCCTCTCCAGTTATTCACAATCAGTATTTCTGGGCAGAAAGCAATGATATCTGCATCTCAGTTTAAAATTAAAATAAATTGAATCAGTTTCAGATTAAAATAACATGAGGTTTAAATTATTTAAATATCAATGGACTTTTAATGGGCCAGATAGAGAAGGTAGATATCTGGATACCTCTAAAATTTTAAGATTTTTAAGACAATCATATTTTTTCCGAGTTTGTTTTAAATTGTTCATCCTCTGCCTTTTTGTGCACTTCTGTTCAGCCAGCAAAGGAAAGTTCCCTTTGCTGGTAGAAGATCCACTCAGACCTAATGAGACTAAGCTGACCACAAGTGCTGACCACACTGGTGTGTTCTGAGGATTAACGGAGTAGAAGCAGTTGAAAATTGTCACCTGCACAATCTCTGCCATTGCCCTCAATTCTTTTGATTCATCTCAGTGGAAATACCATTTGAACAGCAAAGTTAGCACTTGTGTTTAGTAAATTTAGATTATTTTTTTTTAAATAATCAAAATAATTAAACAGATGTGAGACATTTAAACACTTCATGTCACTGTATTGTACAGCATGACTTCACGTCTAAGCAGGCTTAATCTTAAACTGGTGGCCCATGTCAAGTCAGCAGCTGGCACCTCTCATCAGAAACAACATTTTAATGAATCTTATTTCACATACTCAAGATTGCACTTCTCATGTTTTATAAACAAATTAACTTTTCCTTACAAAATAAAGATTGGTTGAGCTGCTGCAGACTTCAGAATAAATGGATCTCTAATCAGCTACAAGAGCCTGATTTTTCTTTGCACTTTCTCAATTTCTTCTCTCCACATTATATGGGATATCCATCATCACCATTCCCATCAATCTAAAGCACACACTTCTGTAATTTCAACTTTCTTTTAGCCTAGATATGCAAGAGCAACAACAAAGTGGCACATACAAAGGGTGTGCAAACATGTTCAGTAAGTGTGGGCAAATAGCTAAATTACATCTATCTATTGCAATGTCTCTTCTGCTTGCATAAATCTATTTTTACATTTGTGGCCTGTTGAAAATCATGCCACATGCTGCTCACTCACTTTCTGGGTAACATTTCCACCAATGATTATCTAAAATACAGTCATCTCAAATGGGTAACCAAGCAACCACATATGCCCCCATTATGAAAGCCTGGGAACTGCCTAAATCAGGGCAATTCATTCAAATCACTGTCTTCCTAGTAAGACCCAGACAGTCAAAGGAAACTCTGTACAGGTTTCAGTCTTCCTTTAATTGTGAGCACCACCAGTATGAAGCTACAGTATCTGAGTGTCATTTAACTTGGCACCTAACTGAATGGATTGCTAGAAAAAGTCCAACAAAACTGTTTATTATGACTAAGTTGTATTTGTTCTGATAAAAGCTTTCTTTCTGCTTTTTTATTTCTTAAGCTGAGGAGAAATGTGAAACCTCAAGTACTCAATTCACAGACACCGCCATGGGATTTGCACCTGCTGTTCTTTCAGTGCGGCCTTCCCGGCAGCCTGCGGGTTCCAAGAAGGAGACAACCACGGAACAAACCTGGAGTGCACTGGACTCATGGGAGTGGAATCTGAGGAAGTCCAGTCTAACCATGGAAACCAGAGCTGTAGACACCAAAGCTTGGGGTGAGAACCAAATATCTACAAATCATCTATTTCGTGTTGTTTCACTTGAGTTGTTCCAGCCTGGTGCCATGGACCACAGCCCAAGGTCTCCTCCTGCAGTGCATCCTCTGAGTAGCTCCAGGCAAAAGGTGTTGAGTTCCCACTTGACAGCTGCTCTGGCAGCAAATCAAAGCACACGGAGCATGGCTGGCAGAGTCACTTCCAAAGCATGCTCTGAGCTGGAATGCCAATGTAGGGGCATCCTGAGATACCAAACTGCTACACCGATACCCCACCAGAACCAGAACCCACAGGTCAAAAATAGTTTACCAGAAATAAATGTCAGCATTTAGCCAAACAGTGCCCTGTGACAATGAGAAATTTTTTAAGCTTATGACTTTTATTCCTCATTCTCAAATAATATTGCAATGTCTAGACATTTCAACAGCAGGCATGCTTCAGGTCATTGTTTTTTTTAGTCTATGCAACAAAAACCTTTGCATCATTTCACAGAGTGGCCTGCATTTACAGCCAAGTGAAGATTAGCCTAAGCTTTGACTTTCCATTGATTACTTCCATTTCCAGAGTTTCCCTGCTTGCAGAAATGGGATTAATTTTTGCAAGCACAATCATACAGTGAATTTGTTGCTCATGGACTGGGCTGCCTATGATCAATGGACCAGCGATTAAGTCACACTTCTTTAACTGATTAGAATAAGTATAAAAATAGATTTTTTTCCAGGCTTGCTCGCACTGCATATTTTTCAGCCTAGATTCTAATTTCAATATGACAATTTCACAGAGTGAGATACTGTTCAATGTGGGAAAACAATCACTGACAAAAAAAATTATTTTCCTTCTGTTCCAGAAGAACTAGGGAAGGGAAAAGAGAGTGCAGTAAATCTTAAAATTAATAGATACTGCAAGGGAGACTTATATTAATACCATACTCATATTAATACCAGAAATCTCGAGATTTTGTTCTCTCCAAATGTCTACCTTATCACAAACTCACTTTTTATCACATCTTACACATATTTGAGATCATTTCTGCATGAAAGAAGAGAATATAGAACATTTCTTACCAAATAAGAGTAGACTCAGGTACTCTACATGGGAAAATCTAACCCTTTGCCATCTTTAATCAGTTCAAACTTCACTTTCATTCCTGCTATTTCTTAGCTTAAATAGGTTTTAAGGGATGTTCAGAATCTTGATGATAAACTGGGAATGAATTCAGAACCTGCTTTCTGAGCCTTTTCATTCCAAGGTGGTGGACAATTGGACACACATTTTAGGCAGATTAAACTCTTAAATAAACCTACTTGGTTTCTCTTTCCTACACTTTTACTGCCAGCCTTAGAGGTTTGTTCAATGTGGATTTTAAGCCCTTTAGAAAAATCACACAAGTTCTTCTTTTAAGCAGAATGGCAGGCAGCCATTTCTAACTATAACTGCTATC